>NC_140588.1:375887226-377087226 GCF_964204655.1 Triturus cristatus
GGTGGGAAGACGAATAGACGCGGTGTTGATTGGTACATATATGTGTGTGAATAGGCAGCTGGAGGGATGGATGGATGGATGGATAGATAGATAGATAGATAGATAGATAGATAGATAGATAGATAGATAGATAGATAGATAGATAGATAGATAGATAGATAGATAGATAGATAGATAGATAGATAGATAGATAGATAGATAGATAGATAGATAGATAGATAGATAGATAGATCTCCAAGCTAACAAGAGTAGTGTTGGTGATGTTTTCTAGAACTAAGGATGGGTGGGTTGATACAAAAATAGAAAAATGTCTGGATTGGTAAAATAACAGATGTGGTGGAGAATGACTTGGTGGACAGATGTGTGCATTTCTCCATGGAGGCGAATACTGAAGGAAGCAATGACGGGGAAGAAACGAGGGACGAGTGGAATGGATGGGTGGATTGGTGGTTCGATAAATGAATAGATCGATAAGTGGATGGATGAATGTTTACTTGATGGTCTGATGGATGGGTGCATTGATGATAGGGTGGTGGAATTGATGAAAATATGGATCAATGGATGTAAAGATGTATGGAGGGATAGGTGGCTGAATGGATGGATTGGTGGCACGAAACATGGATAGATAAATAACTGGATGGATGAATGGGCTACTTGACAGTTTGGTGAGTGGGGAGATGGATGGATAAAAGTATGAATCAATGGTATACCTTTGTATTGGCTGACGGGTGAGTGGGTGAACAGGTTTGAATGGATGGATTGGTGGTTCGATAAATGGAGGGACCGATATGTGGATGGATGAATTGGTTACTTGACAGCTTGAGGAATAGATGGATCGATTAGTGGGTGGAAGGATGGATACAAATTGAATAATGAATGTGTAGGTTGATGGGTAAGTGGGGCGCTGGATGGGTGGGTTCGCACATAAACAGATTCATAGATGTAGGCATGGTAAGCAGGTCGGTTATTTGGTGGGCTGACGCGTACCCTGATGGATGAATGGGTAGATGGGTCGGTGGATCAATAGATTGATACATTAGATGGTGGGTGGCTAGGATAATTGGCGGAGAGATTGGCAGTCGTGTGGACGGACGCCAGGTATGTGTAAAAATGTAGTATTGAATTATGTTGAAGAACAGATGATAATAGTGTAATAAAACCAGCCTACGTTTCTATTTCCATGGGCACAGCTTTCTTCCTAAATAGTAACGCCACCCCTTGAAAAGTGCTGTAATAGGCGCGCGGAGTAGTAACAGTGCGCGCGAGTGCTACCCAGCAGCGCCCCGGGCTGTGCCCCCCGCACGCCGTGCCAAGGGAGCCATTGGTAGGGTGGCTATGCTAATGAGGCGCCGGCTGCCTGGTAAAGCGCTGGAGTGGGCGAGTTTGGCCATTAGAGGGAGATGTCAGAGCGCAGACAGGAGCTCCCGCTCAGCCTGCCTCTCCCCGGCGCGCGCCTCTCTCACCAGCACACTGGATCTGTACTTCTGCGAGGCGGGGAGAAGCCAGGCCCTGTCACGGCAGCCCATGAAAATGCTCTGGAAGCTGACGGACAACATCAAGTACGAGGAATGTGAGGTAAGCTCCGGAGATGCTGGGGCAGGGGACCCCCCCCCTGGATGCACCCCAGAACCTGCACCACACTGCAGGACAGCCTCTGCACCCTTGCCTTATTATGGACGCTGTTTTTATTTATTATTTTGGGAGACTTTTAAAGCGCTCACTGAATCGCATCCAGGCGCCTGCTTTAATATTACTGCATTACACCACTAAGCGCGTTTTAGAATATACTCTGCGATTTTTGTTTTAAACAATTCGCGTTGGACACCTAAAGTTTGTTTAGTTCATTTGAGTTTGTAAACTTTTAAAAAAAGAAATCTAATACAAATTTACACATGCAAAGAGAGAGAAAAGGAAAACGGGCAGCTGAGCCAGAAGGGAGATTTTTGTGTAGGTCTCCACAGCGCGTGAACAATCTCCAGAGGATGACGTGTGAGAGTTGCTTGACACCAGCACACAGGAGAAAGGTCGGCTTTAAGGAACCCCCTGCTGTCTGGTTGCAATCGAGTCAGTTGACTATTGCACATGAACACTTCGTTGCCTCCATTTTTAGCTACTACCAAGGCGTGTTTTTTATTTTTTGATTGTTTTTCTTACAATAACTCAGGCACCGATAAATCTTTAAGTATACATTTTTAATGAACAATGGTATATTCTTCATTAAACCAAATATAGTATTTCTTGACAGCCTTTTGACAAGTTATTAGTGGTTAAGTGAATGCAGTCCTACGTCACGAACATTTTCACAATAAACAGTAAATTGTCGTTTTTCTTCCGGCCTCTTTGATACCAAGAGGTGTGGTACACTTGGGACCATGGCCACCTCTTTTTTATTTATTTTTTTATTCCGAGAAGGTCATTGCTTATGCGTTATAATATATATGTTTTTCTAGAAACGGTTGTACCTAGGGCGGCACGAAAAGGGCGTAGTAGTAGCAAACCCTTTAGATTTTAGAATGAGAATGAATTCCCTGTCCACGTGAGTGGCTGTCATAAAAACAAAAATGGCCGAGGCTTTTTGTTTTGCTTCGGTTTGTTTTGTTTCCCACACTGAGTGAAATGTGAAAAATGCAGCCCGAGCAGGTGAGAGGCGCGGGCAGGATCCTCCTGTCCAGACTTGTAGAGCTCCGCGGAGCATCCGGGTTACTGTTTGTGAACCAGCTCGGGCTGAGCGTTGCCCTGTCACTGCCCGGTTGTCCCTGCTACTCTACTGCCCAGTCGCAGCTCTACTGCTCTCTACTGCCCCATGGGCTATGGCGGCTCTCCTACCCTGTCACTGCCAGCTCCGCTTTCACTTCTCTGCTGCCCTGTCAATGGTCTCTCGCGCCAGCTACTGCCCCTCCGCTCTTTTGCACGCTACTGCCCTATGACGACTCTCTTGTCCAATCACTGCACCCTGCCCTGTCACAGCCTGCAGTGCTATCAATGCTCCCCTGCCCTGCCACTGGTGTCTTGCTCTGTCACTGCCCTTACACTCTCACAGCCTTACCGCTGAACCCCTGGCCTGCACTGCACTCATGCCCTGCCCCTGGCTGATACCCACTCTGTCACTGCTCTGCTGTCCTGCCCTTGCTACCCGCTCAGTCGCTGCTTCCTGTCCTGTCACTATTCTCCTGCCCCTGCTACCCGCTCTGTCACTGCTCGCCTGTCCCGTCATTGCTCTGTGCACTGTTCTCCTGCTGCCTCGTCACTTCTATTCTGTCCTGTCACCACCCCTACTTCTCAAACTGCCCAGCTGCTGTTGTCCTGCCTTGTCACCGCTCTGCTGCCCTGTCGTGGCCCGCGCCCTCCCTCTAGTCGTATTCTCTTTTACTAGTCCACTGCCAACCTCTGCCCGTGACTGCTAGCCTTGAACTGCCAGTGCCCCGGCACTGCCCCCGTGTACTGCCATTGTTATATCTGTAGAGCAGTACCGCCCACCGTCCTGCGCCACTGCCCCTCTGTGCACACACTGTCCATCGCAGGCACGCGCCCGGCGCCTTCATTGTTCTCTTGTGTGACATCGAGCGTGGCTCGCGTGACACAAGCCCGGGCACCAGAAGCACGTGGCCAGAGCTCTGTCAAAGCCTTGCATTTCAGCGCACAGCAGGGTGCGCACACATTGTGTTATCTTGTGGCATTTATGTAGCGCTTCACATCTCTGATGTTCCGAAGCGCTAGGTATACAAACGACGCAGAGTGTTTATTTTCTCGTCAATTGAGATTGTTTTACATGAATGAATGGGTTCATTTGGTGTGTTGAGGACGCTGATGATTCCAATGTGATTGCTAATGTTGCCTATATAGTCTCTTATTAAAATCACAAGTACGTGCACTGTCTGTCTGATGGCTTCGTTGCTATGTTCATATGGTATTTTCTGTGAAGGCGCTTGTAAAGATGTGTGAGATTTGAGGGATACGTGGGTACTCTGGAATGGTTTGTGCAGCGCTCAGAAAGTGTCTTTTTTATTGTAAATAATATTCACGTCCTGACCTCCGCTGCCTTCGCGTTTGTTTCGGTCACGAGCGAGATTAGAGACACCCACACAACAGCCGGCTGTGAAGTGTTTTCCATTTATTGTCCTCTCCGAGGTGCGCATCCTTTGTTTGCGTTGTGGGTCTCTCTCGTGCCGCCTGTGCGGGGTGTGGGGGGTTCATCCGTTGTCCCACGGTTCGGGGTGGGGGCTGGAGCCCACAGACGGGGTTAGGAGACCACGAGAGCGAGCCCAAAGCCCGAGGACAGACCCAGCGTCCACGGGAGGGAGCCCCAAGTCCACGGGAGAGGGCCAATTCCACTTGGGGGGTGGGGCAGAGTCCACGGAGGGAGCGTCAAGTCCACGGGAGGGAGTCCCAAGTCCACGGGAGGGAGCCCCAAGTCCACGGGAGGTGGCAGAGTCCACGAGAGAGAACCCCAAGTCCACAGGAGGTGGCAGAGTCCACGGGCGCGGCACGAGCCCACAGGAGGGAGCTCAAAGTCGATATGAGGGAGTCCAAAGTACACGGGACGGGTCCAGGGTCCACGGGACGCACGCGAGGGGGCCCAAAGTCCTGTGGAGAGTGGTGGGGCGAGGGCGGTGACGGGGGCAAGAGTTACTGCAGGCGCCCCGAGTTCACGGGCGCGGTGAGACGCCCACAGGCTGATAGATGCTCACTTTCGAAGACATCCATAAGACGTAGGGGCACCTGGCTGGGCACAGGGTGAAACTACTGAGCTATAAGTGGATGGGGCGAGCACTCGCGAAGTGCATGTCTGTGTGTGTGCTTACATTGTGCACGTTCCTTGTTCTCATGCTTGTGCTTCAGTGCGCTGGTGTCCGTGCTCTCGGATACTTGCTCTCAGGTGTGCCGAGCCTTACTGTGTGTGCAGCTAGTTCCTAGAAATGCGCAGCGCGCGCTCTGCGTGTTCTGGTTTGTTTGGTTCCAAGTATCCCAGGTGCTGGCACGCCGGTATGTACAGTAATACAAGGAGTGTGCAGGGATTACTGCAGAGTGTGTGCTCCCAGGCCAGTAGTGCCTGCAGATGTGGGCCCTGTCATGGCATACCTCCAACTCCTATCTCAGGGGCGACGTTATGCGCCCACAAGCGACCTCTCCTGTTCCACTCCGGGCGGTACAGGCCTCCTGGTAGTCGTTCCTGCCTCACTAAACATCCGGGTCTTTTCCATAGGGGTAAAAGTGTCCTTTACGGCCCTGCCCTATCTCCTCTCCATCCAGCTCTCCTTCCAGGTGTCGTCTTGCTTCCGAACCGTCAGGTCTCTCTTCTGAGGGTTTAATGCATCCTGGCGCTTCCAGGTACATGCAATGTGTGTTCTTATGCACATCCAGTTATTGATCAGTTCCTCTATGCTCTCATGTGTGTGCAGTTTATGGTTCCATGCGTTTTCTTTGCTCCAGGGTATAGGTAATGTCGAATAACATATATCTGCACTCGGACTCCCACGTGAGCCGATATCGCAGGCGTAAGCCCCTAATATTTGCAGAAAGTAGTGGGCAGTGTATTCTCCATTGTGTGTGCAGTAGGTAGATGTAGTGTGTGCTGCCTCCAGCTGCTGTGCCCCTGAGACGTGTGCTCTCAAATATTTTCGGGGTGGGCGTTTCAGGTGAAATGTGTGGGTGCAATGTGTTCCACTAGGTGTGTGCAGCGTGTGGTGCCAGGAATTTTGCGGTGCAATCTCGGGTGTGCAGTGTGCTCTTGTGTCTGCGCAGTGAGGCCTTTTCTACATGTGGCATTGTGCGAGCAATGGATTGTCTGCAGAGGGTGTAGTGTGACCTGTGTGCGTGCTGCGTTCGCAGGTGCGTGCAATGCGTGAGCCTATGTGTCCACCGGGATGTGGCCAGTGCATGTTTCTAACTGCTTATCGTGCTCCCAGTTGTGTGAAGTTCCGTGCAGTGCATGCTTTCGTTGTGTACAATTTACCATTCCAGGCCATGCTGTGCCTACACCATGTCTGCGGTCTACGTTGCCAGTGTGTGCAGTGTGGCGTCCCACCAGCATACCGTTGTACTAGGAGCGTGCAGTGTAAGTGTATACTCTTGTGTGTGCAATGTATGCCCTCGTGCGTGCACCAGGAGCGTGCAGCGTATGTTATGCCTACCCATTTGTAAACTTGGACGTCCCTTCTGCCTGAATTGATATCAGATGTACGGAGTTTGATATCCCACGTGCCTGCAGTTCTCCCACGTGTGTGCACTTTGCCGTGCCATGAACATCCAGTGGTCCCAGGTGTGTGTAGTGTGGCTTCGCTTCATGCAGTGTGGCCTTCCGGGTTTGTACAGTCCTCGTTTGATTGTGCATGCAGTGCTCCCATGTGTGTGCAGCTTGTCATCTCATGCGCTGCAGTGCTCCCAGATGCGGGTAGTGTGGTGGCCTCAAATGTTCCGGCAGTGCTTGCTGGCGCCGAGTGCAGTGCTGCTTTCCAGTTCTGTACAGTGCCTGTTTCATTGTGATGCACTGCTCAGGTGTGTGTAGTGTGGTCTCTGCTTGCAGTGCGGCCTCCCAAGTCTATACAGTGCATATTTCATTGTGATGCACTGCTCAGGTGTGTGTAGTGTGGTCCCCGCTTGCAGTGCGGCCTCCCAAGTCTATACAGTGCATATTTCATTGTGCGTGCAGTGTTCCCATTTGTGTGCATTTGGGCATCCCATGTGCGTGCAGTGCTCCATGGTGTTTGTAGAGTGCCTTCTGCTTGCAATGCGGCCTCCCAGGACTATACAGTGCATGTTTCTTGTGCGGCCAGTCTTCCCAGATATGTCCAAGATACTTGCAGTGCTCCCAGGTGTGTGTAGCGTGCCCCCGCTTGCAGTGCTGCCTCCCAGCTCCCTATAATGTATGTTCCCCTCTGCGTTCACTGCTCCCGGGTGTGTGGTGTGGCCTCGCTTCTTGCAGTGCTGCCTCCCAGGTCCCTATAGTGTATGCTTCCTGCGCGTGCACTGCTCCCGGGTGTGTAGTGGGGTCCCCGCTTGCAGTGCTGGCTCCCAGCTCCCTGTAGTGTATGCCCCCACTGTGCTGCACTGCTCCCAGGTGTGTATAGTGTGGTCCCTGCATGCAGTGCTGTGTCCCAGGTCCCTATAGTGTATGCTTCCTGCGCGTGCACTGCTCCCGGGTGTGTAGTGTGGTCCCTGCTTGCAGTGCTGGCTCCCAGCTCCCTGTAGTGTATGCCCCCACTGTGCTGCACTGCTCCCAGGTGTGTATAGTGTGGTCCCTGCATGCAGTGCTGCGTCCTAGGTCCCTGGGGTGTAGGCTCCCCTGCGCGTGCACTGCTCCCGGGTGTGTGGTGTGGCCTCGCTTCTTGCATTGCTGCTTCCCAGGTCCGTCCAGGCTATGCTCTCACGTGCCTGCACCGCCCCCAGGTGCGTGTAGCGCCGGCTCCCGGGGCGTGCAGCAGGGCCTCCCAGGTGTGCCCCGGGCTGTGCAGGGACTTGCCGGGCGCTGTTGTTATTGCAGCCCTCGCCTTCTGCCAGCTCCGGGCCGTGAGCCCTGCTCGCTCTCTTTTTGGGGAGTAGTTTGCGAGTTGGGCAGCCGGTCGGACGGGTTTCTGCCTTTGCTGTGGAGCCGGCGGAGGGAGGGAGCAGGTCTGCGAGCTGTGCCTGGAGAGTACGAGCGGGCTCGGCCTCCCTGCGGCGCTCTGGAGGTCTCTTTGTACCCTCCACACCCCACCTGGAGGCCTGTCCCGGGAACTTACCCCAGGGGCCCCACGACCCGTCCCGCAGCAGCCTCCACCACCCGGGCCCTCAAGGAGGCCGCCTCTGGGGCTTCCGGGAGCAGCACCTCAGGCGTGAGCCGGGCCTTGCGCCGCCCTACGGGGCACTAGTTTCCCGGGTCCCGTCTGCTGTTCTGTGTGGAGAGCTCCGGAGGCGCCTAGAAGCCCGTGCCCCGGGCTGCGAGGAGGTCCCGGGTGTGTGTGGGGGCGGTCGCCGTTAGTGAGTGGTCCTCAGGGGAGGCATGGAGAGGGCCCAGGCGGCCGGGGACCCGGGCCTCGCCGCTTCAGAGGCGGAAGTGAAGGAGGCCGGAGGCCTGGAGAGCCCAGGAAGCCTCTCACCCCCAGGGAGCAGCAGTGGCAAGAGAGGAGCGGCGAGAGAGAGCAGCGCAGCCGGCAGCTACCACACGGCGTACCCCGAGGTGCCCTCTCACTTCTACTCTACATTCAGCTCACTTATAGGGCGGTATCTGCCCTCTACTGTCCTCTACTATTCTACCAGACCTCCAGTACCTTTCCAGGGGGCCTATCTTCCCCATGTGTCTCTAGTCTCTTACTCTACCCCCTCCCCAGAGGTACACCTGGCCACCGCTCTCACCTATCATAGGAGGCACCCAGCATTTCCTGAATGGTTGTATATGCCCACAGGTGGCCTCTCAGGCCATGCTACACCCCACCTCTTACTCCGGGAGGCCCTGTGTCTCTAGGTGCCCTCTTCTCTCCTACTATTAGCAGAGATCTTCTCCCTGGGCGTCCTCTTCTGCTGTACCTCCAGCACTTCCTCGAAGAGGCTGTACGCTCGCGGGTACTCTCTCCTTTCCTCCTACCTTTTGTTCTTTCTGTAGGAGCTGCATGGCCCCAGGAGCCCTACTCTAACCCTACTATTCTTCCTCTTCTTACTCCAGGGGACCGTATGTCCCTAAGTACCCTCTCCTGACACTTCTATATCCTCATTTTTCTCCTTAGGACCCATAAGCCCAGGTGACCTCTCCTGTCATACTATACCTCCAGGTCTTCTCCAGGGGGGCTATATACCCCCGGGTGCCCTCTCCTGTCATACTATACCTCCAGGTCTTCTCCAGGGGGGCTATATACCCCCGGGTGCCCTCTCCTGTCATACTATACCTCCAGGTCTTCTCCAGGGGGGCTATATACCTCCGGGTGCCCTCTCCTGTCATACTATACCTCCAGGTCTTCTCCAGGGGGGCTATATACCCTCGGGTGCCCTCTCCTGTCATACTATACCTCCAGGTCTTCTCCAGGGGGGCTATATACCCTCGGGTGCCCTCTCCTGTCATACTGTACCTCCAGGTCTTCTCCAGGGGGGCTATATACCTTCGGGTGCCCTCTCCTGTCATACTATACCTCCAGGTCTTCTCCAGGGGGGCTATATACCCTCAGGTGCCCTCTCCTGTCATGCTATACCTTCAAATATTTTCCAGGGGGCTGTATACCACTAGGTGCATCTTCTGTAATGCTATACCTCCAGTTCTTCTTGGGGGGGGGGGGCAGGTACCCTCAGGTGCCCTCTCCTGTCATGCTATACCTTCAAATATTTTCCAGGGGGCTGTATACCACTAGGTGCATCTTCTGTAATGCTATACCTCCAGTTCTTCTGGGGGGGGGGCAGGTACCCTCAGGTGCCCTCTCCTGTCATGCTATACCTTCAAATATTTCCCAGGGGGCTGTATACCACCAGGTGCATCTTCTGTAATGCTATACCTCCAGTTCTTCTTGGGGGGGGGGGGCAGGTACCCTCAGGGGCCCTCTCCTGTCATGCTATACCTTCAAATATTTTCCAGGGGGCTGTATACCACCAGGTGCATCTTCTGTAATGCTATACCTCCAGTTCTTCTGGGGGGGGGGGGGCAGGTACCCTCAGGTGCCCTCTCCTGTCATGCTATACCTTCAAATATTTTCCAGGGGGCTGTATACCACCAGGTGCATCTTCTGTAATGCTATACCTCCAGTTCTTCTTGGGGGGGTGGGCAGGTACCCTCAGGGGCCCTCTCCTGTCATGCTATACCTCCAGCTCCTCTACGGGGTCAATGTATCCCCAGGCGTATCTTCTGTCATGCTATACTGCCAGTTCTTCTGCAGTGGAGCTATATAGCCGCGGGGACCCTCTCCTGTTATGCTAATTCTTCAGCTCTTACTCAAGGAGGGTATATGGCCCCAGGTGCCACCTGCTGTCCCACTGCACCTCCGGTTCATCCACCAGAGGGCTATTGGCACAGTGGTGCTCACTTCACCCGCTCCCTTCCTGCATGGTGATTTAAATCCAAGCTCCCCTCTTTTATCCTGCTGTCCCTCAAGAAATGTATACCGGGCACTGTGGGGCCCCTGGTGCCATCTGCTTACTAACCACTTCCTATTGCTGCAGGGGACAGTGCACCGCAGGAGCCTCCTCCTGCCCGACCATGCCTCCAGCTTTCCTACAGAGGGCCCGAGGTGCCCTCCTCTCTACTTCTCTACTTTACAGCCTTCCAAAATGGGACTTTACGCCGCCAGGAACCCTCTGGTGTTCTGGTGCAGCTCACGCTTTTACTGCACTGACACATCTGCCCCAAGGGCCCTCGTCTGTCCTGATATTGTTCAAGCTCTTCCTCCAGGGTCTATCTACCCTACGTGCCCCCCCACCCCCAAGCTACTGTAACTCAACATTCAACAAGGAACCCATGCACCCCCAGGTGCCCCCTGCCCCGATGCCACTGTAACTCAGCATCTTCTTGCAGGGAGTCAATGTACCCCTAGGTCACCCCCCCCCCCCACACACACACACTACTGTAACTCAGCATGTTCTTACATGGAGCCTTTGTACCCTAGGTGCACCCCTCCCCCGATGCTACTGTAACTCGACATCTTCTTACAGGGAGTGTATTCGTCCTCAGCCCGCCCCCCCCCCCCCAACTACTGTAGCTTAGGATCTTACATGGAGCCTATGTTCCCAGCCCCCACCCATACTACTGTAACTCAACATCTGTGTACCCCAGGTGCCCCACCCCACACCTACTTACATTGAGTAAATGTAGCCCCCGTACCCCTCATACTGCTGTTACTCAAGGTGTCCCAACCATCCTACTTTGCTTCCAGCTCTTCCTCCAGGGAACCATACTCCCCAGCTGATTTCTCCTCTCCCGCGCTTTCTGAGGATCTTCCAACAGGGGGCGCTAGCACAGTGCGCCCTCTGCTTTCTCCACCTTCCTGCAGCTTTTGTCGGGGGTGAGGATGGGGGTTGGGTGGCGGAGGTGATATCTACGTTCGCGTGACCTCTCTCCTTTGTATCCTCGTTCTTATGCACTGCTCTAGCTCCCCCTATACCTCCCTCGAGGCAATTACAACCGCGCTGTCATGTGCTCGGTGTATCTAGACACCTGAGGCTGGCAGCCACGTGCAAAGACATGTCACCGAGCCCAGAGCAGCGCATACCGCCAGGTGGGCTTGACTGCTCACGCGCCAGCCTCGCCGTCATTTCTCCATCCCACCCGAGGCGTCTGGTTCTCACACCCGTTTCCCCTCCTATGGACCAAAGAGTCGTGAGAATCAAGCGTGCTCAGTCCTGACCAGGGTATAACCTTCGCATCTTCCAGCGTTCCCTTCCCTCGCCCCTCTGATCTCAGCGCTTTCCCCCATCCTTCCTAAACTGCCCCAAGCGCCCAGAGGCCTGTGAATGAATGGGGGATGCTGCGCATGACACACCTCGCGTTATCCTGCTGATGGTAGTAATGTTAACTATAACATGCTTAAAGGAGTGCTGTATACCTTACGTCTGTCATTTCTAAGCGCTGTAAAATACTCCTGGGTGCCCGCAATCCTGGTAACCAGTCGTGACATCCACCCGGGGCACCCCCTACCCTGGGCATATTCCGCTTAGAGAATATGTGTGGCAAAACCTTGCAAATCTCTTAATATTAATACCTCCCCCCCCCCCCAAAACTGCTTCGGATACTGTCAGGCCCCCCTCATCCCAAATTCTCACGACCTGTCTCCCACACCTATGCCCCTCTCTGCTTCGTCTTTTCAGGGCGCCAGCCCCCCCAATTCCCTGCCCCCACCCACGCACCCCCACCTTACCCACCCCGTTACATCTCTTCCTCTTTCGCTTTACCCCGGCCTGGGAAGCCGTTCACAATGGCTCCCGTGCCTTCCTCCCCTCTGATTCGCCGGGCTCGCCCCCTTCTCCTCCCCACCCAGAGCCCCCTCCCTCCCCAGCCTCCCACTTCTCCGATCAGACCCTCCCACCCTCCAGTCAATGGACGTCACTCGGAGCGGGCTCTGCCTCGGAGTTGCCTCCTCGCTTCACGCTCGATTTGCAGCCATTCTCGGCCCCTTATTAAGTATTCGTGTAACATTAATAGTCATGAATATCTGCTATTAGGAGTCAAAGGCGAGCAGCCCGCTCTCTGGGACTGGGAGCTGCGCCGGGAGGGAGAGAGCAGCCGGCTGTCTGCACAGGAGCACACGGCGCGAGAGAAGGCAGGAGCGCTGAGGAGAGAGAGAGGGGGGACAGGAAAGGAAACCACACAAAAACTTTCAATTGCCATTACAAACCGGGACAGACACCGCCGCTTGCGCATCCCCGGAGGAGCCCTTCCCCAGGCACACATGGATTCGAGTCCTGGCTCGCCGTCTGTGACACCTTTTGCTCTTGCACACGCAGCATAGCGCTTGGCTTTCTTCTGCCTTCTTGTATTTTTTGTATTTTTTTCCATTTTATAATTATTATTTATTTTTACTCGTTCGTTCCTTGTTGTCACATCTCTCGATTTTTTTCTACCCTTCGATCCCCTCTCTCTCTAACGCCCGAAGATGTTAGTGCACAGTTTTTCTGCAATGGTGAGTTGTTTTTTTTATTTTTAGATGTACGTACAGGTTGTTGTGGTTGTTCGTTATTTTGGCTTTCACAGCCACCATGCTTATTGTAAGGCTATGTTTTCGCTGCGTGCTTTTTTATATATATTTTTAATATTCCTTGTTATGCTCCCTCCCTACCGGCAACACTTTTGTGGAATCCATGCAAAGAGTAAAAAAGCTCGCTTTATAATCCTTTTTACATCCATGCACGTTTTTATCTTACCCTACACGTGCTTTGTTTTTACCTTGTCCTTCATTATATCCAGGACAGACATTGCTTGTATTTTAATTTTGACACATAAAATAAAAAATTTAATTTTTAATTTTTTGGTGGTTGCTTGACACTCTGTATATGTTAACTCAGTGCAGAAAATTACCTAATACTGTCGACTGTGTTGTGGTAGTTGTCAGTTACATCTGCAGCCCTTGTGGCGGTATTACACTTACGCCAAAGTGTGTGGCGATTGTGCGTCTGCTCAGGCTTCCAAGCTCCATTGTGTCAGTTGCACACGGCTTTGTGGGTGTGAGTAGGGTCGGGTGTAAACCTAGAAAGACAGGAGATATAGCTGGGACAGGGAAGCAGTTGTGTGACCCGCAACAATTCAATTTAGTGTAGTGCATTCGGAGGTGTTCACTGCCTTCTGTACACATTGTGGGCCCCGGCATACGGTGCACAAACACACTGGCGCGTGCAGTGGCGAGCTCTAGAACAATGCACAGATTTTAGTCGACATTAATGCCATAGTGTTGAGCTAATGTTTTATTCGCGTATAATTCGATGTTATATTTTACCGAGTACATTTGGGCTCAGCTGTCGTTGAGCTCTGTGTAGCCTCTCCTGCAAAGCTTAGTTGTTTTTGACCAGATTATAATTAAATCACATTCACAGGCTATTTATTGTATACATTATATCTCCACGTGAAAGAGGCGCACACGTCTAATGTAAATATTTCAAGAAATGCGAAGGAATTTAAGAGTAGATTTATTATTGTGAATACGCTGACCCTGCTTCACAGTTCATATTTAGAAAGCCATATTTAGTCATTATCACACAGACCATAGTGGCTCGTACACATCCTAGCAGTTAATCTCCAGATAATCATTTACATGTTTGTCTGTAACGTTCATGGCTGCGGCCATGGGGAAATGCACCAAGGCTTGTCTTGGCCCCGTACCGGGAGGCTTTGTTGTGTCTTGCAGTGAGAGCGGCGAGAAGTTGCCTTTATTTTCTAATAATTATAAACTATTTGCTATTGTGTGGAGAATGCTCGTTGCAGTCAGTCCGCACCACCGACCCCTGGGACGCCAAAGCGCGCTCGTATTGTGCCTTTTTTATGTCAAGGGCATGTAAACACTCTGAGAAACGATTGACATACACAACAACAAAAAAGTTAAAGGGCCCTCCTGCCTGGATATTTTGTCCCATAAAAGTATCCCGGTGTGTGTGTTTTTGTGTTCGCTTGGCAAGTGTTCATGTGAAGCCACCGCGCATGCACTGACCACACAGTCCGTGCGAGTTATACGGAGTGCGTGTGTTAGTTTTTCAGTCATAAAAGTCCTTTCATTTATCTTCCATTTTTGTTTTCATGGTGAGGGCGCACGCACGTAAACACGCCTTGTGTAAACACGCTGCTGCACACCCGGTGCGCGCCGGCTGACTGTTACGTGTGCACGTTGCCTCACAAAAGTGTTGTGTTTTGTTGTCTCGCCAGAGCTCTGGCGCCTTTAGTAAGACGGTTTTTCAGGGTGTTTCTGTGTGTGTGGTGTCAGTGCCTACTAACGTGTGCTTCTCCCCAACAGGACCGGCACGATGGCGCCACTAACGGCACGGGCCGGCTGCCGCAGCTGGGCCCGGTGGGGCAGTCCCCCTACAGCAGCGCCCCGCCGCTCTCCCACACGCCCAACGCCGACTTCCAGCCGCCCTACTTCCCGCCGCCCTACCAGCCCATCTACCCGCAGTCCCAGGAGCACTACCCGCACGTCAGCGACCCATACAGCCTCAACCCGCTGCACGGACAGCCGCAGCCTCAGCACCCGAGCTGGCAGCGCCAGGGCCAGGAGTCCGGCCTGCTGCACCCGCACCGGGGGCTCCCGCACCAGCTGTCCGGCCTCGACCCCCGCAGGGACTACCGGCGCCACGAGGAGCTGCTGCACGGGGGCCACGGCCTGGGCTCCGGCCTGGGGGACATCTCCATCCACTCGCTGCCGCACTCCCTGGAGGACGTGTCGGTAAGGACGCGCGCAATTGCGCACAGGCGTGGAGACATGCGCGAATGCACTCTTCCACAGGGTAATGCCATTCTCACACAGGCACGTGCAGGCGTGTAGGCCGTGTACACCCACACACATCACACCGGCACTCAATGAATTGTTAGGCCCCAGCAGTGCATTTTGGGGGGTTTCAGGGGTGCCACACAGGTGCAGAGCCGCGGGGGCTGAATGCACGGATCACACATGGCCCACTTCATCCCTCACAGACCCCTGCAACTCTTAATTCTGCGTGGGGGTGCTCTAAGACATGTAGAGGGCTGTGGTGAGTATAGTATATTGTGAGTTCATTACACTGGCAGGAAGTCCTCGTGTTGTCACTAGTGTGCAGATCAGATAAATGAAATGGCGCCTGATATAGGAGCCGTATGTATACAGAGGAGCCCGGTGCAGATATATATTCATTTGGGACTGAGGTGGGGGCTGCCATGCAGGGCAGAATGCCAGGGAGGCCCCGTGGGTCCCATGCCATGCTACAATACACACTACTACAACCAGGGCCTACTACTACTACCAAAACAGGAACCATGGCAGGTGTGGCAAGTGTTCAATAACGGGGGTCGGGGTCTAACCCAAAGGCAGCTAATGGCAAATCATTTTCAAACAGAATAATGGTATCGTGGACACGGAGTCAAAAATGAACCAATGAACCCAGGGCATTGCGGTGAGGCCAGGCTCGGTGAATGTGTGCCCCGAATCCGCCCCTGCCTGAAAGTGCTTCAAATGCTTCTTATGCCGAGGTGCAGGGTTAAACGGCGCTGAAAGCAGCCCCCCTCGCCGCAGTGCTGCAGGTATCACTGAATAAAGTGCACATGCCCCTGATCAGACACTGTGTGTGCCACAGCAAATTCAACAGAGGCGCAGTTGGCCTTAAAGTGCCTCTTGCTGCTTCCTTTCCATGGCCCTCGTTCTACAGCAGGGTATTGTCTGCACTTCACAGCATTTCAGTACCTTGTTTTAATCGTTTGCACAGCGCCAACCACCCTTGTAATGGCTTCGTGGCGGTTTATCTTTCTGTCCACTATGCCGCTTGAGGGCAATCATCGCCCATAAACCCAATGATGTTCCTCCCAGAAGTGTGAGGCAGGGGTCACAAGCAGGTACAGCCCCAGCCTAGCCACCAGCAACTAGGGGCTCTAGGCGCCTCATGTGACGTGTGCCGTAGGCGGCTGCCTAGTTTCATATATATTTGGAGCCACCTTGGTCTCAGCTCCTGTGCACGCTGTTAATAGCCGAATACATACCCTACCAAGTACAGGGGCGCTGTAAACAATCCTTCAGATACACACCAGCGCACGGGGAGGTGTTCTAAGCATGCGGGGGCTTTGATTATCAAATAACTCTCCATAATAGCGCTTATCTGCTTAAAATAGGCCGGTGCCCGAGGCAGGAGCGGGGAGGCACTGCCAGCCATATCTGGCTGCTGCAGCCGTGTCAGTGTGTGCATAATATAACAACACACGGGCCACCGACAAATACACGCTAGGGTACAAATAATCTAGGATTCAGAGCGGAATGTCCTTGAAAATGTGGGTCGCCTTCTCTCATCACAGACGTCGGCCTTTTCATTGTGAACAGTTTCCAGGTAGATTCCGCCTCGAAATAATTCACGTTAAATGCAGCGCATTTTCCCATTCACTGCAGCCGACTCCTAACCCGTTCAGCATAATTTTGGTTTAACTCTCGACTCAATCGTCGAGTTTAAAAAAAAAAAAAAGTATTTACAGTGACGTTCAGAGATACAGACTTTAAAAACATATTCCGGTGGCGAGAGAACAGTCGTCTAATTATGTAAATATTATATTGTCCGTGTGTGCACGCACCCCCACACATTCACGGGTAGATCATCGATGTAATTACATATTCATATTTTATGAAGGTCTTTAGATAGGTCTGTAGACAATGTATCAGTTATTATGTAATAATTAATTCTCCCTGCATTAAAAATCGATGGCACCTGACAGAAGCTTGCACCATAATAATATTGAAGTTAAACGCAGCCCACCGGACTATCAATATGCATATACATATAAATACATATACATTTCCTTTCCCGGCTGGCAGTGCCCCCACCTTCCCCCACCCACCCCCTCTCCGATCCTTCCCTAGTTTAATTATCCTTAAACCCAGAAGCACTTGAGGCGGGTTACAAATGAGCGCGCCGAGAACCATAAAAGGCGCAATAAAGCGCGCAGGCCCCATCCGGGCGGAATCATTCAGATCAGGCGCAATTAGCGGGCGCATAAATCCCGCGCAGAACGGAAAATGTTAGAGCCCGTGTTATTGTTGGAGGGGTGGGCGGGCAGGACCCTGGCTCTTGGTTGCAGGGCGACCCCCGTTCATTTGAAACATCTAAAGCCATTGCAGTTTTTCCTCCATTTTTTCCGAGGTCGGTTGAAAATGGTTGATTTAAAAACAGAGAATTTAATTTACATTCCACCTATGTGCTTCCTCGAGCACACGAGTCTTACTTGAAAAGAGAAGTAACAGCCAATACGTATAAAAAAAAGGCGAATGAGAGGCTTGCATCTCCCCTCCGAGTGAATTGCAACGAAGAGTTGTATTTTTCAATGTAATCGGACATACATTTATGTATTCAGTTTTACATAGAGTTTGAGGGTAAGGCTCCTCTGAGAGTAGACAGACAGACAGCCTAATAATAACCTTAATATAATTTTCCAATTTAGGGCCTAACCCCAGGGTCTAACAACCTTAGATTATGAACGAGCGGGACTAGGCTCCCCGAGGGGATGGCTGTGGGATGTGAGGGGGCCCTGGGCCGTCGGCACACTGCAGGGCACCCCTCGCACCCTCACACAGACCAGCGCTCCCAGATTCGGGCAGGAGGCCATGGGAAACAGTGGCGTCCGGAAATGCTTAACACGTGGATGCTCGTGAACCCACAAGGCCGCAGTCAGGGAGCTCTCTCCGCGCACGCCGTCCCGAGTTATTGTTGAGTTATTGTGCTATCGGCATGTCGTGACAGCGGTGTGGTGTTTCTTGTGTTGCAGCACGTGGAGGATCAGAACATTAACATCCCCGACCAGACAGTCATCAAAAAAGGTAAGGGAGGCGTTCGGTTCTTTTTACAACCAGTTGTTGTGCTGAGGGGGGCTCCGCAGGGGTCGCTGTCACCGTGGTGAATGTCCCATGTCACGTTCCTGTGGAAGTCTCGATGTGGGCAGTAAGGGGGCCTTGGAGATACCGCAACGCCAGCGGTGCACCTGTCGGGCGTGGGGGGGGGGGGGGGGGGGGGGATTGGGTCTATAGATGTGTTGTGAGATCTACTGGGGTCGCCGTTGTAGAGATCCCCTTGGAGTCCAGACCTAGTGACGCCTACAGACAGGCACAGGCCTCAGGGTCTGCACAGATGAAACGAACCCTCGGTGTGTGTGTGTGTGTGTGTGGGGGGGGGGGGGGTGCAAAGCTACAGGGAGCCCTTAGGATGCCAGGTCTCGGGGTACGCGCCATTTTGGGTGGGCTGTGGCGGCTAGCAGAGTGAAAGTCTGCCCAGATCTACAGAACCCCTGGGAGGCGCCAACATGGTACTCGGTCTACCCTGGTCTAGTGAGGCCTAAGAGGGGAACTCACTGGCCTCAGGGTATGGACAGACATCGGGAAACCTAAGGGACTTACCTGGGGGCCTCACGTGACTTAGGGCCTGCACCCCCTTCCGGGGAGCTTACAGGCCCCTCAGCCTGGGCAGGTGTTTTTGTGACCCGAAGGTGGGTGTGTGTGTTTTGTATGTGTGTGGGAGCTAAGGGATCTATCTCTCAGTGTCTGGAGATGGGTTGTGATGGGCTCGGAAAGGCTGCATAGGCGAGTGGGTGTCGAAGGTGGGAGGGTCTCAGGGTTCGCACAGAGTTGCTGATGCTGGCCCGGGAGGCAGGACTGGTGCTCCTGATTATCCACACCAAGGTGACGTAGTTGTGTGTGTGAATTAATAAGTCCGAGGCGGACGGATCTGTGAGCTCGAGGCCGCGGGCCGCACTCCCCTGATCCTGCGCGTGCGGGGGGCTGGGCTGCCGTGAGAGATGGCGTCAGCTGACTCCTGAGCAGAATGGAAGAGGGACACCTCATTCATGAGCACAGCGCCCCTAGTGGGTGCAAATTACCGGGGTGTCTTTGGAAAACGCCTTACACCGGAGTGTGTGTTCCCATGCTATAGTATGTGCTGTATAACTGACGCGCTTCTCAGCCGAGGAGATCAATCCAATGTCTGTATGGTGCTGGGCATTTACTAGCGAAGAAAGTCCAATCTTAAAAATAACAACAATAGCTATGAAAATAACAACGGGTAGGATAATAATAAAAATATTAATCATAATATTGATAATAATACCAATAATAATGCAAAAAATAATATTAATAACAACCCCCATTATTGGTATGTTTATTATTACGTCAAAAATCAAGTTGTTTGATTCATTGAGAAAGGTAGAATATATTCGACAGATTTGTGTTCTATTATGTACTTAAGACAATTTGTTTTCTTACTTTTCATCATTTATCCGAGAAATGCCATGCGTGCACGGTGGGTGTGTAGGAAATTTGAAAAGCTATTTAGAAAAGAGAGAAATGAAACAGTGAAACAGAATGTCCCGGGGGTCGCCTTCTTTCATATATGACTTTGTTCCACTGGTGTTTGTTTAATTAATGGCGGAGAGCGGCCAGAAGCCGCCATGATTCGATGACGTGAGCGGTCAGCGGCCTACTCCCGGGGACGTGGGGGTCTGGGATCAAGTCTCTCTCCCCCCCCCCCCCCGGTTCCCCAGCCCCCTGTCACGTCCGATTACATGGGCAGGACGCAGGGTTAGAAAAGATGCTCTTTTCCGAGCCGACGCGATAATTGCCTCTTTTATTAGTAATCTCAGGAGTTCGTTTAGCGTCCGTTGTCTCCATTAGCCTCCCCAGAGCCATTACTGTCAGCAGCGATCTGTGCACAAGTAGAATAAGAGTCGGGGGGTGCGCCGCTGCGCTGCCCTCTCCTCACCAGAGGGGGGAGACAGACTGTGCCTGTGTGTGTATATATTCACAGACATAAATATGTATGTACATAATAAACATATTTCAAAATTATTTATATATATATATATACATATACATATATATATATGTATTCGCACACACACACACATAAGATTCCAAAATGTTCTTATGTTATGATTTATAAGAATACATATATCTGCCTTATATACCTATTTATAAAAATATTGAAAGCGAATTAAACTAATTAAATAATTGATAATAACGCTGTAATATTGTTTTAATATCCAGTACCTGGGTACTACTATCGAAATACGCGTAGGTGCTGGGAGGAGATTTCTCTTTAAAATGTGAAGCCTCTCGCCGTAAACACCAGGGGCACGGGTCTCGGGGGCCATGCCAGCGGAATTGCTGGGTGAGGGGTAGGCTGTAGGGCCTGTGTGGGTCGTTTCTCATTAACCACGCTGCCCTCCACAATTAACATTAAACATATGGGGTACTACGCCGCCTCCTGGTGCATATATGGTTTAGGAAGCTTAGATGTATTTATGTTTTACGGATTTTATGATTTTATTATGTGTTGGGTCACAATTATATACCAATCTATATACCACTCAAAGTGTGTATATATATATATATATATATATATATATATATATATATATATATATATATGTGCGCGCTTTATTGCATACATAACAGTCATAATCGGGAAAAGAACATTCAAATACTGTCAAAGATACAATACATAGCATATTTAAATGCTCACTGTCTCCTCACATACACTGTCACGGACTTGAATGCGTAGGGTTCTAAAAATTAAAGATGCTAAAAATTAATAGTGGGAGGGGTCTCCTTCCGGTGTTTTTGGAGCCCTTACTAACCAAAGCCTGTCTATGACTGACGCAAAAGAAATACATTGTACCCTTTAACGCGACCCATGGGCATAACAATGAAATAACCTAAACGTGGCCCTGTCGATTTATTTTTTTAATTTGTTTTACCGACCAGCATTTTCCCTATGGTTTAAGGACTATGCGTTTCAAAAGGCGCTTTTAAAAATCCTAAACGTCACCCAGGTGTGTGATGCATTTGATGAGCGAAAAGCCCTCTCCTTATATAAAGTGAGGTGCAAGAAAGAGTAAAATAGAATGCTTATTTGATGTTTGTGCACTTCACTGCAGGAGTTAAATCCTTGAATTAAAATGTGTCCGCATGCAACTTTGCTGCTGTTAATGCAATGAAAATAAAAATTACTACGAGCATGTCTTTACATACAGAGGCTTAGAGAGAACTGTGTGTAGCGGATAATCCGCTGCTGAAAAATAATATGATACATATAAAATGCAGGCTGCAGTGCCGGCTGCTCCATTTGGGAGCTGAGACAATCCGCACACGCACCTTCCCCGGGGCGCAGGGGCGGCAGCCCCCCTCACTCTGCGCCCCTCATCCCCGGTCCTGCCTCGGGGTGCCAGTGGTGGTTCAGTCCGCGCAGGGCCCGGGGGCAGGCACCGTCTGCACAGCGCTGATTTGTACAGGCCAAGGGGTGGGTGTTGGGCTTTACTCTGAGTTTTGCACACTCAGGAGAATAAAGGCTGTTTTCTGGAGAGGATTTGGTGAAAAAAATAGGCTCCGAGATAAGCAGTGCGCGTGGGAGCGTTTCTGTGGAAACAGGCGCTGGTGGCTGCTCTGGCGCTCCTTGCGGTGGTGACCGCTCGGGCTTTGGCCACTGGGTGGCGCTGTGGCAGTCCTCGCGACGCTTCTTGTTAGGTGTCTAGGCGGCGGCCTGCTGCGAGGTGATCTCTGAGAGGAAAATTGTAGTTGGTCTTAACAAATGTTAATGTCCACTCCTCCGGACCAGACAGATTCCATATTATTGTTTAACGCGCTGTCAATAAAATATCATATTTTCAGCTTCTAGAAGTGCTTTCCCTCGCCTAGAGCGCCCCCTATATATTTTCGTGTAAGCGCCACTCCGGGGGTGCTTGTAGTTAGCTAGGTGTGCCCTGGCGTGAGATGCGACGCCCTTCAGAGGGAGGGCCGAGTTTAGGAGGCAGGGAGTGAGAGAAGCAGCTGCAGAAAACCAGACAGCCCCTGACAGTGCAGGGATCCGTGACACCCGTGAAAACACGGGGGCAATTTGCTGGTTGGGCCCTTGAGCGGTCATCTACCTTTGCAGGCAATGACGCAGGGACAGATGCCCCTTTTACCCCGTGTATTGATGAGGTCTCGTGAATTTATCAAATAAAGCATATGTAAAACCAACCCGGTTTGGCAACACCTATATGCTTTCATATATTTATTTGTCATTCGCTACGCACCACGTTGCTAGCTGCCTCTCCACAGCGCCTCAGAACAAAAGGTGATGGCAGAAGAACAAGGGGTGAGGGTGAAATACTGTAAGCAAAGACAACAATATTTAATATTCACAGAACCGAGAATATTAGCATTCCAGTTCATGTTTACCAGAGGAATATGTTTTTCCTCTTAGCAGTCTGCAAAAAACACAATTATTTGCTCCAGGCTGTGATCAAAAGTCTTTCCACCGGTTTAGCTCAGGTCCATGTAGCCTAGAGCCTTGGCTTGATTTATAATCCATTTAGGATTAGTAGATATTACTTTATTGTCTACACTTTTAGAATTCATAACAATAAGAACACATGAACAGACACAAAAAAGAAAATTGTTAAATATGATTACAATTATAGTCCCTGGTTGCAACTGGCTTCAATTTTAGCATAAAACAGCATGTGACATCTGTATAAAACAGCTGATCCTGATGCATATAAGATAGTATATAAGGTACCTGCATTAGAGAGCATTATTGTATTCCTGATCATGCAGCAGGATAATACTTGATTCCCTGATGGAGAAGGTGAAGGGCAGTCCTGCAAGGCTTGTGGGTGCAGGGAGATTTAATCGCAGGTCTTGCATGACTTCACTCCTTTGCAATTCATTTGTTTCCCCTCATCAGGCATGAGGCTTAAACAGGGTGCTGCCTTATAAGGCCATTTACATGCACCTGGGGCTTTGCTTTTGTGCGTCAAATGGAGAACAGTGCAAGTCAAGTGGGGTTACTCTAAGTGTCACCATGGTCCCCTTGTTTACAAGAGCTGGGTGGACAGCATGGTCTCCTGTATGTGGTGCCAGCCATTGAACCCTAGTGTGCAGTGGCAGAGGGAGGTGTTCTGGGTACTTGGCTCCAGTCTGTACTCAACTAGAGAACATCTGGTAGATGGTGTTAAAAGTGGATATTTTCTTCTGAAGAAAACATGTCTGATATCCTTGAGAGTAGATGACTGTATACATTAGAGTCTTCTTGGGCTCGGGCGAACTTTATAGGGTAGGGTCTTCATGGCGTGCGTGCTTTGAAGACCACGGAATTCTCACGTTAGGGCCTTCACGTCCGGTGCCTGCATGGGCTTGGGCCTTCTTGACTAGAGGCTTCGTGTTTAGGGCCTTTTATAGGCTGTTGCCTTTATATGCTAGGCTCTTCATGTTTTGGGGCATTCGTGGTTTGGAGCCTTTATACTGTTGGGCCTTTAAGGGCGCTTTTTTGGACAAGAGTCAACATGGTCTATGGCCTTTATGCCCAAGTCCTTCATGGATAAGGGCTTTCGTGGGCCAGTGCCTTTATGGTTTAGGCCCTTCATGGGCAAATATTTATCAGCCTGGTCCCTTATGATCTAGTGCCTTCATGGTTAAGGGCCTTCAAGAGTCATAGTGTTTAAGGGGCTGGTGCCTCTCTCGGTTATGTCCTTCATGGCTATGGGTCTTCTTGTTCTAATGTCTGCATTTGCTGACGTGTACAAGGGCAGCTGTCTTTATCGGCCATTGAATTTCTGCTCTGTGTCCTTCATTGTTTTGTTCCTTCATGGACTAGGCCTTTGGCTGGGGATTTTGTTGGATAGGACCTTCATGTGCGTGCATGAAAAGTGATGTGAAACACCTGTATAATGTGCCATACACACTTAACCCAGTCTGGGCTTTAATGACTACGTGCTCGATTGAGTAATGCCGCGGAAGGGCATGCCTGAACCTGGGGTGTGATTGGCTTCTGTGCGGAATGGAAAGGCATCCATGTAAGATTAAAACTGCAAATTTAGATTTCCTAGTTTGATTTACTAAAAGAGAGGCCACAAGTTTGATGTAGTAGAGCTTAAAACTCTTCTAGTGATAAAACTGATATATTTTCAATTAGCAGTGGACAAAGACCATACATTTATTTACCAGACACATATTTTAACCATATCCAATGAAAGGCAGTGTAGGTAATGTCATATAGAAAATACATGGTTCTAAGACCCTAAACTAATTGGACCATTCTACTGTGAGTCCTTTCAAGTAGGTTGGATGGGAGTATAACTATAGTTTCACTAGCTACAGTTTTGACATTTAGATGGACAGTCCAGAGAAAAACAGGGGGATGGAGAGAGAGAGAGAGAGAGAGGAGGGTACCTAGCCAGGATTGTACTCAAGGGTCTGTAAACTGTAGTGCAATAGAACCACTAATTTCTTTATAAATAAAGAACATAATCTCATCCCTCTTCACCCCCCTATACCCTCTTCCTGTGTCCCCTTCCATCCTTTGCAAAAACAAACCAACACCAACCGAGCACCTGCTCTCTTTTTCCTTTCTAGATATTCATCGCCTTCTTTTCCTTGCAGGACCCATGTCCCTGTCAAAGTCTGGTGGCCACGGGGTGTCCTCATCACTGTCGTTGAATAAGGAGAGCCTCTTCGGCGGTGTGGTGAACCCCAGCGAGGTCTTCTGCTCAGTGCCCGGCCGCTTGTCCCTACTCAGCTCCACCTCCAAGTACAAGGTGACGGTGGCCGAGGTACAGCGACGACTTTCTCCACCAGAATGCCTCAACGCCTCGCTTCTGGGGGGTGTGCTCAGGAGGTGAGAGTCTAGGCTGGCCCCGGATCCGGCCACATACCTATCTGTCTGCGCTGATGTGATTAGATGTAGAAATGCGCTCTTTTTCTCTACATCTGTAGCTTAGTCTTGGATGATATGGTGGTGTGAGTGGTATGCAGAGAAGTAATCTAAGATTTGTATTTGGGTGAATTTTACATGGTGTGTGTTGCTGGGTGTTTAGGATGTGCAGTGGAGTTGACTGGACGGGTGCATTGTGTAAGTGAATTGTGGGATGCAATATGGATGTGTGGAGTGATTGAGTGTGTTGAGTTTGGAGTGGAATACAGTGGGATACAGTATGGTAGTACTGTTTAGAGTGGTATAGTGGACGGAGAAGCAGCAGTGGCTTTAGGTTTAGTGGTAGTGGTGCGTGATGTGTTGAGGCGATCAATAATGTTGGAAGTGACGGTGTGTTTCAAAACTCTGGAACGGGTCCACACACACAACTGAACTGCTTGGCTCTATACCACAGGTGCTTCTCTGTAGTAAGATTGGGCAAGCAGTACAATGTTGGTAAGGCACTTACTACTGTGAAACACGTGACGGAAGCATGCAGTGTGTGTGTGGATATATATGAATGTACAGATTTATATACGTATTGGGTATTTGACACTGCCATCTTATAAATGGAAATATTTCCAGTGTACCACTGCTTAATATCTGCACTATTAATAAAGCTCCAGCTGACCCCAATATTTGGGGTTAACCATCATCTGGTATTAAATCACTCTCAGGTGTGCAGGCATCGACAAGCCCAGGCCTAGTCTAGGTCCTATAACACTCTTGTCTGGGAAATAACACAATATGCTTCAAATGTCCTCCAAGGGTGTCTGCACATACTCAAACATTGACAAGAGAACACACTAACCCCTCATATCCCTGGTAGTATCTTGTTCTTCACTTGCTTCCCTTGAAGACACTCTATCACAAGAGGCAGGGGACTTAAGAGAGACATTTTAAAAGAAGACATTTTGTATGAGGCTTGGGTGTTTTTATTTTCTGAACCACGCTTTTCACACTCAGCTGGAGTGCGTTGCACTTAAATCAGCTCCCTTTTGCCTCATTTGCCAAATAGCATATTTTCCTACAAAATGGCTGAGAGTGTGTGTGCTAAAAGGAAAGGCACTCTGTTCCTTAAGTTTTAAGTTTATCAAGGGCTTTATGTTGAAATCGTGTGTCCTTTACGTGTTGTGCTACCTCCTTCAAAAAATAAGCAACCTTTTACTAGGCACACGCACAGCATTGCCCACTTCTCTTAAGGATTGTAAACATTCCAAGACTTCATGTGACAAGATTAGTATTTATTTATTTTTAGTGGAGTTGTGTACATTTTATGCTACACCACACCATACATTTTAGAAATGAAATGAAGGGAATGTGGTTTAGTCAAGTGGCAAACACCAACAAAAGCCCCTTCAACGTCTTAATTGCTGTGTTCAATAATAGGTATACAGTGCGTCATGTCCCTGAGAAGACTCTTGAATGTGGCCATATTGGTGCGTAACATAGATGCCTACCCTGAATGTCGTATCTTTCTTCCCAAACTGCATCAGTATAATTGAACCAACACGTCGAATGTATTTAAATATTGAATCTGTTCTCTTAAGACGGAACTAAAATACACACAAGTTGACCTCGACTCGGAAGTCGTCAGCTGCCCAGTTTAGTCGTCAGGTGTCCAGTTTATGTTTAAACATTTCCCCGTTGCGCACGCGCCGTCTCGACGCGCACGCGCTGTTTCGACGCTAGGTGGTATTAAAGCTTGAAGAGAAACCAGCATAGAGAGTGGGCCGACGCTTGAATCCAACACATTTAAAGGGACCCCCCCTTCCAAGGTGGCTCCTGCGTAAGAGCACAAGGAGCGGCGTCCACGGCCCCCGAGTGATCCTGGCGACCTTCTCCATATGTGGGCTAGGGCTTATCCCCTCATTAAAGGGCACTTGGGAAAGGAACACGAGGCTGATTAATCTGCAGGCTCTTCGGCCAAATGACTGCACTCGGCAGCCATGTTCAAACACACAAGGGCACAGGGGCATGCAGCTCACTGACAGAAATACTCCAAAACAGGCACGGCCACACATCCTCCACTTTCACATATATGTCCAAAAACAGATACCAGCGCAGGAGCACCACATGGACACAGAAACACACACAGCGCAAGGATAGACAGCTCAATTACAGGCACATGTCCAAAAAATAGATAGAAGCACAGGAAGGAACGCAGGAAAAAAGACAAAAACACACAGACACAGACAGGAACAAACGGCTCACTTGTTTACACCTACCCATCGACAGACATATTATATGGACACCACTCACGCGTGCGCACACCTTTAGCTCACTTAGACGCACATATCGAGAGACAGTCATAGAGGCATGGACAGCATATACAAGCATGGGCGCACACTTATAAACCGTACTTAGACACACATACAAATACATATGCCACAAAGAGAACAAACTCACTCACACCAAGCATGTATGCACAGAGACACACACACCACACATAGACAAAATGAAAGACATAAACATAGGAAAGGCTACACTTCACACAGGCACACACAAGCAGACACTGCCACAAGCAGGCAAATGCACACACATACAAAAACACAAACAAATAAGCGCACACCCAAAAACCACACATCACACAGAGATCCATCTTTATAGGTGGTGGTCGTTCCATACACTCATTATCACTCTGGGCTGGTTGGCTGCAGCCAATGGGAAAGCTGCATTTGCTGATGATAATGCGGGCTTAATTGAGAGCAGGCGAAAGGCTGAGAATAAGAGGGGTGCACAGCCTGTGTTATACTCTGGTTGTAATAGTTCACAGGCATTTGATGGCATGGTAACCTGGCTGCTGGTTGCGTCCCTTTGGGTGTTTTGTAGCATGCTATATTGAAATCTGTTTCTTGGCTTTCAGCTTGGTTTGTCTGGGCATCGACAATTAAGTATTTTACACCATTGAGTGTTACTTTGTTCCATATGGAGTATTTCAGAGACAGTAGAAAATACATCATTTCTTTATAATACACATTTACAATAGGCGTCTCACAAGTGGTGAAAGTTTATTTGTTGTTATATTTTTTCCCAATCCACTAGCAATACTCCCCCACACACAGTAGTGCACATATTAACACAAACACACATACATAACCAGTAAAACCACACAAATGTGTCCACAAAATAGGGACACACAAAGGCACAAACACACACATGTGACTCTTCCACCAACAGGGAAAGAAATGCGCAAAAACACAGACGAATGCCACAAACACCACAGGCCAAAAGACACAGATAATGTGGGTTGTTTAATCTGTTGTGTATGTGTTGGAAGTGATTTTTTTCTGCCCTGGAATCCTGTTTCTAAATTGATCTCCTGTCTTCTTGAACAGGGCAAAGTCTAAAAATGGCGGAAGATCCTTAAGAGAAAAATTGGACAAGATAGGGTTAAATCTCCCAGCAGGAAGACGCAAAGCTGCTAATGTAACACTACTGACATCTCTTGTGGAAGGTAAGCGGCCTTACACTTTAACAGCAGTTCAGGCCCCAAATCGGAGTTGTGGCACTGCGGGGAGGACAGCACTGGGTCCCGTGCTCACAGCCTCCCTTCGGGGGTAGCCGGTTGCTGGCTTGTCTTCGTGAGCGCTGTATTTAGAACTCCCACGCATTTGATTTCAGATGTTTGCATCAATACAAACAAGCGCGGGTTCGTGAAGGGCTACAGAATTCACAAGTGCTCCGAGTTCTCCCAGCCCCCTTCAGAAATCTCACCGTAAATCATTTAAATTATTCTGACATCTGCCTTTGAGAAATGCGTGACCGCCGCTTCCGGAATCCATTTGCCAGAATCCATGACCCGGACCCAGGTTTCACAGGACGTCGGCGAGCTCGCTGTTAGCTCCTGTGCCCCCGGGGCCTCTTGGTCTGTTTTAAAGCATTGTGTCGGGGGAGGGGGAACATTTGCCGTATTTATATGAATGTTAAAGTTGTGCACGTACCACATTTTGAATACTGCCCTGAACACACACAGCACAGGCATGAACACCCATGTGGAGCAGTTCTGTCGCTCTCACAGCCTAGTGTGTGGTAGTTCTGAGTGAACTGTGACAAGGTGGGCTTTGGGAGGTGGAGGTGGGGGTGGGGGCATCGGGGTGTGAGCGGTGACAGGCTGCGGTGATAAGCAGTTCCAGTTTATAGTACAGGGCAATTACAGAGTTGTGTCGAACAGTCACAAAGTGGCATGTGTACAATGACACTATGGGGTGTGAGCAGTCACAGGACGGGGTGTGAGTGACATGCGGCCAGTCACGGGATAAAGTGTGGCAGACACAGAATGGAGTGTTTGTAGTGAAAGGCTGTGGTTTTGGTAGTCACGTGGTGTTGTAAGGACAGTCACAGGTTGGGTAGCCTCAGGGTGTGATGCGGCCTTTGTGGGAAGTCACAGGGTTGAGCACTTAGGGTAATTCTCTGTGCCAACACACGCAGCCATTTTAAAATCAGGCTGGTCTCACCAGACATAATGGATTATCAGCCAGGCACATGGATATGTGTGACTGTTATACTAATTTTGGAAGACTTTGCCCCACTGAGCACTTTGGGGTGATATGCATTCTACCTCACCCCACCCAGTACGGCGCACACAGACAGCCCCCACCACCTCGGCCCCACAGCACATGCAGACTCCCTGTACACAGCACACACGGTCCTGTTCCACAGACACAAGCCGACCCCGCTGCACAGTACACACAGACAGCCTCCCTCCACCCTGACTAATACCCTCGGTCCTCCTGCAAGGTACACTCAGGCTGCCCCGCGCCCTTCCCTCGCACCCCTCACCTACAGGCCGCTACCCCTGCCCTGCACAGCCAGGCCCGCCGGGGCCGCGTGAGGACGGACCCGTTCCGCAGACACAAGCCGACCCCGCTGCACAGTACACACAGACAGCCTCCCTCCACCCTGACTAATACCCTCGGTCCTCCTGCAAGGTACACTCAGGCTGCCCGGCCCCCTTCCCTCGCACCCCTCACCTACAGGCCGCTGCCCCTGCCCAGCACAGCCAGGCCCGCCGGGGCCGCGTGAGGACGGACCCGTTCCGCAGGGCTCTGTTATTGTTTACGATCCTCTGCGTTTTATGGAAACAAGCTCACCGGGGCCGGCCCTTTGAAGCCCTAATTGGCGCATGCGTCCTTCCGGAGCTGCAGCTAATGGCAGGAAGGCCTGCAGTAAAACAACAACCGGGCCAGGAAATTAAAACCAAAGCTTCCCAAAACTCCACCAAACACGCGGGTTCCGCCAGCGGCCCCCGCCTCCCCCTGCTTAACCGTTTAGAGAGGACAGCTGACTGCTGGCCGTGAGTTACGTCTAAGTGTGCAGCAGACAATTCAAACGTGCACGAGTGACCAGACGCGGAGTATGCCTAATAAGACATTTTTTACATGTAAAGGCATGCTGCCTGCCCGTGTTATGCAAAACGAAACCTCTTGAAAACTCGATTTAAAAAAACGATTTGAAAACACATCATGAACCACTTTTTAAAATTAGTAAACATTCACAAAACCATATTGATTTGCATTATACGTTGAAGTATGTATATCACAGTCGGAGAAATAGTTCAGAAGGGTTCAGCCCTCCTAGCTGACTTTTGGTGTGATCGAACATTGAATAACGTCAAGGCTGACTCAGCTGTTCAGTCTTCTTAAAACTACACAATTACTATAATTTCGATTGGAGTGTTCATCTTGTATGTAGAGTTTACCAATTAATGCATGTTTATAAACTGATATTACATAAGAGATGCTTTCCTGCGGGCACTGACCCTATTTTCCTTCCTGTAGGAGAAGCCGTGCACCTAGCCAGGGATTTTGGGTACGTCTGTGAAACAGAATTTCCTGCCAAAGCAGTAGCCGAGTATGTGAACCGACAGCATTCCGACCCCAACGAGCAAGTGACGCGAAAAAACATGCTCCTGGCTACCAAGTAAGAAACAGCCACTCGCGGCACATTGCAGCGTCCCCTATGGCCCAGGGACCCCTGTGCTTTTAACGCGACCCTCTCTGCGGGCGCTAAGGGCCTACTTGCAGGGGGTGTAAATAAGCACTGCTTTGTAGCACTCCCTCTGTTATTATTACACTCGTGAAACACGTTTTAGTGTGCATTGTTAATAACGCTATGTATTATATCTGTTAAGTTAATTCGACTAAATGAATGCAAATGGCACGTCTGAGGGGATATTTTAATGACTTTTATTTTTCATGAGACTAGTTGAAATATTTACATACATTTACATCCCTTCCGCCTCTTTAAATCTAACAGTGTAGTTTTCTTAATCATTTTCAGAATGTATGTAGCCGTATGTTTACATTTTGTTATTGTTACTGATCCGTCCATCTAATTATCACCCATCCATCTTTCACCTTCTCTTTCTGTACACTCTGTCTGTTTTATTGGTCTCCCTTTATGTTTTGTTACAACGTGTGAGCTCCTGCACAGAGGCATGGCGGGTTCTGTTAACACGGGCAGGTGGTGTTTGGAAAAGCACAGTGTGTGTCTGGGCTCTTTGGAAAGGAGGTGGCTTGCTGTAACTGTCCTTAATTACCGGGGGCAGAGACAGCACAGGGCGGCAGCAGACTGCGGCGGTGCTGCAGTCACAACCCCGGGGCATGTGCGTGGCTAGCGAGCACACACAAATTAATGGTCTCTGCTCCACAGCTGAATGAACCAGAAAGGCTGAGATCGCCCTCCCGCCCCCTCACACCCAACGGCAGAAGGAGCAGGTTGTGAGTTAACTCCAAGCTCTGCTGGAAATTTACCCTCCCCCCTAGCGGCTGCCGCTCGCAACTTTTTCAGTTTTAGGTCTGCAGTTGGCCATATGATTTTACCGAAATGTATTTATAATATAGTTCTGGAGGCTTTCCGCAAGCCGTCTTCATCCACTGGTCTGTTGAGTCATTCAGATGCGTCTTACACGAATACATATGGGGCGTTTGGTCAGCCCACTTCAGCCATTGGTTAACTTCCCTGTGAGTGGCACCCCTCCACCCTTTCACAAGCAAACAAACTCGTTCCCTTTCTGTTAGAAGCTAAAACGACAGCGTGTGCTGTTTGAGACACATATGTTAGCTTTGAGGCCGAGGGCGTCGCAGCTTCCCCACAGTGACGTTTCACAAAAGCTATGATGGGACAAATCAAAAAGGGGCAAAGCCAAAAAATTGGTAGCCAACCTATTGGCTTTGCTGTTGCGGATGTGTTGAAGCAATTTCGAGCGCTTGGCATTTGCATCCATAATTAATATGGAAGGCTCTGAGCTTTTCGGGTTAATATATATATATATATATATATATATTTTAACTAAAATGACGTGACAGGAAGAACAGAAGGAAGAAGGGAAGCTGGTTAAACTCCTGATGTAATGGTAGTTAAAATGCTGGCCTCCTTCCCTACAGGGAGCCCATGCTTCGAATGCTAACTTAGGGAAAAAATAATCATGTATCTAAATGGTGACAAATACCCCAAAACGAGCACTATCTTTTCTGAAAGTTGTTTTGACACCATAAATGACTGCAACTCCCCCAAGCAGTCAGGTGAATCCGCTTTGCCTGGGAGGGTGCACTTACAGGTCGCCATACCCATATCATATGACAGGCTTGGAAATTAGAGGAGAGAAAATGTTCATCGACTTTCTGCCAAAAATCACTTCAAAGGCAGGGATGCTAAAACAAATGTCTCCAGGTGTTTCGGAAATATTTGGGACTGCTGGTGTGTGTGGCAGAGGGAGTTCTGCAGAAGGAGGGAGCTGTAGGTTTTGGGGTACACTGCTACCACGCTTCTCTAGCCAGAGATCTCAAGTCTCACTCATTTATGAGGTCAAGTGACCCATCATTCAGACCAGGCTGTATCTCACACCTGCTGAGGTCAACCAGAACCTGCCAATTTAACACTGATCTGTGAGTAAAGCAGTGTCAGGGTGGGTGGGCGTGGCTGAAGTAAGCAATCCCACCAGAAGTCAGACCTCCCGTAGCCTTTTTGGTGGAGGAACAACTTGTATGCGTGTTTCTGAGTTCTGCTTCTAAATTATATTTTTGATATTAAACTGCTTAATGTCTGTATTATCCTCTCAGAACACGTGTAGAACGTGTGAGCATTTTAAAAAGAGAGTAGATAGTATTATGTTGATCATTTCTTTGTTGCCATCAGATGCTGTCACTGACGTCACTGGTTGTATGATATCACTCTCCGTGACATCATCAAATAACTAGTAAAGGTGCCTAATAATGTTGAAAACCTTAAGGCTCTGCTTGAAATCCATTACTAATGTTTTCACCTCTCTTTCCCTCACCAGACAGATCTGCAAGGAGTTCACGGACCTGCTGGCCCAGGACCGGTCGCCCCTGGGCAACTCACGGCCCAACCCCATCCTGGAACCGGGCATCCAGAGCTGCCTGACCCACTTTAACCTCATCTCGCACGGCTTCGGCAGCCCGGCGGTGTGCGCGGCCGTCACCGCCCTGCAGAATTACCTCACCGAGGCCCTGAAAGCCATGGACAAAATGTACCTCAACAGCAACCCCAATGGCCACACGGACAGCGGTAATAAAGGCAGCGACAAGGACGAGAAGCACCGGAAGTGAGCCGGAGGCCTTTCCTCTGCGCACCAAGGACACGCCGCACCGGAAGTGAGCCGGAGGCCTTTCCCCTGCGGACCCTGAGTCCCGCCGCGCCTCCCTGCACCTCAAGCCACTGTTTCTGGCTCCGCACTGGGGAAGGAATTCACTTTGTGGGTAAATACCCTGTCCCTTGCAAGACCAGCCGCCACTGTTCATGGAGTCTTCGAGGAACACACAGGGCAGGGAAGGAATCTATGCCAGAGCTGGAGAACTTTTCTTTTTAAAGATAACTTTTTTCTAATAAAAAATGGAGAAATGAGAAAAATATATATAAATCTATTGCCATAACGAGCTTCTGCGGACTAAATCAACACGTCCTGGTTTTTTTGGGTAACTCAGTTACGATTGTAGCCATCTTGAAACATCACAACAATCAGGGTGGCACAAAGGATGACGTTTTCTATCAGTATTGTGAATAAACTTGAACACAAAAAAACACACACACTTCCATGTCATGTCTTCAGTTGTAGAACTCTTTTTTTGTTTCCTAAGAAAGGCAAAATAAGTCGACCTCGAACTTTTTTTTAAATTTCGACACTTATTGGCAGGTACTATTATATAAGGGAATCAGTGTTCATGTGCTGTACATACTTATTTATGTGTAATTTAATGGGAAATTGTAAATACGGTGCGTCTGTTAAAGCCCTTTTTTATTTATCTGGTGATCCCGTTTACCTCTTGTTTAGTGGGGTTTCTGCTCTTTCTCTTAGTTCTTCATGTGGTCATAGTACTTCTCTAGAGTTCTCAGGGGCTTTTACAACCCTTTGGGAGTCATCATTTTAAGCCCTGTTGTAGCATGTTAAGGCGACGTTGAAGCAGCTGAACAAATAAAAAATAAACCATTTTAATAACAAAGTAGTATTACATTTAGTTTCTCTTTGATGCTGGAACCACTGACTTTTTCTTGTAAAAGTTGTAGTTTGATAACATTCCTGTGTTGTGAGAGAATTGAGATTTCGAGGCCTTTAGTGCCCTATGGGGTATGCAAATAGACAAGTAAAAAGCACAAACAGACCAGTCATATACATAAACACACACATATAGCTACAGCGCCATAATGAAACATACACAGGCAAAGCCACACATGGGCATAGATATACATACTGTCACACACGAACACGGGCAAACACACCTGAAAATAGGCAAACGTAGACACACAAGGTAAAAATACACACATGTACACACTCTTGTCAAATGCACAAAGACAAATATACACAGGCAACACACAAACAGAACAAGATAGACATGGAGAAATGAGTTGAACATACACAAACAGAGAAATACTTGTGCGATCATGCACAAACGCACACTCTTTTTCTCACAGAGCGTGTTGCTGAAGCTATTTCAGAGGCCAGGTTCTTGCTTGTTATTTTTTTAACACGTTTTCACTCTTTTTTTGTACACATTACTGGTTGTGTTTTTTTGTTGTTGAGCTGTGCTGGCAAGTGTCTTCCATTTTAAAAAGTTCTGGTCGTGTTTTTTTTATGTTGTTGAGCTGTGCTGACAACTGTCTTCCCTTTTAAACAGTCCTGGTTGTGTTTTTTTTATGTTGTTGCGCTGTGCTGACAAGTGTCTTCCCTTTTAAACAGTCCTGGTTGTGTTTTTGTGTTGTTCAGCTGTGCTGGCAAATGTCTACCCTTTTAAACAGTCCTGGTTGTGTTTTTTTGTTGTTGAGCTGTGCTGGCAAATGTCTACCCTTTTAAACAGTCCTGGTTGTGTTTTTTTGTTGTTGAGCTGTGCTGGCAAATGTCTACCCCTTTAAACAGTCCTGGTTGTGTTTTTTTGTTGTTGAGCTGTGCTGACAAGTGTCTTCCCTTTTAAACAGTCCTGGTTGTGTTTTTTTGTTGTTGAGCTGTGCTGACAAGTGTCTTCCCTTTTAAACAGTCCTGGTTGTGTTTTTTTATGTTGTTGAGCTGTGCTGACAAGTGTCTTCAATTTTAAACAGTCCTGGTTGTGTTTTTTTATGTTGTTGAGCTGTGCTGACAAGTGTCTTCCCTTTTAAACAGTCCTGGTTGTGTTTTTTTATGTTGTTGAGCTGTGCTGACAAGTGTCTTCCCTTTTAAACAGTCCTGGTTGTGTTTTTTTATGTTGTTGAGCTGTGCTGACAAGTGTCTTCCCTTTTAAACAGTCCTGGTTGTGTTTTTTTGTTGTTGAGCTGTGCTGACAAGTGTCTTCAATTTTAAACAGTCCTGGTTGTGTTTTTTTATGTTGTTGAGCTGTGCTGACAAGTGTCTTCCCTTTTAAACAGTCCTGGTTGTGTTTTTTTATGTTGTTGAGCTGTGCTGACAAGTGTCTTCCCTTTTAAACAGTCCTGGTTGTGTTTTTTTGTTGTTGAGCTGTGCTGACAAGTGTCTTCCCTTTTAAACAGTCCTGGTTGTGTTTTTTTATGTTGTTGAGCTGTGCTGGGAAGTGTCTTCCCTTTTAAACAGTCCTGGTTGTGTTTTTTGTTGTTGAGCTGTGCTGGCAAATGTCTACCCTTTTAAACAGTCCTGGTTGTGTTTTTTTGTTGTTGAGCTGTGCTGGCAAATGTCTACCCCTTTAAACAGTCCTGGTTGTGTTTTGTTGTTGTTGAGGTGTGCTGGCAAGTGTCTTCCCTGCCTAAGAGTGTCTCATAGCCTTTTGTTGCCCAGATAAATATTTTTTTGTTACGTTTTATGTCGATTATTTTTATTCAGTGGCTGTCTTTACCCAGGCGTACTTTTGTTCTTGGCAGTATTTTTTATTCTGTATGGTTACAGTAATTGAGTTTAACTCTCCCCTGGCAATTGCTCCTTGCAATAAGCAGCTGAACCCATTGTATCCCTCAAGTATAATAAAAACTTACTTCCAACTTGGAGTTCAGAGCAGGGTATCATTTAGATATTCCTCTGGGCCTGCATTCAGACAAATGACACAATAAAACATAATGCATTCTTTCAGATACAAATACCTTGTCTTGCTGAAAACCTCCATGGCTTCACCGCTCCTTTGTGGGCGAACAACTAGATTTTATTTCTACTTGCAGCCTCGTGGTTTGTTTGTTAATTAATACTCAGTCTGCAAAGCATATGTGCATCAGTTTAGCATTCACGATTCTATGGGTTCAGCAAGATATCTGACATTTAAGAAAAGCTGCCTTCACTCAAAATAGGCATATTTTATTCGATTGTTTTAAGTATTGGTCAAAACAGACCAAAAAACAAAACTGAGGAAATATGATTTTGCAATCCTGTGATGTGTGTGTCGTTTTAATGAGCTGAACTCCTGCTTGTTTCAGGGCTAAATCATTCCATATGGTGCCCATGTCTTCTGCAAAGAGTCTCTCTTGCAAATCACCCACCGGTTGCTTAGCATATGTGGGGTGTGTGTGTATAGATAGGGGTTGGCTGTCTTCCCACTCGAGTGAAAGTTTTAAAATGAAACCAGCAGGAGGAAAGAGGATTGAAGCCTTTATCTCGAGGCGACCTTACGTGATAAAAAGTGTGTACTGTGTAAGGGGTAGTGTGCTCCGGTGCTTACCTTAGGAGTGGCCGGGCTACCAGTCAACGGTTCTACTCAATGCTGCTCCACCTTAACACGATGCTTGATCTTGGGCAGACAAGTCTCGAGGGCATTCACTTTCACACAGCGGTTAGGGAGCCATGTGTATTGATTGTATAAAAAACATACTTGTTATATGTGCGAAGTTAAGTCGGCTGAGAGATTAAATGCGTGGAACCATGACAGAAACTCAGAAATACTGGCCTGTGAGTGCCAACAATAACTTGAGAAAAGTAGACTCTAGAAGAAAGCTTCAGGGCCAGACCTAATCCTGCAGGTGGAGGGCGGGGTTTATCGTTTACAGAGGAGGTGCTTGGTTCGGGCGGTCTTGTGTTGATGTTTCTTTGGTGACGCCTTGGATGGTAGGGGCCAGGGCACTCTACATTCACGTTTTCACTGGGGGCAAGAGCAAGCGACTCTAAGTAGATATAAAAGAAATCCTGTAGCCCCGCCCTCCCAAAATGTCATGAAATATGTTTAGATGGAGTAATTAGCTGAAGGGTAAGGGTGGCAACCGGCTCTTGTGGTGGCCGTCCAAGCACACTGAAAGGCTGGCAGCGGTGTCGCCAGAGTGTATGTGTGGGGTGGGGTGGGGGCAGTGGTGGGCCCTCTCCCCCTGGGGCACCATCCCATCCCGGCTCCCTCTGCGCCCTGGCGCACCTGCAAGGGCAGAGAGCTGCTCCTGACCCCAGGCGCTGTAGATAGGCCCTGCCCGCCCATGCGCGTCACCAGCCTGCTCCGGTAATGGCGACCGGCGTATTTCCTGTGAGTGCGGCTCAGCTGACATTCTGCGGGCACTGAATACCGCTGGCAGCCTCTCTCTCTGCCCCATTACTCTCATGTGCCCAGTGCGTGGGCTTCTCCGGGAGGGCTGCCCGGGCCGCGGTGGTGGGGGGAAGGTGAGGGGTGGTGTTACCGTTGTGTTTGCTGACAAACAATCATTTATACCCACTTTATCGAACACATACATATGATATCACCTTGTGTGAAGTAAAGTGAGATCGGTTATTTGTGTTTTCTGTTGACTAGCAGTTCATTTATATTTCAGTGTGATAAGCTCTTTACACCGAATTTTACTTTACGCCAAATTTCCCAAAGCATTTCTACCCGCACGTTCCACTGTGAGAATATTAAAAAGACAAGCTTGGAGTTGTTAACAAGCTGCATTGCTGGTGATGTTTTTACCTGAGAAGATATTTTCGGGGGTAATTGATTATAAGTGATGTTGTGAGACTTTCCGAAAGAGTAGGGACTGGACAGAAAATAATATATATATATATTTTTAATCATTTTTGTTTATTATTATCTTTTCGAGTGTGGACTCATTATAACGATAATGGTAATGTTAATGCCTGCAGAAATCCTATTTGCAATAATCACAGCAATTGTTAGTACTGTAATTGTCATAATTAGTATTGCCTATGCTGTTATTAATGAAACTAATACTGCTAATGGTGCCCATAATAACGGCAGCACCAGCAGTCATAATAAACATATTAATAATACTAAATACAACGAATCATGGTAGTGCACAATTGGCCGATAATAATATTGCTGACATAATGACAGGAAAGTTCTTCTGCTTAGTAACTGTTTTAAGTGGACGTTATGACCTATCACGCTTGTGGGGTTTGGTGTTGGTATAGCTCACATTTGTGCAGGTATGGCCTCGTAGCACTGTTCTCCTTTGCTTTTAAATAGCATTGTTTTGAAAGTACAATTATCACATACTGCTTTCAGTTTAATACCGGCCACAGGTCATTTCGTTTGTTTACCTGCACTCTGTGCGAGAGATCGAACCAGATGTGTATTATATCTTGTTCCTTAGCTTAAAACCCATACATCGAATATTCGCCCATGGTGGATTCCAGTGGCGGGGCCTCTCCGGTACTGCAGTGCCCCGCAGCTGGAATAATATTTCACACTGAGGGTTGGACATTTGAGCAGTCGGGGCCCTGAATGTACAGATGCATTTAAGTAATGCCGCATTTAACCTCTGGCTTGGAATGCACCGACCCCTCCCATCGCGGTGCTGCTGTTGAGGGGTGCGGCAGCCTCTGAGTGGGGCGATTACTGCTCGGACAGTGGTGAGCAACCAGTCGTTTCACGAGGCCTCCGTGAGACGTCATAGGCGTGTGTCTAGGCACGGACGCGTGCAAACACACAGGGAAAATCATCCACACCCATAAACACACACGCAAACAAACAGACACACAGGCAACCACACACACTCAAATACACCCACCCAGACACAAAAACGCATTAATTTTATTTCTGAGTGTGGTTTAAAGACGGCTCCCTTACAAACAAGTCTGCACGTTTTGTGCACATTTAACTCAAGCACAGGGAAGCGTCGGTTACATGACCGTAAGGATCTTGACTATCTGCAAACAGCCACTGTTGTGTAGGACACAATCGCGTGTCACATGGCATTTAATGGCATAAATGCACGAATTACGTGCTTACAAATAACTGTGAGAAAAACTCAGTGCCAACAGGTGCCTAATACAACTCTCATAGTACAACATACCGCGACATACCGTAAAATAACTTAACACAACGATGCCCGTCTAAAACGCATGCAACAAAAGGCAACATGACAACATATCATAGCGTTACATAGAATAACGTAACAATGCATGTCGCATCAATGCCCCATACAGATGCATGCAACATAATATCATGCCATAAAATAGCATAGCAAGACACAGAATTGTGCGATGTGGCAAAACATGAACTTAAATAACATGCCAAAATGTAATGATAAAATGACAGAAGTCAACATGCCACATCTGAATCATAAATGAACAGGATCAGTTAGCACAGGAGGCATAACCAGACTAAAAGAATGGTGAAGCCTGTCGGCCACTGAGACTGAAGTGCTCCACCGAGGTGGGCTGGTTGTACCTTCTCTCGCCTGCTGCCCCTAACGTACACTCGCTTAAACCATCTGACAGTATCACAGAAACTTTGCACAGATTCTAACTGGTGCAAACCCAACGGCACGGGTTTTGCTGCTCGTTTAACGCGGAATGACATTCTTTGTGCACGAGCACAGAACACTCATTACGCGCTACGATCACAGTGTATACATTAGAAATGGAAGAGGCGCTATATTTCAGGTTAAATGTTGATCCGTTTTTAATATCGAGCGGTAAAAAGTAGGCAACATCAGTTTGCTTTATTTTAGTTAATTTATTCAGTTTTATTTGTGGACTAGGATGTATTTTCTAGCATAACTACTCGTGGAAAAGGTGAATAAGCAATATATGGTGACACATGTTTTCACCAGGGGTTGACTAGAAATGTGTCATGGGGCAAACATATTTCTGTGATATGGACTGACAATGAAGTCTGTCTGTTGGAGTCCGTATACACAAGCAGCACCCTCGTGCTCATTGGTGTACACCATTTCCACGCATCACCAGTCCTGTCATTACCAAGTGCAGGTGTGTCCGCCTTTTGAGAGACTTTGGCGCTGCTCAATCCAGATTCCTGTATTCCGAGGCCTGGCGGTGCAGTGTTTGCCTCGTCTGTGTGTGAGAAGAGGGGGGAGGGGCGAGGGCAGAGGGAGTCGGAGGGGCGTTAATTAGCGTCATTATCAATCACTAACGTAGGCCTAACGCCTCCGAAGAATAATCAAGTTAGAGAGGCCGGGGTGAGGGCAGCATCTGCCTTCCCGGGGCCCAGGGGAGGGGTCCCTGCTGCACCCCGGCCCGGGTGGAGCGACAGGCCCCAGGCATAGCAGGGTATGATTGTGTCGGAGCCACGCGGCGGGTTAGGAATCCAGGGTAGCCCTGTGTCCTGCCATGGAGCCTAGCAGAAGCAAAGTAACTGGCCCATTTGACTGTTGGTGGGCAGTAAAATACAGCTACTGTCAGGGTTTAACCAGCCTCGGTGCCACTGCACCCGCTGCACCAATGGCAGCTACTCCCCTGATTTCCATCCGTATAACCTGTCCTGTGCTGCCTTCCTCGCGGGTGCAGTGCCCACTGGCACCTTCCACACTGCAGCTTGCCCACTCTACAGCGCTATTTCTAGGGTTCACGCTGGTAGGTTATCTGCAAAGTCCAAAAACACCATGCGAGGAGAAGCAAACGCGAGGACTTCAGTACCAGTGGGAATTGTACACTCACGAGGAGAGGGCTTTAACCAGGGCCATTGTGCGGCCGCAGCGGTTTTCGCATAATTATAGGTTAGCCTAATTTGCCGCATAATCCATTAGCTGCTGCATAATCCGCAGATTTAAACAAAAAAAGTGTTTCTAGCTCAAACTGCTGCCGCACAGTGGAAGGCCTTTTGCAAAGGTTGACTGATCATCTTTCTGAAGCTTATTGCTATATTTGGGTTTTAAACTGGTGCGAACGAGGCGCATCCAATGCCCAGACAGTGTTAACAAGTGTAAAACGTGCAAAGTAATGAAGTAATACTTTTAAAAAAATGTGCCATTACGCAGCATACTTTGCCATTTCTTGCTGCATAATTCGATGACGCCAGTCGCGTAATTGAGCCGTCGCCTGCTGCGTAATTCCAGTGTCACTGGCATTAACCCAGGAGCGGCACTTGCACACTTCTGAAACTCCCCGCCCCTCTTTCCTGGAGCTGAGATATTACACCGTCCTCCTTGTGGTCACTACGCATGCGCAACAGAGTACCTAAACTGAGATTCTGTTCTCCAGCCGTATTAGAACACATTGGCATATCGACCAGAGCAATTTGGAGTACTAACGTCAGTGCTTTAGAGGTCAGGTGCTCAGTGCACTGAGTGCCTGTTCTTTCATTGAAAAGGAGAGTGCCGGCACTCTTCAGGAGGGGCGACATGCTTTCAATAGGAGAGGATCCGCACTCCTCGGTAGTAAACAAATAGCCCGTACTAGAGTGCCTACACTTTTATTCTGGAAATTCATGCAGTGCACAGTAGCGCACATGCAGTACTCTTCTGAGGGCTCCAACGAGTCTCTGTGAATGGCCCCAAAACATCTACACTGTTAATATTCAGGAAATATTTCTAAACAATCAGCGGAGACAGAAGGGGCTGTGCCCTCTGTGCACTTTTACTAAACGGGAGTTGGAAGGTGTGGAGTGAATCAGATTTGCACCAGAGAGAACATAAGGCAGTGATGCTTTAGTACCCCTTCCGTACTCATAAATGCGTCGGTGAGTCGCCCGAACACATTCAATCTAGATTGGGACTCCCTTACCCGTGTTTCATAAATGTAAACGAGGCCTGTGTGAGCAGAAGCGTCTGTTTCCTCACAGGAACCAGCGATTTTTTTTTATTCTGATTTGTTTTGCTCTTTATAGTTCTTTGGGTATTTAAGAAGGAATTCGTGTTTTGTCCTCGGGACTCTGTGTTTTTCACTGAGTACCTGGCACTGACCCCAATGCAAGCAAATGAAAACACCTGCCCGGCTGCCCCAGCCCTACTCCCGACTGGGGAGTGAAGGGCAGCTTGAATTCCAGTGCCTGGACCCTGGGCCCCGGTGCAACTGCAGCTGCTGCACTCATGATAACTCTGCCCCTGATGCCGACTCAGGTCATTCCTGGCAAGCTCAACTGTCCCCAAAAGACACCAACCCCGTTCTAAAAGCCTCGGTGAGTGATTTTAACAATGGCGGCTTCTGTGCGCAGTACCGCGCGCTCACCAGCAGGCCGCTCAGGGAGGCAGCTCGGAGCAGGCGATTGGACCTCTGGGAGAGCACGCAGCTCTAGGCCGTGATCCCATTGGTCGTCCTCTGGGGCTTATCTTTGTCGCCTAAACCACTTAAAGCCCCTTGTGTGTCTGGTTAGTTCACACTCTGTGCTAGTGCTCCCTGTACAGTTTGCAGAATCCGAAATTCTTTTATTTTGCAGGAACAATGGTTGCCTATTTTCTATCATTGGTTAATGGGTGTGTTGACTTCGCTCAGTTTGTTTTCCATGATGATAAGACATATGTTAGTTCACATTAAAGCCGGCTAAATGTGTCAATGAATTATGTGCTCGCCGCCGACATCTGCTGATGTCTGGGATTCACGATTTCGGATCCCGTTGCAGCCAACTCAGCTTTCTATCCTTCAGAGATCCGTAAAGAGGGGGGCTATTATTTTCGAAAAAACGTTATTTATTTATAGTGCCTAGAAACGGCATAAACAAGTTCTTATATTCGTTGCTTAAACTTCTTTGCTATTTATATTGTGTAAAGCTGTCTGTGGTATTTGATGGCGATGCGAGTTTATTGTACACGTGGGGACTATTTGTTCTCGATTACATTTGCCTGCGTTTCTTTCCTACTATGACGACAAACACGACTGAACTTCAAAACGTTTTTGCTGATGCTTGTGTAACTTCTGTTCTGAGGTGGTTCTGTATGTTTTTTTGTTACTCTGTTGACCGTGGGCCGCGCAGTTTATTAGTTCTGAAAAGTATGGGGCAGATTTATGAGCCCCTTGCGCCACTTTTGCGTCACTTTTCCCATGTTAAAAGTGACGCAAAAGTGGCGCAAGGGGCTCATAAATCTGCCCCCATGTGTGCACATATAAGCACTTCTGCGAGGCGTTGTGCGAAGTGTTTATTTTGTGGTGATAATATTTGTGCACGATCTACTCTTTATCTCGTTTTGGGCTTCTTTTGATGGTGCCGGTTATATGTACTTCTGGTTATTTGATGATGCGTGTGCCCCACATATTTCGAGACGAAGATGTGCGAGTAATTTTTATTATTTAGTGATTACATGTGTTTGTAGTGTTTATTCGGTAAGGACGCGTGCCTTTTATATTTATTCTTCAGTGAGAAGTTCGTGTTTGTTGATGACGAGTGTAGTTTATCTCTGGTGATTTCCGCTCAGTGTAGATCGTGTCATTGTGATAAAAGTTTGCCGTATATTCTGTGACGTGTGCGTGTGAACGTTTGCGTATAGTTTCCATTCTTGGACGGCGGTCCATGCGTCATGTATAGTGCCGCTGAATGGTGCAATGGGATTTCTCCTGGGCTTGTGTTGAGAATGAGGCGTGTGTATTTCCTATTATTTCCCGGTGATTTGGGGCTAAGCGTCCATCTTGTGACTCTTAAGCACGGGGCTGTGTTTCAGAAGCAGACCAAAGCGAACGAAGGGGTTAATCCCCCTAATATTTTACCATTAACGACCCCCCAAGCCACAGCAGGCAGAGCTGCCGCGAGATGCTTTTCAGCGGAAAGTGCCAGACTAGACTAAATATTTTTTGGACAGCTTTTGACAGCAGGGTGCATCATTTACACCTCCTTGCATCGAAAGAGTCTCTCTGGACAATAACTTCCGAGCTGCTTATAGTGACCGTCCTTGCACCCCCCCCCCCCCTCCCACCGCCCCCCCCCCACACACACACGGCCTGAGCGGTGTGTCTGCCTTTTTGCAAACATTTTTAGTAGCGCTTAGAGGGCAGGTCCTTCTAGGCGTGAAGAGAGGCCTTGCTTGGGGAAGGGACTACAACATGATTCTATAGAAAAATGTTCGTAGTTTTGTAAGCGTTTCACCAGACGCAGCTCCAGTACACTATATTTTGACCCTCTCACGCAGCCCCACCCAGTACCCTGTACTTTGACCCTCTCACGCAGTCTCTGTGCCATCTCACGCAGCCCAAGTACACTGAAAGTTTGACCTTCTGACGCAGCTCCAGTACCCTGTACTGTAGTTTGACCCTGTCACGCAGCTCCAGTACACTGTAGTGACCTTCTCACGCAGCCCCTCGGTCCTCTCACGCAGCCCCACCCAGTGCATTGTAGTTTGGCCCTCTCACGCAGCCCCAGGACCCTGTATTTTGACCCTCTCACGCAGTCCCTGTCCCTCTCACGCAGCCCAAGTACACTGAAAGTTTGACCTTCTGACGCAGCTCCAGTACCCTGTACTGTAGTTTGACCCTGTCACGCAGCTCCAGTACCCTGTACTGTAGTTTGACCCTGTCACGCAGCTCCAGTACACTGTAGTGACCTTCTCACGCAGCCCCTGGGTCCTCTCACGCAGCCCCACCCAGTGCATTGTAGTTTGGCCCTGTCACGCAGCTCCAGTACACTGTAGTGACCTTCTCACGCAGCCCCTGGGTCCTCTCACGCAGCCCCACCCAGTGCATTGTAGTTTGGCCCTGTCACGCAGCTCCAGTACACTGTAGTGACCTTCTCACGCAGCTCCTGGGTCCTCTCACGCAGCCCCACCCAGTGCATTGTAGTTTGGCCCTCTCACGCAGCCCCAGGACCCTGTATTTTGACCCTCTCAAGCGTTTGCAGGAGGCTGGGGACACAGGTGTCTGCTCATGGATTACAAACGGGGGCTCTCTAAGAAACACAAGGGCACGCGGTGTACTAGTGTGGGAGGAGAGGTGAATGCATAAAGATAGCATAAAAAAGGAAGAGCAGTGAGAGGTAAAGAGGAAGGAGACAGCGATAGGCAGACCTGAGAGAGAGGGAGCGAGACAAAGTCTGCCACGGGCAACGAGAGGACGACAGCGTAAGATGGCCTGAGTGCGAGACAGAGCAACAGGAGAGAAAGCGTGGGAGAGAGGGGGCAGGCTCGAAGCGAGAAAGAGACAGCGAGGGAAACAGAGAGGAAGGGTGGGGAAAGAAGAGCGGGAGAGAGCGAGAGAGATGGACAGTCAGTGGGGCAGATAAAGAAAGCAGAAGGCGAATAAGAAAGCAGGAGAGAAAGAGAGAGTTCAAAGGAGAAACAGCAAACAGAATATGCTTAGTGATGCGGAGAAAGGGAGAGATGAAAGTTGGGGACCTGCAGGGTAAGAGAGAGGGGAGTGTGAGCGAGAGAGAAGGGAAGAGAATCGGAAGGGAAACGGACGTAGAGCGCAGCTGCCCAACTGCAAACTTGCCGAGTTGATCCGTGTTCGAGAGAGGTGCTTGACTTTAGCCAAAGAAGCGCTAACGTTTATATGATAGCGCCTGGAAGCCGGCCCAACAAGGTGTGAAAGAATCGCAGCCCCTCATGAGAGACGCCCTGAAGCTGTCTGCACACACAGTACCACTCTGTCCCGGACAGCCTTGTGGGCAGGGGCGTAGCTATCAAGGGTGCAGCAGGTGCAGTGGCACCGGGCCCCAGAGGCTTCGGAGGCATACTGATTGTTACAGTATCCTGTTACATAGGGCATGTGCCGTAGGGCCCGTGACACCCTTGCTACGCCACTGATGGTGGGGACTGGTGGAGGCGTTCAGGCCTGAGCCTTCCACCCCAGGCAGCTAGGCCCAACGAAACCTCTAGAAAAAGTTACAACGAAAACCTGTGCACACAATCCCTCACTCGACTCCAGCTGCAGCCCCAGGGTACCGGGGCAGCCAGCAGACCCCAGGACACACTCTTTGCACATTCATTTCAAATGTGTTTATTTTGGTATTATTCTAAGGGCCTTGTGAAGCAGAGATCTCTATCGTTTCCTGTCTACAGCTGAGAGAAATAACAGAGAAAGAACCCTTTGCATATTAAAGCCCTTGGTACGTGTACAGTTTGCCCGACATATCCCAGAGATTACTTTTAATTAAAATTATTCGTATTCTGGCATTACTACAGGAACGAGTGTCTATAACAATCCCAGCATTACACACGCCTTACTTAGCCTTGTTTTTTGTTACAAAAAACACCAAGGCCTATTTTTCTGGACCCCAGCGCAGAAGCTGACACTCATTTGTCTTTCTGAAAGTAATTACAGCGTGAAAGGTTTCTTTATTGGCTGGGTTTTGGGGGGCCTGGGTCCCATTGTTCCCCGGGGCTCCCCGCAGAGTGCGGATCCATGCGGCATCTTTTGGGACACATATATTCATGGCGGAGCCCTCGTATTACAGGCTGAGCCCACAGAGCTCAAGGCGCGCTGTGGGAAGAAGCCCCGCCCGCACCCCCATTTATATTTATCACCCACGTCCCCTCTCTGAGCGGCGTGACCCTTGCCCCCTCTCCTGATCCCCATTAGCCGTTTTATGGGGAGTCAGCCCCTGCTGCAGTTGATCGAGGCTGCTCGGCCCCTCGGCCCGGCTCTCTTTCTTTCTCTCAGCCCAGCCGGGGGGCGGTGTAGCCCCGGGCCAAACATATGCTTCTTTCCAGCGCTCTAATCCGCCCTCAGCGTGGAGGAATAATTGCCGCCGTGTCCGCCGGTTCCCAGGGCTTTTGTCCCCCTCGATCAGGCACACGCCAGCTCCTGTCGGGGGGCTGTCTGCTCCCATCAGAGCCCGGGCCCTCCGCAGCGCTTGGCTCTCCGTGCTGCAGGTGACGGGCCAGTCAGGGGCCCCAGGCGCACAACACAGGTGTTTCTGCAGCCTGAATCTCGTGCGTGTTTACATGCCAGGCCCACTCTTCCAAAGTCAAAATAGTACGACGTCATTTTGCATAAAGCGCTTCGTAGCGCACTGCTGTCATTCAGAGCGCTGTGGATAGCAGGTGGTAGAATTACACAGTGTAATAGCGCAGGTAGAAAGAACGAGAATAGCGTGGGGAAACTACGTAAGAGAAGCAAGCTGCAAATTAGCGTTGCAGGTAAAAAGCGCCTTCTGCTGTGCCACCAAGTATTGCTGCAGGCTCCACCCCCCCAAGGCCGTGCCAGGCTCCAGGCATTCAGCTACTGAGCCTCCGTGGCAGCAGGGAGATCCCCCAGTTCTGTTGACTCTATTTTTAAAGAAACGCGACTTAAAGGTCAAACATCCTAAATGACTAAAAACATACACGTGTAGGGGGCATTTTCACCTTTTCTACCTAGTTACGTATTCAACTAGCCACACTACACTCGGCCGTCCACCCTCAGCCCTTTATTTAATCAACACCTCCACCCCCAACTCCTTACTCCACATTCTATTCCAGTTCGTTTTCTGCTCGTCTAGCCCTGGTCTCCTCAGGGTTTATGGCCCGTGATGTTTAGAGAGGGGCAGGTGATAATATACTGAAGGGGGGGGGGGGGGGCCTGAGAGACAAGAGAAAAAGCGAATCAGAAATGATCAGTCCATTTTTGAAGCAGCCATATGTCCGTAGCCATATCCCCCAACCCTTATCCTCACTTCTTGAGTACATCTCCACTCGCCAAGCAATGCACATGCCTAAAGAGATCTCTATTGGATTATCAGCCTTTAAAATCGTATTCAATCTCCAAAACACCTTTTAATCTCCATTGGTTTCAATGAGATCAGCGCCATAGGCCTGGAAGCGCCTCTGTTTCACCCTCCTTTGATACTGGAAAGTGAGATATGCCATAACACAAAACAAGCCACGCCTACTGGAGTAAAGGTCCAGGGTGCAGCAGCTTGGACCCTTAATTGATTGACACACAGGAAGATATGGTCGGCTTCCTCAAGCTGAATCCTTCAACAAACATTTAAATGTCAAAAACTTGGAGCGAGGTCCTTCTTTAAATAAAGGCCTATTTGGACACTTATAGTGTGATAAACAAATTAGCACACTGACTGATTGCATTACAGTCAAAACCTAAATTATAAAGTTAAACACTGCTTTTTCTGCAGAGATTAAAACGGCCCATCCTTCAGCCACAAACTACATATGAGCCATAAGACTTGCTGCAGCTTCTGGATACAGAACACAATCATTCAAAAACAGAGGTTTTACCATTTCCAGGTGCAAAGTTAAAAAGACCAGGCAGTCCATCTGTATAGGAGAACTGTGTGCATTTACAGGTAGGCGCACATAAGCATTTCCCTTCATTACTCTTAATCCGGTGGAATTTGGAGATCTGGAGACCACACAAACGATTTATACACAGCAATGGGTCTTCATTTCCGAGGGAGGTTGGAGTGATCTTGACAGATTTCTCTTCAAGGTATTCCTGTCTCTAGGATGGGAGAACTGAACACAGACCCCCTAAACATGTACTTCCTTTGAAAGGAGGGGGTCCCATTGCTTGACTATGCTACTTTAGACATGCTGCTCATTGGGTCGTTTTAATTGCTTTCAGCTTTTGAATTTTACCAACCTCCTGAATTCCAAAGTTTTGAACCTTGTTGGTGGGGAGGGACAGCTCTAACTGTTGAACTTGTCACAAATACGTTTTTCTCTTGTACTTATGGTTCTCTGCTTCATCCATGCACTGCTGTCCAATTGAAAGCAGTTGTTCCCATAGTGGGCCCCATTTACGACAGTATGCAATTCTTCACTGTCCACTATATCTCTATATCTCTATATCTCTACATATAGTCTTTTAGACTATATGTCTAAAAATGGTTTTGGTGGTACCAATATTGAACAATACTAAGGCTGACCCTGAAACTCCTTCCTTGGTGGTACCAATATTGAACAATACTAAGGCTAACCCTGAAACTCCTTCCTTGGTGGTACCAATATTGAACAATACTAAGGCTGACCCTGAAACTCCTTCCTTGGTGGTACCAATATTGAACAATACTAAGGCTAACCCTGAAACTCCTTCCTTGGTGGTACCAGTATTGAACAATTTTAAGGCCGACCCTGAAACTTCTTCCTTGGTGGTACCAATATTGAACAATTTTAAGGCCAACCCTGAAACTCCTTCCTTGGTGGTACCAATATTGAACAATACTAAGGCCGACCCTGAAACTCCTTCCTTGGTGGTACCAATATTGAACAATACTAAGGCGGACCCTGAAACTCCTTCCTTGGTGGTACCAGTATTGAACAATACTAAGGCTGACCCTGAAACTCCTTCCTTGGTGGTACCAGTATTGAACATTACTAAGGCCGACCCTGAAACTCCTTCCTTGGTGGTACCAGTATTGAACAATACTGAGGCCGACCCTGAAACTCCTTCCTTGGTGGTACCGGTATTGAACAACACTAAGACCGACCTTGAAACTTCCTCCTTGGCGGTACCGGTATTGAACAATACTAAGGCCAACCCTGAAACTCCTTCCTTGGTGGTACCAGTATTGAACAATTCTGAGGCCGACCCTGAAACTCCTTCCTTGGTGGTACCAATATTGAACAATACAAAGGCCGACCCTGAAACTCCTTCCATGGTGGTACCAGTTTTGAACAATACTACGGCCGACCCTGAAACTCCTTCCTTGGTGGTACCAGTATTGAACAATACTAAGGCGACCCTGAATCTCGTTCCTTGGTGGTACCAATATTGAACAATACTAAGGCCGACCCTGAAACTCGTTCCTTGGTGGTACCGGTATTGAACAATACCAAGGCCGACCCTGAAACTCGTTCCTTGGTGGTACCAATATTGAACAATACTAAGGCCGACCCTGAAACTCGTTCCTTGGTGGCACCAATATGGAACAATACTAAGGCCGACCCTGAAACTTCCTCCTTGGCGGTACCGGTATTGAACAATACTAAGGCCGACCCTGAAACTCCTTCCTTGGTGGTGCCAGTATTGAACAATACCAAGGCCGACCCTGAAACTCCTTCCTTGGTGGTACCAATATTGAACAATACTAAGGCCGACCCTGAAACTCCTTCCTTGGTGGTACCGGTATTGAACAATACTAAGGCTGACCCTGAAACTTGCTCCTTGGCGGTACTGGTATTGAACAATACTAAGGCCAACCCTGAAACTCCTTCCTTGGTGGTACCAGTATTGAACAATACCAAGGCCGACCCTGAAACTCCTTCCTTGGTGGTACCAATATTGAACAATACTAAGGCCGACCCTGAAACTCCTTCCTTGGTGGTACCAATATTGAACAATTTTAAGGCCGACCCTGAAACTCCTTCCTTGGTGGTACCAATATTGAACAATACTAAGGCCGACCCTGAAACTCCTTCCTTGGTGGTACCAGTATTGAACAATACTGAGGCCGACCCTGAAACTCCTTCCTTGGTGGTACCGGTATTGAACAACACTAAGACCGACCTTGAAACTTCCTCCTTGGCGGTACCGGTATTGAACAATACTAAGGCCAACCCTGAAACTCCTTCCTTGGTGGTGCCAGTATTGAACAATTCTGAGGCCGACCCTGAAACTCCTTCCTTGGTAGTACCAATATTGAACAATACAAAGGCCGACCCTGAAACTCCTTCCATGGTGGTACCAGTATTGAACAATACTACGGCCGACCCTGAAACTCGTTCCTTGGTGGTACCGGTATTGAACAATACCAAGGCCGACCCTGAAACTCGTTCCTTGGTGGTACCAATATTGAACAATACTAAGGCCGACCCTGAAACTCGTTCCTTGGTGGCACCAATATTGAACAATACTAAGGCCGACCCTGAAACTCGTTCCTTGGTGGTACCGGTATTGAACAATACTTAGGCCGACCCTGAAACTTCCTCCTTGGCGGTACCGGTATTGAACAATACTAAGGCCGACCCTGAAACTCCTTCCTTGGTGGTGCCAGTATTGAACAATACCAAGGCCGACCCTGAAACTCCTTCCTTGGTGGTACCAATATTGAACAATACTAAGGCCGACCCTGAAACTCCTTCCTTGGTGGTACCGGTATTGAACAATACTAAGGCTGACCCTGAAACTTGCTCCTTGGCGGTACTGGTATTGAACAATACTAAGGCCGACCCTGAAACTCCTTCCTTGGTGGTACCGGTATTGAACAATACTAAGGCCGACCCTGAAACTCCTTCCTTGGTGGCACCAATATTGAACAATACTAAGGCCGACCCTGAAACTTCCTCCTTGGTGGTACCGGTATTGAACAATACTACGGCCGACGCTGAAACTCCTTCCTTGGTGGTACCAGTATTGAACAATACTAAGGCCGACCCTGAAACTTCCTCCTTGGCGGTACCGGTATTGAACAATACTAAGGCCTACCCTGAAACTCCTTCCTTGGTGGTACCAGTATTGAACAATACTAAGGCCGACCCTGAAACTTCCTCCTTGGTGGTACCGGTATTGAACAATACTAAGGCCGACCCTGAAACTCCTTCCTTGGTGGTACCGGTATTGATCAATACTAAGGCCGACCCTGAAACTCCTTCCTTGGTGGTACCAGTATTGAACAATACTAAGGCCGACCCTGAAACTTCCTCCTTGGTGGTACCGGTATTGAACAATACTACGGCCGACCCTGAAACTCCTTCCTTGGTGGTACCAGTATTGAACAATACTAAGGCCGACCCTGAAACTTCCTCCTTGGCGGTACCGGTATTGAACAATACTAAGGCCGACCCTGAAACTCCTTCCTTGGTGGTACCAGTATTGAACAATACTAAGGCCGACCCTGAAACTTCCTCCTTGGTGGTACTGGTATTGAACAATCCTAAGGCCGACCCTGAAACTCCTTCCTTGGTGGTACCGGTATTGAACAATACTAAGGCCGACCCTGAAACTCCTTCCTTGGTGGTACCAGTATTGAACAATACTAAGGCTGACCCTGAAACTTCCTCCTTGGTGGTACCGGTATTGAACAATACTACGGCCGACCCTGAAACTCCTTCCTTGGTGGTACTGGTATTGAACAATACTAAGGCCAACCCTGAAACTCCTTTCTCTAGCAAGCCTATGTTTCTGCTCCCTCAGACTGCGGATGTTACCAAACATGTCAATCTTCAGTTGATTAAAGAAATAGGACGGTAACACTTGGGTGAGGTACAGTCCCCTTTCCCAAAGATCCGCACAATAATGGAAAGTGACCAGGATTCAGGAATCCGCCTGACCAGAGCTTTGGTATTCGTTAGCAGCCCCCCCCTCCACAGCTAAATGTTACGCTTATTTAAGTCCATGGGGACTCCACCTGGATCCGGGGTTTAACCACTGAGACTTTGTCTGATAGCAAAGGTTTCTTCCTCCAGGGTGATATGCAAGGTTGATAAACCGCATAATTTGGCTCCTTTCAGCCCCTTAAGGCTTTCATCATCTACTAGGTGATAAATGCTCTTAAAGTGAGAGACCCATTCGGGTCAGGAAACATTACAACAAAGGAGGGAGTTAGATGGAACATCTCTATATTTGATCTTATTCACCAGGTTCCAGAAATTCTTCGTGTTTTTAGTATGAGAGGCTAGCTCTAGTAGACGGGTACTCTCACAAACATTTTCCCTAAGAATGGTCTGTGGTGTGACTGAGGGCCGTACTGATGGCAGCAGGGTGGCGGTAGGGGTTCCAGGTGTGTCAAGGATTGTATAAGGTGGTTGTAGGGGAAGCGAAGCATGTAAATCTAGTGGCTGAATTGCACAATGTGAAACCACAAAAACCTGGGATCAATACCGGCTTTCTCCTTGACCAAACTGTGTGATCCTAGGTAACTTTTTCACTTTGCCTCTTTTTTCTTCATTATGGAATATAAGAGGACCTTGAAATACATGAATTTGTAATGTGCGGTGTACAAAATCTTCTCATTAGTTTGATTATAATGTTGCCCACGTATATTAGCAACCTAGGCCACCCAGAGGATACACATGACAGCTAACTTGCCTCTTAGTTCAATATTGGCATTGTTGTCAGGGTGGGCTTTGGCAGCATGAATGCTTCTAAATTCTTGTTTGAAAACTATCACTTAAAAATATACCTCTCAAAGCCGAGGTATGGCAAAACGCTCCTGCCTATGAAATACACTTTTTTGAATTTAGAAGATACATAATCCTATTTTTACACATTTGTTGCAAGATGTCTTTAAAAATAAAAGTGTTCCTAAAGGTAAGTGGTGCAGGACACCCCTTTAGGGCCCTGTTACGAGTCTGGCTGTCCATGGACCGCCAGACTCGTGGGGGCGCTGCCGTGGCAGTCTAGTCACTGCCGCACAGGAGGTCCGACTGCCCCATTACGAGTAGGGCAGTCGAGATCAGCCTTTCACTGCCGCAGCTGTCAGATAACCGCCGTTCCCTGGTGGTGGCATGGTGGTCTGGGGGCCAAAATATGCCTGGTGGTGCCCTGAGGTAAGAGATTGGAGGTTGAAAATATATAATCAATAACTGAGGCGCGGACATGTCCCCTAAACGAGGTTAGTGACTTGCTCTGTCCACTAAACCATTCCATTAGATTCACAAGATCATGTGCAGCTAAATACCCCTCTAGTTCCTCTCCTCTGCGATCAGATCTCCTTAACTGAGAGTCCAGAAGGTCCAGCCCCTGAACATTTCTGTGGGATCCTATTTTAGTGCTGAAGTCCCCACAGAGGAAATATGTAGGTTGTTTCAATTTGCAGAAACCCTAAGTTTTAGATCGACTAGGAAGGCAAACAGATATTTAAAGAGACTACAAGTAAAACTTAAAAAGCCATTATTATAAAAATTCACCAAATAAAAAGAAAAACTGCTTAATTCATCCTTAACAAATACGGCCATAAAAGCCGGATTATCAGTCTCTACTACTGACACTTTGACCTTCAAACTAATGTTGACCCCCACACAGAGAACCCCCCCGCCCCCTTAGACCTACCAGGTCCTGAGGGCTTAGATGGGCAAGAGAAAAATGTAAAACCAGGGGAAGAACCCACATTTGTTTCCCATGTTTCCTGTAATACAACATAATCAAAACGAGCTACCAGGTCTAGCCAGGCTGGTTCATTGATCTTATCTTTAAGGCCTGCGATAATCCAGCTCAAATTACATTTCGGAAATTTAAAAAAACTCATCTTTTCACTGCTTCCACCTGCACACTTCTCAGTTTAATCCTTTTCCATTTTAACACAGGGACGCCTCTTTCCCGGGAATTTTAATTGATTGATTCATTCATTCATGACCTGGTCCATTTTCTTTCACTTCCTTGTGCCTCTTTCCAATAAAGCTAGGATATTCTTGGTTTTTCACACAAATATAATAATGACTGTAAATATTTTACCAGACACACACCTCCAATATCAGTCCACGATGCTGAACCAAGCTTGCAAATAACTTCCTGAAACTCTTCGGTCACAGATGAACAATTCAGCTTTGTATTAAGCAACAGGGTGGATTTTATCTTTATAAGCCACCAAGGTAGGTGTCATTGAAAATCCACCATATTGATAATTACATTTAACTAAAGGGCCTGAAGAAATCATAGTTGGAACATAATGTTAAAAGCGCACCCTACAACATAAAGTAATAGAAAATGATAGACCAAAGTATTCGGTAGCATCTGCTCTCTCTACATCCTTTCCAGCACATGCAAATTGCTAAGGGAATCTCTCAGAGTTTTCTCCGAAAACCAGTTTTTTTGTCTCTGTTAAGTGTTAGATAATTGGCTGTGAAGAAGTTGTGTAGGTCTGCCAATTGCCTTTGCAGACCAATAGGAGTGAAAGTCATCATCACTATATCATCTGAGTTTAATAGAGAAGGTACATGGGGTACACCTATTTTGGGAGAAGATGAGGTCGTTTTGCTTAATAATCAATCAATCAGGGGTTTTTTTTTTATCAGAAAAAGCTTTATTCAGTAAGAAATTCACAGACCATAAAAGCATGTACATTTTATATTGAACATTAGTGCTATACATTTCAATAAATAAACAACATTAATTAAAAAACTTTAAAAAAGGGAAAGATTTTAAAAAAGTGGAGGTTTGTTAAAAGAGTCCAGTTTTGCCAGTGGCATGGAGGTCTGTGCAAAATAACAATCTTAAGTGCATGAACAATCAGGTGGTTGTCATTTTTCTCTTACATGATTAAGGTTTATATAGTTTACGTCTCTGTTAGGCGGAAAAGAAAGGCCCCCAACAGCAAATTTATGATGCTATGGGGGATAATCCCAGTTCATCGTAGGGTATGTTATTTTTAGAAGTGTCCGCCTGGGAGTCGTTCTGAGTTGTACATTTTTGTTTATTACTTTTTATAATATGGTTTCAATGTTTTCCGAAGGGCGCTAAAGGTTTGTTCTGTGTTGGACACTAAATTTGAGAAACTTAGGCATGTTTATCACCAGCCGTTCTGTGTCTAGCATTTGGAGAGCCAAAAGGTCAGGGCGGCATTGTTTTAGACCCAGCAGTTTCAGCAGAGGGATCAGGTACAGCTTTCTTGGTTCAGCGTAAAATTTGCAGAACATGATTACATGCAAAGTAGACTGACCTGAAGAATCATCGCATGGACAATGAACCAGTTGTTTTGACCAATCGTTTATCGCTGGAAAGGTGATTAACCGATGAAAAATGTTAAGTTGGAATCTTATCAATAAAAATTTATCGTAATTACTCAAATTCAGGGTCAAATATGGCTTGATCGTGTCTGTTGATTGAATTAGAAGAGAGTGCTGTACGGATGTTTTATTTGCTTCTGAGGCCAGGCGTAGGTCAGCCAGATGTTTTGAACAGACGTCTCAAAATTTCTTTCTGGGGATGGTATTTAATTCCTGTGGGCTAAAATAAAAGTGTTCATATCCCAGGTCAAAAATGAATTTCTTTACATAAGATAGCCAGGTAATTTTGAGCCCATGGTCTAATTTCATGCAGTCGGTGATAAGTGCCTGCGTAAATTTTAGTTCAGTTGTGGTCCAGATGCGGTGCCAGAGAAGAACTGGCTGCATCCGGATCACATCTGTAATGTATGAAAGGCCCAGTTCGCTATGCGTAGTATATGTGGAGGTAGACGGCGGGACGGCCAATAAAGATGTCAGAAAGTTGTTCTCTGTTTTTTGGATCGAATCCACTTGGGCATTTCCCCAGATCCCTGCCCCATAAATAGCCGTGCTGAGGCATCTTGAGTGGTAGATATCAAGGAGTTCTTTTGGTGATCTTTTTCCAAGTCTCCGTGCGAAAGCAACCAGTGCCATTGTTGTTTTTTGGAATTGGAGCTTTCTCGTCTCAATAGCCCTTCTCCAGGTGCCTTTGTAATCTATTATAACTCCCAGGTAAGGATAAGTGGTTGTGTTTTCTACTCTTGTTTTATTTAGATAGATACCGTTTCCCTTACAAATTTGTTTCCCTGATGTCATTATAAATGTCTTTTTTACGTTAAGTTTTAGAGCTAGTTGGGTCATAAACTTTTTATATCTGTCTAAGGAGCATTGTAATTCAAGAGGGGTACGAGCAATTATGACTGCGTCGTCCGCATAAAGGAGAGCGGGGATCGGGCGTTTTTGAATTTGAGGAAGGTCCTGGCAACCCTTCAGCATCGCTGCTTCAAGACCGTTGGTATATAGGGTAAAGAGGAAGGGGGCGAGGACACATCCTTGCCTGACTCCCCGCTCTACCTTAAATGCTGATGTTAACTGCCCTACCGAACCATATCTCACTTTTGCCGTTGCGTTAGAATAGATTTCTCTAATGTAGTTGACCAGTTTGATGTCAGCCCCCATGTCAGTCAATATACTCCACAGTTTGTTATGTGCCACGCAGTCAAAGGCTGCAGAGAGGTCTACGTATGCCATGCAAAGGCTGCCACCCTTAGCTTGGACATACTTTCCTCTCAGTAGTGTGAGGTTTAGGACCTGTTCGATAGTACCCCGTCCCTCCCTGAAACCATACTGGAGGTCGGATATTATATTATTTGATTCTGCCCAACCTTGAAGACGTACCAGGAGAATTCTTCCTACTATTTTACCTAGCGAGTCCAGTAGGGATATGGGTCAGTAACATGTGGGACTATTTCTGTTACCCTTTTTGAAAATTGGGACAAGGATGGAATCTGACCAAGAGTCAGGTAGTCCCACCTTACCCATTGCTTCTAGTACGTTAAGTAGTAAGGGGGCCCAAAGGTCAAGGTTTGATTTATAGAGGTCCACGGGGACCCCATCAGGGCCCGGGGCCTTCCCGGATCTACTAGCGTTCAAAGCTAAGTTGACCTCGGTGAGATTGAGATCTAGTTCTAATGGGCTAATTGGATCAGCTGGGTGGGTATATTTCTGGCCACTTGTCCCGACGGGAATAGATAATATTTCTGTAAAGTGAGTGATCCATTCTAATTCGGTGATGGTTGTTTCAATTAGGCCTCGATCTTTTGGGCCTGTAAGAAAAGGGGAATTGACAATCTTCCAGAAAGCCGCAGAATCCTTGTTTTTGCAGCTGTCATGTAGGGCGGCCCAATGTGCCTCTTTTAGTTCCTTCTTTCGGGAGGTTAGGGTGTTGTTATATAGTTTCCTTGCTTGGGTAACCTCTGCTTGGTCTCTTGGGGATTTTTTCAGGGCTTTTTTAAGGGTCGTATGGGCCGTTGAACATGCTGAGTTAAACCATCCAAACTTCGTTTTTTCCTTTGAGATTTTCTCCCCATTAAGGTTCACCGTCAGGGCCTTCTTGACTTCAAATATTATTTTGTTGTAATTTGTTACAATCTCATAAGGGGATGAGGTCTCTGATAGACACACAGAGATAGCTGGAGTTGCCCCTCTAAGTATGGTCTCTAAGATAACAGTGGGGTCAATGTGAGACCACTTTAATGTGTAGCCGTTCGGTCTGGTCATTAGTAAGTTATCGTCATGGAGTAAAGTTTGTGTCTTTTTTGGTGGAGCTGTGATTCGAAGGATTATAGATATTGGGAAGTGATCGCTAAAAGTGCAATCGTGGGTGGTGAACATAGTGATTGCTTCTGTGGGACAATTTCCCACTAAAATGAAGTCAATACAGGATGACAAGCCTCTGCCATTAAACGTTGGAGAAAAAGTGGCAGCAGGATCAAGCAGTTCGTTGGCGAAGACTAATTGGAGAAGGGTCATAGTCTCATTCATGAGGGATCCCTTTTGTGAATGCGGGAAGTGCGTAATGTTATTATTTTGATGGTCTACGTAACCGCATTTGTTGTTGTGTCTGTTCTCGCATAATGTTAGATTAAAGTCACCGCCCCATACGATTATAGGCTCTTTCCCTGAGTTAGTATTCATATAATCTAATAGAAAGTGACCTATTTCTTTTAGAATCTCCATGAACTTGGTGTCTGTAAGGTTGTTATAGATATTAACTATCAGAATAGATGGTGATTTTATGGTAGTTATTTTTAGTAACTGATAGTGTGTCTCATTTTTCAGGACATAGGCCTCTAATGTTGGAATTAGGTTTGAAACATAGACCACTAGACCGCCCTTTGCTCTGCCTGAGGTTGAGGCCACTGCTGGAGAGAAGAATGTTTTACAACCGTTTAGATGGATGGGGGAGATTGCCCATGTCTCCTGCAGACAAACTATATCGTTTCCTCTTATAAAGGACAGCCACCCTTCGTTGTTGGCCTTTGTACGAAGGTCCGAGACATTCCAGAACACTATATTTAGGTTTGAATCAGTCAGATGGTTATTTTTTATACTATTACAAGAGTTTTGGGCAATTGGTTTGGTGGCGGATAGGTCCTTAGAAAAAGAGGTACTGCCGGGTTTGTGTTGGCTATCTATAATGGGAGATGTAGGTTCATGCATACCTTTGGGCTTTAAGATAGGGATACGGTGGGGTTGAACTACAGGCGAGGTGTGGTGGGGAGTGGAGTTTACCATACCTTTTTCTCGGCTGTGGTTTAGATCGGGCAGATTTTTTGTTACACTATCTGTCCGAGTTGCATTTTGGGGAGTAGTATAGTCAAGCAGTGTTAGTTGTCAGTCTACTTCCTCTAGTGTTGTCAGCTGTTCAAACCTGTTCTGTAGTAGGATGCTGCCATTCCGTCTGTTGTCAAGTTCAGGTGCTGTATGGTAGAAAGAGCCAAGCGGTACCAGGTTAATTGCTGTTTTTGGGTTTGTTTTTTCCTCTCTGGCCATGAGTAGAGATCGTACTAGTCTTGGTGATTTAAAATTTACAACTATACAGTCTCCAATTAGTTTTTTTTGGGAATGACCGATCCAACCCACTCTCCTAACCATTAGAACTTGATTGATATGATTTGGATGAAAATATTTATGTTTAATGAGCCAGTCCGTGACCTTGTTTCTGAGTGAGGTCCATGTTTCTGTTGATCCTTTATTTAAGGGAGGGACCCCTGTTAGTACTAGAACATAGGGGGAAGCAGCAGGTGGCAGATTTAGGAGGTCTCGGTTTGGTTGAGGAACAGAATTGAGCGAGATCGTTTTTTCCTTTTGGGGTTCTTCATGAGCTCTTAGTGGTTGTTCCGGTGTTCTAATTGCTCTGGTGACTCCTTTTGTTCCCTGTGTGTTGTCTTGTATTATTATGGAGGGAATAATGTGAGTATTTATTATGGAATTATTGGGGCGTTCCTTAGCAGAAGATAGAGTGTTTGTCTATTGGGGATAGCTTGGGTTGTGTCTGCTTGGGGGTTTATAAAGTGTGCTACTCACCCGTGAGGGTCTCAAGGTGCTGGGGGGGGGGGGAGAGTGCAGCTCCGGTACAGTAGAAGAACAGGGCTCGAGGTTCTTCCTGAAGGTGTGGAGGGTGGGGGAGCGTCTGATGTTTACTGGGAGCTCGTTCCAGGCTTTAGCTGCGATGTACGAGAAAGCTCTTCCTCCTGCTCTGGTTTTGAGGATGCGGGGGTCTCTGCGAGAGCAAGTTCTGCGGAGCGGAGGTTCCTCTTGGGTACGTGGAAGGAGACTCTCTCATTGAGGTATTTGGGTCCGATGTTTTGGAGGGATTTGTAGGCGTGGGTGAGCAGTTTGACGGTCACTCCCTTCTTGACAGAGAGCCAGTGGAGGTTACGTAGGTGTTGGGTCATGTGTTCGTGCAGTGGGGTTCCGAGGACGAGTCTGGCTGCAGCGTTCTGGATGGTCTGTAGCCTGTGTAGGAGTGTTCTGTTGATTCCGGCATAGAGGGCGTTGCCGTAGTCCAATCTGCTGGTTATGAGTGTGTGGGTGATGGTTTTTCTGCATTCTGGGGGTATCCATATGAAGGCCTTGTGGAGGATCCGAAGGCAGTTGAAGCTGGAGGAGGCGATGGAGTTGATCTGGTGGGTCATGGTGAGGGAGGAGTCGAAGATGATGCTGAGGTTCCGTGCGTGGTCTATCAGGGTGGGCGGACTCCCGAGGGCGGAGGGCCACCAGGTGTTGTCCCAGGCAGAGGTGGCGGGTCTGAGGATGAGGACCTCGGTCTTCTCCGAGTTGAGCTTCAGGCAGCTTCTTTTCATCCAGGCTGCTATGGCTCTCATTCCTTCCTGGAAACAGAGTCTGGTGTCTTCGGGGTTCTTCTTGAGGGAGAGGATGAGCTGGGTGTCGTTGGCGTAAGATACTATGCTGAGCCTTTGTTGTCTGACGATGGTGAGGGGGGCCATGTAGATATTGAAGAACGTGGGGCTGAGCGATGATCCTTGGGGAACTCTGCAGTTGATCTGTGTGGGTTCGGAGAGGAAAGGAGGGAGTCTGATCCTCCAGGTTCTGCCGGAGAGAAAGGATCAGATCCAGGAGAGGGCAGTTCCTCGTATCCCTGCATCGTGGAGTCTGGCTGCAAGGGTGCGATGTGAGACGGTGTCGAAGGCTGCGGAGAGGTCAAGTAGGATGAGGGCTGCAGTGTGCCCCTGGTCTAGTAGCATGCAGATGTCGTCAGTGGCAGCAAGGAGGGCTGTCTCAGTGCTGTGGTTGCTGCGGAATCCGGACTGGGAGGCATCTAGGATGGAGTTTCCTTCGATGAAGGCGGTCAGCTGGGTGTTTACGAGCCTCTCTGTGACTTTGGTAGCGAAGGGGAGGAGAGAGATGGGCCGGTAGTTTTTCAGGTCTGTCGGGTAGGCCGTGGGCTTCTTGAGGGGAGGTTTGACCTCCGCCCGCTTCCAGTCATCGGAGAAGATGCTGGATTCGAAAGAGGCGTTGATGGCTTAATATCGCCTGCACCTAGCGCTACCTGGCAGACGCTCGCTATTATTTTAATTGCCCTCGTTTTGTCGTATGTTTTCCTTGTAATTTGACTCACTTTGACCCCGGTTTTTAACTAGCTCAGAACTGCTTAAAATATTCTATAGTCGCCCCTACCTGTGCTTCTGCTCCCGGACCGCATCTCTGCACTGTAAAACTTGGCTGCTTTCACCGCCATTTGAGCGGCCCGGTCCCCGCGCTCTGTTTTCCTGGGGCGCCATCTTGGGTGGGTCTTGGAAGCACTCTGCAGCCATTTGCTGGCACCGTCACAGGATCGGGCTAGAGGCTGTATCTAGAGCGCATATTTAAGGTGGGTGTGAGAGAGCCTCATTCTTAATATCGCCTGCACCTAGCGCTACCTGGCAGACGCTTGCTATTATTTTAATTGCCCTCGTTTTGTCGTATGTTTTCCTTGTAATTTGACTTACTTTGACCCCGGTTTTTAACTAGCTCAGAACTGCTTAAAATATTCTGTAGTCGCCCCTACCTGTGCTTCTGCTCCCGGACCGCATCTCTGCACTGTAAAACTTGGCTGCTTTCACTGCCATTTGGGTGGCCCGGTCCCCGCGCTCTGTTTTCCTGGGGCGCCATCTTGGGTGGGTCTTGGAAGCACTCTGCAGCCATTTGCTGACACCGTCACGTGATCGGGCTAGAGGCTGTATCTAGAGCGCATATTTAAGGTGGGTGTGAGAGAGCCTCATTCTTAATATCGCCTGCACCTAGCGCTACCTGGCAGACGCTTGCTATTATTTTAATTGCCCTCGTTTTGTCGTATGTTTTCCTTGTAATTTGACTCACTTTGACCCCGGTTTTTAACTAGCTCAGAACTGCTTAAAATATTCTATAGTCGCCCCTACCTGTGCTTCTGCTCCCGGACCGCATCTCTGCACTGTAAAACTTGGCTGCTTTCACCGCCATTTGGGCGGCCCGGTCCCCGCGCTCTGTTTTCCTGGGGCGCCATCTTGGGTGGGTCTTGGAAGCACTCTGCAGCCATTTGCTGGCACCGTCACGTGATCGGGCTTGAGCGCTACTTTATTGGTTGGTCATGACGCGCAGCGTGTACGCGCATCGGGGACGCCACGGTGACGCCGGAGTCACGCCAGAGTCCAGCCCGTCTGCGCTCGTCCGCGCCGAGGACGCGCTGGCCGGCTGGACTCTGGACTCGGACGAGGCTGTTGCCTCCTCACGGAGATATACGCATCAGGAGATGCTACGCCTGAAACCTTGCCACATGAGATGTTCGCACATCTTTGAACCAGACGACTTTCCTCGTCCCCTACTATGTGATTGTCACTATATGTGTCCACCGGGCAATCCCGCTCCCCCCCCTTTTACCTCTCATGCAATCCCCCCGTCGTCAACAGCCCCAGGACAAAGGGAGTTGAAGGCATCTTGATCAATAGCCGCTCCCTGGTTAAAAATAAAATAATGTTTAGAGAGATGGTCTTGGATAGAAAGCCTGCATTAGTGTTTATCACTGAAACTTGGGCTAAAGACTCATCTGGCCCTGATTTGATTGAAGCGGTCCCGGAAGGATACTGCCTGGCCAGATTAGATAGACAGGGACGAATGGGAGGTGGGATAGCCATTCTCTATCGAGATCACCTGCAATGCCACACAGTGCCTATACCTGATCTTCAGGATGGCGTTCAGGCTCTCTTCTTTGTGATAAAGGAAGGGCGTTGCCCTCTTTTTAATGGAATGCTACTGTATCGACCTCCTGGCCCGAGGACCGACTTCATGTGTAATCTTCTTCAGTATTTGGAGCCCTACTTTGGTCGAGAAAATTTCTCCATTCTAGGGGATTTTAACTACCATTTAGAAAGGCTTGATCTAACAGATACTTCGTGTCTTATTGATGCCCTGGCGTCCTGTGGACTCACGCAGCGAGTCCGCGGGGCTACCCATCGTGCAGGCCATATTCTAGATGGTATCTTCTCTAACGACCATCGTTTGACCGTTAAGGATCCGGTACATCTGTCCTGGTCCGATCATCTTGCGGTCCCATTCCTGTTGGACTGCCCTCAGATGGATGGAAGCAAAACAGGGAAACACACTATGGGAATTGGCAGAAATCATAGAAACATTAGTGCTGATTCCCTTGCACCTTGGGCTGGCAGTCTTTCTACCGTGGGCTTGGATAGTGTCCAGACCGCGGTCGGCCATTTTGAACGGGTTATTACTGAGGCCCTGAATGAATTGGCTCCATTACAGACCCGTCGTCGAGCCAGGAAGAGACCCTCTGCCCCATGGTATTCGGAATCCCTTAGACTTCTCAGGCAAGAAGTGAGGAGGATGGAGAGGCTTTGGCACGCTAGCTGGGACCTTAAGAATAAGGAAGCTCATAGGCTCCTGGTCAGGAAATACAAGGCTGAGATTGTGCAGGCCAAACAAAACTACTTTGTGGCCATGACAACTTCCCTTTCCTCGCCGAAGGAGCTTTTCAAAATTGTTGACTCTTTGGTCAACTTACAAATATCTGATCCGGTCGTCCCCTCGCAAGATTTGTGTGACAAAATTGCTTCCTTTTTTCACACTAAAATACAAGATATCCATCTGGCTCTTGAGATACAAAAAGCTTCGATCAGTGGGCCCTCCGCCTCGGCTGAGGTGGATAGGACCACATCTGACATCTCCCCATTGAGTATTCTCGACTCTTTCCCCCCGCTGGTCTTACAAGATCTGGAGATCTTGCTTAACAAAACCAATTCTGGCTCCCCCTTAGACATCTGCCCCTTGAAGATCATCAAGCAGTGTAGGGAATCTCTCTTACCGCCTCTACTAGAAATTATGAATCGATGTATGAGAGATGGCATCTTCCCCTTGGAGTGGAAGAGTGCAGTAGTTAAACCTGTGCTAAAGAAAGCCTCCCTTGATCCGGAGGTCCTAAAAAACTTCCGTCCGATCTCCCTGCTTCCAGCCCCTGCGAAGATGCTTGAGGCACATCTAAACAAGCATCTCGCTGCCTTTGTGGAAGGCTCGGGCTGCTTGGACTTTTCCCAACACGGATTCAGTTGGGAATACAGTACTGAGTCGGCCCTCACCATCGTGCTTGATAAGATCCGCACTAGAGTAGATGGGGGCCAGACCACCCTCCTGGTCCTGTTAGATCTAACTGCGGCCTTCGACACCCTCTCCCCCTCAATACTTATACATCGTCTGAGGGAGGTGGGGGTGAGGGACGCAGCTCTAGATCTGATGACCTCCTTCCTTAAAGGAAGGGAACAAAGAGTCAAGCTGGGAGAGTTCCTATCTCCATCCCGACCGGTGCTATGTGGGGTCCCGCAGGGGTCGGCCCTTAGTCCAACCCTATTCAACATCTACGTGACCCCACTGGCCAGATTAATCAGAACTTTCGGGATGGAGGTAGTCTCTTATGCAGATGACACCCAGATCCTCGTCTCTCTCTCCCATTCAGATGTACCAACTGCCTCCAATTTTAGATCTTGTATGGAGGCAATTGGTCAGTGGATGGTTCAAAATTCGCTTAAACTGAATGGGGAGAAGACTGAGGTGATGGTGTTTGGAGGGAATCAGAACACCTGGTCAGCCAGCTGGTGGCCTGATTCGCTGGGAGTATGCCCTTCCCCCACGATATCTGCTAGGAATCTTGGGGTGATGATAGATCCTGCCCTGAATATGGGCGGACAGGTTAGTAGAACCATCTCTACCTGTTGGGGCTTAATTCACACCCTGCGAAGAATCAGGAAATATCTTTCCCTACAGTCCAGAAAGCAAATAGCTGTCGCTCTCATCGGCTCACGACTGGACTACTGTAATGCGCTGTATGCAGGGCTAAATAGGAGCCTACTGCAGCGCTTGCAGGTAGTCCAGAATGCCGCCGCTAGATTTGTTCTGGATGTTCCCAGATGCTCCTCGGCCACTCTGGCTAGGAGAACACTGCATTGGTTACCGGTAGAATATCGAATACGGTTTAAAGTTTTATGTATGACCTACAGAGCCATTGCAAGGAATAATGACATGGGAGTTGGCTCTATCATCTCCGACTATATTCCTGGAAGGGACTTGCGTTCCTCCAGGAAATTGCTCCTGACAGTCCCCCGTATACGAAGAGCCAAGTGGGGTGGCAGGGCTTTTTCCACTCTGGCTCCTAAATGGTGGAATGATCTTCCTTTGGATCTCAGGTCGTTGCCTTCCCTACAGAGATTCCGAAGCGCCCTCAAAACTCGCCTCTTCCTGCAAGCCTATGTGTAAGGTGGTACATTTATATTTCTATTTCTTTTTAATAGGCGCCTTGATACCTGCGGGTTATTGTCTTGCGCAATATAAATTCTCTATCATCATCATCATCATGGTGTGTCCTAGTTCGGGTACAATGGCTCGGCAGCCCTGTGGTAGATGTGTGGTGGGCAGGGGCCCGTGGGGGCTCCTGAGTGGGTGTTCTTTATGGTCACGGTGGTGTGTTCGACGGTGGCAGGATCCCAGGTGGTGATGATCGGCTCATTGTCGGTGGTGGTGGAGCGTGGGGTGGTGTTCGCTAAAGTTGTCGTAGAGGTCCTTGATTTTCCGATGGAAAAAGGAGCTGAGCTTGTTGCAGAGTTCCTGGGACGGTGTGATGTCCGTGGCTTCGCTGGGGGGTTTGGTGAATTGCTGTATGACGTTGAAGAGTTCTTTAGCGTTGGTTGCATTGGTGTGGATTTTGTTCCTGATGAAAGTCCGCTTGGTTTCTCTTAAACGCTGGTGGTATTCCTTCAGGGCGTTCCGGTAGCTGTTCAGGTCTTCCGTGGTTTTCCGGTTTCGCCAGGTTTTCTCGAGGCGTCTGCAGGAGCGCCTGACTGCTTGGAGATCGGTGGTGAACCAAGCTGCTTTCAGGGGGCATTGTTTGCCAGGGTGGCGAAGAGGTGCGAGCTTGTCGGCGCAGCTGGAGATCCAGCGGTGAAGTTCTAGGGCTGCGGAGTTGGCTTCGGTTGTGGCGCCGGGTGGGTCTAGGAGGAGGGAGGCATTGAGGTGCTCCTCTGTGATCTTGCTCCAGTTCCTTCGAAGTGGGCGTGGGGGGGTTTGGGTCTGGTGGATGTGTTGAAGGTGAAGTGTACACAGTTGTGGTCCATCCAGGGGGGCTGCGTAGTATGTCTGAAGTGGATGTTTGTCCATCCTGCGAAGATGGAGTCGAGGGTGTGTCCAGCTCTGTGCATGGGGGTGGTGACGAGCTGCTTCAGTCCAAGGTTGGCGAGGTTGTCGAGGAGTGTGATGGAGTCGGGGTCGCTGCGGTTGTCGAGGTGGAAATCGAGGTCTCCGAGTAGAAAGTAGTCCGTGGAAGCGATGGCATGGGGTGCGACGAGGTCGGCGATGGTGGTTGCGGACAGGGTGCGTGGTCCTAGGGTTGGGGTGGATCTGGAATTATTGATGCTTAATTTTAAAGGAAGATCTGCAAGATATAAATCAAATAGTGCTGGAACCAGGATACACCCTAGATACAAGCCATTGATTAATATCCTACCAAAGAGATGGCCTGATGAATCAATCTCTATCTGTGCTAAATTCACATCATTCAAATAGACAACAGGCCTGGAGATGTTTCCAGACAGCAATTTTTTTTCAGAGGTACTCTCAAGTCATTAGGTGACATGTTGAAAAGACAGCAACATACATTCCCATTTAATTCACTCAAAGTCCTGGCTACGGCCCACAGAGTGACCCAATGCTCAGAAGCAGAGGGACCCTCTTGGAACCACCTTGTTCTACTGCTATTAAAGTACAGAATCCATGGATCCAAGTGCTGTAAAATCATTTTTGAACAGCTGTATTGATAATATCACTACATTAATTAGCCTATAACATGCTGGGAGGCTGGTGTCACTTTTCTTATATATTGATGTCACTGTTGCACTGTTCCAGGATACTGGATACTGCCCAGTTTCTGTCACCATAAGGGAAAAAAGGTAGCAGTTGGTGAGCACACTAGCTCACTTTAGTTTTGATCACAACTTCTGCTTAGTTATCTTGACCAGCAGTTCTTCTTAACTTCATTGAGAGGATGATGTCTTTTTTTAATATTTTGGATAGAAAATGAATGTAGAATAAAGCTGCCAGCCAGATAGGAATCCTTAGAGGGGGGTTCTTTTGTTTCGCAATGGAGATGGAGGCTCACTGTACAGGGGCAATAACCCTGGTGCTCCCTGAACCAAACCTGATGGGGTAACCCAATTACTCTAGCTTCAGAAAGGTCTTGAAACAGAGCTGTTAAGTTTAGACCTCATTCGAGGTTACACCCATGCAAGGTGTCTGAAGAGGGGAGTTGGAGAGGAGTCTCCCTTGCATCTGATTGCACCCTTGTATCTGATTGAACTCCAACTTGATCATTCTCTTTCCCCCTAGACTTGTGGATTGGACAGTCTCAGCACCTGGAAGTAGCTGCGAAGGGAAGTGCTGCACTTTATAAAACACACAAATAAATACATAATTATAATCAAAGATACCGTCTTCTAATCTGAACAGCATGAGCTTTACTTCATTGATTTTTATTAGGTCTCGCCTGATTCAGCGCTTGCGCTGATCTGGCCGAGACATTTTGTAAAGAGGCTTTTTCAAAGTGCTGCCTCGGCCTAAAGCTACAGTGCACGTGAACGTGCACGCGCGCCCTCCGTTGCACGCGATCGTAATCCCGATTGCGATCACTTTCACTTTCGGCCGCGTTGCCAAAGCTTGTTATTTTTTTTCCGGAGCGCGAACTTCACCCGAAAGTATCGGGTATCAGAGCGCTTTACATAGCACCAGTTGCGTTACATGAGTAATTTGCAGAGGTCTATTGCTTGGAGGTGATCATTCACTGCTGTGTCGATTGTTTGGATAGACTTCAATCAAGTGAAATTGATTAGGTCGGTTGCTATGTACGATTAGTTACTGAGATATAAAGTTTTTTTGATAGGGGTGACTTGCCATGGCGCAAGCAGTCTCCTTATATTTTCGCATACGTTACTGGATGTGCCGTTGCAGACAAAGTAAGTGGGGATCAAGGCAGAAGTGAGTTTAGCCAGTAGAGGACGTCATCAGTTACTACAATGCCAGTCACTGGTGGCCGAGTGATGGATGGGGGTAGTTCGCTGGGGGTCGTGTCAAGGGGGTCCAAGTACTTTGATGACCAATTTAACTGTACACATTAGCTGCAAACGCATAGCACATGTTGCTTACGCAGATCATTACCTCGCAGATATAAAAGCCCCTCTGTTTCGTCGGGGCACCGTGAATGGTAGGACTGTTGGGGGTCACAGCACAGCTGCACCGCTGCCTTGTGGATAGATTCCCATACATGATTTAACGAAGTGCGACGTTATTTTTCGCGACACCACAACACATTTTGAAACGCTAACATTTCACATGTTTCTCATTCGAAAAACATTGCCCTTTAAATTGCGTTGTTATCTTATTTGGAAATTGTATGTAAACAAATGACATGCTTGCAGAATACCCCCACCTCTGAGGAGCGTCGATCTTTCTTGGTTGGTAAGCGGCTTTGTTCGAAGGCTGCTTGCCACCTCGAATACAGCCGAGCTTGAAACTACGAACTTCCTCGATGCCTGTCGCGTCCATACCGGTATACCTTACATCCACAAACACATCTTACCATAGCTTAGGCTGGTTTGCTTTCCTCTGTCACTTTCCCGTTTCCCCTCTCTCAGTGCACACCGATACTCTCGTGCCGCAGAAAGTTTGTTGATGGGTCTCCATGGTAACCATGCGGCAAGCGCCATAGAAACAGCGGAACTAGAATGAAAGAGCACAAGCGAGGCGATGTAGTGTTGTATTGAGAGAAATGACTGCCATATTGAAACGTAGCGTGTTCATTCTCCAATTAACAGCGCGGGTGGATAGACTGCCTATTTTCAAAAAGATCGACAAATGTGCTATCTATGTACGAAGTTCAAGAAAGATCAATATGAATATGCAGTTTGAGAAAATACACCTGAATGTGTATCGCTGTGTGTAAGTGTAAACGTATGAAAATGTGTATTCTTTGTGAGAGAAAGATAAAAACATAGATTAGTATACTTTTATTGGGATAATAGAGGAAAGAAAATTAATTGGCATAGTAACGCTTGCTTTGAATATATAGTGATGGCATTGCTTAGTCCCTTCAAAAATGGCCACCTCGTTGAGGTCCATTTCTGAACGGTTGGAATTCTTTCAATTCCAGGCCTGCTTGTTTTTAGAGTAAATCAACAGCAATTAAAAGAAATAAAAAGTACTAATCACTGAACTAGAGTATGCGATTTAGCTTGGCAATGAGCTTTATTCTGCACGACAAAGCAGATCTAAACAAGCATTGGTAATGCATCGGTTTCGCCTATGATGAATTAATAAGCTGTTTTTATCAATCACCTACCAGGACGAAGACAAGAGCTCCTGGCAAGTATCTCAGGAGTGGAAAGGATGTGGCGTAGGGGACAGAGCTGCTGATTTGAGAGCTGGGGATCCTGTTTTGAGTCTAAACAGCTTAACATCCTGTGAGTCTAGGCAAATCGCTCAGTTTCTCCAGGTGATAAGTTGCTCTTTACAAATCTGCTGCAAGATGAACAAGCATTTGCAATGCATTAGGTCTCGCATTTACGCGAGTTTGAGCTATTGACATTGCAAATAACAATGCCTATTGGCATTGTCATTTACAATGCCAATAGCTTTAACTCGTGTAACTGCGAGACCTATTGCATTGCAAATGCTTGTTGATCTTGCATTATGTTTAGACGCAAAGGAAATACTGCTAAAATTACAGCAAGCCAAGCCAAGGGAAGTGTGCCTTTTTTCTCGGGTAGGAGTTTGGGGGATAGTGCATAGCTCTCAATCGTTTGAGTCACAGGAAAGTGAGGAATCGAGTCATTTAGCAGGGGGACCAATTTCAAAATAAAAGAGATTAAACATGTTTTTCCAGTGTGAGGAGTGTTTTATGGGAGACCAGCCCAATGAAGTCAATGCTAACTATTTTGGATGTTTGAAGGGAAAAGATGGATACCACATATACGCCCATGAGACAACACAGGAAGAAGATGGGAAAATACAAGGCAGAGTCATGGTGAAAAATGCAGACACCCCAAGCTCCAAACAAACATCTGAGACTGTTCTACACAGAAGTGTGCACCCGGAAAAGGCGAGAGCAGGTTTTCATCAGCACAATATGTGTACTGCCTCACACAAACACACGTTTCCACTTACACGCCAAAAGCAGACACGGAGGGCGCCGTGAGAACCGAGGTAGGCCGACGGCGGCAGGCCTAGCCTCGGTGGGCCCACGTGGTCTTGACGCAGCGCCCGGTCCACACAGACACACTCACTCGGTTGGGAAATAGATAACTTCCTTGCACACTGCCGCAAGGTCGGGTCTCTCGCGCCTTCCCTCAACTGCTGAGAAAAACAACTCCGAAAACCCTCAGCTCGCCGGGACGCGACCACCGGAGCCACAGAAAAGGGCTTTATGGGAAACAGCCCTTCCCGAGAGAGGAGGCCTCTCTGGTAGTGATTAGCGGCGCTGTCTACAGCCCTGGATGACATTTTACTAAACGGGAAAAAGTAATGTATTAGAACCACCTCCCACAGACTCCCATTGTCCCCACAAAACCCGCTTTCAAAACAGGAATGTACAAACGTGCTACATTTGCAACACGTGATCTTTTTTGTATTGCTTTCTACCCGAATATTGGAAGTTATGAAATCTCTCTCTCCCCTTGTTTCTGTCTCTCTCTGTCTCGCTCTCCCTCTCTCTCTGGCGAGACTGTTGACACAATGGGAGGGGAGGAGGTTGGGGGAAAAATACACACATCTCCACCCTGCAAAATTTAAGCATGGACAGGTTCGGATATCGCACAAAAATGAGCCTTTTACCCACATGCCCTGAGCAAGGAATTTGCTATGACCACATGCCATGAGGAAAGAAAAGTTTAAATTCCTTCAGTATCTCTAAAGTGCGAAACCATAGTGGAGGAAGTCTGAGCGTGCTAGGGAATATTGTAAAACGCAACCGTTTTTATTTGGAAAGAAATTGGGGCATATTTACAAGCCCATGTCGCCACCACAACTTCACTTTTCTCGACGTTGTGGTGGCGGTAGGGTCTTTGCCTTATTCACAAGGCATCGCTAAGCCACGTCGCCTTGTGAATAAGGCACCCTTTTACGCTACACTTAGGGGTATATTCACAAGAACGTGTGTTAAACATCACCAGAGTTAGCTAACACAACATTTCACATTGCAGCCTATCGCGGGAAAATATCACGTGTTAACGTGCAATTCACAACATGGCGCTAGCATGCGATAGTCCGCCGATAACGTGGACAATGTCCACGATACAACGTCCTCGCTGGAGATACAAAACATAAACCTCAACGCATGAAAAGTTGCGATGTGCACTAACACGATAATTAAACAGTGTGAACCAGCGAGAGGTCTCTGAAACGCCTCTATAGAGCCCAGACTGCGCGATGAAAGGGAAACAGGCTTTATCTCCATCACAACGGGCTCGGCGGTGCTTTGTGAAAACAAGCACAAAATGCAAACGGTTTATAGACGTTTATCTGGCACGTGGGATACGGGCTGCAGGACGGAAACATTGCCACTGCAAGCCTTGAAGCCCAAATGACTGGGGTGTGTGAGGGGTGCTAATACCGTTCCCCATCCGCTTTCTATAAATAACCCACGGTCTCTGAGCTTGAGCACAGCGTGCCGAATGGCTGCTGCTTTTACAAACTCGAAATAATTAAGAATTTAACAACTGCAATTTTTGAAGTACAGGAGCTGCAAAATCTTCAAATGATTCATAATTCAGTTGTGCTCTGACGCAGCGTCTTGTGTGACCAGGTGTACGTGCCTTTACACTAACATCCAAACGTTGCATTGCAAGGATAATAATAGAGCCCGGACCCCCTAGGATGCCCCTCGCCCCAACCTCATGAAATCCCACAATCAAAACTTGCTAATCCAAGAATGTGGGTACAAACGGCCATGTTTAATAACAATCAACATTCATAAACATGGCAAAAATGCAATTATAAAATTCACACTTACAAATTCAATATTTACAGTTTTAATATCTACAATCTTAATCACAGATTTACTTGCTCCAGCACTGAGGGGCCCTCTGGCTCGCATCTCCTAAACTGAGAACCACGCAAGGTGCAACCCACCTGCGTCCTTGAGCGGTGAGCCCCAGCCCTCTGGTCCTTGTCCGCCATTCATGGGGCCCACCCCTCTACCACCAGGCTGCCAAGGAGGCATGTAGGGAATTACCAGGGGCAGATCGTGACCTGGCGCCCTTGCCTCCCCAGCCGGTGTCCCCATTCTCCCTGCGGAGAGCTTACCGTCTCTCCCCTCAGTGCTGGCCTAGGGAGTATGTAAGAAGGTCTCCCGTTAACCCTGCAAATCAATGTTCTGTGCCCTCTTTTCCGCCACTAGGGTGACCAGGGCCCACAGGTCTTTCACCCTCCCCACCACCGAACAAGTTCTGTACAAAGGACCAGATTCCTTTGATCCATACATCTGTCCCAATGTCCGACAAATGCACGCCAGCATGGTGAAACATCATGTCCCCTGTGATGAGTCTGTGTGGTATATGACACAAGCGGCCCAGACCTGAGCACAACTTGGCCAATTCCCAGTTGAGGCGCCTCACTGACACGTTCAAGGCTCGAGATCTGATTCCGGTGCCCCATACCCGGCTTGGTATCATACAAGGCCAGGCAATTCGTGCACGAGGAAACACCCTCCCCAGCCAGGCGAACTTGGTCAATAACGCTTCCCTGACTGCTAGGCATCCCAAACCCATCATGTCATTGCCGCCTAAATGCAGGATAACCAAATCCGGGGACTGATGTCCCTCGTGTGCTCTTGTCTCCTCCACTAGCTGTCGTAGCTGCCGGATTCGCAGGCCCCCAACGCCCGCCATAGGAACGACATCCCTTTCAGACCCAGTGGTTTCGACATGCACTTCTGCCGTAGCCGGACAGTGGCACGCCGCACGAACGAGTGTCCCAACACCCATATCACTTTTGAGGACATACTAATGGCAGGAAGAGAAATGGAAAAGTCAGAATGATCATACCAAAATATCTGTTTGTTATCCTACAGTAATTCGGGCCGCACATAGCTCTTGAAACAGGCCGATGACCAACGCCCAACCCTCTTGACCGCCTCAGCCGGTAGGCCGGCGCCTGCTGCCAGTGTCGCTGCCCCAATTCTAAATGAGTGTGAAGAATAACCCCTTGAATCCAGTCCCAGACACATCAGCACCCGCCCAAACACGGCCCTGAATTGATATTGTTACAAGCAATCACCCTGCTCATGTATGAACAGGGCCTGTCCACCCCCTGATATACGAATCACCAAATAAGCTTCCATCCTGGCTACCGGTCATATATCCGCCCCAGGTGCAGGGCACAGCCGAATCGTGCTCCCCCTCCCCAAAGGGTCAGTCTTGGATTTCCTCAGGGCCACCAGCTCCCCCTGGACTAATTCGGTGTCCTGCCACTGAAGCCCCCCTGAATGATCCACCTTGGAGGCCCTGACCAATAACCCTAATAGAAAAGCACCATAAAAGGCTAGGGAACATGCCTCCCCAAATAGGATGCTCTTGTAGTATGAGGAGCATACCGTCTGCAATGAACGCAGAATATCACCCAGTGTCTTCACATCCAATGGCCTTCTACTATCCTTCCTGACTCCTTCCAACCTAGCCCAACCTAACAGCGCTTTCCTAACCACAAATGTTGCCCCAGGGTCGTGTTCACCTGCTAATTTAGCAAAGAAGCCTATCGCTGTCACGTGTGCCCTAGCATAAGACGCTGGCCTGCACTGCTCTTTTAAAGTTCGTAGAAAACCACATAGCGCCTTTGTGGAAAAAAGGGGCACTCGGCCTGTGTGCTTAGCAAACTTCCAGTATGACTTGAACTGTTGCAGGTAAGTTCTTCTAGTGCGTTCGCTCAATGAAGCTCCCACCAGCCCCGCTAAAGCGGGGCTCCAATCTTCCACAGAGATGTCGGGAACTGTGTAATCTGCTCCTCTGCCTGTGGGTGATACCTTCGAAAATCCTGCAACTTGGAGCGAGACAAAACATCAGCAGCCTGATTCTCTACACCTGGAATATGCGCCGCTTTGAACAGCAGATTCAGCTTTAAGCAGGCCAGAACTAAATGCTTTAACAGCCTCAAACATGTTTAAATGTAGCTCGCTGCCTATTGATAGCCTCCACCACTGCCATGTTGTCTGACCAAAAATTTACTGATTTTTTCTTAAAGAATCTAACCCAAATTGGGACTGCTACTATAATTGGAAACAACTCCAAAAAGGCTATGTTCCTGGTCAAGCCGCTCTCATGCCATGCCTGGGCCAATCACCCCTGCACCAGTGGGACCCAACACCGCTCCAAAACCAATGCTACCCGGTGAGTAAGCCCAGGTCCGTGCTGGATAATGTCGGCGCTGGCCATATTACCTTACCATTGAAATCTCTCAAGAAACTACGCCATACCCTCAGGTCCTCCCTCACATCTGACTGCAATCGCACAGGATGGTGTTTCTGAGTCAACTCCACCATTGCCCGTGCAATTGACCATGAGAAGGGGCGTCCCATTGGAGTGATCCACAAGGCAAAGTTCACCTGACCCACTAGTACCTGAAGTTGATGCAGCGTGACTTTGGGATCTGCCAATGCAGAATCAATTGCTTACGAGAAGACCTGCACTTTGTCCATTGGCAATCTACATTCCCCCAACACTGTGTATATCTCAATTCCCAAGAAAGACATACAAGTCGCAGGACCCACCGTCTTACCGGGAGCCAGTGGCACCCCCAACTCTTCAAATATGGCAACTAGCTTGCTTAAGGCCTGGCCACACTTTCCTGATGCAGGGGGGCCCATGATCATAAAGTCATCCATGTAGTGTACAATGTCCTTGTGCCCTGTTCTGAAGACAAACAACCACTGCAGCATGGAGCTAAACATCTCAAAGTACTTGCATGACACCGCACAACCCATTGGCATACACCTGTCATAATAAAATTAGTAGTTCAGCTGAAAACCTAACAGATCATAATCATCGGGATGCACAGGCAAGAGCCGGAAAGCTGACTCAATGTCTGTTTTTGCCATGAAGGCGTTGGGCCCTAAGTCGCGCAGACTCTGTAGTGCCACTTCAAAGGAAGAATATGTCACTGAGCACAGGGACGCATCTATGGTATAATTCACCGATGCCCCCCTTGGCGCAGATAAGTTATGAATCATCCTGAACTGGCCTGGTTCCTTCTTAGGAACCACTCCCAGCGGTGAACACACATATCCTGACAATGGGGGAGCGGGGAACGGGCCAGCCACCCGCCCCAGCCCCCTTTCCTTATCGACCTTCTGTGACACCACTTTGGGGTGCATTCGTGCTGACAATAGCGTATTGCAATACTCCACTGGAGGCACCCCTTGCGCTGGAATGCCGAAGCCTGTGGAGAACCCTTGATACAACGTCCTGGCTGCCTTCCTGTCAGGGTACTGATTCAGCCAAAAAATCAGCATTCCTATCTCAACTGGAGTGGGTAGCTTATTGCTGGGGGGGCTTGGGATCCCTCCCTTTCTCTTTTGAATTCTTAATACACTTAAACTCGGGATGGGAAGAGTGACTGCAGTACGCACAGGCGTGCTTAAACTTACATGCCCCATTAGGCCAGGTACACACCTTTCGGTTAAAAGCCCAACACGTCCCTTTCTTCTCCCACGCTCCCCCTTGTGAGGTCCGAAAGGGCTGTTTCATGGGCGCTTTGTTATTGACGCTCTCTAACCACACATTCACCTCTGGTTGGTCCCACTCCATGTCAGGGTCTCCCACTTTGGCCCATCTGAAGTCCCTATCATAATCAAGCCAAGCTATACCCCCATACATTGTCTGTGCCTTTAAGATCTTTTTCGCATAGCATATTAAAGGTATCGCCAGTTCCGGCTTCTTTTCTAACATTACTATTGAAAAAATGTTGAAACCAAACAACCAATTAGTAATTGACTCTTCTACTCTTGGCTTCCTATCTCTGAAGGAACCTTCTTTCCTGTCTTTCTCTTTAGACTCCACTTCCCTCCTCTTTGGTCTGAATAAGGAGAATATATCAATAAATTCCCCTTTCCAAATCGTCTCTTTCGTGTCCAGAGGAACATGCGCTGCTAACTTACTACGTTTAGATAACACAGCATTGTGGCCCCCAATTGCCTTGTCCCCGCTATCTGCTCCTTTGTTTGAACTCTCCACCGCCTTACCTGTAGCGGTCCCTGTTGTCTCCGGTTGAGCGGGGGCCGCTTGACCCACTGCCGGAAGGGGTATGTTTGCGGCTTTCTCCTGTGCTTTGCCCAAGAGGTCCACCTGTTTACTTATTTCACCAAGCACACTCCCTGTGCCCGTCAGCGGAGACCATGGCGCTAAAGTTGCCCCGCCAATCTGATTCCCTACTGCCGGCGCTCCCAATTGCACCAAAAGGGTTGCAACCGTAGCTAATATACTAGCTGTGGCCGCTTTCCCCCCCTCTGCTGTCGCCCCCGGTTGCCCCGGGGTGAGGGGGACTATCCCACCTGGTGCCCCCCCTGCAGGGGTGGTGCTACAACTGGCACTATGGGGATTGGGGGATTAGGGGCTGGCGTCAAGGCCTTCAAAACCCCTCTAATCTCAGCCAATATCGAGCCCACATCATTCCGTCCCTCCCCTGGTGGCACACTTTCTGGCTGCTGTTGCACATAAGGAGTGGGTTGCGGAGCCAGGATGGGCACTGGTGCTGAAGGTACACTAGGCACTGGGAGCATAGGTTCTGGCAAGCTAGGCGGTGGCGCTGGGGGCCTACTAGGCAGCGGGAGCACTGGCTGAAAAGGCCCTATGGGGGAGCCGGTGCAGGAGGTTGCTCTTCCAGTTCCCTGCCCCCTTTTCCCTTCTTACTCACCCATGGCCTCTTCACTAAAGGGGGAAATACAGATTTAGGTGGGACTATGGGTCTGCGGTGGCGGGCCCTATTTGCTGTCTCAGAGACTTCCTCACTATCTGATAACGGAGCCTCACCCCCCTGCTCCTCCTCACTATCGTCATCCCTGTTCATTTTTGTAAAAACTAGCTTTAATAGCTGTGCGATTTCAGAGTCGCCCGCCTTCCTCTTCTGGCTGCACCCCTTAGCTGGCATTCTGTGCCCTCCAGCAACTGATGAGCTGCCTTATCAAATACGCGTGCAGCCACCCACCTATAAATGGATGCCTAACCAGAGCAATGCCCGTGTATCTGCGCATGCCGCCCCTCCCCCTCGAGCGCACTCCTTCCCACTCGCGAGCCACGCGAAGTTGCTTCAATCTGTGTGGGCAAAAGTACCAGCGCACGTTCGATCCGCAAGCAAACAGCTTATTTTTACCGCCTGCGCATGCAGTTAGTTCCCCGTTTTAGCGTTCCTGATGCCGCCTAAATTTTAAAACTGGCGCCACTTGTGTCCCGCCCTACAACATCAAATAAATTACCATTGCCTACTCCTTCAATTGCAGAAACAGAAACACCTGGGGTTGAACATGTGACCTTGAGAATAAGAGTGTCAGCCCTTAACTCTCGCGCTCTACAATCCAGATGCCGGAGCAGCGTACTGTGACTCCCGCGCTACCCTTGACGCGTTGATAATGGCGCTCCCAGCAGCTTCGTAAAATTACCGCTGCCGCCTCAACTGCTAGACCACCCTCCTTCCTGCCAATAACCCAAGCGTCTACAGTCCGGGACTAAATCCCTCGGCGAGACGGACCCCGGATCCTGGGAGGAAGGCGTCCTGACACCAGCGCCCAGCAACAATTCGCTGATTGCTGAGGGAGACTCCGGGCAGCCGCAGGTGTCCGGCAGGGGCCAAATTCTCTAAATTGTCAGTACAATCCCTGATCACCGCACACCGGCTGCCCACGGCTGTCCAGCGCTCCCCAAAGCCCCCGAAACCTTACCTCCGGATCCGCGATGCCCGATCTCAAGACACCTCGAGTGCTACTGAGCTCGACTCGTAACCTGCTACCACAAACAGCAATTGCGAGTCCACTCCGACGACCGCGATTCGAAGATTGATAAACCCCGTAAGATCCTGGGGCTGAGCGCGGGAAGAAGAGGACGATCCAGGTGGACCCCAGGCCTAAATAGCCCCCCCCTTGCTCCACCCCTCCCCGCGCCACTCAAGCCAGAAATACGTCACGGCTGACCCGGAAGTAATTGATATGGCCGGCAGCCAATCGGGCTGCACTGCCGGACTATGGGGGTGTGGCGTGTTTCCCGGGGGCCAGGCCCTAAGGGCGCGCTCGTTGAATCTCGCGCTTTTCAAAAGCCAACAATAGTTATGAGAAATAATCCTGCGGGTTCGGGATTTCACGTGTGGTCTCCAATATTCAATTTTCAGACCATTGTCTTGCTCATAGATTCGTTTCATATTACATTGCACAACAGCAGTTTTCCCCTGTGGGTCTTCTGATGTGGCTCGTGGCTGTGTTCCCTTTCATGTTGCAGGTCGTCGTCCTGCTGAACACCAGCAAAAGGCAGGTGTAAAATCCCTGGTGCTACTGCAGGTTATCCCCAGTTTTCGCTCCACTTCGCAGATCTGGCAGTTCGTTGTGAATGTGGTGTTGTGGTTTTCTTGAGTGTTTTTGCACGGGAACGCCTACTCTGCATCTCATTAGTGTTAGTTGGTGGTGTCCTCCGTGGAGATAAATTTGGGGGCAGTTTTCACGGGAATACTGGTGTTGTCTGCAGTTTGCACCAGCTTGTGCATGGGGTGTTAATCTATCACCACTTTTGATGCGTTAAAGTGGGGATAATTCGGAGATAAACCCCTGTGAATATGCCTCCAAGTGTGAAAGGATAGGGCAATGGGTGTTGTGGTGTGCGTTCCACCGCAACAACCGTTGATTTTGACTCTGACCCCTATTTACAAGGGTGGCGTATATATGGGGCAGTGCCAAAATTTAGACCAGGGAAAACCTGGTCTTACCCTGGCGCAATGGGGAGAAATGTGTAATTTCTCCTAGTTTTTGCTGTTTCCGTGTGTGCTGCATTGTGCAGTACACATAGAAACAGAAAAACACCATTTATTGTTTATGTGCAGGAAGGTGTCCCTTGCGGCACATAAACAATCATAAAAATATACATTTTGCAACTTCTAAGTGTGATGTATTAAGCAGCACACATAGAAGTTTCAAAACGCTATTTCAGATTGTTTATGTGCAGGAAGGGACACCTTCCTGCACATAAACAATGTCCCCTCAACACAGGCACCCTTGCACTATGGTGCAAGGAGGTCTGTGTTGGCACTAGGCAGCTAAATTAGCGCCAGCACAAAGGAAAATGCAAGGCTGCACCGCATTCTTGTAAATATGGTGCAGCCCTGTGTTTCAGAAGTGGCGGATTACGGCGTTAAGCCAAAGAGGCTAAGGCTGCGCTCCGCCACTTGCTTGTAAATATGCCCCAATGTCTGTACTTTCAATTCGACTGATTTCTATTTCTAGCGTATGCTAAGGTGTGATTTGGGCAACTGACTGCCACGTTGAAAAATTGACTACATCATTTATTGGTTCCTGTTTTGTTTTGCGAATCTCAAAACTTCCATATACAATTTGTTCCTTTGGAGGTTGTAGACTTCTTTTGCAATTTCTGTCCCCGGCCATTTAGCATCTGAAAATCGGGTAATTCTGCAGTGTCAATCATTTTTCAGTTCACCTTATGGCATACAGTAACAGTTTGACCAGTCTTAAATATACAATTCTGCCTCCTTCGTCCCCTTAATTGAGGGCTGTCGGGGGTGACAATGTTGTCTGCAGGGATCTGGCAGAGTGCTCCCATGGCCCACGTTGATTTGATGGTAAACTCACAGGATCGTCACTGCCTCAGTGAATAAGATAATAACTTGTTCACTGAAGACGCCGCTATTACTTGAACTGCGACCCCTGAGCGTGTCCCTTGAATTGAGATCACCGAGCTGTTTCTGAGGTAGGGAAGGGCTTCCAAATTACACACCTCAAAGAGAAAGGGACTGCTGTTCTCTCACTGGGTTGACAGAGACTTGTAGTCGTGGCAACACTGATTAGTAGGGGAAAGGATGGGCCTTTTTTACCAGTAACCTTCAGGGAGAGATGCCTCCTGGCTTCCCTCCAGTTGAAAGGTTCTGCTAGTGTCTCTTAACTGGGACCTGTGCTCCATCTGTGTGGGGCATAGGTGAAAGGTCTATGTACACTTTGCAGATGGAGACAGGATAACTGTGGAGCCTGCGTGCGTTTAGCTGATGTTGACCCAGGAACACATTTTGAGGATTTCTTTGAGTGAATAGCGACTCTAGGTGGAGGGTTCACAGGTGAGGCTGTTCAGTTCTTTGTTGACCTGGGAGTAGGCCCCGGAACTTCCTCCTTTCCCTCGAAGTTTCATTATAGTTGGCCTTCAGAAACTGGTGGTTAGGGTGATATTTTCACTCCTTTGTGGTTTTGTCTTCTGAAACATGTTAGGGCACTCCTAGCTTTAATACCTTTCCTTGCTGCACCACCTTCACAATAGATGTGGCTCGATTGTTCGGCCTGAAAAAAAACTAAAATATTCGTAGTGCCTCAAATCAGCCGTGGAGAACTCCAGTTCAAGGCACTCCCTGGCCTGCCCTGATCATACAGAGCATGCAGGATCTGATTAGAGGAGTTACCCAAAATGTGAACATTGCGCAAGGCTGTTTTGTCAGCCTGGAATAAATACTTGGGAGCCTGTTTCCTCCGTGTGGCAGGAATTCTCATTTAACCAGAGACAGGATCTAGTGTTGTTGAGAATAAACTGGACCCAGAGCTACCTCTGTCCTACATTCTGACCTCAAGGTGTTTCACTGGAGTTACTAGGTGAGCTTTGCTGAAGAAAACACCACATCTAGTGAAAATATATGCAGTGGTCACTGAGATATTACACTTGAGAGCCCTTTTCAGTCCCCCGCAAATGTTCTCCACTGGTACTGGAAAAAGTCATCCACAATTAGCTTTTGTTGTATTCGTTGTCATGAGCAAAACTGGAAAAAATTGTAACCAAAATAAGCGATTTATAAAATATTGCTTTCTTTTGGTTTCACTACTGTTGCCCAGGAATTCTGATGCACAGATGCTGATGGACCTCTCCACTCACGCTTCACCTGTGATTCCTCCTTTCGTTGTCCTGTGACTGCGATCATCTACATTGTCAGCTTTTCCTTGTTTGATAGGGAATGTGCCTGAGCCAGGGACATACCAGATCGTGGTTGTAGGCATGTATTTTGGATTGGTATGTATGTATATATTTGTGGGGGTGAAGCCCCAAACCCCAAAATTCAAGATGCTCCAAAATTCAAATCATCCAAAATGTACCTCTGAAGCTGCTGCTCTAGGGTTGATCTTGTGATAAAATGCAGCCTCTTCAACATTAGACCCAACATTAGTTTAGCAGAGTTGCAAATAATGAATTGGGACCACTCACTTACTGAGTTGTAGATCAGAGAAAAAGTTAAAGATTTTTATTACAAAAACTCAGTAAGCAGTGCAGGGTAAAGTTAAAATGCCACAAAGGCTCAAATGCAGAACACATAATCAGAAATCAGAATTATTCTAAGTCCCAAATGAACAGCAAAATAATAAGGAAATCAGACAGAGCCTCTAGTTGATGGGAAGTCTTCTCCAAAATAAAATCTTTAATGGACAGAGTCATTAGTATAACAGGAAAGTCCTAAAAAATCTGTTTCACCCCAGAATCTAGGGGTTATTATACAACATTCTTGCATAGAAAAATAGTTAAAACACAGATTCAGCATAGTATAATCAGGCTGGAGCTCCACTGGGCCCATTTACTTTGATCTCACATTATCTCCTTACATTACATCTCATATTCTTCTACCTTTGTCCTCTGATGGATCTTGAATCGTGCCAAGATAGGTCGGTATAGGGGATCCAATCCAGCTATCTATTGAGGACCATGAATTGAATAACTGACCTACAACCTAGTAATTAGATTTGTGTAGATAACCCTCAAACACTATACCAATAAAGAATTTTCACAACTAGACCAAAACTCCTGGAGAAATTTAGTCAGACTAAAATCGCACAAACCAATAACCAGTTAAAGCTATGCAGAATAATTTGAATTAGTTCTTGTGGGCAGTATATTACCAAACTCTAGGTGAGTTCCGGAAAGGGCATAAGCCATATCGGCTTAAAGGTTCTCTCCCATGAGGGAAAGGATTCCGGCAATAGCTCACACAACGTATGTGTCAACCAAGAAAAGCCACTAGAGTCCGCAAGATTGAAAGCTGTCTCTCAGTCTGCAAGAGAAAGATCTCAAAAGAAAGAAGAGAAAAGGTCCTTCCTTGTCACTTTGTCTCTCTGGGGCCGATTCACAGAACTAATTTAAGACAAAATCCTAAATTTACTACTTTTGGTATTCACAGAAATTAGAATTTTGTCTTAAGTTTCTCTTAAGACAAATATAAGACGGACTTAAGACAGACTTAAGACAGACTTAAGACAAACTTAAGACAGACTTAAGACAGACTTAAGACAGACTTAAGATAGACTTAAGACAACATCCTAACTTAAGTCTGTCTTGTCTGTCTTAAGTCTGTCTTAAGTTTGTCTTAAGTCTGTCTTAAGTCTGTCTTAAGTTTGTCTTAAGTCTGTCTTAAGTCTGTCTTAAGTCTGTCTTAAGTTTGTCTTAAGACAAACTTAAGACAAAATCCTAACCTCTGTGGATACCAAAAGTAGTAAGTTTAGGATTTTGTCTTAAGTTAGTTCTGTGAATCGGGCCCACAATCTATATCGGTTCTCAAGTTCCGTGGTGACATCTCCTGGGTCACCTCATCTGGTCAGACAACTCAGTCTATTGGTCAGATCATATAGGGTGATTGTTATGCAGCATAAAGAAGACACATTTTGTGGAAATATAGGTGGTGCAGAATACATAAACTTTCAGGCCATCCAGTAGAAGTATGACTCTCAAACAAAAATCCTTTTGCAAAGGAACATGAGCGAAGTCAAAAGAACAGCTTCTCAGGCAGATGTTCCCAAAGTAAGAGATATTGTGTCAACCAGTCCTCATATGCGAGTGGGAACTCTCGGAATAAAACATAGTTTCAATTCACTTTGAAATTTCAGGACATTTTCAAATGAGAATGAAGTCGTGCCACAACGAAAATGTGAGCAAGCAGGCAGCCTGCATTGAATTTAAGCTAACATAAGCAATATATGAAGTACTGAAATCTACATTTTCATTGAGAAATATGACATTCAGATGTTGTTTCACCTCAATGTCTCTTAGAAAATAAGTTAACTTCATTGTAAATTGCATATGTAACTAAGTGTATTGCCATATTTTCAGTAGCAACGTATAAAATCATTCAAAAATATAGAATATTCATAGCTTTTCTAGTAATTCTCATTAGTACATGCATGAAGATTATTCTGTAGAAATTTCAAAGAAACTGAAATTATTATGAATGTGCAGCACCCTTTTCTTTTTCCTCACTTGGTACACATTTTCACATGATCAAAGATAGATTCAAAAGGAAACTCATCAATAAACATTCATGGTATCATCTAATTTGCATTTAATTTCAATAGTTCTTCATATACATTATGATTGAAAAAGGATGACTAATTAGATCTTGAAAATAAGTGAGTCATTAGATTCACATTTCTATTCCACGTTAAAGAATACACCAATATGCTGCCTGACCCGGTGACGGCCCTGACAGGGTTCCGCAAGTGAGACTTGGCGGGCATATCCACTTTGGGGGGAGTGATGCAGGGCACCACTTTGAAATCCTTTCAATGTCTACAAGAAGAATTTCAGCTACATAGGACACAATTTTATAAATATCTTCAATTACGCCATGTGTTGAGCCCTCTGATTCTCGCTCTAGAGACCTTGCCTGAATTCCATCCTCTTGAGGGCCGCCTGTTAATGGGGGACCTGGTTCACATAAAATACAAAAGATCTATCAAACATTGACGACACACACTCGAACAACACTTCACAAGACTAGGAGAGCATGGCAGGATGACATCCCAGATCTGACGGACGATGACTGGGCTGAAGCCATAGCCAGCCCTCGAGGTGTGGTGGTGTCCTCACGCTACCGTCTCATACAATTTAAGTATATACACCGTGCGTATTACACGCGATCCCTACTCTGGAAGATGGGAGTTATCCAATACCCCATATGCCAATGATGTGAGGGGGAAGAGGGGACATTCCTACATACAGTTTGGAGCTGTAGTGCACTGCAGCAATTTTGGCGGAAGGTCTCATCTTGTCTAGGCAAAATACTATCATGGGATCTCCCGCTTGACCGGAAACTCTTCCTCCTTCACAGCACTGACGGGAAAGGTGGAAACAGGTACAAACAGCATCTACTCTTTTTGGCCCTTACTATCGCTAAACATGATATTGCCCAGTTGTGGAAGGGGACGTCTCCTTCGACAATAGGTAAATGGAAGAAGGAAATGGACAGTTGTATGGGTGCGGAGATTGCAGTGTTTCAGGCCCGAGGCTGACCCCAGAAACATAGAAAAATATGGACCCACTGGGCGACATATCATGGTATAGACCTAGACCCCTTCTATCTTTAGACCCCTGACAGGGATTGCCACAAGCACAAATGACTACTGAACGATTCAAACTACATTATGTTACTGTCTGTGCTGTTATGTTATGTTATCACAATTTTTATAGCGCACTACTAACCTTAGGTGTCTAGGCGCCTATACTAATGTAACGTCTCTACAATCACTGGGATTTGGAAATCTCTGCACTATGTTTATGTTGATCCACCTGCAAGTTGTGCAGGAGTTGCAAATGTTTAAATACTATGGTATTCCTGACTTATGTCAGTTCCTAAATGTGATTGCAGGACTATGGCCCAGACTGTATCAGGAAAACCAAATAAAATTTGTTATAAAAAAAAAAGAATACACCAATATAATTGAGCAAACATGACCCTATGTTATTTAATATATATTTCCTTCGACCCTACACTTTTATCTGCAAGCTTTTACTATACAGTAATTAAGTCTTTTTATGATCTATTTCTCAAGATTCTCCCATGTATAGTGAGCACAAATTGTGTACGCGTTTTTCTCTCAAAGGTGTCAAATGCGGTTTTATATGTCAACTAAGGGGTTCATCAATTTATCTGCTTCATCAATCCCCCATATCGTTTTTTTTGACAAATCAGAGAAATCCATGTTAATAAAATTCTATGTTAGCACTATCTCCCCTGCCATCTTCATCTGGTTGTAGACATGATCCTTAATACTCTTCATCTTCATTTTCCTGGATCACTTTCTTTTCATCAATCTATTTTCACATTTAACTGTGTCTTTACATCTCCTGTTCACACACTCAGAAAATGACAGCAAAACATAATAATTGCACAGAGCAATATGATTATTAAATGGGTTAGGATTAATTTGGCAGTATTCCCAACTCAAATACCTAACCATTCACCAATCTAAAACTCTTCCCTAACTAATTAAACCATGAAGCTACAATTTCCTATAAGCCAGGTACTTCAAAAGATTGAATCTCCTGCAGAAGATTAGTCAAATTAGTAATGAAACAATCAATAACCACCATGCTTAATTTGAGCCAGCTTTTTCCGGTGCTTGGCACTGGCACCTATTTGCCAACACCAGCGCTTTTAACAGTCTGCACAAGGTGGCACTTTCTGGCTAATTTAGAGATGAGCACAACAACAGTTAATTATTAATTCACTATACATTAAAAATTACTGTTCCCTGCCCAAGACATTCCTAAAGCTTTGGGAATTTGAAATAGTCTGAAGTGCCACACTGTAGGATTGTGATGGCTAGTAGTCGTTTTGTTACAACCATTGGCAGCATAGCAGGGGCAATGTGTGGTGCAAGCTGTAGTGATCACATGACTTATTTTAAAAAAATAATAATAATTAAGCACTGAATAACCCTACTTCTATCTGGTATGAATGCACAACACCTCTTACCCTTTATTAACTTACAGACACTGCCCTCTTTCACCAAAATAATATCTAATGTTTAATGATTCTGCATTGCCATGGCTCTAAAAGCCATCGGGGTATATTTACAAGTCCCTATCACCACAGAAACACTACTTTTTGTGACGTTCCTATGACGATACAGGCTCAACCTTTTTTACAAGACAGTGTTAACGCTTCCTTGTGAATAAGGCACCCTTTCACGCTATACTTAGTGTGAAAGGAGAGGGCAATGAGTGTTGCGGAAGGTGTTCTGCTGTAACACCCATTGATTCTGACACTACCCCATTTTTTCAAGGGTGGCGTAAACATAGGGCAGCAGCAAAATTTGGACCAAAAAAACCTGGTCTTAACATGGCAAAATGAGGAGAAATGCTTTATTTCTCCTCGTTTTTGCTGTTTCTATGTGGGCTGCATTGTGCTGCACACGTAGAAACAGCAAAACGCCATTCATGATTGTTTATGTGTAGAAAGGTGTCCCTTCATGCACACAATCATTTTAAAAACGAGTTGCAACTTCTATTTGTGCTGCACAAAGCAGCACACATAGAAGTTACAAATCGCCATTTAATATTGCTTATGTGCAGGAAGGCGGACCTTCCTGCACATAAACAATCATTACCACAATGCAGACACCCTTGCACTATGGTGCAATGGTGCCTGCGTTGGTGCCAGGCAGCCGTAGTTAGCACCAGCGCAGGGGGAAACGCAGGGCTGCACTGTATTGTTCTAAATACAGTGCAGCCCTGCGTTTCCAAAGTGGTGAAGCGCGAATTTAAGCCAAGAAGACTAACGCTGTGCTCCTTCACTTTCCTTGTAAATATACCCCATCATCTCTAAATGTACTTGCTTCAATGACCCTGCTGTCTCTGCTGCAGGCTTTGCTAGAAGCGTAGACAGATGTCTAATTTTCTCATCATTCATTGCCCCACCTACAGAAGGAATTATAGCACCTAATATATCTAGAACTACTTGTCCAAAACTATAGTTCACCCTTCTCATATTATGTTCACTATCTATTTCATTCAAATGATAAACACTAGGAAACACTAAAACTAAGGAACAGGACCCAACCCAGGTTTGCGGTAAGTTGAAATAAGCAGTCTTCCCACATACATAATACATTCCCCTCAAAATTGGTTCTCTACCCTGCAAATAGTTTTCACTTACTACAAATTCAGCCTTTCTTCCTTTCAAACAACAATATCTTACCATACACAACTCAGCTCTTCGTTCTTCTTCCATTCTCAATCTTATTTGCAAACTTAACAACCAGACGTCCTCTCCTACATTCATCTGTTCCAATGCAGGCTTCTGTTACTCCCAATTTTTAACAATCTTTAGTCCTCTCTCATTGTATTCTCTTATGAAATTATGCTCTTCACTACTCAAAATACATACATAACCTTGATTAGTAGTTTTAGTTACATGCTTGTTTTATGCAATTAATATGACACATATATTTAATTTCTATATCATCTTCTCTTATAGGTAGATCCTTTGAAGACACATCAGAATTAGTCAAATAGAGAGAAAGAAATTAATCATTGTTAAATACAGCAATATAAACATCGCTAGAAAGAGCATTTATGTTGTCCCCTCCCCACCTCGGTAGTAAGGTAAGCCCATACAAATCACCTACTAACCCTCATTATATCTTCATAATCCAAATCATTTTAGCATAATTATTATCCTTAAAACCACTAACTCCATTCTCCTTATGCATTGGCACACCTAGTTTTAGTTAGTTTCTAACAGTAGTAAACTTAACATGATTTAAACATATTCCACCAGAGTAAATAAGCACACCAACAGTCCAACTAAAATTATTAATATTATTAATATCAACACTAACTCGATAATTTTACAACATTTGCTGTACTCCATTTTCTAATTAAGACAACAGTTAATCACGATAATTCAAAAATGTCAAAGGCAACAAAAATGTTCTTCAAAACATTAATTGGATTCTTCTTTTCTTGAACAAATATTCAAACCAAAAACCAAAATAATCTTCTCAGTTTATTTTGTCTTGAGATAGTTAATTCCAGTTTGAGTTTCAGCATTCTTTCTTTGTTCAACAGCTGCTCAGAAATCTTTCTGTCTCTAAAGTGTCTTTCATTAATACAAGGTCATTCTTCATCAGTTTCAATTAAACTTTTTGGTTCACTCTCAAACTTGCACTGGCATTGGCTCACTGAAATATAATTGTCCAACAGTGTTTCACCTTCTTTTTCTAAGACTGTAGCTAGATGCACCCGCTGAAGTAAAGTAGAATTTCTATTTAGTGCTTATCTCCCTTGTAGTTTTGTGGCCACTGGTAATTCACTTCCACTAGTTTCGGAGTCTGTTTATCTCCCAGGGTTCTCTTCTGGTTCACAGTGGTTTTCTTTTGAAAATAATTTTTCTTGGAATGTCAGCTTTACGCCCGTTTAGCAACAGTCTTTATCAGAGTCTCTCCATTCTCCAAGGAATCTTGACTTGAACATGAACTTTGAAAACATTTGTCTGTTTTGTTCATAGTGAACTTATTCCCTATAAGGATATTTGTAACTCTGATTTTCAACTGCAATTTTTCATTGCTTGAATCAGAGACTACATTTTCTTGCTGCCAATCATGCCTTTACCTTTTACACTGTAACAACCTTTTATTGTGATCTTGGACTTAAGGAATTTCAGGTTCTTCACCAAAACTTTCACTAACCTGAAATTTCATCACTTCCTTTTGTTTGTTTTCTTCACCAGTTTCAACATTTTCAGCCAACTCTGGATCCAGAAAGCAAACTTGATCTTGGCTTTGAGCTTGACTTTATACTTGACTCTGTGGACTTATGTTTATTTTATCAGTTGATTCTTCCACTGCTTCTGCTGCTCTCATTCTCTTTATGTGAGTAGCGTGGTTCCACTGCGTCACTCCAGTACACTTGACCACAGTGTTCATCGTTAAAATCACTTGTAAGGGTCCTCACAACTTCTCCTCAAGGAAGCTCTTTCAGCTATGCTTCCGGATCACTATCCAGTCTCCTGGGTTCAGATTGTGACAGAAAATATCCTTTGTGTGTTCTGTTGTCACATTCACCTGATGAGAGACAGATTTCAGAATATCAGCCAGCCCTTTGCATTAATCTACCACAATGTCATCAGTTACTGAAAGTAATGCAGCGGAAGGAACATATGCAAGTCTCACTGCTCTTCCCATTTAGATTTCATGGGGTGACAAACCAGTCTCTCTGTCATGAGCACTTCTGATGCTCATCAAAACAAGAGGAAGTGTATCAGGCCAGTTCAAACCAATTGAAGCACAAACTTTGGGCGGTTTATTCTTGAGAGTTTCATTAGCCCTCTCAACAACTCCTGAAGACTGTAGACGATAACTACAATGGAACCTCTGGTTGAACTGAAATGCTGTCCAGATTATTGCAAAGCCTCAGTTTTAAAATGACTAGCATGATCTGTCTCAATAGAAGTTGGAAACCCAAATCCTGGTTGTAACTCTCTCAACAACAATTTGGCAACTATAAGGTTATCTGATCTCCTGGTGGAATATGCCTCAACCTATTTAGGAAACAACCAAAACAGACAGTTACTAAAATGTACATCAGACCATTGCAATTTGGCATCTCAAACCGTTTGCTTGATGTCTTGTACATATACCTTCTGATTTGGCAATATAATTAATCAAAGTTCTAGTACTCCTTCCTTATCATTTAACTGGCATACCATACACCTACTATAGACATCTTTAGCCATGTTTCGGAATCCTGTATTCTCCCAGTACGTTGTGAATATCACACTAGGCGATCTCTCCCTGCCTGTGACCTATTGTGGGGGTATTTACACATTGGGGTTAACATTGAATCAGAAAGGACTTATTTATCAACATTTATGTACAAAGCCTGATAATTTCAATTGGAACCCATTTTTTCCAATTTATTTTTCTATTCGTCTGTGGCTTCCTCTGGGAGATCTCTCAAATCACTCAAAGAAGTTTGGATTAAATTAATAAAAACATTTTGTGAAATTATTTCTAATCCATCATTTTCACCTTTTTGCACAACTGTTTAATCCTGTAATGCACAATATTTTGACACCGGGTCCGCATGGTTATTTCCAAGTATGACAAAATCCTTTTCAGTTTTATGGGCAACACACTTGACCACAGCAAAACGTTTGGCTTCCATACTACTTTCATCAAATCCAATAAGTAGGCACTATACGTTATTGGAGCTCAAGAAGATGTCATGAAGGCCCTTTGTGTCATGCAAAGCCCAAAAACACACTGGCTATCTGTGTTAAATTGTCACATTCAAATGATCTGACAAACAGCACGACCCTGTATGTTTCTGTGTAAGCATTGAATGTGCACACCTACTTCTCACATGGCAAAATACATTTAAAAAAATGTAAGACTGTAAACAGGCATCCCGAGTGCTGGTGCCTGACAATAACTCTCTTTCAATTGTTCAAATGCATCAGAACTTTCACTGTCAAATAGTACCGGATCATGAATGTCATTGCATGTCAACCTTACTAAAGATTTTTCAATTAAAGAAAAGTTTGGAACAAAAATTCCAAGAAACAGCTCAATCCCTCACTCGGTGGTCGGGTGGCTTATTTTCAGGATTTGCAGAAACTGGTTATTTTGAGATTTTTCTCACACCTGATGTAATACAGTGTCCAAGAAAGATGACCTCTTTTTAAGGTTGAGCCTAGGCAGCACATGCACTGTCGGTCAAGAAATGCTGTATTTACTCTGTGGGCTTAGATCCCGCCTCCAGAATTTGATTGGTTTTTGTCAGTGTCCTTTAAAAAACATTGTTGCTAATTTGATTATGCTTGCTGTTTGTCCCAACTTTTTCTCAATTGTTAACACCTATTGAGTATCACTGCAGGACTTGTGCTCTGCCTTTTGTTCCATTTTATTTCCTGGCTCAGGGACTATTTTCTTTAATTTTCAATGAGCACTTCCCGCAAGTGTGCATGTTTTGTTTCCCTAGAGGCACCTCTTCATGGCTGCCATGCTTCCGCTGCTCTTTCCCCCTTATTTGAATTTGCATTGCAATGCTGTTCTGACGCGAAGCGCATGAGGCAATCCAGCCCCATCCACTCCCCTTTGTACCTGGTGCTTCCATCCCCGTCCCTCACCCCTTCCACTACATTACTTGTTTTACATTATCAGGCAGTGATATCCCTTCCTGATTTTCCGCTCATGATTCTTGTTCATTTTCATTTCATCATGAAAGAAAGCGAACACAAGACTTGGAATATACACTCTCCACTCTCTTTTTTGAGGGACTACTAGTTTTGTTTTATTTGCATGCAGTGGGATTAGACAGACTATAACCTCGTTGAGGCTCCCATCCTCAACTGTTATTATTACAGAGACCCAGATAGAAACTTGGCTGACGTACTGCATTCTTCTACTTAAATGTAAGCTGCTTGTGCTGTGCCCACCTGTAATGCCAGCTAATTGAGCTAAAAAATATAGCATATAGCTGTGTCTGAACTGAGGTGGCAAAGTGAGCTAAAGAACGATGATGGATTCAACCCAGATCTGTGATTGGGGGTGAGTGTTTGCAATGTTCAGCACTCCGGCCAATCGTCTCCTTGAGTTTGCTTTGTTCGCCCTAAGTTGGCAGGGTATGCCCAGACGTGAGTCCCTTGCTCACTTTGCCACTGGATTCAAGCTAGCCTGGCTGATGAGGGCTGTTAGCCCGAAACCGGTCCCAGGATGCTTGTTTCCGGTCCAGGGAAGACATGGCTGGGCAGTTCGGGCTGGACTGTTCCCATGAGGCACAGGGTTAAGACTGATTTGCATATAGCTGTTTCTGAACTGGGGTGGAAAAGTGAGCTAAACAGCGATGATGGATTCAACCCAGATCTATGACTGGGTGTGAGTGTTTCAATGTTCAGCACTCCATCCATCATCTCTTTGTGTTTGCTTTGCAGCTAATTGAGCTATGCCAGAGCCACAGCGGAAGCCTATCATCTCATGCAAGAATGACAAGCAGATGCCGTACCTGGCAGGAATAGCGCTGTGTTTTTTTCTCACACTCGATAGCTGTACAACTACAAGTGACCAGCCCATCCCATATGCATGCGGCTGACATGCTCTGGTGAGGGATTGGAAAGTGTCACACTCAAAAGAACAACCCAGGATAATGTGCAGCATGGCTACACACTGATAAGATCCAAAAGGCGAGATCTATTGGCTGTGCCAATGCTTGTTACAATACTGTATTTTAGTTAGGGAGACTTTATGTTCATTCTCAGCTAGATGAATTAACAGAGAAATTGCATTAAGATTACAGTCTTCCCTTGTTTTAGATGTGACCAGTAGTTCATCAATATACTGCACTAAGACTGAATTGCAAGGTAACCTCAATATCTTTACCTCTTTTTTTAGGATTTGCCTAAAAGTCTTCATTTTAAAATTGGAAAGCAGATAATGCAGAGGAACTGAGAAGAATGCTTGGCATGATTCGATGGCTATATAGCATTCTGCCTAAATCAAAATAAAGGGAATGGTATAGAAACTAAATGGCATTCAAAAAGAATAGCAGTGGCCCTGCTACAGACTCAAATTCCACCACAGTTGACAGTTTCCTGAAAAACAACCTTATTTTCAGATATGAATTTCCACTGTAACAATAAATGTGACATTTAGCGGTAAGTCAGTAAAGAAATCTATGGCAGTCTAACATGTATACTATACATATTCTTTATTTATTGATATACTTAGTTTACAAAATGTATTGGACTACACCAGCATATCCCATTAACATTTTTTATACAGAGTTTATTGGATTTTATCAGCATTTTCCATCAATCAACTATTTATCCAACCAATAGACATCAGTCTATAAAGAAAGACTCAAAACAATGTATCAAAACTGATTTATCAGAAACTGATGAATTTACATCCAAAAATTACCTGGTCTCTTTGAACATTATTATATATCATACAAAGATTATTCATTGTCATATTTAAATCATCTTTCATCAAAACATCTAACTATCAATCAAGAAATATTGATGAGCATAACTTCATCAAATCAATCCAATAGGTTCATCAAATCATTCCAGCTCCTGACGTGTTGATGTGATCTGCTAAAATTGTTGCATTTACGAAAGATGAAGTAATCTACCAAATAAGATAATTACACAACATATCCAACACATGTTGTGTGGCTTCACTGTCAGCTGCTTCTTCAGGGCTGTTAAAAAATCAACACAAAAGAAAAAAGATTTGTCAATTTGTCTCAAACACTGGCAAAAAAAAGAGTTTGATGAACTGCTTTTTATGTATGCAACATACATGTTAACATTTGTTGGGAAACTAGAGGAACATGCAAATGAGCTATTAAGTACTTTGAACCTGGGAACTAGGGATCATAGGAATCCTATAGTTCCTAAAAAAGGCTTCAGAGAGTTGTTTATTAGGCTTGAAAGTTAGAAAGACTTTAGCTTAAGGAATCAAACAAATGGTGGAATATTATAACTTTAAGGAAATATTTAAAAGTGAAACGTATACCACGGGGTTCCAGAATTGATATCTTCCTGCAGTTGAAGATTTAACTGAACACCATGCTAAAAAGTAGGAAGAAAAGCCAGATCAGACATCTAGGGAATTGATGGAAATGCTTATAGAACAAGCACCTCACCCTTTTTTTAATTTTGTGTCAGAGATAGGTTACTTCCTTTTTACAATACTGTATTTGAATTGGGACGCCCTTCTGGCCATTCTCAGCTAGATGATTTAAAATAACAAGTTTATGAAGTTTACAGGCCTTCTTTGTCCTAGATGTGGCCAGTAGTTCAATAAACTGCACTAAGACAAAATTAAGGAGCAAACTCTCTAGATCTTTTTCAAGAATTGACTAGAAATCGAAGGACTTTCTTTATATACACTTGTGGGATTTTACACCACAAAAAATAATTAGTTCATAAGTTGGAACGCAATAATATAGTCTAGTCAAATTAGTTTTAAAAAATGGGCTAACCTAAAACTAATTGCAATACAATTTCTGTGAGTGGATTGTTATTGAAATTTTTCCGTAGAAAACGATGGTGAAAAGTCTACCACTCTATCATGACGCGTTAATCCAATATGGCGGATTTTCCAAAATGGCTGCCCATTATTTGAGATATAGGGTATAACTGTTTATATGCCCATGTGTGGTATAATTTTTTAGGGACGGGAAAGTCAAAAATAACATCAAAAATTGTTTCTGATGACCATAATATCAAATAATCGCGGAATATGTCAGATAGACAAAGTTTGTATAATTTTTTCGTTGACTTATATGACAAAGTGTGAAGCAACGTAAATATTACAATTAACTTTTGAAATAAAAAGTTTGCTATTGTTTGTGTTTTGTTTTGTAACTTTGTTGTTATTGTTTGTTTTTTTGTTAATGAAAAATGTTTTCAACTAGATAATATAGCACTTCTCAATATGACACTGACAAATGAAAATTGTTAAAGAGATAAATTCAAACAGCACTCCTCAGTATAAGAATAGTATGATTTCAATCATCGTCCATGTCCACTTCCATGGAATTGCAACAGCTTATTCCTCGACAATCCGTGCACGCATCTGTGCACACTATTCCCTGTCTTTTGCATATACATTGCAGAGTCGCACATTGACTCTTGCTACAGCCACATTTCACAAATTTTAATAAATGATCTGGTGCTGGTGCTTGACTCATTCTAATGGGAGCCAATCTTCCATCTTTCACTTCAAATTCCCACTGTAATGGATCCATATGAATACCCATCCACTGCTGCACCTGATGATATACTCTGAGTGAATGAAATTTGCAGGCATCCTCTGTAGGAGGCAAGACTTCCGGTTTCACATGTATTGTTGATTTTGTTGCCTTTGAAGTGAAAGTTTGAAGTCTCCTATCATGTAGTGTCCTGTTTCCTGTTATTCTTCCATACAACTCTATAATAGCATTAAGACCAGCATTTACAATTTCTTCTGTTGATTTTTGTGAAGTTTGGAATACGGCAGCACTTTCTTTGAAGCTGCCTGATTTTCTTAGCAACTTTATGGAGTCACGATTTCCTAATCCAAATGGTTTGGAGGTGGTATCACATCCTAATACGGCGTGAGCAAATAAGATGTGAGAGCAGACGTCATTACCTAAAGCTTTTGCTAATTTCCTAATATCATACACAGTTATGTTTTTGGAAGATTTCTTAGGTTCTGAGCAAAGGAAAATATCAAATTGGTTTTCTTGAAAATGATGAAGGAGTAGTATGAGAAGATCGGTGTCCTCCCCAACAATGGCTGTAGGATGAGTTTTGGCCGACTTAATAGCCTCCAAAACGACCATGAAGCCTGCATCACTATGAGGTTGCTTTGTTTTACACCCAGCTTCTTGTAACGTTTGCGATAATTGATCAATGAAGGCTTGTTTATTTTCATTATTACTCAGAAATAATTGTTTCTGGATGGCGATAGAGGTAGAAGTTATGAAATTTACTTTAGGTCCTACAATACCTCTGTTTCTTTTTAGATGGGCTTCTGATTTTGTAGAAAACGTATCTCCATATCCGTCGAATACTATTATTGCCTGGTCATACTTTGTTAGCACATATCTCTCATAGACACAAAACAGCTCATGGAATGTCTGATTCGGACTCCAAGGAAGGCGATGTAGTAACCACCCACCATCAATGACGAACTGCATATTTTCGGTCATGTTAGCAACGGCTGGTACTTGCTCTTTTATATAATTGGCAAGCTGCGACTTCCCAGATTCCCTCATAAGTCCATGTTTATTGAATAAACTAGTTGGGTATGGGCAAAGCTCATAACGAAACACCTGCAAATCCATGCCACTAGTCTGAGCACAAAGCAACAAGTGCTGAAACAATAGTTCAGGATCCATAACAAAGGTTTCTTCTTTCAATTTAACAGATTGAACTGATTTCATTATCTTCACCTGGTTGCTTTTTCTGAAAGAGAACTCAGAGACTCTTTTGTCCGTCATCTCATTAAGAATTCTATCTCCAATTTGTTCTGCAAGTTCAGGATTAACATCACTGCCATAAGTAACACCCGTGACAATGTTACGCAGGTTGCTGTCTCGCTCAAAAACATTGAGCTGTTCTACATATACCAGTACTTTCTGTTTATCTCCTTTATCGCGTCCAATTCTTGAACTGGTCGTAGTAACATGTTGCTCACTTGCTGCATGCTTCACTGAAGCAAAGTCCTGCATGCATTCATTCAAATGGGCGCAAATAGGGCGTGACATAACCCAGGCAAGCTGCTGCTGTTCTGTCATACCTTTTCCATGGGTTATTCTGCCGCATCCTTTTATATTCTTCATTAGAACTTGTTCAATTACCAAATCAGTGGAAAGGCCACCCCAAAACCTATCACTTCTTCGGACAACATGCAGACCATTTGTAAATGCCGTGTATACATCAGGAGCTTCAAATTCAAGCTCAACCATTCTCTCATAATACAGTCGCAAAAAAAGGTAGCATCTCCTTTACCATCGCAAGATGTAGATGCCAATTTCCTGTTCTTTCAGCTTTTAAGAATTGTTTCAGGATGTTGACCATTTCCAAATATTGCAACCAAAGTCGAGGAGTCCTGTAAAATGTAAGTTCATCTTTGGCCTTCAGCAGTTTGGTTGCAATTTCGACAACAGCATTATGTGTAACATCCTCAACAGAAAGCTCCCCATTAAGAAGATTATTAAACAATGATCTAGCTGCCTGTAAATCGTCGTTATCATCTAGGGCTTGCGTTGCTAAAATCGTGTTGAAAACTGATGAAACAATAAGATGACCACGAATCGCTCTTGCAATAGCTTTACCAGAAAGCATGTGCTTTACAGCATTTACTGCATATATGATCTCAAGTATATCAACCAAGCCTGCTCCACTCATCAAAAAACCGATGCATCCAAGAAAACTCATGATTGTGTGCAGGCCTCCTAGTCTCAGAATGACCTTCTTCAAAGGACTATCCTGTGATTCATTGGCTATGATGCTAAGTGCTTTGTGGAAAAGAGGCTGGTCGAATGTTATAATAGGGGTCTGGCTGTATCTCTTGGCATGGTCAGAAACAAAAAACAGTGTTGAGAGAATACACGTCTCATTTGTTGGATCCATGTTAATCATTGGCAGAAAGATGACAGATGATACACCGGGATGGTTACCTTTATGTAGTAGTTGGCATACTCCTTGCCATCCTGGAACACTGTTGCTGAGTATATGTGAGATGTTCAATAAAATATCCAGGTTTGCAGATGGGTCACTGTACGCGATTTCCTTAATGGTATTATACTTTAAGAAACGCATCCCACTGGCCTGTGAATTATATGTTTTTATTGGGATTTGCCCCAACCTCCTCAGTTCTTCAAATGAAACTTGACGTCTCTTAATGACCGTTGAAAATTTTCCAGTTGGAGTCACAGTGGCGATAATGCCCATCCCATGAAAAGTACCATGGCCATATATTGTAATAATACTGTGATCAATGTTATCAGCTGCATATTGAACGAATTTCGGAGGACTTTCAGAAGGTTCCACAAGGACAGGTATAGTATTTCCTCTTTCTGCTGCAGCTGAACGTTCAAAACGAAGAACTTCTGAATAGGAGCTGCAGAATCCCATATGATTTACTGCTTCAACTACAAATCTTGAGCTTGTGTTGTCATGTAATTGAACTTCCAGCCCTAACTGCAACGGTGCAACTAAGACTCATGGGCGCACAGCTTGCATAATTGCCTGTCCTATAGAAGCTACTTTTCTCTCTCTGTTGGTTTTATCAGTAACAAAAACTGATAATAAGAGCCTTAACGAATCAGGAATATAGCTCACATTATAGTCAACACTACTCATGTTTTCAATGGGTGGATATGTTTCTGGTTCTACAGGGATGTCTTTAATATCGTTTCTTATTATTTCAGCAGCTGCCATAAGGAGATTGTTTCGATCCTCTTCAACATCTTCACGGCTATGACTGTGGTACTCTTGCAATACATGAGCAGCTGTACTTTTAAAAGTAACGACATCAGCAGTCCCTGCAACTGTTCCTATGAAGATTTCATCTTCAAAATGCTCTTTGAGATTTTGTTTCATATACTTCGAACTGTATGGTTCGCTATCTTCTGGCAGTAATTCTCGCATTTTATTAACAAGTTCTTCAACAGTAGTTTGTTCTTCATCATTTGCCTCCATGTATTTAACTACTTGAAGAAAAGTTTCCTGGCGAACTGAGTCCTCTGTTCGACCTGAAGATATTGGAGGGTTATCAGTGAACTGCCTGGGAATTAATTTTCCAGTATAAAAATTGACGTAACACTGTTTGTGGTAGCATGCATTTACAGCATGTAAATCAGACACATTTTGGATACGTCTCTTAACTTTGTCTGCCCATTCATCATTGCGTTTGTTGCATTTTTGTAAAACTGATGATTTGAATTCAACTGTTCGTGCATTAAACCACGCATTTTTTTTTCCTCTCCCTGAAGTATAAACGTAACTCAGTACCACAGAAAAAACATTTTCTTCTAAAATCAAACGGGGTTTCACACGACCGTAGAACACGAGAAGTTGTGGGATCTGATTCTTTCTCCTGAAACGGAGTTTTCAAGTTAACAAAACGCGCTCTACATTTCTTGTGAACTTTCTGCCCAACACAAACGTGAAACTTAGATATTTTTCTCTCCTTGCATGTTTTTTGAATTCCAGTCACTCCTCTTTCAGTGAGTACAGATACATCATCATCTTCTTGAAACACCACATCACAAATGAAACACTTTTCTACGTCCATTTTCACTGTATCTCACAGCAACTCGCAAGAACCTGTAACACATAAATGAAACATTTTTGATCAACAAAAAAACAAACAATAACAACAAAGTTACAAAACAAGACATAAACAATAGCAAACTTTTTATTTCAAAAGTTAATTGTAATATTTACGTTGCTTCACAATTTGTCATATAAGTCAACTAAACAATTATACAAACTTTGTCTATCTGACATATTCCACGATTATTTGATATTATGGTCATCAGAAACAATTTTTGATGTTATTTTTGACTGTCCCGTCCCTAAAAACATATAAAATGATACCACACATGGGCATATAAACAGTTATACCCTATATCTCAAATAATGGGCAGCCATTTTGACAAATCCGCTATATTGGATTAACGCGTCATGATAGAGTGGTAGACTTTTCACCATCGTTTCTACGGAAAAATTTCAATAACAATCCACTCACAGAAATTGTATTGCAATTAGTTCTAGGTTCTGCAACAAATTGACTAGTCTAATAAATGACTCTCCTCATGCAGAGGAATCGAGAGGGACACTTGGCATAAGTTGATGACTGTACACCATTCTGCCTAAATCAAAATAAAGGGAATTGTAGAGCAACTAACGATATTCAAAAGAATACCAGTGGCCCTGCCACGGTCTCAAAATTCACCATGGTTGACAGTTTCCTCAAAAGTAACCTCATTTTCAAATATCAATTTCCAGTCTAACAATAAATATTACATTTGTCTAACATGTATACTCTACATATTTTAAATGTATTGCTTTACATATTTTACATTTATACAGTTATTTTACTTCATCAGCATTTTCCACCAATCAACTTTGTAGCCAATCAATAGACATCAATTCATAAAAAACTCAAACAATGTATCAAAAACTAATAAATCAAAAGCGAATAATTGAACAACCAAAAAGTCTCTTTGACATTTTTATGACCCCCAAACTTCAAGACATCCCAAAATTCAAAGTACTCAAAGTATACCTCCGGTATTTCTCCTGTAGGGTTGATATTGTGCTAAAAGACACCCTGTTCAACATTAGAACCAACATCAGTTTAGCAGTGTTGCAAATAAGTAATTTAGACCACTCAATAACTGAGTTCTAGATCAGAGAAAAGGTTGAACGGTTTTATTACAAAAACTCAAAATAAGGCATGCAGAATAAAAGTTAAAATTCCCCGAGGACTCAAATGCAGAATACATAATCTGAAATCAGAATTACTCTAAGTCGCAAATGAATAGCAAAATCATACAAAAATCAGTCAGAGTCTATAGTGGAAAAGGAAATCTTTTCTAAAATAAAATCTCAAATGGACAAAGTACCTAGTAAAACAGGAACGTCATCTCAAACATCTGTCTCACCCCCAAAATTAAGGGGTATTCATACACAATTCATCCACCGAAAATGAGCTAAAACATAGATTCAGTATGTATGATCACATGTATCATTTCCTTTGACAAATCAGAAAAATCAACATTAGCAACATTACACACTATACAAGTGAGCTAAAGAACGATGATGGATTCAACCCAGATCTGTGCCTGGGGGTGAGTGTCTGAAAAGTTTCAGTGCTCCGTCGATCATCTCCTTGTATTTGCTAATTCATATAAGGACCTGGGTGTGTGCATGGATTTGCATCTAACCTATAGAGAGCACTTTACCCTTAGAAGAGTGTCGGCGAATAAGCTTCTGTTCGCATTCAAATTATTACAAAAAAAGCTGTGTAGTCCCTTGCACCATCACTTAGTATAGGTCATAAGTGCAAAGCTTTTGCTGTCTATCACCTACGGGTCAGAAATAATGAAGGCCATCCTAAATTTTCTCCAATCAACTCTTCATCAGGAGTCGGTGAGGGACGAAACACTTGTTAAATTGTGTTGGAGGCTTATATCTTCCCCTCCAGACACAGTAGCCCATCTGTGTTGGCATGAGAAGCAGACATGCACTAAAGTCTTATGGCTTGCCGTTTTACATCCAGTAATTCATGGTCTGAAGCTAAAGGCACCTGGACTCAAAGCTGCAATACTCCACAATTAAGCGAGTCACCAATAAAGCTGCAAAGCTTCAATCACAAATTTTAGATAAGGTAGAATTCGCCCACAAATGGCACGCTTGGGTTGTACTGCCACCTTACACCACCTGGGCCCACTGTCGTATCTGGCCTCTCATTTCTCAGTGGCCCTGGAACATGCGTTGTTGTTATACCGACAAGGGAAATTTCCATTAAAGGACCTGGGGGCATATCAGCAACAGCCGGCGATAATTATCGCTAAGCGCGCTTAGCGTGAGGATAATTATCGCCGGCTATGGCTGGATTTTATCGCAGAGATAGCGTGCTATCAGCAACGCTTATCTCCAATGCGATAATAATTCAAGCGCTAGCTGCAAAATGTGCGATTATGGCTGGAAATCCAGCGATAATCTCACAAACATAGGCAATAGCTTGTTGATAGGGCAGGGCAGACTTAGCCATAATATCCACCTTCCATTGGATATAATGGCTAAGTCAGATTGAAAGCAGGCGTAAGGAAAGTAGCGATAAGCGCGGTTAGCGCTACTATTCTTATCGCTATGCAGGTTTGCGTGCAGCTTGATAATTGGAGAAATGTTGGTTAGCGACATTTCTCACGTTATTTTGGTCAGGAACGCCCATTTTGCATCTCATTAGAGATGCAAAGCTGGGCGTTAAGGTAAATGACCTTGAGGCATGGAAACACGCGTTAGCGTGTCCTTGCTGATAGTGCAATCAAATTATCGCTGCTTTTCGTCCGAAAACGGACGCTAAAGCGGCGATAATTTTATCGCAGGTCCTTGATGATATACCCCCTGGTTCCTACTTGAAAGCAATCATTGCCTAAGGAACACTTCTGCTTATTCGGTTACAACCAAGAAACCATGCTTCACTATCTAATCTATGTGCGTCCCGGGCTATTATTTCTTCGATGAAAAGTTTTACAGTCAGCTTTTAGGGCGCTCCGAATCAGGTCCTGCCACCCTGCAGTGATTGCTCTCTTGGATGGGTACTCAATCCAACTGCAATGCAAGGCGACCAAATTCCTGATTTAAGCATCCAAGTTGCTGGCAAGTATACTCTTCTGAGCCCAATTCATGCTAAGATCGGTAACCTTGCTGAACAGCCGACAAAAACGGAGGTCCTTATACTTGGCCCAAAAGGAACCTCACTCCCCCTGGATAGTTGGCCAGCCTGTCTAGGTCCCCTCCCTGACCCAAAAATAGAGGTGAAAAGCTTGGGAGTATGGATCGACTCCGATCTCTCATTTACTCCGCAAGCAAAGAAGGTAGCAGGGACCTGCTTCGGTCTTCTAAAATCTTTGAGGAAAGTCCTGCCCCTTCTTCCCCCTAAACCCCAACAACTGTTAATCCAAGGTCTCATAATATCGAGACTAGATTACAGTAACGTGATTTATCTGGGCGCTCCCGAAGCGACCCTTAATAAATTGCAGAGAGTTCAGAACACTGCTGCCCGGATCATCACAAACACCCCGGCCAGATCATCTGCTAAACCCGCTCTCAAACTTCTTCATTGGCTCCCCATAAGGGAGAGAGTCAAATTCAAGGCCCTGTGCCTGGTACACAAAACACTGCATAACCAAGGCCCCCCAATCCTCACCAATTTTGTCACCCCTTACACTACCACTAGATCCCTCTGTTCTAACGCAGAAAACCTCATCAATACTCCGAGATTCAGGAAAGCCCGATCAGGAGGAAGACGCTTCTCGGTACAAGCTGCCCGTCTTTGGAACTCACTCCCCCATGACTTACGTCTTGAACCACAATATCTGCGCTTCAGGAAGCTGCTAAAAACTCATCTCTTTCCCTAGCTTCCATGCCCCCTCCCTGCTTTGATTTCTCGCCCTTCCTCTCTTTTGCTCTCAGCTCCCGGGCCTCAGACTTGTTGAATCAGGGTTGTTAGCGCTGGGATACCTCCGGGTGACTATGCGCTTTATAAAAAATAAATAATAATAATAATAATAATAATAAAGCAGCATGGGTGCCCAGCATCAAGGTGGCAAGCTTGGACTGCATCCTCAATATCGGATTTAATAGGGTGGTGTGCACATGTCAGTACAGTTCCCCCAACAAGCTTAATGGCACCACATGTTTCTGTCGAGCCCATACGCAATCAGGAACACAATATTCCAATCCTAATGACGGGGTACATAAGTCTGATACCTTGGCTTCGTCTTCCTTGCACTGGTGCTTTTCATTTTTGTTTGCACATATTACTAAATGTCCATCTAATCAGATGATTCTAAAAACAGGGGGCATTATTTACAAGGAATTAACGCAGCGCAGTGCAGCAAGCCATTTGGCAGTGCCACACTGAGTTAATTCTGGAGCAAAGGGATGCGTCCTATATACAATGATATGACGGATCCCTTTGCTTTCCCCTGTGCTGGCGCACAATTAGCTGCCATGTTTTTGTGCAGGAAGGGACTCCTTCCGGCACAAAAACAATCACAAGAGGTGATTTCCTCTTCCTATGTGTGCTGCAGAATGCAGCAAGCATAGAAAGAGGAAAAAAACTAGGCGAAATGAAAACATTTCTCCTCATTGTGCCTCTGTACGCATCACCTGTAGAGGCATAGCATTCTGACCCATTTCCAGGTTTTCGATTTCTTGTAAATATGGAAATGCGGCAGAAGCCATAGGTGTTGCGAAGGGAAGAGGCACTACTTATGGCGAGTGGAGGTTGCGCTTGCTATCCTGGGCCTGGGAATATCAGACAGCAACTACTGAGATTAGTGACGGAGCAGAGGCTTGTTCCTGTGAGCCCTGATCACTGGAGGAGGCCCTTCTAAAGACTGCGAGGAGCCGGTGAGCCATAGGGAGACCACACACTGTTTAGCCGCCCACCAGTTGAGAGTGGTCAGAGGCTGGTGGTCTGAAGGGTACTATTGGATGGGCCAGTCGGCGGGCCCACTGCGCTGCATATATGTGCCCTGAATGGGGGTGGGCAGCTGGGGTTGCACCCCGGGAGACAACATAGATGTCTGCGCTAAGCAGCGGCACGCCCTGCAACTAAGGCTGACATTGTGTGCACAACCTTGTTAGTCAAGGAGAGTGAAGGGTAGCTACTGCGCACTGTTGTAATAATGAAGCTCTAAGGCTCATAAGCTTTTTAAGAGAAAGGCTTTATTTAGCTTCACGGTCGAGCGTAACTTCTATCCGTGCCAGCTTAAGGCCAACTGCCGGGAGTAGAACGTCCAGCTTTCCCAGTAACCCTAGAAACAACGGAACAATGATCAAGATAACACTACATTTCTTACCGTAATGCAAAGTGTTAGAGCACAAGATTACAACATATCTTCCTCTTTTCACCTTCCCCCAAACACCAAACAACTTACATATGCTACTTTTCAGAATAAAACAAATTTACATCACATAGACCCTTAATTCTTTCTTCTCTCCCATACCCCTCATCCCGAGGAAATGCTAGTGGTAGAGAAAGAGAAGGTGAAGCCTCCACAGATGTCGAATGCTCAGCCGTGTGAGCACAGACTCCTTCCTCACACTTGAAGATGAAGGCCCATGAACCCTGTTTTCACATCTTACTTCCTCCCATGGGAAACTCTCACATTCACTCCCACTGTGGTCCCTCACACTTTTTTTTCTCTAAACTTTGCCACCCTCCTAAAATTCAATTTCTGACCATTGTTTAGAACCAAGTAGTGCTTAAAGACCTTATGAACTTGAAATGGTCCCCGAAATTTGTTCAACCCTCTGACAATCCTGCCAGATCTTATCTTCACCCAATCACCAGGCATAATCTTGACACTCCCACTCGTACTCTTCGCTCCTTCCATACTACTGGGCTCCACATCCCCCTTCAACAGATTCCTCAGCCAAAATGGAGTCAACCTTGTTTTTGGCTCTCTTCCTTGCATCAATTTAAGTGGAGATGTTCTCACAGAATTGTTCTCTGTTGCATGATACACCCATACCAGATGCGACACAGTCCTCTCAACACTCACACAATTCACCAAGGCCAACTGGATAGCCCTTTTGACCATCCTGTTAGCCCTCTCCACAATGCCATTTGCCTGTGGATTGTAAAGAGCGGTGCAAAAATGCTGCACCCCACACACTCCCAAAAACTCTCTCATTTCCTGAGAAACTAACTGCGTCCCATTGTCTGTGATTAGAAACATAGGATACCCTTCCTCCATAAAACTTCCCAAGAGAATATCGATAGTGGAGGATGTGCTTATCTCTGCCATGAACTTGACCACCAACCACCTCGAATGCACATCAAGCATCACAAATGCAAACTTTTTTTCATGCTTTAGGCCCTCAAATGGACCTGTAAATTCCCCACAAACTGTGTTCCATGCCTGCCCAGGATCATAAATACTACCAAAATGACACTGTACACCTCTCCACCCATTGGACCACCTCCTTATCCATCCCTGGCCACCAGAATTCCGCTCTGATTCTCTTCTTCGTCATTGTCTGCCCCAAATGTCCTTCGTGAGCAATACCAAACAATTTCCTTCACACACCAATGGGTGGAACGATATTTTCTCCCTGGACCAATACACCATCACCAACCAAGGACAACTCATCCAACACCTTGACATAAGGTCTCAGTGATAAGGGCAAGGCACTCTCCCTATGTGCCCCTTTAATTACTAGGTCAGAGACTCTGTTCAACACATTGTCCTGTGATATGGCAACCTTCCATTCCTGTTCACTTACAGCACCCGAAAACCACTGTACAACATCACTGACACAAGATACCGCACCTTCCCTATCACATCTCCTTAAGGCATCTCTGTGCACACTATCCCAGTCTAAAGGTAAACGTGAGAGACAGTTTGCCTGTATGTCCTTCCATCCAGAAATAAACTCAAGAGTATAATTGCACTCCTGTAATCTAGCAGCTAGTATCGCTAGTCTTGCTGAACCTTTACCTGCACCACCTGGTGACAGGATTTTCATTAAAGGTTTGTGGTACATTCTCAAAATCACCTGACTGCCCAACACATACATTCTAAAGTCTTCCATGCCCCACGCAGCGCCTCCCTTTCGATCACTGAATAGTAATGTTCAGTGGGCGTCAAAGTACATGACGCAAACACCACTGTGCTCTCTCCTGCTGTCTGAATCTGACTAAAAACGGCTCCCATCCCACAGGCACTTGCATCCACAGTTATTATTGACTCCCACCTTACATCAAAAGGAACCAAAATTTCCGACTCACATATGTCCTTCTTGATGTTGTTAAAACATCTTTCCTGAATGGGTGACCAACTAAACTATACCCTCTTCCACAGCAAAATCTTCATATCTTCCGTTTTTGCTGCAAGGTTCTTTACAAATTTCATATAGAACTCGATCAGACCCAAGAAAGATCTCGGCTGATCTCTGTCCTGAGGTAAAGGTGCCAATCTAAAGGCCCCCAACAAGTCCTCATTTGGTCTGATTCCATCAGCCAACAGTGTATGACCCAAACATTCAACTTCCTCTGCAAGAAAGACACATTTCTCTCTCCTCAATGTTAGGCCCGACTCCAAAATTCTGTTCAGAACATGTTTCAATGCCACGTTGTGATTCTCCTCAGTGTCACCATACACAAGAATATCATCTTCAAAGTATATTACATTCCTCATGCCCCCGAGCACATCTAAAATTACTCTCTGAAAGACATTTGCTGCTGAACATAGTCCAAACGGCATGCGGGTAAATTGGAATGTGCCTTCCATTGTAATGCATTCTGTCAATGGTTTAGAATCATTGTGTAATTTTATCTTGTGATAAGAGTGTTTTAGGTCCAGCTTTGTGAAAAACTTTGCTCTCTTGAGCGTCAACACCAATTCATTTATATTGGGAAGGTGAAAATTGTCGGCAATGACGCTCTGATTAAGGCTTCTTAAGTCAACACAAAACCTAAGCTTACCATCAGCCTTTCGTGTAGTGACCACTAGTGATGTCTACTGCATGAGATGCAAGATGTGAGGTGCAATCTATGGGCAACGGAACATAACAGAGCTGTCTGCCGGTGTGCATTACAGGTTTAATGGACACCGCTGAGACTGAGGGATTGAATCTCTGTTGCACAATCTTCATTTTTTGATTACACAATGGTGAAAGACAAAGGTCCGAAAGTGGCATAATCTAATACTATTGTGCAATATACTATACCTGGACCGGCCCTCAGGAAAATGGACTGGGAGACCAGACAGGTCCAGTGTTTACTGATCATCCGCAGGGCACTGCTGAGATCATAGCTGCTATTCAGGGTTCCAGAGAGGTGCTGGAACCAAAATGGATACAATGTCCATGCACATAAACCATCTTGGATTGGAGCTTCGTAAAGTGGCTGAGAGGGTCACCAATGCTGAAGAGGATGTAGCCACCCTCAAGAAGGATATTAGGGAGCTCCAAACTATGGTAGTAGGCCTCAAGTGTAGTGCAACACAAATGGAGAAATGAATGGAGGACGCAGAGGGACACTCAAGAAGGAATAACCTACATTTCTTTGGGTTTCCGGAGAAAACGAAGGGCCCCTTTGTGGAACTCTTCATTGAAAATTGGATTTTCAACACACTTAAATCTAAATACCTCTCAAAAGGTTTTTCAATTGAGCCTGCACATAGGATTCTGATTGCAGCGACATGTCTGGTTGCGCCTCCTTGGGCACTCTTAGCCTAAATGTTCTATTACATAGACTGTAATATAATCCTTCAACATGTCCGTGCCCATAGCTCCCCACAATATGAAGATACATTGATATTGATCTTCCTTGATTACATGTTGAGGGTCCAAGACCTCCAAAACAATTTTCTGTTGGTTAAGAGACAGCTGTGGGAGCGTAATATAAAGTACAGTTTGATGTTCCCAGCCAAGCTCCGCTTACGGTATGATGGAAGGGAACATATCTATGAGTTGCCACAGGAGGTGGGAAACTGTCTGGAGTCTCTGGGGCTGAGTCACAAATAACATGCATCCAAGTTGCGAGAACTCAGACTCCGTGGGGGGCGACATTCGGCACGGAATCGAGGATCATCAACAACACAGCCTCGCCCTCCAGAAGCAATGAGGGGTGAAAGTATCCTGGGCTGCCCATATAGCACCCTGTGGGCTGCGTCTGTACCCATGGAGACACAGAAACCCTTCACACAGCTATGCCTTGTCTCAGAAATCCAGAGTGACAGAACTGAAATAGGTTGAGTGGGTCTGAGATGGATGCTTGGCTGAGGTTGGTGCCAAAAGCCAGGTAACATCATTCAGACTGGGGGGGCGGGACGCTTCATTGACATTGATGTGTGTGTGGGACCCTCCTCCAATGGGGTCCCAAAACTTTACTGTTGGACAAGTGAAATTGTTATATGTACACATTACCTCTTGGTTGGGAGGGACCGAGGGCTAGGCTGCTTTGGATTGCTGAGTGCCGCTTTAGGGCTTGCGACTCGTTAGGGGGTCTTGGTGATTCTGACAGTTTTGACTCCTAGTGCCTACATAGCACGATAGTTGGATAAGGGGGGAGGGAGTCTGGGGTGAGGCTTGGGGGTCCCCTTTGGCTGTTAGTTGAGCCGAGGGGTTTTGTGTATTCTGCCTGTGGAAGGGATTAGGGGGAGTTCTTCTACGATAATGTTGGTTTTGGTTGTTTGTTTCTAGGGGTAGCTTCCAACGCCCTATGTTACCAAGAGCTGGGTAGTGGGTAAGTCCTACATATGGGAAGATATTGGTTAATAGCCAAGTTAAAGAAACGACGTGGCTGGGGACTACGCACAAAATGTTGCCCTGGAATGTGCGGGGTCTGAATAGTATGGAGAAGCGGAACAAGTTTTATGCCTATCTCTGACGATATGGTATAGTGGTGGCAGTTCCCCAGGAGATCCATCTGTGGGGAGACTGCACTAAAGGCTAAAAAAAATTGGAGGGGTCAGGTATATGCCACGTCCTACTCTGGCTATGCCCGAGGGACGTTGATATGGGTGGCCCTGGGGGTCCCATTCAAACAGACGCACGTGAGGTCTGATGGAGATGTAAGGTATGCTTATATGGAGGGTACGCTAGATGCTCATGAGCTCTACCTTGTCAATATTTATGCACCCAACATTGACAATGGTGCCTTCTTTGGCACGGTGTTGGCTGAAGTGCAGGTCTCCCCAGAATCAGAAGTCATCATGGCTGGGGACTTCAATTGTGTCTTAAATGGATTGATGAATAGGTCCCCACCCCATTAGAATACTAAGCCCCATGTAACATTGGCATTGGTACAGACAGAGATAAACTTAGGTCTTATTGATATATGACGAATGCGCAACCTACACAGGCTTGCGTAATCATGCTACACTCTGGCAGCAGACACATTTAGTAGACATGACTACTTTTTTATACACTCAACTGCCACACAGATAGTGGTAGACGCACACTATCTGACCCGAAACATCTCAGATCACTCACTGTTGCTAATCACATATTCCCTGGAATGACTGACAATGAGGGTGCCACTGTGAAGACTTGACACTGATGCTCTGACTGACTAGGTCTTTCGGGACACATTCTCAGATGCCAATACTTTTAACATAGCTGGGACAGTGCGGGCAGCAGGGTGACGGAGTGGGACGCCACGTAAGTGGTGCTCCAAGGGATGTGTATGGCAACCACAGTCGGCATACGTCGGTATACGTAGTACGTTGGAGGGTGACCTAACACAACATAAACTAATGCCAGTATATGCTGAAGCGCTTGAGAGAGGATTACTCCCAGACTCCATGAGAGAGGCCCTTATCGTTTTAATAACAAAACCTGAGAAAGGCTCCTATCGGCTGGTCACCATGTTGAATGTTAATCAGAAATTCCTTAGTCATGCACTGGTGTCGAGGCTGCTTCCAGATCGCCCACACCTGATCCATATGGATCAATCGGGATTTGTACCACACTGGTACACGCGGCATAATTTACCCCGCCTGACACATGTTCAACATGCGCCACTACTAGATGAGGATCAATACGCACATGCATTCTTAGACATGGAGCAAGCATTTAACTCAGTATGCTGGGACTATATTTGCCAGGTCTTAGAGGCTATGTGGCTGAGTCAAAATTACATCAGGTGGGTCAAGCTGCTTTATAGCGGGCCGAAAGCAACAGTGCGAACCGAAAGGTACGTAACAACTGAAATCCTATTACTGAGGGGCACGTGACAGAGCTGCCCCGTTCCCTTTAATCTATGCCCTCGCAATGTAGCCTCTGGTGTGTCATCTCCAGCAGATCTTACATAGGTGGGGCATCCAGGTTAGTTGCACAATGCATGTAGTATCATGATATGCAGATGATGCCATGATCTACTTGCGCCAGACTGATATATCCATCCTGATTCTTCTCAACGTGCTGCGTGAATTCTGGGAATTCTTGGGGCTCCGAGTTAGCAGCACAAAGTCGACCCTCTTTCCATTGGGTCAGTTAAGGGGTCTGCCGATGGACCTACTGCCAGAATCGGGACCGCAATGGAAACTAGATAGTGTCAAATATCTTGGGATGTATATTGCACATGGGAAACAACAGATGTACGAGTTGAATTTGGGATGTGTGATATGTAATCTACTCCCCTCCATAGCATTCTGGAACACGTTGAAACTATCTCTGGCGGGGGAGATAGCTCTTATTAAAATAGTGGTACTACTAAGATGTTTGTACACTTTGCATGGATCCATGTATGAGATCCCCCGGGGAGTTTTCTGGGAACTGGACTATCTGTTGGTGGAGCTCCTATGGCTGGTAAGTGATGTAGAATAGCCCTTAAAACGTTTAAGAGAGAGTGGGATAGGGCCGAGATGGAGGTTCCAGACCTGGAACTATTTTATCTAGTGGCGCACCTCCAGCATGCAATATTTCAGCTGGATGGTGAGGCCTATTGGGAGAGAGCATTGTTGGAGGGCGCACATGATGGTCTCAACTCTGGCTCTGTTGATGGGAGGAAGTGGCACCCTGCTACCTTCCCACACCTGATCCGACTATTGGGCCATCTGTGGGAGAGAGCAGTACAGTGGGTGCTGAGGTGGACGCCCTATGCTCCGGAGTTGGATTTGTACACCAAGTTGAACAAATAGCTCAGACAGTGGCAGCTGACAAGTGGCATACGACTGGCTACATTATGCTGTTGGACCTTTACCCGGCAGGGCGCTTCATCACTATGCAAGATGCAATTGAGACATTCGACCTGAGTAGAGGAAAATTCCTCTAATACGCCAAAATTGAGGCCATGGCATGCCAGCTATGGTGTCGTCCCAGAGGCACCTGAACCCACGCAGACATTGGTGACTATGTTGTCCATGATGTGCGGATGTAGGATCATAACACACATATATCGCGCGCTAGACGCAGACAAATGGCTAGCACTGCTATGAATAGAAGAGTACCGGCAGCGTGTATCTCTCGAGCCAAATATGCCCAAAGACTGGCTGAAAATACATGGTGGAGTGCGCAAGGTGTTAGTGCGAGGTTTAGGCTGATTCAATACAACATAGGGCATATGGCGTATCTCTTCCCTAAGAGGCTGCACACTATATATCCCATTAGAACTCCAGATTGCGCAAGGTTCGGCGCCCCTGTGGCATATTTTCTGCATGTGCTGTGGCATGACTCAGCTCTTACGTCCTACTGGGCCGAAATAGTCCACCACAACACGCCGGTGACTGGCTGGGAGGTGCCACGCACGATCTGGCAGTGCATGCTGAGCTGCTCCCCAAAGACCCAATGAAAAAATTGAGCAGACCATTTTGCGGTGTTGGGACTCATAGTGACAAAAAGACATGTTATGATTGGTTGGCTGGGTGTTAGACCCCCGCACTGGAGCATTGGAAATGGACCTGCTAGAGTGGGCGAGGGCAGAGGAAGTTCATATGAGGCTAACCCGCTGAGACGGGAAAGTGGCTGACGACCTACTTTGCTGGGGCGCTATGGTGCAGACGCTGCTGGAACCTCTTGAAGAAGACCAATCTGAGCGGGATGGCTAAATGTGCAGTACGGTAGATTGGTTGGCCGAAAAAGAGGGGACAGACAAACGATCCTAAGTGGGTACTCATACTCTATGACAGAGGAGAAGACCCCTGTTGGAGAATTACAGCATTTTTTCAATATCAGCTAAACTGGCGATTGGAAGCTAGGGGGGTGGGAACGGGAGGGAGGTAGTAAGTTGGGCATGTAGTTGATTATAATTGTTATTTTTATGTCATTGTTGTTTTCTGCTTTTTAAGGGCAAAAGTGCTGTATCTTGCTAATGTAATGCGGGCGAAATCTGAAGCCCACTTAATGTAAAAAGAATATGTAATGTAGTGGAAGGTAAATTGTTCTGTTATTCGTAATGTTCAGCGTACTGGCAAGTGTTGAAGTCTAAATATTTTTTAGGGAGAAAAATATTGCCATATAATGTACGCTGACTTGCTACTTGAAATGGCAATAAAGAAATCTATTTTGAAAAACTCGGTTTCGTACTACCTCTGTCACCCCTGTCTACCACAATAAAAGTCTCTTTCTCTTCCTCATCTAACTTTGCAACCATGTCTCTCTCCTTAATTAACCCCAACCTTTCTACCTACCCCCTCTCACATTCCCATCTCTCTACTTAGCTCTACATCTCTTTTGTATCTACCCTCTCATCATCTCAACTTTCTCTCCTTCACCTCTACCGCAACACACTGTCTCAAATACACCTTTATTCCATGACTTCACTTCTCTTCCTCTGTCTTTTGTCTACCTCCATATCTCTACCTCTGCAATGCCTCTCTCTACCTCACATTTCCCACTCTCAACGTATCCCATCCCTCTCTTAACCTAAGCTCTCAATTTACCTAAATTTTCATTTGGTTCCTTAATATTTCGCCTCCCTCCCTTATTACCATTGTCCCATTTACCTCACCTCTCTCCCTACTTTTCCTCATTTTCACTCTTCATCGCTACTTCTTTTTCAATCCATCATACCTCTCTCTTTCATAATCTCTCTCCCATCTCTATCTTTACATTTTCTGTTTCAGCTCACTGTCTCTACCTCACCTCTCTTATACCTGGTTCTCTTGAAACATCTTTCTGCGTCACCGCTCTCTCTACCTCATGCTCTCTACCTTTCAACCTCATCTCTTTCTCCACCTTACCTTTGCCTGTCTACTTTATCTCTTTTCCCTCTGCAACTAATCAACTTCCACCCTTCACCCTCTCACTCTAAATTTCTCTCTGTCTCTACTCCGTTTACCTTACCTGTCATTCTGTATCTCACTTATCATTTTGCCTCTCTCTCTCTACCTCACAACTCTCTTTCTACTGTACAACTCTCTATGTGTCGCTGACCACCTTACCTCTCTAGCTCTCTCCCTCTCCTGCACTCTGCCTCTAGCACTTCCTCAATTCTCTTTTTATCTTACCTTTCTCTCTCACTCACCCCTTCTTGTATCCACTGTCTCCCTCAATTGCCTTCTCGTTATCTCTAGATCTCTCTATCCCACTCAAAAATATTTCCTATATGCCTAATTCGTTTTCTATTCCTACTTCCTCTTTTTTCTAACTCTCTGTAGCTTTCATTTTGTCGGCTACACCTTTCTCTCTTTACCTTAGGTTTCTGCCTAACTCATGTCTCTCTTTATCTCCCTTCTTCCCCAACATATCCTCTGCCACTACGCCATTTTTATTACACTTCTGTCCTTATCCTTTTTTCCAATTTCTCTTACACAGCAGAGCCAGAGGTCACTGTCTAGCAAGAGAAGTACACACATCCAAAAATAAGTGGGATTTGACAGGGGAAGAGAATGCATGTTGGAGGCTGAAGTCAGGTGTGTATGTGCGAGGCTCTTGAAGTTTTGTGCTAGCAGATATTTTACTGGGCCCTGCAACTGACTGCCTTTGGTGTATGCCTTTCGACCAGCCTGGCCCTGGTGGAAGTTGTAAGGAAAGGACTCTTTGTATAAACACCCCCAGAATTGTGGGCTGACACTGCTGGTCTCACGACTCTGAAGTACACTACCAACCAGGCCCCAGTGCATGTGCGCTGACCCCCACATGTCTATGTGCAATTTGCTAATTCCTGATTGGCATTTTTAACTTACCTGTAAATTAAATGTCACTAGTGGACTGCAGCACTTATTGTTCCACCACTAGAGTGACAGGGTGAAAACATGGCTCTAGGTCTGCCACTGCAGCTTAGTCCGGCAGCTCTTAAACTGCCAACCCAACTTGGTACAATAAAACCTTTCGCCAAGTCAGGGCCTTCCTTTTTAAATGTATAAGTCAACCCTTGGAAAGCCCTCGGTAGCCCATGAGGCACGGTGCTAAATATTAAAAAGAAGGAGGACATGCTTCTTTTATGCTTTACATGTCCAGAAAGTGAAAAACCCACAATTGTTTTCACTGTAGCAAAGCTGTTAGTTATATTGGCTAACATGAACTTACACTAGCCCAACCTCTAAGTGCAAGCTTCCATTTGGGAACACAAAATATAGTACTTCAAGGTATCAAATTAATTGTTACATTAAAACTGACTCATTGCTGAAGTCCGATTTAAAGTAACGCTTAATATAAAGGTAACTTTAGAAAGGTCTATTAGCTGTTTACGATTCACTACAGAAGATGTCCCCTGAGACAGCCTGCTGCCCTCCTGCAAGTCGGTGTAAATGGCTTTCAGGCAAGGGAAACAAAAGGTCTGGTGGTGGCAGAGGTGTGACCTCCTCCTGACAGAATGGCCAGAAGGCTTAGGACACTGATGGCCCAGCTTCAAAGAGGCTGCTGCCCCTGGTAGGCAAATACAAATCACACCCTAGCTTGCCCACTCCTTTGTTTAGTTAGACAGGCTGGCATCTCTAGTCGGGGTGGGGTGACCCGTTGAAGAACTGGTGTTCCGGGAAGGGTGTCCTATTAGACTGAACACACCTCAGGGGTGTGCCCATAGCTCTGACCAATTGAAGAAGTGCCCTGGCATTTCGGATTAGGACACAGAGGAACCCTGTCGGAATGTTTAATGCCAATCCCACAAAAAGTGATGTTAGACTGGGTAGGGCTGCACGTGGGATTTTTGCCCCATTGGTTAGTAAGTCTTCCCCACCCACAAACATGAAATTGACATAAAAGTGGCACCCCTGGGTCTCAGCCTCGGAACACTACAGGACTCGGAAAGAACAGAGAAATAACTGCACATGCTGAACCAGTGGACATCAGAAAGAAGGGCTGCACCAAGAAAGTCTGCACCTGTTGAACCCATACAGATTGTCAGAAAAAGAGGACTACTCTGTTGTTAAACCCATGGAGAGAGACCCCCAAGAGCTGGACCCCAAGGGCTAGACCTGCTCCCTTTTGTACCGAGGGCCAGTGACTGTACTCCGAGGGCTAGTTAGCTAAAGAAACCTTGCACCTGCAAAGTGCCCAGATGACCAGTTACCAGACTTACCTTGGGCTCTCCCTACAGAACTGCAACTTCTGAGTCTAAAGCAAAAGATAACAGTTGTTGGCACAGACTCTGCAACTCATACACTACTGCGCTACTTTGCCAGTTTGTTGGTAGGCTTGAATGGCGTTGAGAACCAAGGCTTCCTCCAATCTTCTGGACCCTGCCTGTTTGTCCTCTTCGAGCCCAATGCTGAACTCTAGTTGCAGAGGACCTTACTGATGAGAAAAAGAACAACCAGAAAGGTTTTAGAGTGCGAAAGTAAACGTTTGACTGGGACCAACCTGAATTCTGCATCCGACCCATGCACCATCATGGTCGGCCTGAAACTTTCACTTTGGCCCGGCCCCTTGTGTTTAAGACTCCCAGACTACAGCTATAAGACCATAGATTCAGCAGACTTTATGGAGTGAATTGCAGTGATTTATGCAAACCAATGAAAAATCATGACTCTGGTTTCCTTCATCAGATTCTTGTCATTATGGTGTCTATTCAAAGAGAAAAATATTTACTATTTTTGTATATTGGATGGGGTTTTTATTGTGCTGTGGTTCTTACAGATTGGCTGTTATGATACTTATAAAAACTTTACACTTGCTTTCTTTTGAGTTAAGCCTGACTGCTCTGACTGCTCTGTGCCACAGCTACCAAGGACTGAGCTAAGAATTGATTTAAAGAAACCTAACTGAACCTGATATGGAATAGAGACATTAATATTTGGTGAGGCCTCACAACCACTGCAACTAATAATCCACTTTCTCACAGTGGTGAATCTGCAGTGCCTACGTAAGTTGCTGCTGATTTTCTGTCAGTTGTAAGAGATTCTATATAGTGGGTTCTAATCCACAAATATTCCATTGTGATGCCGCATGCCAGAAGTTAAGACACAGGACACAGAAACATTTGAGAGATTTTAGATTTTCATCCGTTTTTCCTTGACCCTCCTAAATGTTGTCCACCCTGTTCCTTAGTTCAAGTAATAGGAGACTGCGGGCATAGGGATCTTTGTATTTTATTCTTAGAGCATAATCATTAAATGACTCCCAGCACTGGTTGTATGGACCTTTGGTCATCCACAAGGATAATTTTAATAGGAGCAATCATCTACATCAAAATTTCATATTCAACTAAATCATTTTAAGCTATGTAGTTGTCAATAAAGAGAATTTGTGTGAGTTAAAGGGTTTTATTATCAATTCATTGAGGTTTGATGGTTTATTCAGTAAATAATAATATTTTAGTTAATGTCATAACAAGTTCAAATAATCCATTTATCGATATTGCAAAACAAGGTAAACTACTATATTAGTATTTATTACAAATACAATTGAGATAATTCAGCAAGGGCATTCCATAAAGGAATTTCCCTAATCTATATTAATCATACAAATGGCAAATCCCTTATCAATTCAACGTAAAAGGTGTCAGTTCAGGAACACAATAAAGAGTCCTGATGAGAGAATAGAATAAAATCCATAAATTGCTTTGCAATTAACCAATAGAGACATTTAAGCTGGAAAGTATTCTCAGCTATGTCAGCAGACATCCTTTGAAAAAAAAGTCGTAAAAGAATTCTCTCTTCAAGAGAGTTTCAACCCCCAATAATCCCAAAGGGTCAGTTTCCTGAGCGCCTCTGCTACTCTAGGAACACATGCTAATATAAACATTATAAATCATAAATCAAAACAAATAACACGTTTTGTGTTCTTGGCGTCTGATAGGATTTCAGTAAAACTGAAGCAGCAGGTATACTTCCTAGATTCTCTTGTCTTAACAATAGACCACAGAAATAAGTCCTTAAAAAGATACTTCATCCACATCTTATAGTTCAGACAGTTCTTCCCATGAGTCATGCTTCCTGCCACCTCCTCTCATCCCGGTGAGAACCTCACTATCAATCGTCTAAATCATAACAAATGTCTATACACTAACTTACAGAAAGCTTCTGGAAAGTTACAGTATTTGCAGTGGGGGAGAATGCATCTTATGAAAACAACACTTCAACATGAAAAACAGGCCTTTTCAATGTTAGCATAGAAATCTCTGTCAATATGGCATCAATAGTTAGATTGAATAATTATGCAACTTCATTTGTATGCTTGCAATGCTAAAGTATGACTACCCACTACAACATTTGCATTTAGTATATGTACTTCATTTTGCATAGAATTTTGCACTTTTTGGTTAAAAGCGTTTTTGTTTACAAAATGAGAAACTTCGCCCCAGCAGGACTCTTCTGCGCTTGTCTGAAAGGAAAAGGACAGAGTTTCAGATTGTATTCCATCTTCCTAGCTCTTTCACCCTGTTGTGACTAGGAAATGCCCTCATAAACCTTCCTGTCTCTATGTGGTCCCACCCTGAATTCAAATGGCTAAAGGTTAGTTGGGCTAAATAGATTAGGGTTGTATTCCAGATGTTTCTTTCTATTGTTATGTCTGAATATGTTAAATTATAGCTCTGTAGCTCTACCCCTTTATAAGATAATTCATCTCCTTCTTCCTGTTCGTAATGCCTCTGTTGTCTTGAGATTTTTTTCCTGACACAGATCTTGGGCCCACGTTCTTGAGTCCTGACTTTTCCCATCTCCATGATTGTGCTCCCTAATTCCTGAAGTGAACAAAAGCCAACCCCCAGGTGGAAAAACCTGATCGACCCATGGAGAATCAGACACAGTCTCCATCTGGTTGGCCCACAAGCACAGACCACCTCTATCTTCTTCTCAGCTAACCAATGCTGAGATACGTGAGCCCTGAACCCATGAGTGAGCTTCTAAGTGGGACCGCAAACTGAAATGCACCAACACTTCTGAGCCTGTCCCCTTGCTAGTCGGCTGCCCATGCTCAAGCATTTCAGAATCTGCAACCAAGAGACAGTGAGAGACCTTGGCCTTTAAGGGTAAGTCTAGTACTAGAACTAGACAGGTCAAAGTGTTACCACTACCTTCAGACTATCACATTTAATGGAATTCCACCAGCACACATGTTTAAGAAAAACACAAGACCTTTGGGATCATTCATTTATCTGGCTAAAACTGACTCTTAAATTTTATAATAGTAACCAAAGAGCTCCAGTATTGGAGGTCTTCCTTTAATCCATAAACGTTTGTATCAATTTTAAGAGGTTGTCTGAGTTTAGAGTCAGATATATATCTGTATAAGCTCAAGACCATCTCTGCAATCACATCAAAAGCTATAAGAACATTTACCTGGCTTCTGTTGAATTTCCAAAAAATTAAAGATGTACCTTGTATAATATTAAAGATAATATCTGCTATAGTTTCATAGGGAGTCTTGACAAGACAACCCATAGTCTCTTCTGACTATCGCAAACAGAGCCCTAGCTTTAATCCTCACTTGCTCCACGTGCAGTTGAAAAAGTCAAACAGAGTATTTCTTTTATAGATGAAAATTTCTTTCAGAGTGGTCATTCAATTTGATCAAATTTGATCACCTCCTTTCATTACTTCTCAAAAACAAAACATAACGCACACACCAGCACAACAAAATCTGTCATGCACAACACCTCATAATACTTTCCATCACAAACTACAAACACTGCCTCCTTCCAGACTACACAAATAATACACACCATGAACAAACTCAAATGCCAAGCTTTCTCTCTTCCCCCACACCTAAAACATATACAGCACCACAGCAACTCTCTGTTAATCGCCTCTCATCCACTGGACAATTTAGAAACCTAGTACATGACCCACATGCTGCACCATCACCCCTAACTCATGCACCTTCTGCTCTAAACAGACGCAAACAAAATAAACAACATGCCACTCCTCACAACTTTGCTTTTCCATTTCTACTGCACAACAAGGTTGCACTACAAAAACAACACAGGTCATCAATTCACTCTCAGCCACCATCTCCACCACCTACACATGCAGACCCATCAAAATGCCTTCTTAGCCCCTACTGGATGAGGAACACAATACAGAACAGCTACACAATTGTTACCCTCATACAGCTAATACCAACACAAAGGACATTCCAGCTGCAAGCCCACAAAATACTGCTCACTCTTCTACAAAACAAAGTCACACTATCACCAAAGCACATTCTCTAAACTGTCTACTAATAAATGCTTGACCACTCTCTAAAAACAAACATCACATCTACGACCTTCTCACTGACACAAAACCTGACATACTCTTCATAACTGAATCATGGTTGGGAGATGATATGGCTCCAGTCCTGCACAAAGCTGTTCCTCTAGGCCATCAAACTATCACACACAATCGTATAGGCAAAAAAGGTGGTTGCCTAGCTGCTGTGTTCAGGCAAACAATACATATCACTAAAGCTGACTACGTCTCCATACAAGATTGTGAGGCCCTTTTCACCAGATGCAATCTTACATCATCTTCCTCCTGTAACTTCCTGCTCCTTTACAGACCTCCACTTAGCAATGCAAAATTCCCAGACACACTTCTAGACACAGTTTCAAATCTGATAACACTACACTCCAACCTATGCATTCTGAGTGACCTCAACATTTGGTTTGAGAAACCCAATATGCCCCATCCAAAAACAATCATCACTGGCCTAGGCGCACTGAACCTACATCAGATCGTCAGAAAACCCACACACATTGCTGGACACATCCTAGATGTAATTTCTGCAAATACAGAATTAGTTAGCTTTCAAACAACGACTCCAGTCACATGGTAAGACCACCAATTGCTTGCTTTGAAACATAAAACAACACAAAGCAACGCACCAAAAACCACCTTACGTGCATCCACCTATCGCCCGTGGAACAAACTCAATTTGGAAAACTTAGAAACACAGCTAACATCCAGTATAGAACTAGACACAATAAATTCTGTTCAAAAACTATATCAGTGGCCCCAGGAAGCTTTTGATATCCCAACCCCACTAAAAACAACAGAACAAAAGAAAACAGGCACCTTGGAGGAATACAGAGATAAAAGAGATAAAGCAACTGTTCGAAATGGGGGTCTCTAGTTGGCAGGTTGGTATCCTGTCCAGGTAGGGACCCTTCTTCCTAGTCAGGATAAGAGGGATACACTCCCAAAATAACACCTGCTCACCTCCTTGGCCGCTTGGCACAAGCAGTCAAGCCTGTCCCAGAAGCACTGTGTAAAGCATTTGGACATAACCAACAGTAATACAGTGAAAACACTATAAAAGGACACCACACCAGTTCAGAAAAATATCCAATATTTTATCTGTTCAAAACAAGACCAAAAATGATAAAAATCCACCATACAGTTGTTAGGAATCTCAATAATCAAAAATAGACTTAAAATACAGTTCCTTGAAGTCAATATCTCCATTTGGGGCTTGCACGGCGTCGTGAACAACAAATCCAAACAGTCCTGGCAGAACACGGCATCATGGGCCAGCTAAGGCATCGGGAAGACCCTCAAAACAGTACCTTTAGAAATGCAGGCCTTCGGCGACTCGAAGAGCCAACGTTGGCAGGCATTGGTTCCGGAGGACGGTGCAGGAGTCGTCAGGTCCTTGAAGTCACATGTGTTGTAGTTCGAACTCCTCGTGGAGGAAGTAGGGAGCGCCGGCATCGGCGGGCGTTGGGTGGTGCTGTGCGAATTGCAGCGTTTCAGTGCGCAGTGCCCTCATGTTGAAAATTGAAACAACGATGTGATTAAGCATTCACTAAAGACATGAATTCCCCTTTAGGACCGAGTTTCTTCCGTTATGTTGACTAAAGTCTGGACTCCATTTTGTATTGTCATGTCTCCACGTGCTCAGCATGAGAAGAGTCCTATCTTCGTGTTAGTTGCTCTTGTAATCTTCCTAGTAACAGTCTATAAATAGCTCCTTTGTCCGTATGGCGCATGCCCAGGCTTGACCACATCTGTTATCAGTTAATCCTCGCTTGACCATGTTTTCGCGGGCTTAGAGATGTGCTAACTCCGCCCACATATTGATTCTGTATCGAAAATGTCCATAAAAGGTAATGTTCTTCGTCTCATGTTGTATCCACCCACTTATGAGCCCCTCTGTTGTGTATAAAAGGGGACTGTGTTCGCAAGTTCTGTGTGCTACTCTATGCAATACCGAAGGGTGTTGTATGGATTGTAGGACCACCCTTAAGGGTTAATAAACTTTGTCTTTGTACTTTGCAGTTTCCGTGCCAACTTCCTTGTAGATTCCATTACAGGAGAACGAACCCTTGTGTCCTGCGGCCTAGCTGGGGCCTGTATTCATCAATTGGCGCCCGTCACGTGGGGCTCATCGGCGACTCGGATGCTCGAAGGACTGGTCGTGACGAAGGTGAGGAATTTGGCCGGGGATGTGATCACTGCCAGAGGCATTTTAGTCCTGGCATCCCGAGGTTTTCTTCCTTCCCTTCCGAACTGACCATCTGGGTGGCGCCGGTCCTCGACTGAGACCTCTTCTGTCGGTTCTGCCGTGACAGCCGTTTGGGCGAATTTTGGAGCTTGGCAGTTGGAATCTGGACACTCTTGATTGGTAAGAACCGTTGTACGGTACTTGCTCCGAGTTTTTGAAGCCTGGGTTGGCTATTTGAGTTTGATTTGTGATGACCGGTCATATCTTGTATTGATTACTGTGGGAATATATGCGTTGCAACACATATAGGCAGGTAATGTGGAGATATTTCTCCGGAGCTGTGTAAATTTGAACGGCGCAAAGTTTAAGTGCCATTTTTTTGATAATACTGCATATTTTGCATTATTTTTGGACATGCCTGCTTTTAGCGTACTCCGTAAGTGGTGCTGCTGCTTTGGAAACCGGTTAAACCTCGAGGAACCTGCTCCAGCCCCCCCCAGAGGGGACTCCTAATAGGGATATGTATGTGAAGCATGGTCTTTCTTCCATAATGTACAGCACAGTATGGAGGAAATACACCAAAAAGGATCCTGAGTTGCGCTGGCCTTTGTATGGATCATTTGATATGCATAAGATTGAGTATGTGGAACAGTGTATGTGTAAACGGCGTGCTCGTCAAGATATGTTTGAGTGTGTGCGATTATGGGTGAAGGAAGTGCGTGAGCGAGAAAAACGTGAGAAAGCGCTGTTTGATAAAGAGCAGCGGAAGAATGATCATGTGCGAGCGCAGGAAGCGAAGCGTCGGGAGGAAAGAGAACAGACGGAGAGACAAGAGAAAGAGCGTAGGCTGCAAGTGTCGGGTCAATATGCTGTTCGGCAGCCTCTTTATCCTGTCCTTACTAATCTTGATGATGATTTTTTCCTATTAGATCGTTCCCCGCCACCTTATGTGGGTGCGTCTGCTCCGACAGTTCAGGATTCTGGATCGGGTAAAGATAAGATAGACACGCGATCCATGTTATCTCTTGAACGCTCGGGTGAGCTTCGGAAACTTTCTTATCGTGCAGTTTCAAATAAGATGTCTTCTGCAGAGTTATTACCGGTTCTGGAAGGATGGCAGGATAGGGAGAAATTGTATTTTGCTGCCGTTTTCTCTGATGAAGTGGTTGCTGCCTTTCGAAAATATTCTGATGTTTTTGAGCCACAGGAGATAGTGTCGGATTCTAGAGCACTGCGTAATGGTACTTTCTCTCCCTCTCAGGTGCCTGATGCGGTCCGACGTCTGTTTGCGCTACGGGATGAGATGCTTCAACTGCGGGACAAAGCGCGCCGGAACAAGGAGGAGGAGAGCTTGACCTTGCAGGCGGACGACCAGCAGCCGTCTTCCTCCCAGTCAGATAAGGGCGAACTAGTGCATGCTAAACCCATGCGAGAGGCGGCACCTTTGTATGTTCCTCCTAAAGGAGCGGGAACTAGTGCGGATATTACTTCTGCCGATGCTAAGGGATATTTTGTGTACAATTGGGTTTATACTCCCTGGCATAGGGCTGATGTTATGGCATTAAAGAATGCATTGCCTGACCCCCGCAAGAATCCAGCGGCCTTTTACGAAGTCGAAGGAGCCTTGAATTCTTGTACTATTACCTTAGCAGATATAGATCTGTTCTTTGGGCTTATCTTACCACCGGATATGTGGCGATCTGTACGGAAGGTGGATGATCAAGCCGCTTTTAAGGCTAGGTGGTCTGAGATTGAGGATGAGGATAGGGAGAGGAAGCCCGCGCAGAAACCGCCTCAGATTATCTTAGATCTCCCCGCTGCTATTTTGACCACGTTGAAAACAATTATTCCCCCTAAAAAGATTGACTGGAATATGTTAGCCTCGTGTAAACAGAAAGTTGATGAATCAGTTGCAGATTTCTTTACGCGCTTTGAGGAGACATTTCATGATTTTAGTGGTCAGTCACTTACGGATGATACGGGTCGACACCTTTTTGCTGATAAATATGTGGCGAATTTATTACCGGAAATAGCAGCTTGTTTAAAAGCGAGTGAAAGTTCTTGGTCCACCGCGTCTCCAACATCCCTCCTGACTATAGCTCAGTATTATGAGCGTCAGGAACAAGAAGCGAAGGGGCAGGAGGAGAAGAAATCGAAAGATTTAAAAACGAAGGTGATGTTAGCGCAAGTGTATGGTCCGCCTCAACGGGGTGTCAGTAGAGGTAGGGGAGGATTCTATGGTCCCCCTTCGGGTCGATCAGATTTAAACAGGAATCAATGTGCGTATTGTAAACAGTCGGGTCATTGGGCCAGAGATTGTCCGGCGTTGTATGCATCTCGCCAGGGGCATAATCAAGGTCCACCGAGAGGTAGAGGGGGTTTCCCGAATCTCAGAGGGAATTCTAATGATCGTGCTCGCTTTGAACCGTGCAGCAGCGAGATAGACCTAATGTCTTTGATCGACAGCACCAGTATCAAGTGTCAGGGACGGACCGCTCTGGGTACCATGATTCGCAGCATGCATAGGAATGCGTTGGATGGGGGTTAGAATCAGTTGAAGTGCCGGTTGATCAGAAGGGTCCTTATGTCTCAGCGAAGGTTTTGGGTTCTACTGATCGGTTCCTAGTAGATACAGGAGCGACTCGTAGCGCGCTGTCTAAACAATTGGTTCCGAGGGCTCCCCCATCTGGCTTAATGGTTACATCGGTAGGGTTTGATGGTACACTCTCTCGAAGCCCTCTTTCTCGACCCCTTGCATTCCAGGTTGATCCCTTTTCTGCACCCTGTCCGTTTTTGCTTGCCCCGAACACGCCTGACAACATTATGGGTCTTGATATGCTCAAGCACTTCAGAGCTACGATCCGCTGCTCCCCCGCTGGAGTACGTGTGATATTAAACGATAATCACCCTCCGACAGAACGGATGTGTGTGGTTGCAGAGGGTACTGTGTTAGCTTCTCTCCCTCGTACTTTGTGGGCCATTTCGGATACCGATGTGGGACAGATGGTGATTCCGCCTGTCCATATTAGTGTCCAGGAGGGGGCGGTGTTACCACGCCTCCCTCAGTATCGTATTTCCCAGGAGGGGGAGGAGGCCCTTATACAGATTGTGCAGGATTTGATTAAGGTGGGAGTAATGGAGGAAGTTCCCTACAACGTCTGTAACAGTCCGATTTTACCCATTTTGAAGAAAGATACGGATGCCAAAGTTTATCGGTTTATCATTGATTTGAGGGAGGTGAACAAGATCGTGATACCTCAGTATCCAGTGGTTTCTGATATCACGACGTTGCTCACTTTGGTCCCGCCAACGGCGACCACGTTTTCGGTTATTGATTTGAAAAATGCCTTTTTTTCGATCCCTATTCATCCTGATAGCCGATACCTTTTTGGTTTCACTCTGAATAATAGGTCTTATCGATTTTGTAGAGTTCCTCAGGGCTACACAGAAAGCCCTAGCATTTACAGTCAAGCCAATCCAATCCAATCTTTATTTCGGCCATTTGGCCATAAAAGAAAAACAATACACATATACAATCACAATAAATCAAAACATTAAAACATTGGAAGTACATAAGTTAAAAATACAATAAAAACTGTACATCTAAAATTTTAAGGGGGACCCAACACCTTTAAAATGCGGTTGCGCGTATGCCAAACATTAGTAAGAAATTTTGATAATGCGAGGACAGTTGGACCAGAGAGATCAAATTTTAAAATCCTATACATTGGGGCATATTCCCTGCCGCCCATATTCCTAATCAAGGGAAGAAGCCAGTATTTCCGCGCTGCCCTGTAGGCTGGGCAGAAGAAGGCCACGTGTAAATCGGTTTCCTCCAAGGCATCACAAGCCGGGCACTGCGTCGTAGTGGGGGGCGATGAACAAGTACTTGTAAAGGACCGAAAGGGCAATGAGCCGTATCTCCATTGGAGAAACAGCTTCCTAGCAAGTACCGGAAAGATAGGATCCAATAAACTCTCAAACCAATAAAGGTCCTTGCTTTGCAAAAACACAGAGGATAGAGACCCTTCTGCCTGGGTAACTCGGGCCCTAGCTAATTTGCGTTCATGGTATACGTTAGTCAGGGACCCTTTAGAGATGTTCAATGCGGCATTCGCAGGGTCAGTCCATAAGTCGGGGAGCCCTAGTTCCATGCAGGTGGATTGGATGTTTTTGACCCAAGGGATACGGAGCGCTTTTGGGTGGTTCAATAATTCTGCCAGTTCCGCCCTGTATGCTGCAAGATCTTTACTGCTCCACAACCTACGCCAGAAGGCTATTGGTCTCAGGCTTATTTCATCAGATAATGGTCATAGACCGAGGTCAAGCCTCAAGGGGAGGAGCGGGGTACTGGGGGGAAGCGCGGTTATCTGTCTTATAAACTTGTTTTCTGTTAATGACAGGCTATGGCATGGTGTGTGTCCCCACAGTTCCGCCCCATACATGATCGCTCCCCTTGCCTGGGCCTTGTATATCTGAATTAGGGCCCCCAGCGGGCGGTATGAGGAGCCGGTCATCATCCGGGCGATACCCCCAGTAATTTGTGTAAGTTTGAGGTTCGCCCTAATCTGGTGGGATCCCCAAGTCATGGTTTCATTGAGAGTCACACCTAGGTATTCAAAGGTGGCAACCCTCTCGAGCCGTGCTACTCCCAATTGCGGATTCGGCCGCAATTTTTGGCTCGGATTTAAAACCATGAATTTAGTTTTGGCCGCATTGATTTCTAGCCCTCTGTCCGTACAGAAGGCTACAAATGAATCAAGGATCCTCTGTATCCCCATGGGGGTTTTAGATAGCAGCAGGGTGTCGTCCGCAAACATGATTGCGGGCACCCTGCTGCCATTAAGTTTGGGGGCGTCAGTATAATCGGTGGCATTTAGGTGGGCGATTACCCCGTTGACGAAGAGGCAAAACAGGGTCGGTGCCAACACACAACCCTGCCTTACCCCTCAGTCAACGGGGAATCTATCGGTCAATTCCCCCGACCTCCCACACCTCACTCGGGCATAATTATTATGATGAAGCCTCTGTAAGATTACTAGGATGTCCGGGGGGACGCCCATCTCTGCCAAGACGCTCCAGAGTTTTCCCCTGGGCACCAGATCGAAGGCGGCCCGTAAGTCCACAAAAATTGTGTACAGACTGCCGCCCTCGAATATTGCTGCCCTCCAATAGATGAGATTCAACCTAAAAGCCTGGTCCACTGTGGATACCCCCTTCCTAAATCCCGCCTGATAGGGACTAAGGGCACCCACCTCTTCCATCCAATCCTGGAGGCGATTCAGCAAAACCCTGCCAAACAGCTTCAGTGCTACGTCAATTAAGCTGATGGGTCTGTAGTTGGCCGGGAGGAGAGGCGAGCCCTTTTTAAGGATAGGGACCACCTCTGCCCCCAGCCAAGTACCAGGGATTTCCATGCCGCTTAGAACTCCATTGAAAAGGGCAGTAAGGTAGGGGGCCCATACAATGGGCTCCTGTTTGAACATATCACCAGGTAAGCCATCCAGTCCTGGCGCCTTTCCAGAAGCAAGACCTGAGATGGCAGCGGTGACCTCACCCAGCGTTATCATCTCTCCTTCATAGCCTGGCCAACCAACCTCGGTGACAGTAGGAGATTCTCCCGGCTCAGAACTGTAAAGAGACTGAAAGTGAGCCTGCCACACCCCTGGGGCAATATTGGGCTCTATTGCCGATTGAAGATTCCCCGACCCCCATTCACTATCCTCCAGAACAGACGTTGGTTTTGGGTCGCTAGGGCCTTGCTAAGTTCTTCCCACTGATTTTCCTCCCACTCGGCCTTAGCGTGGGCAACTAGTTTCTTGTAAGCCCGCCTGCTTTGTCTTAGGCTACCCACCCCTAGTCCCTCCTTAATAAGTCTGAGGAGTTCTGCTTTTGCCCTTCTGCATGCCGGACTATACCATGTTGTTTTGCCTTGTCGCCCCTGTCTAGGTTTTCGTGAGCTACTAGAGAGATGAGGGGCCGCAGCCTTTATAAGGTCCTCATGAGCCTTGTACAATTTAGCCCGGGAATCATTATTGCTTGCCTCGTTGTCCAAACTCCCCACAGTTTCCAAGATGGGAGTTATCCCGTCATAGAGCATGGGGAGTTTGTTCTTACTTGTAACCAAGTGCTCCCACCTGATTCTTCTCCTACTATTTTCCAGGAGAAGCGCAGGTTTGTTCCCTTCTACATTGGTCACAGGAGCTTGAGGGCCAGGGATGACCAGGTCGAGCTCGAGCGCATTATGGTCGCTATCTGACCGTTCCATAACCCTAAAATCCTGAATGGTCGGCCACTTCACTATTTGGGCCAGGACATAATCCAGGCGGGACTCTCTTCCCAGTCTGTTGTAGGTGGTTTTACTGGGTATATCTGATTTCATTCGCCCGTTACAGGCTCTGATTCCGAACTTTAGGGTTAGAGCTGTGATTTGTAGTGCAAGTGGGGTCCAAGCCTTCGGGGGGGGAGCTTCCACTGGGGGGACTGCCCATCTGGCCTCTTCTTCCGATGAGAACCTCTCCAAAAGACCAGGAAGTGGCTCAAAATGAGAATTAAAATCCCCTCCCACCACATAGAATGAATCACTCGGTAGTTCAGATATAAAGTTCGTGAGTTCATCTATGGTCGGTGATTCCTTTGCAATTCCCACTGGCCTAGAATAGATGTTAATTAACACAAGTTTGGCTTGGTTAGGCCAGGATAATGAAACCACAAGAATGTCTTCTGAGTTAGCCCGCAGCCGTGTTGCCGTGCAGCCTAGATGAGATGCAACCCAGATCGTGAGCCCCCCTGACGGACGGCCCTTGCCTTCCCACCTAGCTGGGATGGAAAAGGACATGTAGCCTTGATGACCATAATTCTCTCTAGCCCAGGTTTCCTGGAACATACATACATCTCCAGTCTCGATGTAATTTACCCAGTCCGGGTCACCCAGTTTGTTGGCCAGTCCAGCAACATTCCAGCAGATTAGCCTTAGGTGTTCGGAGGTGTCTGTTGCCGTGCCAGAAGGGTTGGAGGAGATGGTTACAGGTGCCGCTTCGATCAATAGTTCTGGGACATTACCGACGGTGGGGGCAGATGGCTCAGGGAGACTGCAGGGGCCATTATCCAGGAGCTCTGGACCATTTAATAGTTCAGGAACATTGCCAGCACTACGGGCGAGTGGATCAGAGAGTCTGCAAGAGCCATTGTCCGGGGTCACCGTGACATTCAATAGACCAGGAATTTTACCAGCGATCAGGGGAGATGGATCAGGAAATCCGTCGGTGCCATTATCCAGAGTCACTGGGCTGTGAGCAGAGAGTCAGTCAACCCCATCCAAGCTGTTCAAGCAGTTAAAACGATTAAAGTGGAAATAGGGTGTATCAGGCACTTGGAAGTTGGGGTGCTGTGCATAAGCTTTGTGTCCGCGTCTACGTTCCACCCTTATCCATTCGTCATGCGGAGGAGCATAGTGCATGCGAATAGGAGGGAAGAAAAAGGATACTGGGCGGGTCTGGATGGTGGAATCCAATGATCGATTTACTCCTTCACAAATATGCAAAACGGTGCCCGGATCTTTAAAAGTTACCAGAATGCAGTCCCCTATTATTGTTTTTCTGGTCTTCCCTAGCCAAGGGACCCTTCTAACCATAATAATCTCGTTGTTAAAATGAGATGGTAAGGGTCGGTTCCAATTTAGCCACTTGATCACCTTTTTCTTTAGGGACTGGTAATCTTCATTTTCGCCAGTTCTTAGTTGAGGAGCACCTGCTAACACCACCGTTAGATTATTAGCTTCTGGCGGCAGATCTGGTCTCCGTGGTCTTGGGACTGGTCGCCCCGGGGGAAGAAGGAGGGTGCTTCCAGCTTCGGGGAGGCCATCATTGGTCCCTGTCTGAGAGCTTTGGGGGGCAGAGTCTGTTGGTTGTAAAGGCCTATAAGTTGGATTATTACGCGGTGGCTGGACTGGAATAGCCATTAGTTGCTGCAGGGGGGGAGCAGTAGGAACACCCCGGGAGGGGACTAAGTTGGTACCCTGTAAAGCTCCTGTTTTAGGGGCGTTTCCTACAGGGAGATGAGGTCCCACATTCTTGGATTGCTTACTAACTAAGGTATTTAAGGATGTCTCTAGTATAGTCAGCCTTATCTCAACCTTGTTCAGGCTGTCACTAATAGGCTGCAAGAGGGAACAAAATAAGAATTCTATACTCCCTATAGATGTGAGGGGGGGGTTTGTGTTGGATGTGTTGGCCACTGGATCGCTGTTAATAGCAGCTGTGTTGGGGCTTGGACCTTTGGGGGGGACAGCGATAGGCGCAGTCTCATTGTCCTTCCCAGATTGGAGTGCATTTTTATGTTTTTTGCCAAAATCTAGGTGAGATAGTTTGGTTTTCCCCCGCCCCCCCATGGACTTCCTACTGCGTTTGCTAGGTGGAGGCATGTGCATCTCCACCACAACACTTTGCTTTGGCTTGCTCTTCTTATTTATATTTGAGGGGGGAGATTGGGTAACCAGGTTAACTGGAATGTCAGATGACAAGAGTGGAGTTGTGTCTGCGACTTTTTCAGGCAACATGCCAGGGGTGCTTGGAATTTCCCGAAGTAAGAGGGGGAAGTCCTCAAGGGTCGTCGGATTCAAGCTATTGGGGGGAGTACCCTCCTCTTGAGAGATAGGATACGGGATAATTTCAGTCAGGGGTCTACTCTTCATTGATTCAATGGATCGCCGACGGTCCGCCCTACGTCTCTCTAGAGAGTTTTCTTTGCCCCCATCTCCTTTGGCGGGTTTGAAGTAATTGTCCAGCGTCCCAGTATTGCTACCCCCCTCCCTTGCTGGAGTTTCACGTGCTGCCGGTGATGGCATCACCTTATGCACAAGCAGAGTTCAACCAGAGTTTGGGTGGAAAGGATAAGGGGTATGGCCCAGCCCGGCCTCCTTTGGCCCCTGACGGCCACAGACGGTCCCGCCCTTGTCCCGGGCTTCTCCCGGCGAGCTCCCGCGCGCTCCCGCGCAGCGGTACTCACGCGTTAGTTTATAGCTGTGGTGGAGGTGGGCAGGTCGTTGGGGGCGGGGCGGGGAGGGAGAGCAGCTCAGGTGGAGCGGGCGCGGGTTGCTGGGGCTCCTGGGAAATGGAGTCCCAGCCCTCTTGCTCGCAGCCCTCGGCCCCTGGTGTACCCCCGCAGCAGCTTCAGCCCAGGAAAGCGCCCCTCTGCGAAGCGGGACCCGCGCAGCGGGTTCCGCGAGGCGTGGACAAAGTTTCACAGAGTGTCCTCAGGAATCCAAAACGGCAGAGGCAAGTTTGTTGGAAGGTCCCACGAACTGCAGGGCAAGCCGGTATTTAATTCACCTGGTCGTTGGGGGCGGGGCGGGGAGGGAGAGCAGCCCAGGTGGAGCGGGCGCGGGTTGCTGGGGCTCCTGGGAAATGGAGTCCCAGCCCTCTTGCTCGCAGCCCTCGGCCCCTGGTGTACCCCCGCAGCAGCTTCAGCCCAGGAAAGCGCCCCTCTGCGAAGCGGGACCCGCGCAGCGGGTTCCGCGAGGCGTGGACAAAGTTTCACAGAGTGTCCTCAGGAATCCAAAACGGCAGAGGCAAGTTTGTTGGAAGGTCCCACGAACTGCAGGGCAAGCCGGTATTTAATTCACCTGGTCGTTGGGGGCGGGGCGGGGAGGGAGAGCAGCCCAGGTGGAGCGGGCGCGGGTTGCTGGGGCTCCTGGGAAATGGAGTCCCAGCCCTCTTGCTCGCAGCCCTCGGCCCCTAGTGTACCCCCGCAGCAGCTTCAGCCCAGGAAAGCGCCCCTCTGCGAAGCGGGACCCGCGCAGCGGGTTCCGCGAGGCGTGGACAAAGTTTCACAGAGTGTCCTCAGGAATCCAAAACGGCAGAGGCAAGTTTGTTGGAAGGTCCCACGAACTGCAGGGCAAGCCGGTATTTAATTCACCTGGTCGTTGGGGGCGGGGCGGGGAGGGAGCAGGTGGAGCGGGCGCGGGTTGCTGGGGCTCCTGGGAAATGGAGTCCCAGCCCTCTTGCTCGCAGCCCTCGGCCCCTGGTGTACCCCCGCAGCAGCTTTAGCCCAGGAAAGCGCCCCTCTGCGAAGCGGGACCCGCGCAGCGGGTTCCGCGAGGCGTGGACAAAGTTTCACAGAGTGTCCTCAGGAATCCAAAACGGCAGAGGCAAGTTTGTTGGAAGGTCCCACGAACTGCAGGGCAAGCCGGTATTTAATTCACCTGGTCGTTGGGGGCGGGGAGGGAGAGCAGCCCAGGTGGAGCGGGCGCGGGTTGCTGGGGCTCCTGGGAAATGGAGTCCCAGCCCTCTTGCTCGCAGCCCTCGGCCCCTGGTGTACCCCCGCAGCAGCTTCAGCCCAGGAAAGCGCCCCTCTGCGAAGCGGGACCCGCGCAGCGGGTTCCGCGAGGCGTGGAGAAAGTTTCACAGAGTGTCCTCAGGAATCCAAAACGGCAGAGGCAAGTTTGTTGGAAGGTACAGTCAAGCATTGAAAAGGCAATTGGATTCTTTTGTTCTGCCTGAGGGTGTCGCCCTTATACAATATGTCGATGACATCTTGTTGGCGGCTGACACTCCTGAGCTGTGTGATAAGAGTACGTTATCCTTGCTTTCCTTTTTGGCATTTCATAATCACAAAGTATCGAGGAAGAAATTGCAATTCTGTAGACCAAAGGTGACTTATTTGGGTCACCTTTTGTCTAAGGAGGGGCGTGCACTCACACCAGATCGTATTCAAGCAATTTTGGACACGCCAGTGCCTTCCACACAGAAGGACGTGCGTGCATTTTTGGGTCTTGTTTCTTTTTGTAGGCAATGGATATTAGGGTTTTCACACATAGCCAAGCCATTATTAGCCCTTTTGACAAAAGACACACCTATTCCGCTTCCCTGGTCAAATGAGTGTGACATTGCCTTCCAGCAATTGCGACAGGCCCTTTGTTCAGCACCAGTGTTAGGGACCCCTGATTATACAAAACCCTTTTCGCTGTATGTGCATGAGAAAGATGGATGTGCATTATCAGTTTTAGTGCAGATGCACGGCGGCAAGCAGCGCCCTTGTGCATATTTTTCGGCTGTACTTGATCCTGTTGCCCGAGCATTGCCTGGTTGTTTTCGCTCGGTTGCGGCGACAGCTGTGTCAATACGCCAAAGCGAGGGAATTGTGTTATCTCACAAACTGTTGGTATTAGTCCCCCATGCTGTTGATGCCCTGCTTAATCAGACAAAAACGCAGCATTTGACCAGTGCCCGTTTAACGGGATATGAGTTGACGCTTTTGGCTCCTCATATTACGTTAAAGAGGTGTGTAACGTTAAATCCGGCTACATTGTTGCCGTTTCCGGAAACTCAGTCTGAAGCACGAAAAGCACATGATTGTATTCTTGTGACTGAGGAACAGACAAAGGGTCGTATTGATCTCCAAGATACGCCCTTTCCAGATGTTGATGGAGAATTGTGGGTGGACGGATCATGCCTGAAGCTACCAGATGGTACGACTTCAGCAGCGTATGCAATTACCACACTGCAAACAATAGTGGAGACAGCACGCATACCACAGAAATCAGCTCAAGCAGCGGAACTTATAGCATTAACACGAGCATGTGAGCTCAGTACAGGATTGTGTGTGAATGTTTATACAGATAGTCGCTATGCCTTCGGAGTAGCGCATGATTTCGGCCTACTCTGGAAGGAGAGAGGGTTTCTAACGTCGCATGGAGTACAGATAATGCATGGAGAGTTAGTTCACAACCTTTTGACCGCATTGACATATCCGAAGAAGATTGCTATAATTAAATGTAATGCCCATAAGAAAGTGGTTGATAAAGTTGGAGAAGGGAATGCTTTGGCAGACCGGGTGGCACGGGAGACTGCAATGCAGCCTGGTGCTACTGCCATGTACGTAGTGAAGTCGCAGGTAGAAAGATGGCACGATGCAAAGAGAGAAGTGCTGGAAATACAGACGACCGCTTCTGACAAAGAACGGGAGCAATGGTCCAATGATGGAGAATTGGATGATGAGGGTTGTTGGAGAAATAAGCAGATGGATAGATGGAAGTTACCCACAGCTTTTGTACAACCTATGGTTCAGATGGCACATGGGCTAGCACATGTTGGAGCTTCCGCAATTGTAAAATTGCTTACTCAAGTCTGGGAGCATCCAGAGATTGCTAGCACGGCAAAGAGGCTAGTGCAGACCTGTATGATTTGTCTGAGGTATAACCCAGGAAAGGGTACTCGAAGTCCAGCAGGAGGATTTGTGACACCTACTGCACCCTTTGAGGTTTTGCAGATGGATTACATCCAGCTTGAACGCTGTAACAATTTGAAGTATGTTCTAGTAGTGGTTTGTGCCTTCAGTAAATGGGTTGAGGCATACCCTACGAAAGATAATACTGCAATGACTACAGCCAAGATGCTATTGAAGGAGTTCTTCCCTCGATATGGCGTTTGTAGACTGCTGTGGAGTGATAACGGACTTCACTTTATAGCGGATGTTATAAAGTATGTCCTGAAGGGTCTAGGCATTACCCAGAAGTTTCATGCAGTGTTTCACCCTCAGTCTGCAGGACTGGTTGAGAAGTATAATGGTACGCTGAAGTTCAAGATCGCTAAGATCCAAGCTTCAACTTCTTTGACTTGGCCAGATGCTTTACCGCTGGCATTATTGTCAATTAGATCGATACCACATTCTCGAACCGGTCTCACGCCTTATGAGATCGTTTTTGGACGCCCAATGAATATTTGGGGTCCACCAAGGCCTAAGGCTGTGTATGATGTACCTTGTGTAATGATGAATGATTATCTGGCACAGTTAACAGATAACTTGGTTTCTATTCATCAACAGGTCCGAGAGGCGCTCCCTGATCGGTCCACAGGCGAAGGTCATAGTCTCCGACCTGGAGACTATGTTATGCTGAAGATTTTTGAAAGGACGAAGAGCTTGGAGCCGAGATGGGTTGGTCCTGAGCAAGTCTTACTTGCAACGAGGACGGCTGTGCGGGTTTCCACCCGAAAGAACTGGATCCATTCCCTACACTGTCGAAAAGTGCCGCCTGGATTGGTGGAGCCTGCTGTATTGACCGACCATCGAGAAATTCTGACTGCAGAGAAAGGCCGTGTTGTGGAACCGAACGACACTGAGGAGCTCTTTCCGGACCACGTGATTCCTGGAGGAAGACGATATCATCTCAGACCAAGGAAGTGAATTCTCCAGTATCAGGACAAGTTGTCAGAACGGCCCTTAGGTTAGTGAAACGGAGAGCCAATGTGGCAAGGGGGGGGGATCAGCCCTGCATTAGTGTAGCGACACCCGTCTTGGCCCGCTGGTGAAGAAATCAACCGCTGCCTAAGGGGAAGAGTTCTGACAACCTTTTAGTTTCAGGAAGATATTGATTTTTCATTCTAAAATGGAGAAAAAGAAAATCCTTTGTGCAACAGGTTTTATTCTTACAGTAGCTATTGTTGGGATAACCACATGGTTTGTTGAGGATGTGACTCCTGCTCGAGAGTTGCTTGTTTTGACTACTCCAGTGCCTGAGGAGCACTACTTTTATACCCTTCCGTATCAAGAGTTGAAGCATCGCCAGTCTTATTTGAATAACACTTTCATCCAGATGTTGCATCATACCCATGTTGCCACTAATGCTACGAACTGTTGGATATGTGGCATGATGCCAGCTCACCAGAAGAAAGGAGGAACTCCGTTCATACCTCTTCCTTTTTCTCATAATGGCTCTTGTAGAGCATGGTACACTTTGCTTTTTGCCACTAGGAAACCTACAGTGGGACGGTTACTCTTCAGACTTAATAGGGAATGTCATCAAGATAAAGATGGTTATCCACAAGCGAATGGGACAATTTGGGAATGGGAAGAGTATCGACCAGACAATGAATCGATTCCCTATATTTTCACGAACACTAGGGACACTGTGGGGAAAGACCGATTCGTGATTCAAGTGGCACAAGCTCAAGCGGACCTGTGTGTCCAGAGTGTGGGTTATATTCCTGTTGGTGTTAGTGACTGTATCACTATCTTGAACATCGACGGGTTGAATAACAGTACCTTCTTAGCATCCCATAATACATACTTCGTATGTGGAAATAAAGGTTATTATCGTTTGCCCGCCGGTTGGTCTGGAGTATGTTACGTAGCATTCCTATTACCTCCTGTATTCTTGGCACCTGCATCTTATCATAAAGATTTGAAGTTGTTGAATAATGTGACTGTAAATAGGTATAAACATACTCTATCTATTGATGATGTTGACCAAACCGATACTAGCCTGCAGCAGTATATTGATTTTAATTTAGGATTGTTCTTCTTTGTTGGAGCGGCCCTAAATAGTAGGAAAGTTCGAAGGTTAACAAGAGTTGTAGAGGCTGTGACAAATCAAACCGCTGCTGCTCTTGGGAATCTTACGGAAGAATTACAAATTACTAGAATTGTTGCATTGCAGAATCGTATGGTGTTAGATGTTATGTTAGCTGACCGAGGTGGAGCATGTAAAATTATCGGAAGTAGTTGTTGTGTGTTTATTCCTGACCACACGCCATCAGTCTATAATGCTATCAACAAGTTGCATAAAATTGCAGCTGAAATCCATACAGAAAATAAATGGCACTTGGACCTTTTCTGGATGGTTTTGGGCATTGATCACCACATGGGGGTGGAAGGTTTTAACTGGTCTCTGTATTATCGTAGCAATTCTGTTTTCCTGTTGCATTTGTATCCAATGTGGTCCTTTACTCTGTTCCCTATGTATGTCACTCTGTATTCCTGATAAGAAAGCTATTGCCAATGTCACTTACCAGAAACATTTAACTAAAGAAATAGAAGAAATGATGAAAATTGACATATACGATGATTATTCTAATAAACCGGATGTCTTCAGTAAATGCTGGGTCGTCTGTTGAAAATTGAAACAACGATGTGATTAAGCATTCACTAAAGACATGAATTCCCCTTTAGGACCGAGTTTCTTCCGTTATGTTGACTAAAGTCTGGACTCCATTTTGTATTGTCATGTCTCCACGTGCTCAGCACGAGAAGAGTCCTATCTTCGTGTTAGTTGCTCTTGTAATCTTCCTAGTAACAGTCTATAAATAGCTCCTTTGTCCGTCTGGCGCATGCCCAGGCTTGACCACATCTGTTATCAGTTAATCCTCGCTTGACCATGTTTTTGCGGGCTTAGAGATGTGCTAACTCCGCCCACATATTGATTCTGTATCGAAAATGTCCATAAAAGGTAATGTTCTTCGTCTCATGTTGTATCCACCCACTTATGAGCCCCTCTGTTGTGTATAAAAGGGGACTGTGTTCGCAAGTTCTGTGTGCTACTCTATGCAATACCGAAGGGTGTTGTATGGATTGTAGGACCACCCTTAAGGGTTAATAAACTTTGTCTTTGTACTTTGCAGTTTCCGTGCCAACTTCCTTGTAGATTCCATTACAGGAGAGCGAACCCTTGTGTCCTGCGGGCCTAGCTGGGGCCTGTATTCATCACTCAGGTCACGGTGCTGGCTCAGTGACACTCGTCCTGCGGCGTCGGTGAGACCAGGGCTGCGGTGCAAAGTGATGCGGTGCTGACAGGTCACAGTGCAAGCAGCAGCATCATCATTGCTGAAGCGCTGCCATCGGCTGACAAACTGGAATCGATGGTGCCAGTGTCGGTAGGCCAAGGCTGCGGTGCGGAATGAGGACAGTGCGTCATGTACCTTACGAGCGGTGCCCTTGATCCATGGTGCAAGCAGTGGGGTTGATGATGGCATGGAGCAGTGTAGTCGGGATACCAGGGCGGTGTTGTGAAGCAAGGCACTGCGAAGTGCGGTGCCAATAGGTCATGGTGCAAGTAGCAGCTTAGTGGTGGCGTTGGATGTCATCGCCGGTAAGACCGGGGTTGCGGTGCGAAGTTTGACGGTGCCCTCTGTGGTGCCTTCAGGACACGGAGCCGCCAGTGGCGTCATTGATGGCGTTGGGTTGCTTTTTCTTTGGTTGCAGCACAAACCACACAATTCTCAGTGCTGATAGCAGATGAACTTGAAGTCTTTGCTGTTCCTGAGACTTCTTAAACAGAGGGCAAGCTCTACCCCAAGCCATTGGTGAAGCTCAAACAAAGAAGTTGCAGAAAGTTGAGTCCAGTCCTTTCTCTGCCCAAGACAGAAGCAGCTACTGTAGGCCAACACAGCAAAGCACACAGCAAAGTAGTAGTTTCTCCTCACAGTATCTCCAGCTCTTCTTCTTGGCAGGTTTTTTGGTACAAAAGAGTTCTAAAGTTCTGGGGTCTGGACCCCAATATTTATTCCACATTTCCCTTTGTTTTCTTGCGGCAGGAAGTGTCTGTGCTCAGTCCAAACCAGTTCTATCCTCTCTGGCCCAGCTTTCCGGCAGGAAGTGGAGACAGCTTGTTAAAGGCAGACCACGCCTATTCAGGGGCAAGGAAATCTCCTCCCACTACTCTAAATGCAGCCCAGGTCTATTTAGCCCAGCCCTGACTCATCCAGGAGAGACAGGACACACCTCAACCCTCTGCAGTGGATGTCTGAAGATAATGGACATCCCCAGCCCCTATCACTCCCAAGTTAGGCAGTCAATCTACAACACAGCAGAGGCACATAGGATGGCTAAGCAAGAAAATACCCACTTTTTAAAAGTGGTATTTTCAAACCCACAAAATAAAAATCACCTTTACTAAAAGATGCATTTTTATATTCTGAGTTCAGGCATACTAAACTCCATCTTTCGATGTTGTCCCAATGGGAAGTTATACTTATAAGATGTTATAAATAAACTGCTATTCTATCCTAGTGAAAAACGAAATACAATGTATTTCACTATCATGACATGTCACACACCCCAGTACATGTCCTACCTTACACATATGCTACACACTACCCATGGGGGTACCTTGGGCCTACCTTAGGGGTGACTCACATGTAAGAAAAGGAAAGGCTTGGGCCTGACAATTGGGTGCACTTGCCATGTTTACATGGCAGTCACAATTGCGTGCAGACACTGCAGTGGTAGGTCTGATAACCCTGTGAAGGGGGCACACCTAGTGCGACAGCCCCACTAGCAGGATTTGATGTGCAGGCCCTGGCACACTTTGGTCACTTTACAAGGGACTTACCAGTAAATCAAATAAGCCAAATATGGAAACACCAATGCATAACCATAATTTGCCATAGGAGCACTTGCACTTTAACACTGTTGAGCAGTGAGAAAGTGCGCAGAGACACTAAAGCAGCAAAAACAGAGTCAAAACCAGGAGGCCAGAAAGCTGCAAAGAAAGAGGGAAAACACGCCAAAAGATGCCAGTTCTAACAACAACAAATTAGAAAGCTGCAACTTGCCTGGCTCAAAACAACCACCAATCAAGACAAACTTTGCCTACAGAACCTTAACGGATTATACAAGTCAGCCATCAAAAAAGCTAAGAAAAGGTACTATTCAGACAGAATTCAAAATGCTAAATGTGCACATGAAGAATTCTATAAAATTCTCACTGAATAGCGTAAACCAAATTGCATAGAAGGAGCTTATCCCATTACTCAAGATTTCACAGACAAACTGGCAAAGAATTACACGGCCAAAGCGGACACATTGGACTCATATTTAAAACAAAGGAAATAGACCAGCACCGACAATTTCCCAAAACAACAATCCAAGAATACTCTAACCCATCTCTCCATTCCTTACAACAAATTTCATATGATGAATTTATGGACCTGTTCAAAGCAAGCAGGCCTACTGGCAGCCCTTCTGACCTGTGTCTGCCACAAACCTTCAAGACAATTCGTCTAACAACCTCTGCTGCCACATCAGTAAGAAGAATCATGAACAATTCCTTAACTATCAAAATATTTCTAGAAGAACCAAAAAATGTCATACATACGCCCATTACTGAAGAAAACAAACCTGCACCCGCTGATCCCCGAAAACTGCAGACCCATTATAAATGGACCTTTCCTGGGCATACTGATAGAAATGTTACAATTCATTTAAGATAATGCCATATTTTCAGACTTCCAAACAGGATTCCGTCCAGGAAGAGGCACAGAATTTGCCCTTGTTGCCATCTGGGATGACCTGAAGAACACAGTTGACCGCAACTGGTTTGCTGCACTACTTCTCTTGGACCTCTCAACCGCCTTTGACACGGTTGACCATGACACTCTGATACAAAGACTCTACTGAGCTGGCATAGAGAGGACTTCTCTAAAGTGGATCACATCCTACCTTTGCAACAGAACTAATGTCATCCATACTCTCCCTTTCTTGTCCAACCGTACTTCACAAAAGCAGGGGTCCCTCGAAGCTCTATCATCTCACCCATGCTTTTTAACATCTACATGTATTCATTACCGGCCGAAAAGCGCTTCAACATCTCATCAGGGTCAGCAAGCGCTATATAAATGCAAACCTTTTCTTCTTCTATCCTTCCACTATCCTTCTCAATCGAAATAACAAACTAACATATCCACCGCCCAAATTACTTTCCTATTTCACTATACTAATTCACCACTAATCCTTTATGGGTTTCAGAGTAGCTTGCTTCTCGCCCAAAAAGCGATTCGACGCCTTGCAAGGGTACAATCTAATACATCCATTCAGTATAAATGAATGGAGATGGCCTTGTATGCTTTTTTTGCTATATTTTCAATTGCCTTCTCTGTGTACTTTCAAAATATTTGACACCATTGGGTTTGAATGTTGCGGTACCATGTGGAAGGTACTCTATAGATTTTTTGACAAGACCATATCTTGGTTGGAAAATTCATTTACTCTCTGTCATTGGGGTTTTGCTTAAGCACTGAACATGGGAGGGTGGACCAATACCAGCCCACAAATACTATTGCTTTTGTTATTTGGACATTTGATGTCAAAAGTCTACATCCGAATGTTGTATAAGGCAATCTAGTCTCCTCTGGTGGCTGTTGGGTGTTAAACCGATTTTGACAATGTCATCTACAAACATCTGTAATGAATGAGCTGCAGAAACCATCCTAGAAAGGGACATTTGACAAGTAGATAAAGACTTTGGTAAGTCAGACAGGTAAAATTCTAAATAAATGGGGGTATTATACATTGCGATTGCCTTAAACCGTTTTTTGTTGGCATTTGCCTTGAAAGGTTAGAACCTGAATTCATCAGAATTGTTGTCCACATGCTCAAATGAATGTCACTTTTTAAAGTTAATAACCTAAGCATTTTATGATGCTCAACACAGTAAGATGCTAGCTTAAAATCATTAAAGGATAAATGGCAAACTGTGTCTTGATGGTTATATATTTTTGAGCAATTAAGTCAGCAACACATTATTATGCCTATTTGGAGTCCTTCTAAAATCTGATTGGCAAATAGGGTAACATTTTTTATTTACCCATCATTGGTGGTGAGTTACCAGACGCTTATGAAAATAAGTGCAAAGAAGTAAACCATGATTCAGGGTTCTTCCTAATTAAAGAAATGGATAAACCATCAGGACACACAGACAAGGGAAATAGGGATGAAATTCATTGATTCCAAAGTTGTGCTACTCTACATTAGGAAATACTTATTAGCATCCCTTTCAAATGCAAATTCAAGATAAACAACAGTTTCTTGAAATAGGGAATTAATATGGCTACCTCATGCATCTTGGGTAACAGAAATTGTTGTTTTGGAGGCCAGTGTACGAGACTCTGCTGCCAAAGGCTACCAAAACTCCCTTGTGTTCCCTTGCTTAGGAGATTCAATGGTGGCTATCCATTCTTGATCTTCTCGCCTATGCTTTCTTTCCAGCTTTTCATTTTTTAATTCTTGAATGTTTACTAAATTAACACCTTAAGGTAGTCAGAGCTATGCAAATATTCAATGTATTCAACTTAACTTGTTCCACATTCAAAAAGAGGTGATTGGGTTTCCCCCTAGATTCAGATTCCTTCTCCACCTCATTAATTAGGTTATGTAAGTGGATCATACATTTCCTTTACCACTTAATCATATTAGGACGAGGGATAAACTCTTTAAAAGACACTACGTTTATAAACACATCAATTCTGGACATAGCTTCGGTAGGCAATTTCAATTCTATGTCAGGACCCGGATGCGAAGATTAGGCTTTAATTTCTTCACTTTAATAACCAGCAGCCTTTTACATTTGATGATTTTTCAAAACATAACTACATTTCTCATGAGTCTTTGGGAAAATCAGGGAAAAAACAGTTCATCCAATCAGGGGGCTGCAGCTCCATATAACAATGCCTGCAGTCTCTCTATCCCCCTCTTTCTTCGCTGCTCCAGCAGCATACAGATAAGTGCCGTCATGCTCTTGGTCCCCTTGTATTGTAAAATTTGTATTTACAATATCGAGAGGGCTTAGTATATCCCGCCTGACACTGTCACTTGTGTGCATTGATTAATTGCTTGTTTTCTCTCTCTAAGCACCACGGAGGGAATGTTTTTGTTTCCTACGTGGCTGTTGTAAGCTGCCGGGTTCGGGTGCGTGGTGCGGACATTCAACTAAATGGGGGCCCACGCACATCTCACTTCACGCTCAGCACGTCTCTACCTCCCGGCTCTTGGCGTGCGTCACTTTCAGTGTCCGAATATAGTGAAGCGCGTCTGGATGCAGCGTTTGTATGGGGGAAGATCGTAGACTTCCTTTCTGGGCAGCGCTAGTTAAAACTATTAAATATGAGCAAGTGCCTGGAGATGGACACCTGTGTGGTGTGTAAGAGCAGCCTAATTGAGGCAGTAATTAGGACATATCCCAGGCGGCAGGTAGCTCGGTTTAAATGTGGGTGAAGGTCCCATATTTCCTCAATATATTAACCTCCCTACTCTTGTGGGACACAGGATTTACCCGATCAATAACTGTGCCCTAAAATAAGTCTCTCACATAACTCCAGGCAGGACTTTGAGGTCACTGAGGAATATATGGAAGAGGAGGACGTCACTTACCTCTTCATTGATGACCACTTCTGTCAAGTGATGGATGCCTTGATCTTTAAGGCTGTCCCACAGGTAGTAGCACCTCTGGAGCAGAAAATTATGCAGTTGTAGGTGCAATGCCAGAGACTCCTTGAACAGGGGGAAGATACCTCTGGGCCCGAGCCCCCTTACCTCCAGGGCAGGCATCTACACCTAACTCTGACAAACACAAACATGCAGACGACCTGGGGGTCGATCTCAATGCCTTTGCACACCTTCAGAAATCATTGATGGACTCCCAGCTCCTACTGGATCCCAAGGTGCCTAGTACCTCAGAGGATGCCGTTGTTCCACCCGACTGACATGAGAGATGGGGATGATTCCCCCAATACATCTGATAGGGACAGGGATCATAACAGGCCATGGTGTCCCTCCACCAATCCCCTTACCGACAATGACTTCATATTGGACACAACAAGGGACCTTGAGGAGGACTTGTTGGACCCAGATGACCTTCTACATCTGCGTTCAGCAGAATGGTGTTCAGCACCCAAGGTAGCCGCCTACATGGCAGGCAGGTTAAGTAAACCCCTTAATAGGGGAGTAGAGAGTTGGCTATGGGCAGAATGCCTCAGGCCCTCTTTGGAAGGGACAGTGACCCTCACACCAGAGATTGACACTAAAATGTCCACCTTTCTTGCTAAGTTTGTACGGGACCCCAACAAGTGCATAGACAGGTTATGGCACTCCTGCCGAGATAAACTCCTGGATGTGGCAGGGCCTTTTGCAAAAATTTTAGACATGGCAAAGATGCTATGGCATCCGACTTCCTGGTATCACCTGACGCCTTATCCAGTTGGGCCAAGTGGGCCATCATATTCCTTGGAAACGCAAATTAGGTGATTTCAACAGAGCAACGCAGATCACTGCTGATCAAAAGTGATCCCAAGTTGGGGGAGCTTTCCACCTTGGAAGCTGGCACGATGGCCCAAGGCAATCTGTTCGGGGACTCTTTCATTATAGAACTGGTCAAATTCGTTAATTATTTCAAGTGTTTAGATAAAGCTCAGACATTCATCAAATGTATATTCACTCCCTGTGATTTTACCAGAGCCTGTCGTGGTATGGGGTGCTTGACCAACCGCTCCTTTCTGTAAGCCTCCAGAGGTGGCAACTCTCGTTGAGGCCAGTGGCAAGACTCATCGAAGTTCGGAAACATCTACCTGAGAAGACCCTATCCACGTCGCGGAGGGACAGGCAACAGCGCCTACAACAATTCTCAAGGTAAGAGTGCATAACCCTGAGGGGTTCCAAATTGGGGGCCATTTTTTAACAAACCGGGAGGCTCTTTCCATACATGCGTGGGTTCTCCAAACAGTAAGAGGTTTCCAAATAGAATTTTAAGGTGTTCCAGTCCAACCTCACAAACCCAGACCCCTAGTTTTCTCCCAGGATCAGGCGTGGCTAGTGAAACAAGAAGTAGCAAGTCTTTTGGAGAAGAAGGTTATCGCCCAGACTACTTTACACACCAACAGGTTCCTCAGCAACCTTTTTCTAGTAGAAAGGATGGACAGCAGACAGTGTCCGGTTATCATTTTAAGTGAGTTCAAGAAATGGCTAGTTTATAAGTCATTTCATGATGGAAGGTACCCATCTTCTCAGGAACCTCCTGCTAGTGGCCAACAAGATGGTCTATTTGGACCTGAAAGACGTCTATTTGGCAAATGCCAAATTTCCACTTCACAGACATTTTTTGGAGTTCCGATGGAAATCTCAAGTATTAGAATTCACCTCCCTACCTTTCAGTCTGTCATCCACGCCTTGGTGTTTCACCAAACTGATGAGACCGGTAGTCGAGCATTTACGGGCTCGAGTAGTGCAGTTGATCATCTATCTCGTTGACATCCTGATCATGAATCAATGTCCGGTGCGTCTGTCCACATACTTACAAATGACCATCGATCTGCTGGAGTCTCTGGGCTTTGTGGTCAACACAGAAAAGTCTTCACTCCACCAATCTTAATCTTTGCAGTTTCTGGTATTCCTTCAAAGATTCTCTCAAGGCCACTCTCAGTCTTCCTGCCCACTAACTGACCAAGATCCGACACAATCTCAGAAGAATGATGTCCAAGACACATGTTTTGGTATGACAACTGGCACGGATAGTTGAGCTTCTTTCGTCCTCCATACGGCTATTTTCCCAGGGCCCCTTCATTATCGGGCACTGAAATGCCTGAAAATCTCTCATCTCCAACAAGGCTTTAAATACTCCCAATTGTTCCACTCTTGACGGAAGCAAGGGAGGAGATGCAGTAGTGAATTTCCCACATATAGGCCTGGAATGGTCGAGCGATCTTCAGCTCCCAACCCGATCTGGTAATAGAGTCCGATGCCAGCAGTTCAGGCTGGGCAGCTCATTGTGGATAATTTTCCACAGGAAGGAAAATGGTCCTCCACAGAGCAATCTCTGCATTTAAATTGTATGGAGTTGATGACAGGCTAATTTGCTCTCAAATGTTGGACCAACCACAAAGTCCAATGTGCGGTCCTTGTGAAGATGGACAATGCAGAGCGGTCTGTTACATCAACCATTTGGGGGGACGAGGTCTAAGACATTGTCGGACCTGGCGTGCACAGTACGGAATTGCTGCCTAGCTAAACACATCTCCGTGCCAGCGGAGCATATAGTGGGCCGATCCAATCAGGGTGCAGACTGGCACTCCCATCACAGGAGCCCATAAGAAATATTTTGCTAGATCTTTTAAAAATCCTGACCCTAGATTGTTCACAGCTGATTGTAGGTGTTGAATCTTACCTAAGTATTGTTAGAAACGTATTTTTTTTTTATCTATCTTTGGTACAGTGTATGTGATAAAGTCATCTGCCTACTGACAATCTTTGTTTTGCTAACAATATTGTATTTGACTAGTAAGTTCAGGGCTCTTTGTAAGTGAGTTCTATTCACTGGTGTTTTTTCTTATAGATGCATCATGCCCTGAGCACACCTTGAGGCACTTTATACTGCAAGACAGTCAAGGCCCTGAATTAAGTGGCAATATAAGGCATGTGTTGATTAATTATGTGGCAAGGTCAGTACATATTTTCAGCAAGGAAAGCCAAATTATATATATATTTTTTTGCCATCGAGCTATTTTGACATTTTAGCACACAATAATACAAAAGGGGTTGCAGTTCTACAAATAATACATAAAGATATATACGCCTCCTACAGATCATATTCAAAATGTTATTCACCATGATATTGATATTGTTTTGCATCGAAGCAAAAGCAGTAATTTGGCCTTTTTAAGGACCAGAGTAAAATAGAGCACGTAAAACAAATACAATATCAGACAAACCAGGACAAAATCCATATTTTTGCAGTTCCTGTGTTCAAATGTGGGTCTGGTTTATTTCCAGAATGTTGGTCAAACGCCCCAAATCTTCTGATGACTGCGGGCTGTCAGGTGTAACCGAGGTTGGTCGGGCTTACAGGGCGTTTCTCATTTTTACAGGGTTACATTTATGTTTCCTTACTTTCTTCAATAGTTTTGGTTTCTCATGAATTTCCTTGCACACGTAGCTCCTTTCCTATTTGCCGCCAGTGTAAATGAAGCTGAGGGCTTGTAGGCAAGTAGTTCAGTAGCCAGTAGTGTAGGTTAAAAGAGGAAGGTTTATTAAGACTTAGTTACAGGTATTGCAAGTATGTTGGTAATCAGTAGAGGAAGCCCCACCAGAGCAGCATCTTTGCTGCTCAGCACACACACTCCAACTGACCCTCATCCACACCAGGCACTCCATCACATCGCTAGGCACTTCACCACTCCATTGCATCGCCAGGCACTCCAGCACTCCATTGCTTCGCCAGGCACTCCATTGCATCGCCAGGCACTCCAGCACTCCATTGCATTGCCAGGCACTCCAGCACTACATTGAATCGCCAGGCACTCCAGCACTATATCACATCACTAGGCACTCCAGCACTCCATTGCATCGCCAGGCACTCCAGCACTTCATTGCATCGCCAGGCACTCCAGCACTCCATTGCATCGGCAGGCACTGCATTGCATTGCCAGGCACTCCATTGCATCGCCAGGCACTCCAGCACGCCATTGCATCGCCAGGCACTCCATTGCATCGCCAGACACTCCAGCACTCCATTGCATCGCCAGGCACTCCAGCAATCCATTGCATCGCCAGGCACTCCATTGCATCGCCAGACACTCCAGCACTCCATTGCATCGCCAGGCACTCCATTGCATCGCCTGACACTCCAGCACTCCATTGCATCGCCAGGCACTCCAGCACTCCGTTGAATCAGCGGCGGGTCCAGTGGCACTTACCTTACCACTGGACCCGCCGCTGCTCAGCTCCTTGCCCCTGCTCTTGCGTGGGACAGGAAGCCAGCCTCCCCTGACCAATCACAACGCTAAAATGCAGCGTTGTGATTTGTAGGCACCCAGGCTCCCCTGACCAATCACAACGCTAAAATGCAGCATTGTGATTGGTTTTAAGCATCCTGGTGGGACGCTCAACCAGGTAATGGGAGCTTGGGCTTGTTCTCCATGCAGGCTGTAATGCAGCCTGCATGGAGAACGGGGAAAGCGCTCATGACTGGTTTGGGTGGCCTGAGAGGTCTGACCAAACAGTCATTGCATACTTGGGAGTGGGCAAACCACTTATCTCCTCTCATGCTCTGAGCAGAGCAGCCCCGCCCACCAGCACACCCGCAGAGGAAGGAAACATAAAATGATAATAACTAAAAGTTAAAATTCTATATTTCCTTTCCTTTACACTCCTCAAAGCAGAGGGGCAACGCTCCTCCGCCATAGTGCAGGAGCCGCCCCTGGAATTCACAATGGGACATTGGTAAATGGGTCATCCTTATCATGGAGGTTGGCTTTTATTTCAGCTGTGATGGATCACAGTTGCTGAGCATGCTGCTCTGATCCTGCCACGCCACTACTGGTCTGCTGCTGAGCTGCAGACGCAGCTCTGCTGTGTGCTACACAGAAGCAGGCATGTTCCATATGGCGTGTCGCTTTACCATTTGTCTCAAGAGTTACCTTCCTTCTAAAACCATCTCTGTATTAGCCTTGCTTATATTTAGACAAGTGATACATCAGTTTCGTCTTTACAGCAGTTTTGTTTTTTGGACAGTGGGTACAGAAGCTTCTTTTGATCAATGGACATGGCAGTTTCTTCGTTTGACCAAGGCTGGCAGAAGGTGTTTCTTTTGGTCAGGTGATGCAACGCTTTATCAATGGTTTCTTACATCAGACTTTTTGCTTCACTGCCTTCTGCTTGCTTGATAACTTCAAAGGTGCTCGTGTTTAGGGAGGAAGAACACTGAGAAATGTTTATTTTTAATATTAATGGCTACAATGCCTTTACTCTCTGAGCACAGCTCTTCGTGTCTATCATCTAACAGCATTTCCTGATAACCAAGACAAGTGCTCCTGTGTTTGTATTATCAGTGGCATCAACTTCGTTCTTTTGGAAGTGCTCTACCGCTTTCGATTGCTGTTTGCACTTCTTTTTCTATTTGGTATAAGTAAAATATGTTCTCTGGTTTGCGAGTTATAACTGATTGTCTCATTCAATGTCTGCATCTTCTTCTTTATGTTGGCAGTGGGTGCTCTCCCATTGAATATGTGAGTTCAGCAACTTACATTTTCTTTCTTCTGTGTTCAGGAATTTCTATCCCCTATAACAATGCTTTCTCTCTTCAACCTACATTTTAGCTTTTTGAGGAATGACTTGATTAGTTTAGGGGACTCTGCATTCTCTCCTGTTTGTTAAGAACTGAAATTCCCTCCCTGTGTTGTCCATGGCAGCATGTGAGTGGCTGCCACACTGCACCTCCCTGCCCACTACAAGCTGCACTGTTGATGCCATTGCCTGTGTTCCGAGAGGTTCTGGATACCACTGTCCGAGCCAGGATAAGGTAGCATGTCATGTCTCTCTGTGCAGGCTGGCCCCATCATTTCCATCTCAAGCAAGACCTGTGATTTAGTCTCCATGCGTAATACCATCAAGAATAGATTGTTTTGTGCTGGGTAGATCACGGGTACCCACCTTCTTCTATCATGAAAGGTACCTCTGATCAATTAAAATTTTCTTTAGCTACTAATGTATATATACCAATTGTTACAATATTTACCACAGCATACAAGGTCATCAGATTGTCATTTTCATTAAGTTCACAAACTTCCACTTGGTCTCCTGCAGCCCCGCACTTGAGCTACTCTGTTCTTCTTTACCGGGGCTCACACACACTGTGGGTCTTGTTTGCTACAAAATGAAGCAGCGCTGTGCCGCAAGCCATTTTGCAGCGCCGAGCTGCGTCATTTTAAAAGCACAGGGATGCGTCATATTAACAACAAACAATACAACGTATCTGTGTGCTTTACCCTGCGCTGACACACAATTGCCTGCCATGCGACAGCGCAGGTACCCTTTCGACATGTTGTAAGGGTGCCTGCATTGAGAGGATGATTGTTTTCGTGCAGAAAAGGACACCTTCCTACACAAAAAAAATCATTGATGGCATTATCCTCTTTCTATGCGTGCTGCAGAATGCAGCACACATAGAACGAGGAAAAAACGACGAGAACAATTAAAATTATTTCTCCTCGTTGTACCACTCTTAAGAGATGCCTGAAACGTTGTAAATCTGAGAATGAGTCAGATTCCATGGATGTTGTGTGAGAGCATCCACAGAACGCCCCTTTCATGCAGAGCAATGGGTGAAAGGGGTCCATATTTACAAGGCCATGAAAAGTCAATCAATGTGACTTTATGTGGCCTTGTAAATATGGACAAGCCCATTGAGCTGCCAGTGTATTAAAAAAAGTGACGCACAGGCGGCACAATGGGCTTATAAATGAGGCCCTGTGTGATTAGCAGTATTAGGCAAACAAGATGGCGGCTTTCAAGGTTCATGGAGATTAGCCATGTTACAAGCTTTCAAGAGAAAACTCTAAATAAGGATTATAAACTGAAGGCCAAATTCCTCCACTGTAGTGATATGTTGTGGAGGAAATTCAGACATTGGATCTGTGGCGGCTGGTGATATTAAACATTGGTAGGTGAAAAGGCCTGTCCCAAATTACACAGAGTAAACAATCACAGTGAACATACCCACCTGCACCAAGTTTTACAAAAAACTTGAAAATTCCAATACAAGCATTGACAAAGTCAAAAGACTTGCGGACAATGCCAGGCCTATTATCTTTGCCAATGCATGCTCTATTAGGAAACAGCCTGTCAGAACAGTAAAATACATATATAATTATGCATATTCATCATTAGGCTACACTTTAGGATAAAAACATTGGACCTAAATAGAGATACGCCATGATTGTAATTTTTCTAAATGCCCTCTTGAAAGGATTGATGATTTCAGAACAGGAGCTGTGGTTGTAAACAAGAATTTGAGTTACAAATGAAACAAAACATTTGGATGACAACCAAGAGCTCATCCTTTCCAAACTGCTTGGACTAAATGTAAGTGTTTAAAGTTTTGTTTAAAAGCCCTTCTCCCAGTTCATCAACTGATAATGTAAGTATCAAGTAACCAAAATAGCACCGCTGTAGGTGCCATAATCCCACAGTCAACTTCTGAAATGTATCCATTTAGCTTTTGAAAAGTGGCAGGCATGGTATTGCAACAACTTAACCAAGTTCGCACGCATCAACGGAACACACTTATAAATTCGAAAATTGAAAAATGAGGAGTGCATCCTGTCCTTATGATTGACGTTTGAACCCAATGCCCAAAACCGAGATAGCACCCACCCCTCACAAATGGACTAAACAGAAGGATGAACACATTTAAGTCCACACGAATGAGACGACATCGTGATTCATCTAAGAAGGCGTGGAAATTAACTTTTATTGACATTTTTAAAAAAACTGATGACTATTATTTTATTTACGTAAGAGTGTGATTCATTTTTGATTACAAATAATGGGATTCGCATCATACGTCGAGTTTCATTTGAATTATGGGAAATTTAGTTCATTACGCACAAGCAGCTGACATTAAAAATAATGGTGCCTAGTGGCGGGAAAATTATATTTAGCGAGCCAATCGGGTGGTAAGAGGGAAGGGTCAAAAGCCATATATAAAACAGGAGAAAAGATTTGAGCCTTAGGCCAGGACGGAAGATACATTAAAGCAGGATGCTTTTTAAACGTTGTACGGCAGGTACGTGAAGAATCACTAGTTTAGAATATTATGCAGATAGGCATATTGAAAGCAAAGACAAATAGATGGGTGGAAAAATAATGATGTTTGAAGGGTACCAGGACAGAATTAAAACGGGAACACAAGCACTTGGGTCGATTGTTTTTCTAGGGTGAAATATGAAGGCATGATTTAAATGGGGCAAAGGTTAATGGATCAGTGTAATAGCAATGATCTCTTGGAGGGTACCAGGACAGAATAAATGAGAAACAATGTACCTAGGCTGACCGTGTTTGATGGGTAAAATATAAAGGTATATTTAGATAAATGCATACATTTGGTGAAGGCTCAAGGTAAGGATAGTGGAATATTATATACACCGATGAAAATCAGTTGCTTCGAAAACGTGTGGATATCATGTTATACAACATTTGTTATAAATCATTTAACAATTTGATAAGTCAAATGATATACAACAATTAGTGATCATGTGTTTTTTATGATTATTTACAGTGACCCCTGAAGAAGGGCAATCATGCCCGAAATGCATTGGGTATTTTATAGAATAAAACACTGCCTTTTATGAATAGTGCTCTATTCGTGTTCTTTCAAGAAGTCTGTATGGACACAGTTTGAACATTAGAAGCTTGGGAATTGGCATAGACACCCCGTGTGTGGACTCAGTCAAACAAGGATAAAACTTGAGTAAAAGTCACGTTTAAAAACGTTTAAAAATTGTTTTAAAATTAGGATTACCTTATACAAAGTATCGCCAAGGAGGCGTAACGCAGCAGTGCGATTGGGTGGGGCGACAAGGCGCCCCTTCTTGAACATGTTCAATATTCAGTGCCATTTGGGTAAGGCACTTAACCAAGTCCGCACGCATCAACGGAACACACTTATAAATTCGAAAATTGAAAAATTAGTGCATCCTGTCCTTATGATTTAAGATATCAACAACTGCCACAGCTTTTCTTTTAGCAAATACAACACAGAGCTGATTTTAGTACACTTCGAGCCATGTGAGCTAGATGAATTCTTGTTTGTTAAAATCGGATAATCATGCAGTAGATGGTTAGTCATGCTGCACTGCGTACTAGTAATTGTCGTTACTCTGAGTCTAAGTCATCATTGCCACAGTTCTAATATGTGGTTTTTCATGGTCATGCAGCAAAAATCCCCCTATCCAAGCATAAAATTAAAAGAAACAAACATAAAAATACTTTCTCTGATTCCTATAATAGGCTCCATCCACTTCCATAAGCCTAAAAGGACAGATCAACCTAACCACAATCTGTAATATAAAAAGCGTAGAAAATATGCCTTGTGGTCCATTTTGTCAGTGACTGTGATGAGGAAGTCTCAAATTCAGACTTCCCTGGCCCAGTACTAAAACTATTATGACCCCCTGTGTATAGGAGGAGACAAAAAATTATCAGTTTCATGCCATCTGGGTTTAAAGGACAGATTACAAACAGATCAATAACCATGGGCCCGATTACGATGTTGGGCGGATCCCCACTGACAGGCTGTCGGTGGAAATCTAACCAACATCAGACTAAGCAGTCTGACCTCCGCATTACGATGCAGTAGGTCAGACCGCTGAGGCCTGGGGCAAAGACTGACGCCTCCAACAGGATTGGAGATCCCGTCAGACCGTCGGTTGGACACCTAATCCCCAATGGTGCGGTGCCTGCTCAGGCACCGTCGTTGGGATTATGATGTTCGTTTCCCACAGCCTTTCCATGTCGGCCTTTCTGAAATAGAAAGGCTGTCAGAAAGTGCCTTTGGGGGCCCTAGCAGGGCCCCTTTCCCCCCGGCCCGCCACTATGGGGCCTGGGGGGCACCTATGGTGCCCCCCTAAACATTCCTTCACTGTGTGGCAAGCACTGCATGGTGCCTGCCACATGGTACCTCCATTTTACAATTGTAGCTTTTGCTTTGGGCCTTTTCCATCCACTGCACAAGCTGCAATTGTGAAATGACTGTTTCAGACCACCCATAGGGCGGTCACATCCAAATACAGCGGGTGGAACTGCCGACCTAAGGTCGGGCAATTCCATTCTGCTAAGATATCGGTCGGCTGCTCGTCCGACCGACATCATAATTAGGCCCAATGTATTCACAAGAATCCATCATTAGCAGAAGTAATTGCTTGTGCACCAAAATCAGATAAGAAACTACCATCCACATGTAGTCTATAATGAGTTATAAATATGGGAGGGGTAGACCAGGTGGAAGCATTACAAATATCTTCCCAATGAAGCTCCTTTAATAGCTGCCCCAGAGGCAACTACACCATTGGCAGACGGGCCTTGAACCGGACTTGGTAAATCAGTACCAGCAATGTTGTAAGCCAGGAAAATAGACAAAGTCAACAACTATGGGTTGCTGTAGAGGGGTGATGTCCTAACCTGTTTAACCATAAGTCATAAATAGGGAATCCATCTTGCGGAAAGGAGCTGTACATACTAATTAAATGGAGAGGTCTCTGTGCACATTTAGAGTATAAAGGCATTCTTCCTCCTCGGAGGTGAGAGAAGGAAAAATGTGGAAACAGTAAATCCTGCGTTCAACAACATTTTTAAGGAACTGTAGGAATAATAGAAGGATCTGGGCTACTGATCACTTTGTCCTGAAAAGAAGGACCAGAGGAAAGGAAAGCACCAAGGGCCAGATGTATGACGGTTTTTAGTGTGCGCAAATGGGTCTTAGACCCGTTTGCGCATGCTTAAAACCATGGCCCATGTACAAACAGTATTTTGCAAGTCGCAAATAAATTGCGACTCGCAAAATACTGTTTTGCGACTCAGTATTTGGAAGGGGCGTTCCTTTCCAAATAGCGACCCCATAGCCATGTACTAATGTTTCGCAACCGCAATTGCGGCCACAAAACACTTGCAAATTACCACCTACTTCAAGTAGGTAGTAATGCATTTGCAAATGCTAATGGGTCTCCAGGGCCAAAAGAAACAAGAAGGTGATAGATATATGTTAAATTAGTATTAGCAAAGTAACCCTGAAAGGCATAATGTGAAAATAGGTTTCAACAGAGTATAAAATAGTTTTCTAGGGGTCCATAAAAACTCCAAATGGTTTTCAGCAGTAGAAAGAGGATCACAGGCCAGACTAGGTTGTGAGTGGACTAGGTCAGTGTGAGTAATATGCTTGACTAACTGAGAAAAGTCACAGTTGGGTTCAGAAGTATTTGGGGAGTCTATTTCACTCAAAAGGGAGCAAGAGGTGGTCAATGTCGGAAGAATGTTCAACATTCTTGAATCATTGACTATACAGCCACAAATGCAGGGACGTAGCTCTTAAGTGTAGTAGGTCAAGTGGTACCAGCCTCAATGTTTATAAGGGGCTTACTGCACCTCACTCCCCTCACATATGGTTGCATTTTACTATAAAAACTGTGCTAGTGAGAAATGTTCCTTGCTTGAATTAGGGATCATGATAATCTTCCCACATCAGTCCAAAAGGCGAAGAAGGGAAGGTGCTGGTCAAGGACAGAGAAAGATTCTCTGGTTCTTTTTTTTCAACAACATGATTCTACAAACGATGGCACACTGTATATCGAAAATCCTCTCAAGCTCTCCCAAGAGGGAACAAGTCATAGAGGGGCATATTATCAAGAAACGGCGTTAAAATTATCACCGCTTTAGCAGCAGAAAACTGCTGCTAAAGCGGCGATAATGGGCTTGATAATATGCCCGTGAGAATTCCCATAGAAGCCCATGTTCTGGTGTCAACATGGGCTTCTATTGGAATTCTCTGCGGCATATTATCAAGCCCATTATCGCCGCTTTAGTGGCAGTTTTCTTCCGCCAAAGCGGCGATAATTTTAACGCCGTGCTTGATAATATGCCCCAAAGTTTTTTCAGAAGAGAGTTCTACTGTTTCAGGGCAATGTATTGTCTGCTCACAGTGAAAAACCTTCTTTGTAGTGACCGCGACTGACCTTCACAAATTCAGCAGGAATGGCAAGGAGGCAACTTCTATAGTAGTTTCAATTTGTACATCACGCCTGAATTCTGCTTTTGAGTGACAGCCAGTGACGCTGATGCATAGATTTCATTTTCCAGGGATGATCTAGAGAATGGCTGACTTGGCGGGATAAATAAAGAAAGAGGCAAAGACTACCAGCTATCTAGCCATTCTATGAAGTGGCAAAGCCGGACCTCAGTGACATAACCTAGAGACTTGGGGGGCAGGTTGAAAAAGGAAGAATGTGAGGTGGCGATGGAGGGTGGAACTAAGGGCCATGTTATCAAGGATGGCGTTAAAATTATCGCTGCTTTAGTGGCAGGAAACTGCCGCTAAAGCGGCGATAATGGGCTTGATAATATGCCCTTGTGAATTCCCATAGAAGTATAAACCACAAGAAGAACTGGGGGTCCAATGTGAATAGAAAGAAGCACAAAAAGACAAGAGTGTGTCTAGAGAATCAAGACATAGAATTCTAGAGCAGAGGCTGGATTCCCATCAATCTTTTTATCGTGATCAGTACTATCATTTGGTCATCCACCCAATTAAGGAGTATATCTCTTAATCATAGAGACTACCTCCATCGGAAGCTCTCTTACTCAGATAGACAGGTGGAACTAGACCCAACGGTAAAGAGAGAGAGTTGTGTCTGTAGTTAGTAATCCTTGAAAATGTGTGCAGTGCAGAAATAATGATGTAGTGAGTGAAATCTTAAAAAAGAGTTGTGCGGAGAAAAAACACTTTTCTTATTTGACAGGCTCCTCACACTCTTATTAAAAACAGTACAAAAAGTAGCAGTGTTTACAAATGACTGCTAATTTAAAGGTCGACATGTTTCAGCCATAAGGGTAAATTACCCACGGCTTTCTTCAGGACCTATATTCGTCAAAATCTTGCTACTGCAACATATGCTCACACCCCCCCACAGTAAAGTGTGAAAGTAAATAAATGACACAATTGATTACTAAAGGTTAGAATCAATACAACCTTACTTAGTTTCAATCCTCCGTTTCAAGGGGTGCAAAGGTCACCTAAAAGGATAGAACAGTTTTCATCAACAACTCATGTATTGAATGTGCTTCCAAAATTAGGGCCAAACGGCCTCTCTAAACTGATTTTTTTTTTTAAACCAATCATAGCAAAGCGCATATGTGTTTGGCATACCCGTCTTGATCGGGGACTAAACCTCACCTCACCTGGAACCTTTCTCAGGAATATGAAGCCCCGCTCTGAAACAAGTATGGCGGAGAAGGGTCCTTATTAAAATTGAATTTTAATGGTTATTTAACCCTATGCTCAATCATACTATACTCAAGAGAATGAATATAACACATAGTGTCCACTAAGGTACACCCTTAAATACTGCATAACCAGTCTCAACCCAAAATTAAAAAATGTTCTTCCACATAATATGTTTGTCAACATAACGTGAGGTATTATTAGTCTTAACAGTTTCAACAGTCCAGATGTACAGGCCTGTGGTGAATGTATTATTTAGACTGTATATTACATTGACTAAACCTCAACATACCAAATGGTAATCTCTCAAACCCTTATTAAGGAAGATTAGTGCTAGCGCTGTTGTGGCCAAGTGTGCCCAGTCCAAGAGCCACCCATTATAAAACCTTAGGGACCGCGTGTGCTTACCTGTCCGTCGTTGCCTCAGGCGTCTTCTGAGTTAGGGATGGAGGCAACGACCGGAACAGAAGCCACGCTTTAATAGTTCGTCCTAGCACACCTGTTATCAATTCACATTCACCCGGCTCTTCATGATGTCGTCAGGGTAGACGTACGACCTTACGAATGCGCCCTCCCTGCATTGGTTACGAGAAAGGGGCAGTCTACGTAAACGGCGTCATGAGGCAGGAAGGAACTACAAAATGATATCATCGTGTTAAAAATTGTAGTTCAACACACAAAAATCTTGCCATAAAATGCTATGAAATTATGAAACCTGACATATCCTCAGTACATAAGGGTTATGCATTCTGATATTTAGAGGTTATAAAACCCACAGAAAATATATCGTAGTGGTATTAGCTTTAAAGGACAACTTAAAAAGCTGTCTTTTATTAAAATAAATCATTATCACAAAGCATGATGCCTCAATGTGCGCACTAATCATAAGGAGCGGGATGGTCAAAGCTAAGTTTGTCAGGGACATCGTAAATCAATTACAGTGTCAGTATAATAAAAACTACCATATAACGTCATAAACTGCATTTTGGTAGTTCGGTAGAAAGTTTACTAAGGTGCAGACCCCCTGCCAGATATTCCGCAGGTGGACAAATGCGCCAGACCACGCTACTGAATTGTCACAGCATAATATAACATAGACTAGAGGTTCTCTCACAAGCGTCAGTCTATTGTCGATTCAAAATTCAATGGAGATCTTTATTGAGACTAACACGGATCACAAATGACACGTCTAATCTAACATGATGCACTAGCATGCACCAGCCGAAAAAGTATTATTAAATAAAGGTCGTTCTGATAACCACTATTTCCTTGGTTATTTGTATGACACAGAGAGTTAGTATTGAAGTAGGTCAAAACAATGCTCAAAAGTATCTACCATTACAATTATGTATGCCTATGGTGTTGATGCAGATTGGGGTGTACAAAATCTCCCTACTTCCACGGATAGAGTAATTTCACAGTTACACGCACATACACTCACCATACACTAGGGCCCATTTCACTAACATACACTCAAATACTCTACCAGCATTGAACCTGTGGAAAGAAACCTTCTAAAACTCCTAAACCCCACATCTACACCGAGGTCGATAAGACCTAGCTATTGCAATTGTCATAATCTAAACAATCTATACATCAATAATCAAATAGAGTACTCAATAATTGACAAGAAATAATCACCAACACCGTATTTCAAATTATGATTCTTTATCTAAAATTAGTCAAAAGAAATTAATCAGAATAAATCATTTTCTCATAATTACCTATTCTAGCTAAATGTCAGAATGGGTCATCAGGACAAGTCTCTCAGTAGAAATCTCCCAAGTCACCGTCTTCACAGCATCGATCCTCACCAACGCAGGTTTGGGAAGAAAATGGCAAAGTGGCCTCCCACCCTCTCTAGGCTAACAATATTTATAATGAAACTTGCAATATTAAAGAAACATTAATGTTGTACACGTCCGCCGAATCCGCTGAGCAGAGCGAGCAGGAAAGGATGTAGCATCGCTACATTTGGAAAAATCTCCGCTCAGAAAAAGTCACAAAAATAAAAAGACAGAACAGGAACTAAATATTAAATGTATCTTCTCAACTTCCACACATTTCCTCTGGTGAGCTCAGAGTTTAGAGTCTTTCTTTAAGGCTCCTTTGTTTTCCAAGGCTGCCAAGGCTGTCCCAATGCATCTGGAGACTTGCCCAGATCTGCTGCTGTCCTCACGGAAAGTTTTAACCAGGCAAGGACTGTGGACAGATGACTCGCATCCATATTCAGCAAGGCCTTTCCCATCACAAATTCTCACTCGAAACCTGGCTTCAAAAGTCAGCCATCTTTGATTAGGCCACAATAGGCCACAATAGACCATCTTAATTAAAAGAGACAAAACAACGTTACCACAGCATAATGATTGAACAGTGTTAACCCCACTAATACCCTTATGTGTATGTAATTATCTAGCTTTAGCAACACAAAAAAGCATTAATTCAAAAGCGTTTCGTGCTTAAAATAAACAGCACTCAGCAACGTTTATTTAATAAAACATGCACATTTATTAATAGCAATACAAAAGCGTTCCCACGTGTCGGTTTTCTTATCATTAGTATGTTGGTAAGTTTAAACATACACTTACACAAAACAAATAATTATTAATTAATGATTATTAATTTTAATCATGACAAATAGACAAACCAGAGCTTCAAAACCCTATAGATTTCATTTAGAAAATCCTGCTCCAGCAATCCCCCCTTTGGTGATTTTATCACCAAATAACCCAAAAAAAAAAAAAAAAAAAATTTAGTGAAAATTTAGTCCCATTTTAGGAGAAATTTGAAACGTCTTTTTCCTCCTTACACAACACTACACACCAGACACTCTTTCATCATCCCTCTTTGTTTCTAAGTAGACACTCTCCCTTAATTCTTCTAATTCAATTTCTTGTGGTTCTCTTTTCAACCTTTTATTTCTCTTTTCATTATTTCTTTTAATTAACTTCTTTTTCCCTCCCCTGGTTTTACAACACAAACACACCAATCTCAATATCAATAAAGCAACAATTATACAAGTTAAAGGAAACAATATCTTACCTATAATAGTACTACCTATTTTTGCAATAAAACTCTTAACAGCTATCACCTTATTAGCTATTTTAGTCCAGATACTTTCAGCTTCAAGTGGTACTAATTCTTCATGCAAATCAGTAATATTTTTGATATAGACCTTCAGGTCTTTGCTTTCGTCTGGAATGTAAGTGCAACAATGTTGAACTTTCAGCATTCCACAAACTCCACCCTCCTTAGCCAATAAAATATCAAGAGCAAGTCTATTTTGCATAGACATAGCACGCACGGCAATTATTCCGTATTCACCAAAAGAAACCCTCCAGCGGTATTTGTCGATAAACGATCCACCACTGTTGTCAGTTTCCGAATCCCATTAGCATTTAAAGAAATTCCCACTGCTGGAATTAAAGCTCCAAAAATGTCACCCACAATTTCAAACCAAGTTTCCCTCTTGAAGCGCATTAGTAAATTAATATGTTCTACATCTTCTATTCTATCTATATGAAAAATCTTTGGAAAAACCAGGCCCACATAACACGTGCCATACCAATGGTCAGGCAACTTGTAATAAGCCTTGTTCCCACAAACATAATACACTCCTGGAAAAATTGTATCCTCTCCACCTCTGAAACCCCATCCTGTTGCAATGAAGTATGTATCATGACATTCACTAGTCCCAACAAAATATGTATCATATTGGGATTTCCCTCTTGTAATGCACAGCTTACCCTTCTGTGGTGCATCTAAAGCTAAAGTTGGACTAGCTCCATTTTCCAATTCTTTTCCCATCTCAATGTCCCAAATTGTCTCACTCACTTTATATTTCCCTGCCTTTTCATGCATACTCAATCTCCTCTCCTCCACCATGTTCAGGAAAGCTTTCTCCTCTTCTTCCAAACTACAAGTTAAATTATTCTTAAAAATGTAATCTAATGTTAATTCTTCTTTTTCAATAAAAATCTCACCAAAAATGTTAGCTTCTTTAGCTGGATTCAGCTCTTTGTTCATTGGCAAGTGCCCAAAAATACTATCTTTGTTAGACATCTTATAATCTATTTTCCCTAACAAATAAAAAACACTACTTAATACACTACAAGAAATTCCATACGTAGCTGGTAAATGGTGATAAGTAACACCTTCTGAAACGGATGCAGGTAATTGCATACAAACGTAGCAATCCCTCACTTCCATTGTTTTCACATATTCGTATAACAACTTTGAAAAAACATTACTAGAAAAATCATTAATTGACCTATCTTTATGCATGTAAGTATTACTAATTCTAGTTGGAACTACTTTTTGCGAATTCTTCTCTACATTAGTCTCATTCTCAGTATGTATTTCAAATGTACCTATTGAAACTCTAAATGTAACTAACAAAGCTAAAATACCCCATAGTAGCATTAATAATCCAGTACAGCAGCAGCACATTCTACACCATCTTCTTAAGAAGGCACATCTACTTTGACTATTCTCTATGTTAGCCATTTTACTACTTTGACCTTGTCTTTTGACTTAGCCTCTACTACTCCACTACTGTAATTTCTCAAACTTTGGATTACTTCAGACAGCTGAGTTTCAGACTTTCTCCTTTTCTCTTTCTCCAAGTGATTTCTTCAGTTCACTCAATTTGGATATTCATCACTTTTCACTCCTTCTTCTTCAGCAACATCAAATTGTATCAGATCATCAACAACATCCTGTGCATCTGACTCTTCTCCAATGTCAGTCAGAATAACTTTTAAGATTCCAACAGATTCTTCCTTTTCCTCAACCACTTTTCTCAAGATCCCCTCCGGATTATCTCGAGTCACTGTTTCTTCTTCTCCTTCTTCAGACAGTGCCACATAAGACCATTCCGGTGATCTGTACTTTTGGTTGGGTCTTCTAATTCTCTTTATTTCCTCAGGTTCTCTTGACTCCTTTTGCTCCTTCCTTTTTATTTCGTTTTGACTCGATACTTCATTCACTTGTTCAGCTTTCGATGTATTTCCTCTTATCAGTCTGTATCTCAGCCTCTTTACTCTGTTATTAGGCCAAAAATCTCCTCTTACGACCTTTTTCGGTCTTATCTCTGTATTATTTCTTTCTCCAATTCAAGTTCTCTTTCTCAGAACTCGACCCTTTGATTTTTCACTTTCACTTTCATCCGATTCTGTTTCAAATGCCTCTTGTTCTTCAGCAGTTTTCTTTCGCTCTTGTTCTTCAGCAGTTTTCTTTCGCTCCACAGTCTTTTTCACCACTATTTGAGACTTCCCTACTTCTTTCCCTCCTCGAGTCTCCGACACGCAATCTTCTTGCTGTCTACTTGTCCCTTCACCTAGCTTATTAGAAGTGTTCTCTACACCTCCTCGGGGGTCTTCCGCAATCTGTCCCTCTCTATCTTCTTCTGACCCTACTTCTTCAGATATAATCTCAAGTGGTTCTTCAATCTCCTCCTCTTCTGATTCAGGAGTAATTTCTGTGGAACTGCTCTTTTCTTTTCTTTTTCCTCCACTGCTTTTTGGAACTTCAGGCTCTCTTTCAGAATCAAATCTCCTTTCTGAAATTCTCAATGGTTCTCTTGAACTTGAAGCCTTTTCTGCTTCTTTTCCTGAACTTTGATTCTTTCTCACTGGTTCTGGGTCTTCATCATCACTGGAATCTGACTCTTCAAAATACTCTCTACCAGTCTCATCCTTTGGGTTTGGAACTCTCAGAGTATGACTCGCATGCACCCAGTTTTTCACACCAGCACACTTCACTGCAGTCGTCGTAGTTAGAATGACTTGTCTTGGTCTTCTCCACCTTGGAACCAAGCAATTTCTTCTTCTGTGAACTTTAATCCTCACCCAGTCTCCTGGACTCAGATCATGAGCTTGCTTCTTCTCAAGTGTAGTAGCTTCTTCTCCAATCTGGTGAAACACAGAATGAACTGCGTCAGCCAGGCCTTTACAGTAATCCAAAATCATGTCATCAGTTATTGTCATCAACTTATTGACAGGTACATATGCATGTCGCATTGCACGTCCCATTATGATTTCATGCGGACTTAAACCAGTAGTTCTATCTGGAGTAGATCTAATAGTCATTAGCACTAGAGGCAAGACATCTGGCCATTTCATGCCAGTGGCTAAGCACATCTTACCAATCCTGTTCTTGATTGTGCCATTTATCTGCTCAACCACACCAGAAGCCTCTGGTCTGTATGCACAATGTAGCTTCTGCTGTATGCTTAATGCTTCACAAATCAAACTCATGAGTTCATTATAGAAGTGTCCACCTCTATCAGACTCAATCGTTACCGGAAATCCGTATCTAGGAATCAATTCTCTTAACAGTAACTTTGCCACTGTTACTCCATCATTTCTCCAAGTCGGATAAGCCTCAACCCATCTTGAAAACAAACAGACTACCACTAGTACATATCTCAGTCTGTTCACTTGGGGCATTTCAATGAAATCAATCTGCATTCTTGTAAAAGGACCTCCTTCTCTGCCTATTGTTCCTAGACTCACCACTGTCTTTTTCCCAGTGTTAAATTGCTGGCAAATCAAACATCTTTGACAGATACTTTCTGCAATTGTCCTGAACTTTGCATTGTACCAGGCCTGCTTAAAAGACCTAATCATTGAATCCCTTCCCAAATGTCCCTGGCCATGATACATCCTTGCCATTGCTGACAGCATGGAGTTCGGCATTACTGGTCTGCCATCTCTATAGACCCAAACATGGTCTGTCTCTCTCGGGGCACAACCTGCCTTAATCCAATCTTTCTTTTCTTCCTCCTCTGCCTCATCCTGCAACTGTTTCACTTCATCCCATGTCTCTAAGACATTAGTAAACATCACAGAACAAAAAGACATTTCACCCTCTCGTTCCCGATTAATAGATTGGTTATTTTTGGCACAATATTGTGCAATGTCGTTAGCATATCTATTGCCAACTGTCACAAAATCATCTCCTTGTCCATGAGCAGCACATTTCACAACTGCTAATTCTTTAGGCAGCTGTATCGCCTCAAGCAATTTCCCAATCACTTCAGCATTCTTTATTGGAGTCCCACTCGACGTCAAGAAACCTCTTTGTAGCCAAAGTTGGCCAAAGTCATGCACAACTCCAAATCCATACTGACTATCAGTCATCACAGTCACTCTCAAATCTTTCCCAGTTTCACAAGCTTTTGTCAATGCAATTAATTCAGCAACTTGCGCAGATTTCACTCCTTTCAATGATGATGCTTCCATTACTACTGAAACCTTACACACTGCATATGCTGCACATAGCACACCCTCATCATTCCTCAAGCATGATCCATCCACAAACAACACATGATCACTCTCATGCAAGGGAAGATCCCTTATGTCTGGTCTCGGTTTTGTACAGTAATCAAGCACATCCAAACAATTGTGATCATCTTCTGTTTTCACACCTACATTTTCAATATCCGGCAACAATGTCGCTGGATTCACATTCACACATCTCTCAAGAGTCACATTTGATGCTCCCAGAATGACTTTTTCATATTTAGTCAACCGACTATGTGACATGTACTGAGTTCTGCTTCTCGTCAAAAGAATTGCCACATTATGAGGTACGAATACCCTTACAGGATATCCCATTATGATTCCCTCACTCTGTTCTAAGCTTCTGCATGTTGCAGCCACAGATTTCAGACAACCTGGTAAACCCACAGCTACAGGGTCAAGTGTCGATGAGAAGTACGCAATAGGCCTTCTCAGTAATCCATGCTTCTGAATTAACACTGAAAGTGCACATCCATTTCTCTCACTGCAGTACAATTCAAATTCCTTTTCATAATCTGGCATACCCAAAGCAGGGGCTTCACACATTCTGCTTTTCAGCTCTTCGAATGCTGCCATTTGTTCCCCATCTAGTTCCAATGGGTCTGTCATCTCACTTTTAGTCAGCTTAATCAGTGGCTTTGCTATCAGCGAAAAATTAATTATCCACTGACGACAATAACCCACCATTCCCAGGAACATTCTCACTTCCCTCTGGGTCTTTGGGGCTTTCATTTCCCTGATAATTTTGATCCTGTCATCAGTCACTTTTCTCAGACCTTTCTCAATATTGTGTCCAAGATAATGCACCTCTTTCTTGCAGAATTGCAATTTAGCTGGAGATACTTTTAACCCTCCATCTGCCAGATGATTCAGTAAAGCTATAGTATCCACTTCACAAGCTTCACGTGTCTTTGATGCCACAAGTAGGTCATCAATATACTGCACTAATACTGAGTTTTCAGGCATAATCAAACTCTTCAATGACTTTTTCAATAACTGATTGAATATTGAAGGACTCTCTGTATACCCCTGTGGGATACGACACCATGCTAAGATACGCTGGCTAAATCTAAATGCAAAAATCGGCTGGCTGTCATGATGCAATGGAATTGAAAAGAAAGCATGACACAAATCAATCACTGTATACCACTCAGCATCATGTGGAATCTGATACAAAATCACTGATGGATTTGGCACAATAGGACAACATGCCACCACAATTTGATTAACTTTTCTCAAATCCTGTACGATCCTGAATTTCCCATTAGGCTTCTTTAGCCCCATTTTTGGTGAATTACACGGACTACTCAGTAGTTCTCTCAGAACTCCCTGCTGAATCATTTTCTCAATTATAGGAGTTATTCCCTCAATTATTTCTGGTGTCATTTTGTACTGAGGAATGTTAGGATAAGTAATTCCCTCTTTCACTGAAATTTTCACAGGATCTACATTATTCATCAATCCCACATCCTCTCCAGTAAAATCCCAAACTGTCCTTTTCACTGTGTCTCTCAGCTCTTGAGGCAAATCCTCCGGATCAAACACAGCATATGCACCAATTAACTCACTTTCTCTATTTTCTAGAGTCATTCGGTACAAAATATCCTCATCTGGTGTTTCAAAAGCTATTCCATCTGGTGTACAAAAAATTGTACAGTTCATTTTACAGAGTAGATCCCTACCTAACAGGTTCACTGGACTTGTGTCACAGACGATAAATCTGTGCATGTCTGAAAATTTCCCTATTTGTACTCTTACTGGTTCAGTAAGACGTGTTCTGATTTGTGTATTGGCTACACCAACTACTTGGATTGCTTCATCCGAGAGAGGAAGATTTCTAATATCTGTTGACCTGACAGTTGATCTTGTCGCACCTGTGTCTACTAAAAAAGTAACACCTTCTTCATTTATTTTTCCATCCACAAATGGTCCTGCCTGGTCTATTTCTAGAGTTGCACCAAGTATGCACTCTTCCTCCTCTCTTCGGCACCGTCAATAATCACCCTCAGACTCACTCCCTTCATTCTTTAACAAGTACTGTTGTACCTGGTTAGAACGCCTTGGTTTGTTTACCTGCTCATCATTGTAGAATCCCGAATCCGGATTATACTTTTGTGCTCCTCTATTCTGCGGCAAGGGCGGTTTTGGCTCTTGACTCTGCTGTCTCACAACTTTCTGCTGTTGCTGCTGTTGATTTTTCCCCTCGTTCTGCACCTGTTGATTCAAGGAGTTTCCCTCATTATTCACTAATGGTGGATTGGTACATTCTGATCTCCAATGTCCCAGTTGGCCACAGTTGTGACATGGGAACTTTTTCTTAGCTTCCTCAAGATTCCCCTTTCCTTTCCCTGCATACCTGGGTCTATTCCCTGCATTATTTCCTGGATTATTCGCCTGTTCCACCAACTGTGCTTCCTGTCTTTCCGCAACTTTCACCTGTGCCCACATTGCTTTCTCTTTCAGCTTTCTCTGTTTTGCTTCAATCTCATCACTGAAGTATTTTGCATGTCTCAGAATCTCATCTATTTTCTTACTCTGCCAATCCACAGTATGCTCACGAATTCTTTCACTAATCTCAGGTCTCAGGCCATCTACAAATCTGTATACAAAATGACTCAAATCCTTGTCACCCAGGTGTTCATCTCCACTGAATTGTTTAAATGCCAGTATCAGCCTCTCGTAAAAAGCATGAACTGATTCTTTTGCTTCCTGATGTGTTCGATCTATTTTAATCCAGTCTGTTTCTTTTGGAGGTACTTTATTTTTCAGGTATACAATCACCTGCTCATACTTTCTCATTACTTCTGGATCTGGTGCTCCTGTTCTCTGATCTCTTGGATATTCCTCAGTAGGCCAACTCACAACTATTTTACACTCAGCCCACAAGTCTGCTGGAACAATTATATCAAACAGACTATTCAGGTCAATCCACAGCACTTTTGACAATTTCACAAACCTGTCTACCTGCCTGTACCACTCGACGGGCTTTTCTCTCAATCGAGGGAAATCATTCGTAAATGATAAAATATCCTGTCTGGTCCATGGAACATGTACATAACCTCCTCCAGGTATTTCTCTCATAGGATAAGTATCCACTGGTTTTTCATTTTCTCTCACAGGAAATGCTGAATAAATCCTATCCCCTGATTCTTCTCTCTTTTTGTACCATCTATCCTTCCACTTTTCAACATCACCCCATTTTCGCAATAAAGCGATCATTTCTTTAATCTGTCCTGTTCTACCAGTACCATTCAAATTCTCTATGTCTTTGTCTGTGAAATCCATCCTGTAAGACTTCTGCAAAACTTTCACTTTATCAATGTCAACTCCATAGTCATTTGCTATTGCTCTTAATCTGTCATGTGTATTTCTCGCTCTCCAGGTGATGTTCTTACACTTAAACAATAATTCACCATCATGATGATTTTTTAGAATTTCTGTTGGAACTGTCCCTGCAACAAGCTCTTCTAATTCTACACGTAACCTAGCAACATCAATTGCTTGTGAATCTTTATCCCTCTTTTGAAGAACTTTCATCCATTCATTCAGATCCTCAGCTGTTATTTCAGTAGATTTTCTCACTGGAACCACTTTCTTCTGCGGTTCTAAAATCGGCATCCCTGAACAACTAGCTTCACCAGCATCCAGTCCTGAATTAGACTCCTCTAATCCTTCATTACAGGTGTCATGTCTTAATTTTCCTGCCCTTTTTCCTGAATCTCCTGAAGGACCAGCCAAACTTGTCAATCTATTCCCAACATATGGAATAACCAAACCATTCTCACCCTTCCTCTGCTTATCAAAAACAGGCATAACCGGACCTATGGTTACGGGTACCGTAACAGCATCTAGATTTTTTGTCAGTTCCTTGATCTTTTCAGTCAACTCCGATGTAGTTCTGGCTAATTCTCTCGTATTTTCGCCACTGCTTCTATTCTCTCTCTCCCTGAAAGGATTACCACTTCTTAACTCAGGTGTCACATTTTCTGTCTCAATGATACAATGCGTATCTCTTATCGGAGAAACAATTGGTGTACTCTCTTCTGGTTCCGGTCTATATGGAGGTGGTCTTTTGTAAATCATGTCATTTAAAACCTCATCCTCATATTCATTAACTCCATATCTTCTCACTTCTGCCTCAGGAACTCTTTCTTCTCCCTCTTCAACTGTTCTCACAGGATATAATCCCTCTGACATACTAGCATCTCGCCATCTCGTCATTCGATCATGATGAGTTTCACGACCATGTCTCCTCCCGAACATATACCTATAGTTGCCTCCAGACCTCTGTTTCTCTCGCTCATGTACTTCCTCTTCCCATTCCACTAAAGCCTCGAATTGTGTCGGCCTTGGTCTTGGGTCAAGACATAACATCTTTTCCCGTAAATTTTTCAACACGGCCAGATTAAATGAACCATGCTCTGGAAATGCTAAAACTCCATCTTCTTTGGTATACCTAACCCAATTCTCCAACCATATACAGGTATGATACCCATATCTCGCAGCCATGAAGGATGCAGGCGTTTTCGATGGAGGTAACAATTCACCCTCTCTCGTTTTAACATCTTTATCCTTGTCGAACCAATTTTTAATCTTTCTGAACAAAGATTTTTTCTTTTTCTCTTCTTGGTAATACATTTTAACGCTTACCAAAACTTTCTAATCCCTTCCGTAATACAACTACACAATATGATTTTTCAACCAATAACAGCGCGACTCACACTAACGCACCAATCCTGGAACGTTTACGTCACTAGAATAGCTCCACCAATCCTTGCGCGGCTCACACCAACGCACCAATCTCAGCGCGAGCACTATTCTGATCTAATATCCAATGAGAGCGCGGTCTGTTTGACGTCAGCATTCGCTGCAGTTTCTCGCTCCTGTCTCCTGTCAGTCGTCTACCCCTCCTTTACAAAATTTCTCAGTAGACTCCGTGTCAAATTTCTACAAAATCTATTAGTTACAACATATAAACATCTCCATTGTCTGCTTCGCTAACCAAAGAATAGTAAAGAAAATCTATTTCACAAGAAACCTCTCGTTGACACAGTAGCACATCCCTCTACTCTGCCCTTCTAACATACATTCATTAACTGTTTCCTCTAGGACTTATCCGAAGAGTCTTACAATCAACTAAATATACAAACATTCACGCTCATTCATGCAAGGAAATATAGTACATACACACAGAATCCTGCTTTTCCCGAGAACAGCGAACAATCTGCTCCATTACAGAATTATAACACACGTTAACCAAGCAGCTTACCTCTGCCCAGTTTCTCAAACAAGCTCAGAGAATACCTATTACTTCTCCCGTGATAAGCTTTAACGGCGAACCTTACGGATCCCTGGGACTTAAAACCAGAGTTTCACAGATAACCTTCACTACCATACACACTCCTTATATACCAGAAATATCTCTAATAGTAACATATAACAATGTCACTGATTCCGAACCCAGACAATGTGAATTTTCCTGCATACGTACAGGACCAACAATCCCGTCTTTCCCGAGAGCAGCATATACTTCCCTCTGCCCTACTACGGAACTGCTACTAGCTTCCAAGTTCCAGAAGCACTACATATAACTCAACATGACGACTCCAACATATAGTATTAGTACATATACCAACATCAATCAATAATCAATAATCAATAAGCTAATGTACAAGCAATCTAATCAGATCAAGACAATCATCAATAACCATCCTCACTCTGCTACCAGGAACTTGATGCAGATTGGGGTGTACAAAATCTCCCTACTTCCACGGATAGAGTAATTTCACAGTTACACGCACACACACTCACCATACACTAGGGCCCATTTCACTAACATACACTCAAATACTCTACCAGCATTGAACCTGTGGAAAGAAACCTTCTAAAACTCCTAAACCCCACATCTACACCGAGGTCGATAAGACCTAGCTATTGCAATTGTCATAATCTAAACAATCTATACATCAATAATCAAATAGAGTACTCAATAATTGACAAGAAATAATCACCAACACCGTATTTCAAATTATGATTCTTTATCTAAAATTAGTCAAAAGAAATGAATCAGAATAAATCATTTTCTCATAATTACCTATTCTAGCTAAATGTCAGAATGGGTCATCAGGACAAGTCTCTCAGTAGAAATCTCCCAAGTCACCGTCTTCACAGCATCGATCCTCACCAACGCAGGTTTGGGAAGAAAATGGCAAAGTGGCCTCCCACCCTCTCTAGGCTAACAATATTTATAATGAAACTTGCAATATTAAAGAAACATTAATGTTGTACACGTCCGCCGAATCCGCTGAGCAGAGCGAGCAGGAAAGGATGTAGCATCGCTACATTTGGAAAAATCTCCGCTCAGAAAAAGTCACAAAAATAAAAAGACAGAACAGGAACTAAATATTAAATGTATCTTCTCAACTTCCACACATTTCCTCTGGTGAGCTCAGAGTTTAGAGTCCTTCTTTAAGGCTCCTTTGTTTTCCAAGGCTGCCAAGGCTGTCCCAATGCATCTGGAGACTTGCCCAGATCTGCTGCTGTCCTCACGGAAAGTTTTAACCAGGCAAGGACTGTGGACAGATGACTCGCATCCATATTCAGCAAGGCCTTTCCCATCACAAATTCTCACTCGAAACCTGGCTTCAAAAGTCAGCCATCTTTGATTAGGCCACAATAGGCCACAATAGACCATCTTAATTAAAAGAGACAAAACAACGTTACCACAGCATAATGATTGAACAGTGTTAACCCCACTAATACCCTTATGTGTATGTAATTATCTAGCTTTAGCAACACAAAAAAGCATTAATTCAAAAGCGTTTCGTGCTTAAAATAAACAGCACTCAGCAACGTTTATTTAATAAAACATGCACATTTATTAATAGCAATACAAAAGCGTTCCCACGTGTCGGTTTTCTTATCATTAGTATGTTGGTAAGTTTAAACATACACTTACACAAAACAAATAATTATTAATTAATGATTATTAATTTTAATCATGACAAATAGACAAACCAGAGCTTCAAAACCCTATAGATTTCATTTAGAAAATCCTGCTCCAGCAGTGTGGCCTAATGCTGTTGTTACATATAATTTTTTCTTTTTGGCTTCAAGAGTACATATCTTTTTACTATTTGCTTTTAAAATACATAGTACATCTAGCGATCCACTGATGCATTACGTATCGTCTTCAAAGGAAATCATAGACATTGGGTGAATATGCCCAAATGATCCCATTATATAGTATTTAGTAGTGGTTAAGGATCATTTGGTCCTCATATCCGAACTATTTCATTACTCTTATGTTCAAATCAGTCTGGGATGAATTAAAGATGGTTATCAGAGTTTTCGTTCACTGCCCAACAATGTAGACCAGCATATTATATCAGAAAGGATGTAGCTATAGACTGGTCCATGGTATGTCGTCGTTTAGACCCTGAGCATCACAGTGAAGCTAAAAGACCCATTTTTGTTCTTTTATGAACAGGTACCTGGAAATATCACTAATGTGTGATGGTATAGAAGGTTTCTCTAATACTGGTCATTGGAAATCTTCTGCTCCATGGTTCTTTTAAAAAAAATGTCTGGTGAGTCTGGTTGTAGTTTTCTTGCACCTAAAAGTGCTTTTATGTTCGAGCCTGCGTGCCTTAACCTTCCGAGTTGTCATTCCGACATACTTAATTTGACACGGACATGTAAGCAGATAGATCAGATTACTGCTATTGCAATTTGTGAAGTTAGATTGAACCCATGGTCTGTTTGTTCCTATATCTATAGTTGTCGTATGTGTTGTCTGAGGACAAATGGAACATGCCCCACAAGGGCGATGTCCTTCTACTGCCGGGAGACCCCATAGTGTTCCCACTGACCTCATAGGTGTAGATTTAGGACGTGTGTGTATCAGTCTATCTCTTAGATTGCCAGACCTTTTAAAGGCAAACAACGGCGGGGCAATCTTGTCGTTACAACAATTCAGGATATGCCAATGTTTCCGAATGCTTTTCTGTATGCTGTTTGCCAAAGTACTGAACGTGTTGACAAAAGTCAACAGATCTTGTGTTGGTTTATTTATTGGCGGTTCCAACAGGGCTTCACGGTTGTTATTCGTGGCCCGTTTCAAAGCTTGTTTTACAAGTTAATGAGGGTAGTGTCTATCTAACAGTTGTTCAGTTAGAAGTTCTGCATGGTCCTTGAAACTGTTTACAGTGGAACAGTTTCTTCGAACTCGAAGAAACTGCCCATAAGGCAAATTGTCCCTTAGGGCTTTAGGATGTTGACTATCATATCGCAACAGTAAATTACGTGCCATTGGCTTGCAGTATAATTCACTCTCTAGGCCCAGTGGTGTGGCAAGAATGGACAGATCTAGAAAGGCCAGTCTTGTCTTGTTCATTTCAACTGTAAATTTCAAGAACTCATTGCGTGTATTGAGCCATTGATGGAACAAAAGAATGGACTCATGATCACCCCGCCAAACTACCAACACGTCATCGATATAGCGCTTCCATAAGCGAATCGATTTAAGAAAAGGGTTGGCTGGAGTAAGGACATGTTCCTGTTCAAAGGAGTGTACATACAGATTCGCCAAACTTGGCGCAAAAACACTGCCCATACTGGTCCCTGAGATTTGTAAGTATATGGTGTCCTCATACTTAAAAAAGTTGTCTTTCATTGCCAGACGAGCAAGGGACATGATAATGTTGCAGGGATTCTACTCATGCACAGAACTATGCGCAGGAAACCAGGACCTCAGTGAATTGTGGTGTACCAAAAAACTCACCTCAGTACCCAGAACCCCTATCCGACGAGCATCAGTGTCCCATTCGTTATCCGTATTATCTCGGAGGTCCCAATGTATAGACAACCCAGAACAAATGACTTTTCTCAGGAATGGTGGGAATCAGAAATACCTGTTCGCTATTATTCATATATCAATCCCCAACAAAGTAATCAGAGACACGGTAAAGTTTAAAAGGTTTATTTTATAAACTACGTGTCCTAAGATGCAGTACTTTGGCTAACATAAGCAGACAAATGATTATAATTAAAACCATCACCATTGTTACAATACCATAGAAAATGAAAGGAGAAATCATAGTATAAATGACAGTGGAATACAGGCACCTTCCTTTCGCTAGTAAACGAATATTATTAGACTAGTAGAAGGTCTCTAGGCTTCAATGGGGAACCCCATACCATAAAGATCAGCTTTATGTGGATCACATCACAGGATTAGCTTTGCTCTGCGCCTGGAAATGTTCTTCTCCAGAATGTGTTTAAAACGCATGCAAACTGTAATATTAAAGGCTCTCGACATTCAGGTATTTGCAGCTGTGTGCATATTATGACTAGAGAGTGGGCCGATTAACCTGGATTCAAAAACATACATTGTCTAGCGGCTCAGAGTGTTTTGCACATTATGTTCAGACCAAGGTCGCAGCGCACGTCTAGGGAGGTGAACAACAGACAGTTCTCATGTGAAGAAAAGGCAAGCAAGCAGTTCTCAAATAATAACATGTCTCTGCAGTGTCGTGTGCAAAAGCAGCAAAAATGGCAAGATGGCTTTCTAAAAGCTAACGCGCTTATGCTAACATAGCAATGTATGTATCTAAATCGCTACCTTCACTACAATAAAGTGTACCGGTGTAATAGATTTTAAATCGGTTTCTTCCAGAATGGAAGCCACTGTATCTAAGGTTTCATCTTGAGGAATGGAAGTGTACAGTGATTCGACATCGAAGGAAACTAAAAAGTCTCTCTCCATGTCGAATTCAATTTGTGGTAATAATCATAAAACATCTTTCGTATCCTGGAGATACGTCGGCATCTTCTATACGATTGGTCTCAAAAAGTGATCCACAAAGGTGGATAAAGGTTCTAGAAAAGAACCTAGGCCTGAAATTATTGGCCTACCAGGAGGTTGTCTCTGGGTTTTATGCACCTTCGGTAAGATGTAAAAATACGGCATTGCCGGGTACTTTGTCTGTAGATATTGGGCTTCACGTGTTGTTATCCACCCTTCATTAGATGCTTCTTCGGTAAGATCTCCAATAGTTTTTCTAAGTCTCTCAGTAGGATCTTCTGTCAGGACCCTATATGATCTGTTGTCACTAAGCTGCCAAAGGCATTCGGTCCTGTATTCACTTGTGTCTAAAATGACAATAGAACCACCTTTGTCGGCGGGTTTGATTGTAATTCCACTATTCTTCGATAAAGATTGCAAGGCCTGTTGTTCTAAACGTGGTAAATTATTATAGGTTTTGCGCTTGTGCTTACACAGTTTAACAATCTCTCCTTGGACTGCATTTTCGAAAGTCAGTACCTGAGGTGGTACCGTATGTCCAGGAGGGTTGAACGTGGATCGTATTCTAAGGCCTGTATTCTGTTGACTTTCATCATATTCTGATGATTGTTTGTCTTTAAAAAAATAGTGTAATCTTATTTTGCGAAAAAATTGTGCTAACTCGCACTGGATTTGGAAGGGATCACCCTCCGAAGTAGTGACGAAACCCAGTCCTCTGTTGAGAACAAGTTCCTCATCCTTAGAGAGGATCCTCTTGCTTAAATTTACTACGAGGCTGGGTTTGTGTTGTTCCCTGGTTGTGTGGAATTCTTTCTCGTATTGCTCCGTGTTCCTGTGTGTGGACCCATGGCCTGGTCCCAATGTACCTGGGCAAGTGTGTTTCTTCTCCTGCCTCTGGATCTCTGTGGGCCATACCCTAAAAAAGACTAGTTGTCATATTCAGGTTGAAATGCTTGTAAAGGAGCCATTGGTGGCTGAAAAGTTTGTGGTGGATATCCTCATAGGTGGCCACCACTGTTGGAATTGTGGTGTAATATATCCCCTACGGTTGTTGGACCTGTAGTCTACCTCTACCTCTATATTGCGGCTTCTGGACACCTGGTCCATCAGCATCACTGGAACCTTCGTCAGAACTAGAACCTGAATATGTAGATCCATATCTCCTGCCATTGCTCTTAAACTCAGGGGGGGAATAGTTCTCACTCATGTATGGATATACTCTCTCGTGTTTGAATTTTGCTAGATCTTTCTTAAATTTGTCAATTTTGGTTAATAAGATAGAGTCTTTGAACGCTTTGTTGTTTTTGTTGGACTCATCTTGATTTTTCTTAAAAAGTGTCGCCGTGATGGTAGTTTTAATTTGAGATTCTAAGACTTGTATCTCTATCAAAATAGAATCAGCAACTCTCTTAGCTGTGCTGATAATTAAAATTAGCCAATCACGCGTACAGCGCCAGGCTATTAAGGACCAATCCTTTAAGAATACCTTATCTTGTAAAAATAACCAAGGTGCATTAGTAACAACCAGCCCTGGAGGTGCTCCGCTTGCTCTTAAATATTCGGCCATAATTGCACCATGTATTGAGGAACGTGAGTGGGATTTTTTGAGAATAAGGACTTTTCCCCACTCATCGCCTGTACCTTTCGAGAGAGCATTAGGTCCCTCGAGAATACTAGGGGTATTGTCAAGAATCGATTGATACACAGCATCATCATATGCTAGGCCACTAAATTCGGCCATCTCCAATAGATGTTGGAAAAGAAATATGGAAGAACAGGAAAATAATAAGAGGGAACGGTCCTGCAGTAATAAATCTGCTAAGCATAAATAAGTTGCAAGAGAGAACCACCTAAAAAGTGTAGTTCAATTGAAAAAAGACCCGCAGCCAACAGCTGCTCAAGAACAATAATAACGCACTTAGAAAGATAGGGTCCCTTAGACCCTATCTTTCTAAGTGCGTTATTATAATTCCCATAGAAGCCCATGTTCCGGTGAAAACATTGGCTTCTATGGGAATTCACACGGGCATATTATCAAGCACATTATCGCCGCTTTAGCGGCAGTTTCCTGAAGCTAAAGCTGCAATAATTGTAACGCAGTCCTTGATAATATGGACCTTAAAGAGCAGCAGGCCTTTTGGCAGGGGTACACTTATTGGCACTGATCTCCATTAATAGGCAATAGGAGCGCTGCCACTGAATGTCCTCCAGAAAGCAGTAAGCAATACTACACCCCTCCTTACACTCTGTTCACCTTCTGCCTTAACTGTACCTTTTTTTTAATTATTATTGACTAAGGCTATAAGCTGCTCTTATTCATTTTGTAGGCTCTTTTGTGATCTCCTATTTTGTTTCTGGCACCATGTCTCCATTGATACCTCTGTGATTCATACCGTATATAGTCTTTGTTTTAAGGTTCCCTGGCCCCTGAACATATGCTGTTCCTATTCTGTCCATATAGAGTTTGTCAAGCAGTTCTGTATTGCTTAACCCTAAATCTTCAGTGAGTTCTATGAGCTTTTGCTGATTTTTACCTACGTGACTTGTCATTGGACACAAAAGTGCAATTAACACTGACCAATAGGAAGCAATGTTAAGTAATGCCTGAAAGACAGAAGCAAACCAACTAGGAGAGCTTTTCGATGTCATTGGCTGATTGGCCAGGAGTGAATCTGTGTACCTGGACAAGCTGACTGGGCATGTGATAGCTCCTTGCATTGCATTGCACCTTATTGCATTGCTTTTTGGCACATTACCTTTCCGCGAAAGTGCAGCCCTAGCTGGTTCAGCCGTTTTCTGTAACTGCTGGAAGAACTCCATTTTATCTCAAGATGTTGTACCCAATATGTAATATTTACTGTATAGTGGTGTTCTCCACTTTAGGAGATGTTTTTGTCGACTTGTTTCCCACTCCTTCAAATTCAGAAGTCAGTCTTGTTCTGGAATAGTCCAGTAGGGACTATTGACAATTAAAAAGGTGTTTTGCCCACAAGAGCTTAACTCTAAACAGCGTTCTGCAAAGTGGCCTAAACCTTCACATTACAAAGGCAAGGCTCTAAAGCGGATTGGTAGGATTCTAGTTTCCATGGTAGCCAGTGGAAAAATGCGAGAAAAGGATTACTCTCCCATTTTCACCTTAGAGGAAGGCCATGATAATCCAAAAAGACATTTATTCTACCTTTCGTTGCAAATTTAACATCTCATTTTATCCAGGGAAATTAAAACTATCCCTAAAGGATGCTGGGAAAGTGCTGTAGAAAGATGATCCTTCTGGTTTGGGGAATATTTTGAATTCCAATGAATCCCTGGGAATGGCAGAGCCAGGCCTGAAATACTCATGTTGGCAAGAAGTTGCCCGTATGACTTGGTTTCCTGCAAATTGTTTAAGTTGATACGAAACTCTAAATATTGATGATTTTCTAAATATTATTTTTATAACAAACAAGTACACTGAAACTTTCTTTGTGCAATGTGAGCACATTGAGCTGAAAGAAATATGAGCTTAAAGCTTTTAAAAGATTAAATGTGTCTGATAAGGGAGTTTGCCTGTGAAGAGCATTTTGCCATACAATCACTAAAGGAATAAAAAGGTGACCCTTCCAAGGAATTCCAAACAAAAATCCAGACAAAAGGTAAGTAGTACTGACTGGAAAAGCCAATCGGTTTTGCATTTGAGATCTTTTGGCTTTGCCAATGTCTTTTTGTGGTGCTGTGCAGCATGGCCAAAAGACAAAAAAAGCTAATAAAAATAAAGCTCAAAGATGCAGCTGGAGTGCCGTGTCATTTTGTAGGCATGCACATGTATGGCGATGTATGGTAGATATGGGGGTAAAGTGGGGAGATGCAATGAGGAATGGATGGGAAGGTGAAAAGCAGCTTAACAGGGAGAGCAAGATGGGGCAGGGCAGAAGCAAGCAGGCAACATGGAGCACTGCAGAGGCAAGGAGTTTGTTGGGTGAGAAGCACATGAGTGGCAGCTTACAACACAAGGGAGAAAGCAACAAGGAGCACAGGGATGGGTATTTGGAGGGGGTAAAAGGACATAGAATAAAACATTGGAAAACATGTGCACTCTCATGGCGTGCTTAAGCATAAAGAAAAAAGTAGTTCCCTAGAAGTAAACACTGGAGGAATAGAAGGACCTCATTTACAGAGATGGTACAGATGCTAAGCTTCAGGAGAGGGACAAACAAAAAAATGGACTAGCTGGGACAATGAAAGACATGGAAAGAGAAGCAAGCAACTGAGAGTACCACTAAAGACAACTAATGCACAATGTTAGGTGGTCTGTAAGCCCCAGTATGTTCTAGGTAACCTCACAATAGATCTTTTGCAATTAGACAATTTGTGCTGTCTGGTAGGCTCGACCTAAAACTGAGAGGCAAATTTATCAGCCCCTTTGCGTTGCTCTTGCACCACGCAATGTGGTGCAAGAACGACGCAAATTGAAAATGAGATTTATGAAACTATGCCGGGCCACCTTGCATGGCCCTGAGTGGCTTCATAAATCTTGAGTAATGCAACTTAGCGCAAATCGATGCGTTGCATTACTTGGCGCCAGGGAGGCATTTCCATGGTCATTGCATGGGTGTTTCCATGCAACATCAATGGATTTTGAAACATCCAGATTTACCAGAAGTGGTAGACCTGGGAATGCGCCAAAAACCTACGCCTACCCAGGTGCGGCATTACAAGGAAAAATATGTTTATTTCTCTATGCTTTTTCATCTTTCTATGTGTGCTACATTCTACAGCACACATACAAAGAGGAAAAAGCCTTAGGAGATTGTTTTGTGCAATCCTCCTTACTGCACAGGCACCCTTGCTCCATGGTGCAGAGCTGCCTGCACTGACGCTATCGTACGGCTTATACTTTCCCAAGTAAAACTGTGCATTTGTTGGACAACATAAACGTCAGAACTGTATGAGACTGATTCTGAGCACACCCTCAGGATATGTTGGTCTTAGTCTTTCTAGCTCACAGTGCACAATCTGTACCCCACTCCTGATAAGGTAACACATGGATTGTGCAATCTCGGAACAACACAACTCTGACTCCCCAAGGAAATCGTGGTTACAGACCTTGTAACCTTTTGGTTTGGTTACTCATGCATACCCAAAAAGGTACACAAGAAATACACAACATGCAAGGCCAATATTTATTGAAGCATTGTGATTCTTGAGTAAAATACATGCACTGCAATAATCAATAGAAGGAAACTAAATAACATGATCAGCATCACGAGAATGGTGAAAAAGATAAACAGTCCAACCATTTTGCTGTTTACATAGAATATAAGTACTGTAAAATATTGTACTCCTACCTATCGCTACCTAACCTAGTGGGCCTAGGGTGAGTGACTCTGCCAAATCCCTGTAGGGTGATCTAACTCCCCAGTTACTTGTGGGTAAGTGTCATCAGTGTGCCCTTGTGGTGGAGAGCTGGGCAGCATCCCTCACAAGAGGTAAACGGGAATCAGCTGGGCTTGAACTCCAGCATGGGGGTGACCTCTCAGTGCCAGCAAAATGCTCCCCTCTCTAAACAAGGGAGTGATGTAATTTATATATTAAACATCACCTATGCTGCCATGCCAAAGTCCCAGTCAGGCCACTATTGTTGATGCAATTGTGATAGCTATGTCGCTGAACGAGGAATAACAAACAACAATATTGTGTGCAATGATCTTAGCCCTTGTACAGAATGTTCAAGATATTTTATAATTTACCTATGAAGTAGAAAAGTAAGCAAAGCTAGTTCAGAAAATATTATCCTGCACAGGCACGCAAATGAATGTTTGTCAAATGTCACCCTGTTTAAGAAAGGAAGGCAACTTAAAAACGTGGGCATGTAAGATGGTGGTGTTTCTAGCCAGGCCTAATGTGACCATATGAGAGTGCTAGTAAATCTGTGAATGTGCCAAAATCTGTGGGTGGATGCGTGGGAAGGCCTCCCTGGGGTAGAGTAATGCAATGCTGCGATTTGCACTGCCTTGTGCTCCTCTAGATTTATCAAGCCATGCAGGGCTACGCAAGGTGGCCTTGCGTGGCTTGATAAATTGCACTTAGGTTTTGCATCACCCATGCTTCCCCTTGCATGGCTCAAGGGCGATGCAAAACCTTGATAAATCTGACCCTAAGTTTAAAAAGGTTCAATACAGAGTCTTTAATAAGCATTAAAGAGGAATGCATATTTTAGTCATGAAGATTCAGAAATCACAAACCATAACATAACCCAAGTTGGCTAAGAAAGTCCCCTCTAGATCAGGTGTTTCCATCCAGTTGATTGCCAGCTAGCAGTAGCTCACAGACACTTTCAGAGCAGAGTGCAGCTTTGAGTTAATTTTTAAATAAGCACAGGGTCACATTTTCCATTTAAAGTTAAGGGAAGTTAAGGGAAGGCTCTGTTTATTTCACATCATTATCATAATCAGGCTGCAGAAATCAGGGCCTGATAAAGAGCACACAGGTATTTCACTCTTACATAAAAGTCCTTTGTCAATTCAATATTGGAGTGTGAGAACAAAATTATGATTAAGAATGCTTTTAAATTAAAATGAAAAGTTGCCCTAATGATTAAGTGAAGTTGTCATTTTATTTAGCTCTCATTTCAAAGTGTCATATTAACAAACAATAGGCCTCTTGCTCTCAGTGGGCAGCAGACACAGTGCCAAATTTATAACTGAAAAAGACAGTAATTTTTTTTCAATGGGGAAATTTAAAGTGAAGGAAAATATTTCTATGAAAGATTAAGTCTGGGGGCCATATTACTAATATGGGGGTCCACAGGACCACCGTACTCGTGGTTGGGCACTGACCACCATCACCACTGCGGTCCCGCCTGCAGTATTCTGAGTGTGCAGGCAGACCTCCACAAAAGTGCTGCGTCCGGCGATATCCAGGATCCAGCTGCAGTGGTGCAGTGGTCAAGAGAAGTAATATCTTAGCGGTGCCACTGCGGCGCAGCCGGACATATTATGAGCTTCCTGCCACCGCCCATTTCATGGCGGTGAGTCTGTCATGAAAAGGGTGGCAGATTGGCAACTAAGGGGGCTCTAGCAGGGCCACTTGCCACTCCTGGGGATGCATACATGTGGGCACATGTTATGCTTTATGAAAATTAAAGTTGTGCTGTTCCTGAATGATCTAGAATGTAGAAATATACAAAAGACAGTAGGCTACAGAGTCAAAGAGATGGGAATCCATTTATTTGGAATATAATGCCCTCACACACCTAGGAGGGTGTCATGCTTCATCATCGGGCTGCTCTTGGTCTGGCCGGCGCAGCAATGCCTGACGGGCTCCCGATGAGGGGCACTTTGGCGGAGATCTTTTTCCAAATAGCCGTTTGGTGGTGTGGGGGTGAGAGATTTAGTGAGTGTAGATGAATGAGTGGTGTGTGATGTTTATGTGAATTAAAACAAGGCTGGGAGAACCAGCAAAAATAATTTTAGGGGTCTTCTACCCAGATTAAAATAAAGAGGAAAGGCGCAATGCTATATTAATTTCTTAGGTGTGGCGCTCTTCCGTGTGGTTGGTCAACATGTTTCTTCGCAATTCTACATGTCTAGAGGCAATTCGTCAGGACCTAAAGTTAAAAAACTATCTTCACTTAGGTGGACCGAAAAACGATGAATTAATGTTTGAGATTTATGCCACCATGACTTACTCTCTACAACCTTATCAGAGTAAAATCATTATTAGAAACTGGGACCACTCGAGAACTGAGTTCTAGATCAGAATTAAGTGTAAATTTTTTTTATACAAAATGTTTAATAAACATTACAGAGGGATGCATATTTTAGCATGAAGTATCATGAAAATATAGAAATACAGAATCACAAATCATAAGAGAAGCCAAGTCGGCTAATAAAGTCTCTCTAGATTCCAACTGCCAAGTTCATAAAGAGTACTGACAACATTCAAAGGGTCCTATTACGATGTTGGTCGAAGTTTCCTCCGACCAACACCGTGGCGGAAACGAGACTGACTGTCCTCCGGTCGGCAGTCCCGATCGCCTAATTATGATGCGACCGCACATTTCTCTATGTGAGCTTGTGTTACTGGCCGGTTTACGGCTGTAACACAAGCTAACATAGAGAAATGGGAGACTGTGTTAATCCCCGCACCCCGTAGCAGGCACCTCAAGGTGCCTGCTACAAGGTGCAGGGTTTAACAGGGGGGCACCATAGGTGCTCCCTTGACCCCCAACCAGAGACCGCAAGGAAAAGGGGGCCCTGTTAGGGGTCCACAAACATGCTTTCTGACAGGGTTTCCATGTCGGAAGGGCCGGCGTGGAAATCCTGCCGGAAACCGTATATTGTTATTTGGAGGGTGTAAACCGCTGTCCACATAGATTATGGGTTCCGACTAGCCGACAGGCTCCTTGAGCCCGTTGGAAGATAGCTGGAATGAACAGCCGGCTTCAATTCCAACCGGCTGCATCACAGTCAGCCGGCCGGAATTGAAACCGATGATGTCTGACATAAAGCCTTCGACCTAAGGTCGGAAGCCTCCAACCTAAGGTCAGAAGCTTTATCACTGATATCGGAATCTGCCCCTAAGTGAGGAAGAAAATCTCAAAATATTCGGACAGAGATCTTGGGAGTAAAATGGAAAGTTGCCCCCAATATCTCAAAGCCAGAGGGTTTTATACATAATGTGTGCATAATAATTAATAAAACTGCACATTCGGCATGGCATGATCATGGTTAAGTTGCATTGGCAAATCGCAAACTATTTAGTTATTCAAAAGGTTTTTAACACTAACCCATTCCTTATGGTAAGAGAAATCTTCTGCTTGCTTCCTCAGCAACTGCACTCTGGAGATGTACAACCCAATATGAATGTGTTTTAACAACAGCCCAAATATTCATGTTCTTATGCCCGCCTGCATCAGAACTTCCAGTGGAAGTCCTCCAAAATGATACATCAAGTACACGATGTAAAGTTTCATTCACAATACATGCCTTCTAATACTCCAATCATTGCGCTCTGTGCTCTGTAGAAACAGTGAGGAGAGAACACTCACAACTGGTAGCTGATTTAGAGGGGGAATGAGCAGGAGCAAAATGAGCAAAACACCAGAAACTGCATCCATTGTAATTAAACGGTGCCTTGCATTAAAATGTGGCATAACTACACTACATCATTTAACACATTTCTAAATGAGATAATCATATTGTTTCAACTACAAAATCGTTTATTCACCAGTTACAATCATATGTTACATTAAAATTACCAATTTGCACAAATAATTTGTCACCCAAAATTGCAGATCGAAAAGAATCTTCAACAATAGGACTTAATTAAATTAAATTTGATATTGCAAAATTATAGGGATTGCACCATGTATAATACCAGAAATAAAAACATTTCTCTGAAGAAAATCTTTCTCTGGCACACCACCATTATCTGAAAAATGTGTTCATATGAAGGTACTTTACAGAGTCTGGTGAAAGAAGGGTTTCATCTTGAATTTTTCCTCTGCAGTGAGGTAGTGGATATTTCTCCCAGCTCTTTATTTTAATTTAAAAAACGTTTTTTTTAGGTCTACTACATTAATACCTGAAACTGTTTCCTATAAGCTAATTTATCACTGCAACATCTGTCAGCAATTGTTTCTGTCAGCAGGGATATGAGAGGACATGAAGAGCAACTTATTTTGCCTAAATCTTTTTTCTTTTCTTCTTTATTTTCATTTTACAATTTAATTTTGAGGTGTGGTGTTTATTCACCTATATGATCAGTAATACAGGAGGTCTTGACCCATGACTTCAACTCTTTTGTCTTTACAAAATAGCACAATATCAATAGCACAAGTGGTGTAACAGTATAATCTTAATATTTTTGATTGTGATAATTTCGATTATTCGCTATGTTTTTAGTAAGCATATTTTCATTTCATCAGGTTTGTGTATTAGTGTTATTTATGGGCATTATTAGAGAACCATTTATCAGCATTCTTATTTTATTTTCACGTGTAAGTTTCTCATTTGTGTGTAATTGCCGAAACTAAGCCCAGGCTACATCCTGGGAAGCAATGACTAGCCTTGCACACTCCTTTCTATTGTACAACAGTATAAAAACCTCATGGTTAGCCAGCTATGCACAGAAGGGTAAACAACCTTTACATCAAGGTTTTTGCCACATTGTACCTTTACCACGCGATTTTTACCACGCATAATTTTAGAATGCATATGTTTTTACAAGGTATGCCTTTACCACGCATTTAATGTAAGTTCTGGGGTTTGTGGGGTTAGGATTTTGTCCTAAATTAGGATTTTGTCTTAAATTAGGATTTTGTCTTAAATTAGGAATTTTTCTTAAGTTAAACTTCAGACAAATTTAAGTTAAACTTAAGTTTAACTCAAGACAAAATCCTAACTCAAGACAAAACCCTAATTTAAGACAAAATCCTAATTTAGGACAAAATCCTAATTTAAGACAAAGTCCTAATTTAGGACAGAATCCTAGCTTAAGACAAAATCCTAATTTAAGACAAAATCCTAACCTAAGACAAAATCCAAAAGTAGTAAGTTTAGGATTTTGTCGTAAGCTAGTTCTGTGAATCGGGCCCTTGCAGAGTATATCTCTGCGTTGTTCCGTCATACAACCCACAGAAAGAGAACCTCATGCGACTGCATGTGAAAGACAAATGGGCTTATGCTTGTGAACCTTGGACAGCAGGGAATGCGAAGGCAAAGCTATGAGCAGAGTGCCTTAGAGAAAGGTACAAGGAGTCTTTGGAAAACATTCCTCATAATGGCAAACTACATCTTAAGTCGGTCCCACCAAGAAGGGTTGATACGCAGGATCAATGGGAAGCAAAGTAGACTCAGAAACTCCCCCGTGAAGAATTCAACCAAAGGCACTCATTTGGTCTTTCAAAGTATTAGTTACTAAGTAAATTTAATTAACATTACAGTAATAATGTAATTAGCAAAAACGAGTACCAATCAGCTATAAAACAGTACGCTCACTGCATATAAATTGCCTAATAAGAAATATATGAAAGCCAAATAATTAGACTGAGTAACACAGTGCTCCACACAAGTTGAAATTGTTCTAAAGAATGCCTGCAAGTATTTGCCAATAAATTGAAGTCTTCTTATAGGGTTTTGAAGAATATGATCAATTCCTATATACAGAACTAAAATTATTTGTGACACATTTAATACATAACCAGACCTGAACCCTAGAAAGTGAGCACAAGGAATGATAAGCCCCAAAAAGTATATTAGTGCCAGGGCATCTGGAAGGGTTGGAAGACCCTCCGCCACACAACTGAAGAGGAATAGAGTAAAGTCTGTGGCCCCCAAGCAGAATGGAGACAGATAAATCATCTAGTCATTCATGCAACTGTATTCAAGGTGTTATGCTGAGCTTGAAAACCCATATCACTTTGAAGACAAAGATGACCACCTGGATTTTATGCTGCCATTCTTAGGTAAGCATAAGGCCATCATTGCAAGTGTAGCAGAGCGGTATTCCCGAGGAGGATTTCCTCTGCTATACGTAGAGTGGTCTGGTGTTACCAGGCCCAAAATGACCAGATCCAGTTGTACAGTGTGGGGATCTGCACCGGGTTAAACTGAGTGTGGAGAAAGCCCCTTCAACCATGACACAGTCTCTCATCTCTCTTGATGCCCTCCATGGCCTCCACATAACTTGACCTGCACCACATCCCGCTAACATGCACCACTTGTTTAGGACAGATGGCAAATGTCAACTGGTTTGCTGAAAAGCAGTGGAAAGTATCTGGTAATTCGGGGTCCATATGGGTAGTCTCATTTCTGGGAACAAAAACTCATATTGGTCGGATTTAGGCGAGGGGATACTGTCTGTCTGGAATCTGTGGTTACTGGGAATGACTCAATCAACAAGTGGCCTGAAAGAAGTCCAAAAGTGAACGATAAATATATTTAAATTATGCAGCAGCTTGAAATTGTCCATATCTTTACATTAATGGTGTGGATTGTGTGGGCGGTACTAATCCTCTGCCCCAGCCCCACCGAATTCTAAATGTTTCATATTCCCAATCTCTGGCACTTTCCTGAGCACATCTATCCTGCAGATTAGAGGCTGTGTATCCCACAGGCCTCTGCGCACATTTATACAAAAAGGTGACTAGCTTGTCTTCTGAGCCGGTGCCAATGTTATGCTTTATGGCATTCAATCTTGGAGGAGCAAGGTTTTCCATCCCTTTTCCAGTCATTTGGGGCCAGATGTACTAACAATTTTAGCATGCGTGAACGGGTTAGCGACCCGTTGGCGCATGCTAACATTGTCATGGCCATGTACCATACAATTTTCGGAGTTGCAAAAAAAAAAGTGTTTAGAGACTCGCTATTTGGAAGGGGCGTTCCCTTCCAAATAGCGAGTCTCAACCCCATGAACTAATGTTATGCGACCGCAATTGCGGTCGCAAAACACCCGCAATTACCACCTACTTCAGTTAGGTGGTAATGCATTCGCAAATAGGAAGGGGTCCCCAAGGGAACCGTTCCCCTTTGCAAATGCATGCAAAATTATTTTTTAAGAGCAGGCAGTGGTCCCAGGGAATATGTACAACAAACAGGATAGCCCATTGGCATCCATTTGTTGAAGAAAAAGGACTCACTGAAATGAAATATCAGGAGCCGAAAATTATCAGGTTGTGCAGAGAACAATTGAAAGGCTGGCTTGGATACAAAACACCATGCCAAGGAGCCTCAACTTCGTTACTGTATGGTCTAGATCTGCACAGTGCACCTACCAAAATAATAGATCAATCTTATCTTTCACGGACATCCCCTTTAACCCCTTCTGTGCCCATGACAAGATAGTCTCGTCATGGAGCGCGGTTGCGCTGTGCCCATGACGAGTCTATCTCGTCATGGACCCCGCCCGCTAATACAATGCCCGGCACAGGAGGGGGAAAGGGCGGGGCACTCAAGGGGTTAAAGACTAGAAATTGTAAATGAAACGGAATTGCAAAGGCTCTTTTTTAGGGACTGTTCCAAGCAGTGATAGGAAAGGCCATCAAATGGGAGGAAGATAAAAAAGGATGACACAGAGATAATATCTTGGCCCTAGTCACCTCGGGGTTAGAATGCATGGGCCTTCTATTAAAATATTGTCTCTATAAGGCCTACAAAGGTAGTTCTAAGACTTTATAGAAAACCAGAGTACAAGTCCTTTACTACTTTGTTATAAGCAATCTGTGGAAACAATGGTGGTAAGTAGTGAAGGAGAGGATGCTTTTGAGACATTGCAAATTACTTTTGTGCCTTCTTGTTCCTTGGATCTTTTGGAGTTCTAAGATTCAGGGTGAGATTTAAGGCCACTGAAGGAGCAGGCATGTTAAGATTCACAAATACCTGTGGGCGTGGTGCATGTTTTTCTATTGTATGCTCAACATTGCCTCCCAGGCCATATGAAAGGAAGGAAAGGATTGCTGTTCATAAGCCTAGTTCCAGCCCCAAACTGAATTAAGTCACATAGTGACCTATGTCTGATCCCATCAATTGTCTGGATCATCAGCCTTTGCCCTCCTGAAATTCTGATCATAATCTAGCCAGGATGTGCCGCATTAGTCCACAGAGCCATCAAGATTTCACTCACATACTAGTCCAACCTGATTATGGCCTTCCTTACAATGATGTTTTGAAAACCCTGTAAATCTAGGAGCCAATTCTTGAGGTTTTTCTCCAGTTTTAATTTCTTGTAATCTGCTGATTGTTTGGAGCCCATAATAACCACCTCTCTGCAATTTCTCGTAACCTTTGAGAACACAATGCATTCCCTTCCATTTTTTTGGGTTTCCATGTGAACATGCACCCTTCAGCATAGGAGCCAGGTTCATCAAATTATTGGCGGGGTCCAGGTCATAGGAGCACTTCTATGGGCAGGTGAGATGACGAGCATGTCTCGCAGGGTGCCCTTACTCACATGAAAACGCTGTATGGGTGGAAAGTTCTGGACTTACGGCGCTACAGTTGTCAGGGCCCAAATTTACATGTGGCACAATCCTCGTGAATGGCTACACCCAAGAGCCATTGAAAGGGTAAGGTTGAGAAATGGTGGAGGGTGGTGCCTTCTTAAATGGTCCACGTCAGTGGAAAATCAACATCAAGAACTTTGCTCAAAATGAAAATGCTTGTGATGTTTTTATTACTAGTAGACAATGCAGATATAAGTTGCGAAAGAAAAAGCAAACAAGCCGACACGTGTTTCGCCCTAGTGGCCCATTGGCCTTGGACTTTTTCAAGGCTAAAATGATTTGAAAATCAAGAAATAAAAATAAGATGAATACAGAATTGGGTGAGAAAAGTGAAGGAGAAAGAGAAAAAGAAAGAGTATGGTGGATTTACCAAAAGGGTAATTTGGGGGGGAAAGGAGAATAGGGAAGTAGTCAAAGAAAACAGATGATGATAGGGGAAGAGGAAACCCAAAAATTTAAAAGTGAGGGATGGAGAGAGAGAGAGGGAGGGAAGAGAAACACAGGGGGAAGGGAAGTAGTCAAGGAAAACACGTTGGGAAGGAAAGGAGAGAAACGATAGGAGAGAGATGATAGTTCAAGAAGGAGAGAAGAGATCAAAAATAGGGCTTATTAGTGGTGACATTTCGTTTTCACATAAAGCAGCATATGGCAGGTGAATATGTACATAGATGACATAATATCAATACAAATGTCATATTGGGTGCATTGACACATTACTATTATAGTAGAATCATAACATTAGTGACAGAATCCTAGGCGCAACAGCATGAACAGGGCAGAACCAACAATGCTATACCGGAGGTGTAATTGTACCTGAGATTAGTAGGGTCCTAAGATGAAAAAGGAAAGGGTAAGTCATGAAAAAAGGAAGTGTATGATAGTTTTAGAAGGCAATTGGTAACATGAGATAAACATCGATGGGCGCATAGCCTGCAGATTAAAGTGGTAGATTCATCAAGAAAAAATATATAATATCACCAAGAGAAAATATAACGTTTATTGCTTGCTGACACCAGAGAGGAGAGTCAAAGGAAAGGAAGATTTGCAGGCGAAAGGAGGGAAAAATCCATAAGGACAAATGAACAAAACAAAGTATCTCATTAGTTGTACAGGTGGAAAGAAAGGCTGCTTACCGGTTTTCAGTAAAAAGCAAGGTCTTCCTATATGAGAGAGCAAATGGTTCAAAAGGTCACTCATAGAATCTAGACACTGGTATCTTCTGACCTCCAATTCCTCACTAACCAACCAAATGGAAGAATGTCCCCAAATGGGTTTCAGAAGAGCCAAGAATCTCAAACAAATCCTATGTAAGTCTGAATTCAAGGACAAAAGGATCAAACCCAAGACGAATTTTCTGACAAAACCTCCTGGATTCTACACCTGCCATAATTGCAATGCGTGCAAACTGGGAGTCAATAAACAAACTGTATACAAACACGACCCTATCACTACCATTCGAATCAAAGATTGGATAACATGTACATCAACACATGTAATCTACATCATAATCTGTCCTTGCACGAAGGCAGTGCCAGGAGCCGCAAGAGACATGTCAGGGATCGCTGCTGCGACCCCTGGCGACTCCTAAATGAAGTTCATGCCCGTGGTCTTCACTTGCCCGGCCTAGAGAACATGGCATCTGAACCCCTCACTTCCTTACTAGCCTCTTGGTCCTCAACTTGTTTGAGGTCTCAGGGTTCTTAATTTTTTTATCTGCTTCATTGGTCAGCTATTCAATGACACTGCTTTTGTCTTGTCAGTTGCATTGCCGCCTCACTTACAGCCTCAGCCACAGATGCCTTTATGCCAAGGACAATAGTCTGACAGGAAAACTGACACTATAAGAAGGTCTCCCCTGGCGATGTATGTATTTCCTGGTAACTTTTGGGTGGAGAGCAGCAAGAGATATGGCCTATGGAATGTCCACATATTTACAGCTCATTGAAAGGTAACGGTCAGTGCCTAATTTGAACAGGTGGTTGCTGGTGGGTTCCACCAGCACTTATTGGGCCCGATTCACAGAACTAACTTAAGACAAAATCCTAAACTTACTACCATTTTGGTATTCACAGAAGGCACTTACTCATTTTGGTATTCACAGAAGGCACTTACTCATTTCGGAATTCACAGAAGTTAGGAGTCCTAAATTTAGGACTCCTACATGCCTTCTGTGAATACCGAAAGTCTTAAAGTTAGGATTTTTCTCAGTTTAGGGGTCCTAAAGGTAGGAGTCCTAACTTTACTACTCCTAAACTGAGAAAAATCCTAACTTTAAGACTTTTGGTATTCACAGAAGGCATTTAGGAGTCCTAAAGTTAGTAGTCCTAACTTTACTACTACTAAACTGGGAAAAATCCTAATTTTAAGACTTTCGGTATTCACAGAAGGCATTTAGGAGTCCTAAAGTTAGGAGTCCTAACTTTACCACTCCTAAACTGATAAAAATCCTAACTTTAAGACTTTCGGTATTCACAGAAGGCATTTAGGAGTCCTGAAGTTAGGACTCCTAACTTCTGTGAATACCAAAATGAGTAAGTGCCTTCTGTGAATACCAAAATGGTAGAAAGTTTAGGATTTTGTCTTAAGTTAGTTCTGTGAATCAGGCCCATTATTTGGGGACTGGCACTTATTTTTTAACATCAGACATTTTCTGTGAGCAACAGAAGTAAAAACACACAAAGCAGAAAGACGGAGGAAGAGAAAGACAAAAAAAGTCACAAAAGGAGAGAGCAGGAACCTGAAAGAGTGAGATAAAGGGGCAGGGAGTGCCTGGTAGTGGTTTAAAGAGTCATCAGGTAGTTTCACGACTAGGGAGCCTTGGTGTTGGGTGTGCCAACATTTAATTGCATCTGTTGCAGGCTACTGAGCAGAACTTTGGCTCCAGAACTCTTTCTTTTGCAAATTAAGCACTGGTAAAGGCAAAGTCATCTGAGATTGGGGAAAATCTGGTTTGTTGCTATTGAGGCCTGTAAGTGACCACTGGTCAGATGGGTGTCAGAAGTGCTCAGAGGTACAAATGTTGAAGGCATGCTTGATTGTCTCTTTTGATGCTTTGTAGGGGTGGGAATTCTCTTCACAATCACATACATTAACTGAGAAGCGGAGTCTGGCTCATCCATAGCACCCTCCTCATCTGTACCCCCTTTTTTCCGCAAATGCCCTTTAGTAAATGGCCCAGCTGGGTATCGGATGTGGGGGCCTTAATCTTCACTTCTTTATGCATAGTCAATTATTAATCAACTGGGAAAAGAGTGAAAGGCTGAGCCACTCTCTGGGATTTGAGCATATAATTCACAGGTTGCAATAGATGGCTGACGCTACGGTACTATGTGACGTTCACCGTGGTAATGCAAACACACTGTGCTAACCCATTTGTAATCATATAGTAGTGTGCTAGGCAAGCACAGCCATATGTCTACCAAACAAAGGCACAGACCAGAACAGGCACATTGCAAACTGTCTGGAGGAAATGGAACACAAACACCCTTTGACACACACTCTATTGAGTGTGATGATTTTAGCAATCATCCCATGCTGCCAAATTCTCCCCCCCTTCCTGCAGGAAAAATGCAGGTAATATGTGTGACCACATGCCTACAGCCACACAGGCGAAAGGACTGGAGAGGCCGGAGACATCTGCACAAAGAGACCACCCAAATATGCAATAAATCTGGACGCTTTGGCACCACTGTATTGGCATTCCTTCAAGATCCAATGCCATGGTGCAGGTGAGGAAGTAGCCGCAACTGAAGGAGGGGAATGAAATAGCAGACAGTGACACGGTAGCCACCAAGCCCTAAGTGGAGTTGAGCTTGAGTCAATTCGGTCTAGATCATGCAGCAAAAAGGGAAGTGGTCAATAACTCTCAGGGAATAAATATCCTCTTATTTTGCACTACCTAGCCTGGGTGTGATGCAACCATGTCTTTATCTCCTTCACCTACCAAACTCAGATAGGTAAGCGGCTCCCTAGCATGGCGGGAGGAAGTTGGTTTCAACCTTGGAAGAGAGGCCCGCAATTAATTAAGGATCAACATAAGCAATCACACACATAGCCCTGCCTGACTTTATGGCCTAGCGCATGCTTCTAGTTTCTATTGTGTGAGCCTAAATGCTTCTAAGCACATTCAATGAGGGTGACTGTGTAATCAAAGCTCATACTGGCATTACTGTGAGATTGGTGGTTATGCTCGGCTGATGAAGCCACTCTGCGATTGTAAACACTGAGATTTTCAAAATCACAGAGATTTCTAGTGCAATATTGGTTTTAAATATGTATTAAACCCATTTTTCAACTCACAAAATGAATTACTCAACCCAAACCGACTTGCAATTAGGAAGGGACTTGAAAAGGTCATCTCTTCTTAATTGTGATTCGGTACGGCAGTAACTTTGGTTTGCAATTGTAATTGCGGTTACAAACTACTGATCAGTTACCAACAACTCCAAGGGGTTGGCAACTGATTTGCAAAGGGAAAGTTGCCCCCTTGGGACGCCTACTCCTAAGTGAATGGTGTTGAATGACTTCATAGTGACTAGGTAGTGGACCAGGGAGCCACTTCTTGCTTCACTCGAAGAGTTCCCAAATGGGAATTTTTAAAAAAAGAATCTCCGAGTTCTTGAGTTCTTTGAAGAACCCAGGCTGCTTTAAAAAATGTTTTCTATTTGGGATTGCAAACACAGAGATAATGGCCAGCTGCCCTTGCAGGCCACCATACCTGTGTTTATGGCCAATCACATGGCGTCACAAATAGCAACTTGTCTATTTAACAAGTATTAGGCAGGCCGTTATACAACCTGCTATGACTAGACATATTGCAATGCAACCCATTACTACATAGATGGCACCTTACATTCAGAGACAGATTGCAAAAAGCCCTATAGTTAATGGACCCTTGTTTGAAGAAGTAATGGAAAGAGCAGCACTTCTCTATGTCTCAAGATACATTTGAGAAAACAACCTACTTTCAGACCACCAAACAGGAATCAGTCTTGGAAAAGGCACAGACTCCGCGCTAATCAATATTTAAAATGACTTCAATCTAAATGATACTGTCGACAAAAACAGCAGAGATGCACTGCTAATTCTGGACCTTTTGGCAGCTTTCAACTTGGTGCACTCTGATACCTTATTGCTCAGGCTCATGGAAATTGACACAGAGGATCTCATCCTTGCCTTGGTTTCCTCTTATCTGCAAAACAGGACTAATATGATTCACGATTCCACTTTCATTTGAAAACCCTACAACATAAAAACAGGTGTGCTACTTCACCTCACCCCTTCTGTTCAACATCTGCATAAAACTGCTTCCAGAACTAATCAGTGTCTTTGAATGTATAAGTTACAGTTATGCTGATGACATACAGATGATACTGAATTTGGAAAACCCTGAGAACATAAGGAAAATTATGACTTTTGTGTTGCCTCAAAGCAATAGACCAGTGGATCATTTGAAACTAACTCAAGCTAAATACTTCAAAAAGAGAAATATTCACATGCAGTGATTGAAAAATATATCTCCAGCCATACTCATCGCCAGACGGACTGGAATCACAACCAAAAACATCTAAAGAGGCACAAAACCTTGGAGTTATCATGGACCTGCAACTCTTAAAGAAGGCCCATCTGGTAAACTATCTAAATCCTCTCTATGCCATGAAAATACTTACAGGTATCTTCCCACAACAGGTGTGTCCTTAAAAGGTCCAAGCAACTATGTCACTCATCCCATCCAGTAATTATTATGCTAATGGCCTTCACCATTCCTCCCCATTCTAAATCATAAGAAGGCTGCTGAGAATTAAGAATGCTGTAGTAAGACTACAACTACATGTAAAGACTCATCCTGACATCTCTCCTGTCCTGAAGCATCTACGCTGGCTACGCATCATAAGAAGATTCACATTTCAAGATGCTAAATGCCATTCACAGTGCACCAAATGGTTAAGACCCTGAATTAATTGACAAAAGAGTCACAAAAAATTCCCAGCTGAGGATCTAACGTTCCAGGTTAGCATCACGTCTAATAATTCCACCGTACAAAAAATAAACATTGCAGGTGTTTCCTTCTCTGTACTGGCAACCAAAGTATGGGTTTCCATTCAACCACAGATAGGAGCAACCGAGGACAATCTAAGTTTAGAAGTATGATTGAGCGCTTGCTATTCCCAGCTTCGCCATTTGAAAGCATAGAAAGGACTCACTCACAAAAATGAGACACAACACAAAATTCCAGCACATCTAATAATCCCACTGCACAGGAAAGAAACCATTGGAGGCGCTCCCTTCTCTGTACAGGCTGCTAAATTACAGAGTCTCTCCCAACAAAGATAAGAACGACTGAAGAACACCTTAATTTCTGAAGCAGGGTTAAAGGTTAGCTATCCCCAACATAGCCACCAGAAAGCATACCTAGGAATCATCTTGGAAACATGAGTCATAACACAAAAACCAGCAGCTCCATCTACAATGGACACCTCCATCACTATTTTAAGCAACTAGGGAAAGAACATCAATGCCATAACTGAGGATCTCACACCTTCCAGAATCGCACTGCATTTACCATGAAGAGATTCATCCAGATTACTCCACACGACTTGGCAAACAATCAGCCACCCAGCATGACACCAATTCTGATTTCCCACTTGAATCTCTTTCCACATTAGTACCTCTCACATCTGCTTATGAATTTCCCCCTCCACTCTCCCTAGTATGCAGTCTGACAACAATCCCTCTTGCATGTGCCTACAAATCCCTCTCCTGTCACTCTTCCTAGCATGCGATCTATCACCTGGGTGCTGTATCCACCTCTCTACTAAACATAATCTACTGCATAATTGCCTTAAATTGTATACATAATTCTATCTCAATCTCTACAAACAACGACTCCTAATGCATAACGAAGAATTGTAATCTGGCCAAACTCCTTCACCATAGCATACATCTCCTCACCTTGTGCAATCCTAAATTATCTCCCCTCAATCTAATGTGTGAAGGGACATAGGGCCCGATTCACAAAGGTAAACTGAGACAAAAGTTTTACTTTACGACTTTCAGTATTCACAAATGGCATTTACGGGTAGTAAAGTTAGACCTTTGTCTCAGTCTAACTTAAGTTTTGGTCTGAAGTTTAACTGAGACCAAAAGTATAGTCCAAATTAATTAGAACACAAGACTAAAACCTGTGACCTAATCTGTAGTAATCACTAACATAAGGTTCTGGAGTAAGGTGCTACTCATTGAAAAATACCATCTCCTCAGGGGTAGTAAGTGCTTTTTAAATGCAATTAATATTGCATGTGTTAATTGTTTCCATGCATGTAGTTGCATTACACCTTGTCTAGGCTTTAAACATGCATGTTCCAGTCACACTATTGTAATTGTAATCCTCTACCTCCAAATAAGGTAAGCAGGGAATGTAGTAATATGCATGAGCGTTCAGTGCTTTCAAGGTTTTTGTCTTTTTTTAGCTACTATAACGTTTGTGGATTTTTCATAGCCCAGAATTTAATTTGGTTGTTAGCTTTAGCACCACGTTGGTCCCTTCCGTATGCAGTTATGTGTACCGAAATAGCATATATGTGCAGATGCACAGTATGTATTGTTTAACTAGAACCAAGATAGGAGGGGTCGAGTCCATGCGATGATATCATACCTAAGAGGTCACCTGGCTATTAGCACAGTTGTTTTCTTGTCAAGTCATTGTACAATGCAATCTGTGAGACAGTAGGCACAGTGGCTGCTGAAAGCCATAATGCAAGCTTGGCAATTGGGCCTGTCAGGCGGTGGTTCAGGAGTACAAAATAACCACTATTAGGGGTGTAGTGGGCCCCTCACGGCACTGTGCGCTGGTCCCACTGCACCTGCTGCACATTGATAGCTAGCTACGCCCCTAAGGAAGCAATGACACATTAATAGATACACACATTTAAAATAGCATGCAAACCATATATTTAATTTTAGGGAATTGTTAATGCAAAAATGATGTCTAGGTTTCCATTAAGGAAATCATGAAAGCCTTAACATTCATAAATTAGGCTTGGGAAACGATAACATACACTCAGAGTTTCTTCAACAGACAATCAGGAGGACATAATAAAGATAAAGAAAATGTTTCTGTGCACCCTTTCGAGACATGAAGGAAATGTACCAGGTGCCTTGGTTCTGTGCCAGGTCAGAGGAAAGAAAATACCCACAGTGGAATTTTTCTCTTATCTGATCGAAAGGGGCAACTGCAGCAAACTATAATGGAAAACGCAGTCAAACATTAACATGCCATATTAAAGTTACCAAGAATTCTTAAGATGCCAAAAAGCTAAAGGCTACAGCATCAATGTTTAAATGAGGTACCTTACATTCCAAGGTTGAATGTTTAATGCCTCTGCCCATCATTAAATCAGTCACTAATTGTAGGGAACGTTTTTCCTGAATTTTCAGCAGTGCATGAACGCCACTGAGAACATTTTAAAACATAAATATAATTATAGTTCTTGCATAAAGCACTTTGTGCCTCATTTATGAAAAGTGTTGCATTGCTGCCTGAAAACAGCGATGCAACACTTTTCAATGCGCTCTCCTTGCAACACCATGGATCTGCTGTATTTACTGCACGGCGCTCCATGTCGCAAGGATTGACAGATACGTCAGTATTCCTGTGGTGTCTGAACACAGATGCAACTCCAGCAATGTGTCCTTTCACATGGGGCAAGCCCCATGCAGGCGTAAGGATTTAACGCAGTGCCGTCCTAGAAGTGGCGTACTGAATTCTCATAAATTTCACTGCGCCATTACTGCAAGCCTTTTTTGCGGGGGAACGCCCACCCTGCATACATTATTCCTGACACAGTAATAATGTAGGGCATGGGTTTACGATGCATCACTTTGTAAATATGGCGCAGTGTGGCGCATATTTTACGTCGCCGCAGCATCACAAAAAGTGACGCAACGGCAGCATAAAGGGCTCATAAGTAAGGCCCTTTAATAGCATGCATCTGTCCTTCAAATTACATGAGTATATCTATATGCAGTATGCGCATTTTTGTCCCAGCCCTGTAGCATTTTTTCTCTTTGATTATTTTTGATGTGTGTCATGTTACTGCTAATTTGGGGACACTGTAAATGTATTAAGAACACATAATTTACATTAGTGACAAAACGGTAATATGGGTTTGTGAAGCCTTTTTCTGTCGCATTAAAATGTGTCCAATGAGGTTCAGTTTTTAAATTGCATAATGTGCACTAATTTACAAATTTTAAAAGGTCCTGTTTAGGGCGAGCTTACCGGACACCTCAGCTGCTCATACCTGTACTTTATATGCCAAGTGCGCTAGTTAATACTGAAAAATCTATTCACTGTAGAAAAGGCAAAAAGATTAGCTTTATCAGTGGATCTCTTTGATACATTTGTGTTACAAAAAACATAAAACAGGAAAAAAAAATCTGCATTAGACAGAATAACATAACACATTTGGGGGCATATTATGTCCTTCACATCTAACATGGGCTTCAATTGGAATTCCATAGAGTATATTATCAAGCCCATTATCGCCGTTTTAGCGACAGTTTTCTGCCGCTAAAGCGGCGATAATTTTATCGCCTGTCTTGATATTATGCCACTTGGAGTGTTATGACGGTCCTGGGGAGGGAGTCCAAATGACGTTGACATCATAGAGATAGCATGGCCTGTATCATATGTGCCCCTCACCCTTTCCCTAGCCTCTGTTTCCTAACTGTAACATGGAGAACCATTGAAGCAAGCAGTTGTAATGCTAATAAATCTAGCTTACTTTAAAAGAAAAGTAAAATTGCTCTTTTATTAATTTACAAGTTTGTTTGTGTGGTTGTGCAGCTGAGTAAATGGGATAATGCAATACTGAAACAGCGGTTGGAGGCAGTGATGGATGAGCGAGTTATTTGGGTCAAGAAAGAGTGGCTTAGGGCTTGAATCGATGAATGGATGGCTGAGAGGTAAAATGAATAGATGAATGAATGAATGGACAGGTGAGAGCATGGACCGATGAGTGAGCAAGCGCATGTACCGACAATGATTAAACTGATGAGTATATGGAACGTTTGTGACGTCACTAGTAGTTACAGAGCCTTCAGGTGGGTTTTAACTTAGCAAAAGAATGGATGTCAAAAATTCACATCATGTCGACTGACGACGGAACAGGAATTATCTATTTAATTAATTTTCCCTATCCCGTTGTCTGTCGACTGCCTCCAACTCCCCCCCCCCCCCACCCCCCGCCACCCCACACCGCGCTAACCTGCACCAGACACTGCTGGCTTTTCCATCACTGCCCTCCCTTGTACCAGCAGAATTTGGGAAGCAGTAACAGTGAGCTCCACCTACATTTGCGAAGTAGGTACAGACCAGGTTGAACTCCATGTTGGAATGTACGATTGAAGCTATTGTGGGACAGACTCAGATTTCAGTCATACTAAAGCTTCCTTAGTGCAAATTACTCACCTGCTATATACTTTTCACACCTGTCTCTGGTATCTTCTAGCTGCTTCATGTCCCTGTACTCTAGCCACTTAGAGGGAAAAGGCAATGTAATTCAGTGATGAGTTAAGGAACCTCACCCTGAAGGAAGGTGGGTAAGTGCACGAGACAAATTCTATGCCACGGAGTGACTTTGGGGCATATTATCAAGAAACGGCGTTAACATTATCGCCGCTTTAGCGGCAGAAAACTGCCGCTAAAGCGGCGATAATGGGCTTGATGATATGCCGCAGAGAATTCCAATGGAAGCCCATGTTGACACCAGAACATGGGCTTCTATGGGAATTCTCAAGGGCATATTATCAAGCCCATTATCGCCGCTTTAGCGGCAGTTTTCTGCCGCTAAAGCGGCGATAATGTTAACGCCGTTTCTTGATAATATGCCCCCAAGTTCTGTATGATACCTCAACCAATGAAAAAAATTGCTTTTGACCAGCCAATCCAAAGTCATGGTACATTCCCGGAGGCCAACCAGACAAGGAAAAAAGAGAACTCATGATACCTGGGGGGATATTTACAAGAGAAATGCTGGAACGCTGTGTTATGCTACATTTGGCAATGCCGCACTCTGACATTCTCAAATCGCAGGGATGCGCCGTAATTAAAAAAATACGGAGCACCCCTTCATTTCCCATAGTGCTGGCACTAAAATACCTGCCTAGCAGCAGCGCAGGCACTCTTGCGCCCTGTTGCAAGGGTACCTGCACCGCAGGAGTGATTATTTGTGTGCAGGAAGGGACACCTTCCTGCACACAAACAATCAGTAATGACAATTTGCTCTTTCTATGTGTGCTGCAGAATGAAGCACACATAAAAAGAGCAAAAAACAAAGAGAAATTAATAATTTCTTTATGTATCGCCATTCTATGACCAGGTATAACCTGGGCTTAGTTTTTGGCGCTGCCCCAGCCTTGTAAATCTGGAGCAGTGTCAAAAAGCAATGGGTGTTTCGGTGCAACACCCACAGCAACACTCAATGGCCGCCCCTTTGCCTCAGCAGACTGCTGCGTAAAGTGGTATAGTTACAAGGTGGTGTTAAGCCACGTTAAGTGGCTTAGCGCCACCTTGTAAATATGGGAAAAGGCACAAAGCCGCCGAAGCGTCAGAAAAAGTGACGCTTCAGTGGCATTAGGGGCTTGTAAATATGCCCCCTAATTCTAAGATAACTAGAGTTACCCCACACAATGCAACGTCATCGCAGGTTCCCACCACTTCTTGCTTGTTTACTCTTAAATAAAAAGTGCTTACTGCTGAATCTGATTCGAATCAGCCACAATCTGATGATATGATAGTGGGCAGGCTTCACCATGTATGCATGTGTATGTCATGATGCAGTGGACATGTGCAGGCATGCGTCATGCATCATGATGCAGAAGGCATTTTTTATTTTTAGGTGGGGCCTAGAGTCAGTATGCATGCGCTGCTCTGCGTGGCATGCAGTATTAGAGTATGGACTTGAAGCTCTGCCCACTCTCCGCCCATATTTTTCATTGGCTTCTGTCTTTGTCCTTTGTAAATGAAGGCTCCTGATTCAGTAATCGGCTTGTTAGTCCCTCCTTAGTACCACCTTGTGTTAATTTGTAACGTCCCAAGGCTACTTGCCCTTTTACTTCGGTTGTTACACATTTGTTTGCGAATGGGTGGATAGTTCTAGGATTCATGCTAAAGTGGTCAGGACCCAAAGTTATGATTGGCACGTGCCTCACGAATGGCTACACCCAAGAGCCATTGGTTGTAGAAGATTATTTGAAATGTAGAGAGAGGTCTGTGCCTGTTGCTCAATTGTAGTAAAGAGGATAATAATTTCCAAGATCCAAAGTTCTTTTGTGCTTTTTAAGCAAAATATGCCGTTTTAATTGATCAATCCAACAATACAGTAACACAAAGAAGAGCCGACACGTGTTTCACCCGAATGGCCAGTTGGGTGAGGGCTTTTTCAAGGCAAGAAAATCTTAATGGGGTTCTGAGATTAGGAGAATCTGTAACAAGGTCGTCTCTGCAGCCCCAGTCTCCATCCATATTTTTAATTGGCTTCTGTCTTTGCCCTTCATAGAAGAAGGCTTCTGATTGAGTAATTGGCTTGTTAGTCCCTCCCTAGTACTGCTGTGTCTTAATTTGTAACCTCCCATGGCTACTGGCCCTTTTACTTCGATTGTTACACTGTACGTGTTATTTAGTCTGTAAGCACTATTTTCTTTATTGTGTTTCGCTTACTGCAGGTGATGGAGCAAGGTTTTGCATAAAAAGAAACTTGCTCATATGAAATCCTCTCGAATAACCTGTAACACTATAATCAATTTGTCTGTGAGCACTAACAGTGCACCACATTCAACATATTGTATCTAGGGGACGCTTTCCTATGTGGTTCACTAATAAGTAATTTGAGTGTCCTAAAACGGCCGCTAAAAAGCGGGAACTCTGCTGCGCATGCTTCTACTACATCTACGTAGTATGACGTTTTCTGTCGCTTGGGGGGAAAACTTTGCAGCTGCGCAATAGCTTCTAAAATGGCCGCTTTAAAGTAATGCACTAACACACATGCTGTGCTGAAACTAACCTATGCAAGTTCTACTAAACTATTAATGCAAAAGATTTATTAAGTAAATGGGGTTAGAGTAGAAGTAAGTGGTATACAGTGAATTCATTTAAGTTTGTTTTCTAACGTGTTTTTCTTTGACTTTATTAATAGTTCATATTTGGGCCTTGGAGGGTGACCGCGTCTCTGTTTCATTGTGGCTTCTACGCATGCGCAAACGACTGCTTAGTCTGAACAAGTGAAGTAAATTGACTGGCTGCCGAACCCTAAGCCCAGCAAGGACATGGGAAACCAACTCTTGACCCTACGAGAGAAATGAGAAGCATCATTGTAAAATAGACTTATCGATCCACATATGAAATGTTTGTGGGAATAAAGCTTGTGGGTATTAAAATTAACGGGCGGAGAACTAGACAATAGACTGAAGAAAAATATTGCACTTAGTATGGTGTGATGTCCTCACCCCACTGCTTGGCCCAATCAAAATTGCGGGTGAACATGGAATTGAAACATTTGGGGGTGGATCATACATTTGAATTGGTATAACAGAGGTACGTTCTAGATAGCTAGACACAATTGATGCTGAGATGCTGATGCTATGCTGAGATGCTGCCCGATTTTGCTGCAATCTGACTGAAGAATCCAACACTAGGGAAATAGCACCAGAGAGGGGTGTAACGCTGGCTTTACACTAGACGAGGTCACCTTTCCCTGTCCTGAACCTGTCCTGAATCCTTGACTCTCTGATGTCGGGGTCCTCACACCATTCTAGGTAAATATATCTGTAGGGCAAATGCTCCGCACTTCCTCTCTGTCCTTTCTCTCCTCAGGTGCTGTCATTGCAAGAATGTATTAATGCAAGCTGATTATAAGCTAACTGTACTATTTTTCCTGATGGAGACTTCTGGTATACCCATGTGTATTTTGATTTGATTCACAAAATTATTAATTCAGATAAACTTTTAAAACTCCTTCTGAGTCTGTGGTTCTTTAAATCAAAGTTAAATGCATTGTTGTATTTCCTCCCTATTCCATACTAGATCTTTCTAAAGTGCATTCACTCAGGAGACAGGAATGGTAAGAATACTGGTATAAGGGTTTCCTAGGGTAAAATAAAATTGATGACCAGTGGGTATTTACTAGCTCATTGAGTGTATGAATGTATATGGGCCCAAAATGAGTGTTGTGTGTATGAATGTATAGAGCTGGTAAACTCCGCTGCATCACAGGAAGGACGTGCGCCGCTTCAACTGGGACCGCTTGTATTTCTTTAAGCAGCAAGGCCGCGCTTTATCTTCTATTATGTGTTTTTAAATTAACAAAGTGGGTGCCCGCTTTCTCCTTAACACGGGAGCCTGTTTTCAATCACATGGGCGCCCACTTTCAACAACACGGGCGCCCACTTTCTCTTTAAAACCGGCGTCCGCTTCAATAACAATACATTTGAAGTGCAGCACAATGCACGCAGCAAAAGTTACATAAATACTGCAAGATCTGTTTTGCATAGTTATTGAAAACATTGATTGTATCTATGCAGGTTTGACCTATTTGAGGCAAGCCATATTCGGTTCTCACTGCTTTGCTGACCTTGGAGTCCTTATTCCTGAGATATTCCCAGATCCTTCCCATCACGCCTCACATGGGTAGGTAAAGCTGCATGTTATAGAACGCCCACCATGCCCTGCCCCATTCTCTAATATAAACTATTTAATTGAAGAAATTACCAATGCGCGTGACAGCAAGGCACATGTTGTTTCCCCCCCTTAGTATTAATCTGCCTGGCCGTTGAAAACCCTAATGGCAACCGAGAAGTTTACTTTGGTGGCAGCGACGCTGGCATCAGCGTTGTTGGCTGAGACGTGCCATCCCATTGCATAAAATTCTGTGTATCTGCTATCTACCTGGGAGTGCTTCCATGGTGGTCAAGTCCATGGTGCACCCCTCCCTCTACAATTATATACAATGGTGATTCTGTTGAATGTATTTGTAGTAATGTGTTTACGTATGAGGTCACATTAATATTTTGTTATCATTGGTTATTGTAATGTTCCAACGCATGATCTTGGGCTATTTGTTCAGTGCACATGTTCATGGAGTATTATCACTCAAGGGGGGTTCTAAGTTCGGTTTGCTTTTACAGTCTTTACTGATGCCCAGTGCGTGGGTGCTAATAAAAAGCACTCGAGAAACGTTCACGAGTTTTCATCTTTCCTTACCACAGTATTCTGTCATTATATTACCTCCTAGAGAGGCGACATCTAAAGAGTCCTCTACGTGTCAATAAAAACAAATACGTGTCAATAAAAACAAAGTGCACACTGCTTTTAAGATTTCACTGTAAGTGAAACAAATATTACAAAATATAACACGCCACAAGGTAGGTATTCCAAAGTGCAGTGACTCAGTGCTCGCGGGGAGTGTGCTGCTCAGAAGCTGAATATAATTGGGTGCATTTAGATCTGTAAGTTCAATTGGGGGGCAACTACTTGTAGTGTCGTTGTGCAGGAAATAACGACACCGAAAATTCTTTGTGGTGTTAACTTTATTCCAATTCAACCTCTTCTCTCCTGCTCCTGCTCTAACTCCCCTCGCCTCCACTCCTCCTCTTCCGCCCTAGTTCTCCTCCCACCTCTCACCTCATGTGCTGGTCCTAGCGCCCAGCACGTCTCACAACATTACATCTTCCCCCTTCTTAAACAATTTGAAATACCTCAAGTGTGTCCGGGCATGCCAGAGGAAACAATAATAGAAAATAAGTTACAGTTCTTTGATCAGGCGAACAGGTCTTCGATGAGTTTGCTGCGGCCAGAGAGGTACTTCTTGAGCCGCCCGTTGCCCTTCGTCAGGAGACGTGGAGGGTCGATGGTCACTTACTGACTCAGGTACATCTCCTTGTGCCACACTGCGGGGTGCAGTTAACGCTTCTCTGACATGGGGCGTGCACTTCTGAAAATGCGTCACATTCCTTGTGATGCTCTTGTCCTCCAATTCAGCTGTGATCATGGTCCATTTTTGTTTCGTCACCACCAGTGGACATGCATGATATCGACAGTCTGCTTTTCTCTGTTGTTCTTGTCGCACCAGTACCCAGTCTCCCTCATGGATGGATGGCTGTGCAGCTTTTCTTCGTCTGCCTGCGTATTCCTTCATCTTCTCCTTTTTCAGCCTGTCTCTTGCTGCTAATTCTTTGTGCTCAGAGTCTTGAGACGTACCACTGGCTGCGCCTTATCAAGCTGGTATTCTTGTGCGCACGGTGCGACCCAACATTAGTGTTGCTGGACATCTGCCTGTGGTAGTATGCGGTGTGGTTAAATATGCTTGTAATACCTCATTTAAAGCCACTTGCACATCACATTTTGAAAATTCTGCCTGTTGGAAGATCTTCTTTAGAGTGGCCATAAATCTTTCCACCACTCCATTGGCCTGTGGCCACAAGGGAGTAATCTTCCAGTGTCTGAAGTTTAGGTGATTGGCAAATGCGGCAAATTCTTGCCCATTGAATGGTGGGCCATTATCTGATTTCACTATCTACGGTATGCCCCATGCTGCGAAAACCTCATCCAGTACAGGTATAGTGGTGGCAGCTTTGGTTGACGCTATGAGGTGCGCAATTTGGAAACGTTAGTATTCGTCCATTATGACCAGGATATACTTGCCAGATTGTAATGGGCCAAAGAAATCCACTGCGACATGATGCCAAACACCATCCGGCAGTTCAGACATTTGGAGAGGTGCAGGTGGATCCTCTCGACTTACTAGCTGACACTGTGGGCAGTCTTTCAGTGTAAGTTCAACCATCTGATCTAGCGTCGGGAACCAGACTCGCTCCCGCAGCGCCCTCTTTGTGGCTACAATACCTCGGTGTCCTTCATGTGCTAGGCTGATGACTCCTTGGCGCAACTGTTTTGGAATGATGATTCGTTTGTCCCTTGGTATAAGACCATCTGAGGTGATGGACAGTTCATCCTTCACATGTCTGAAAGAGGACAGTTCCTGACTGTCAATTTGTTCACTCTGTCCGGATTCCTCCAGATGTCTCCAGCTGTTTGTCTAAATGTGATGCTTTACATTTTGTAGTGTGGCATCTTCATTGGTAGTGTCAAGGATGGCCTCCACCGGGACTGCGGGTGGTCTGGCTTGAGCCACTACAAAATGGATGTACTCCTCAGCAACTGATGGATTGGTTGTGGACGTTGCCTTGGGATGTCTGGACATATAGTCAGCTGGATTTGCAGCTTTTCCTGGTGTGTGGATGATGGTATAGGTATACTCTTGAAGGCGGATGCCCCAACGCTCTATTCTGGGTGGCATTTTGGCTCAGGGATTTCTGAAGATGGTTATCAGGGCCTGGTGGCCCGTGATAAGTGTGAAGTGTTTTCCGTAAATAAAGATGGGAAAATGTTCGTAGGCCCAGACTACCACTAGGCTTTCCTTTTCAAGCTGAGCGTATGCTCTCTCTTGTGTCCCTGAGACTCCGACTGGCATATGCTACAATATACCACTGAGCACTCTGTCATATTGAGCTAATATAGCTCCAAGTCCTACGGGACTCGCATTCACGGTGATTTCAGTTTTACTTCTAGGATTGAAATATGCAAGGTTGTTGGCATATTCAACCGCAGCTTTGATTGCGCGAAAGGCTTGATCACATCTCGTGGTCCATTGAAATGGGTGTCCTTGTTTGGTCAATTTTCTCAAAGGGTAACTGATGGTGGCATAATCCTTGATGTAACGTGCACAGTAGCTTGCCATGCCTAAAAACGAACGCACATCCCCAGCATCTCGCGGCCTGGGGGTATCATTCAAAGCTGCAATCTTTTCCGGATCAGGTTTCATTCCTGCACCTGAGAAGATGTGTCCGAAGAATTTTAGTGTCGATTTGTGAAATTCGCTTTTGTCTTTATTTAAAGTGAGATTGGCATCCAACAGAGCATGACAGACTCGGTCCAGTGCCGTGTCATGTTCTTGCATTGTCGCTCCATAGACGAGGATGTCATCACTGTAGTTTAGAGTGATGGATTACCTTCCTGATGGTTTCCTGAAAGATCTCAGCGGCAGATGAGACCCCAAAGCTGAGTCTTTTGTGTCTGAACAGGCCTTCATGAGTCGAGAATGTGGTGATATATGTGGTGATATATCTCGATTTTTCGTGGAGTTCCAGCTGGTGATAGCCCTTGTTAAGATCTAGTTTGGAGAATATTTGCGCACCGTTGAGTGACGCAATCATGTCGCTAATGTAAGGCCCCGGGTGTCTGGGCTGGAGAGTCCTTCAAATACTGAAGTATTTTCGCCCTTCTACTTCTGACCCGTAAGCCATTTAGATTAAAGGACAATATATTTATGCTTCCTCCCTTCTTACTACCCATCATCGAATACTACTAAAAGCTTAATTCTGAAAACATTAAAAGAGACTTTAGAGGACACATTTTTTTGATTTTTTCCCCCGCTGATCCCCACCCTGTGCACCCTCCCCCCTGTAGAGAACCCCCTCCTGTTTTTCCATGACCAACAGGCCATATGGATTACCCCACAGAGCGCATAAACATCTGAAGAGAATTAACCAAGTCCTATGAAACCTAAAAAAAAAAATGTTAATAAAAAAACTGGAAGAGGAAGAGTTTCTTTCTCTTTTTTTTTTTTTAGCTTTTTTTCTTTTCTTTCCCCTCCCTGATAGAGAAATCGTTGCGTTTTTTCCTTTTTATTTTTAAGTCTTATTATTATTATTTTTTTCTTTCATCACCAATTTTTTCCTTTTCTATTTTCCCTTTCCCTTCTCCCTAGCATCTTATCATGCTTCCCTTCCTACTCATTATTTTGCCTAGTTCGGCCGTTTTTGGCAGAAATAAACGGCATTAGAATATTAAATTACTTTCTATTTGCCTGAAAGTCTTTTAGGAACTCGTCTACCTTCTCACCGGAGTGAAAGATGAACATTTTGTTATTCATCATCACTTTTAAATATGCAGGGAATTTCAGCTGGACTACTGAACCCAGACTTTTTAGTTGGTCCATCCTTTTTCCAAGCTACCATTGCTTGTTTTTAGTGGCAGCTGAAACATCCAATCGAAATTCATATTTTACCCCCTCAACTTCTACAGATTTCAGGCTCAATGCTTTGGAGCATATCTTTTCCTTTAAGGAGAAGGTTAGGAAATTAAGCAGAATTTTTCTAGGCTTTGTCCTGTTTTTGTTTAGCCTAAACGGATCCCTATGTACACGCTATTATAGCCCAGAAAACCCATTTGACTGACAAGGAGGCAGTAGAGTTCTTCAAGGCCACGAAATGGGTAGCACATTTTGCATGTACGGCTCAAACAGCAGTGACAAAAGGGGTGGTGATTTTAATCAAGCGAGGACCACAAGTGAGCCTGGACTCCTTTACATCCGATAAAGCGGGCAGATGGGTAGTAGCCAAAGTTAAGATCTTAGCTAGGCCATTCACGTTAGCGGGTTATTTTGGGCCAAATCATGATGAAGTGGTTCCCTTACAAGATCTGTTGGCTGAGCTTTCGAACTCACTGGACCCAATCATTCTGGCTGGTGATTTTAATGTTGTATTGAATAATGTACTGGACAGGTCCATACATAGTAGAGCTCAGACTAACCCTAACATGCTTAGGTTAATTAAACAAATGATGGAACAATTGGGGTTGTTGGATATTTGGAGACGAAAAGTAGGGAAACAAAAAGGCTTTACATTCTTTAATAAAAAGTATAGACACAAGTCTAGGATCGAATATTTTTTGGTAGACTGTAAATTAAAGGATGAAGTACAGCAGGTTGAACATATAGGAGCCCATTTGTCAGACCACTCAGTGGTAATGCTCACATTGGAGGTTATTAAGGCTGGTGCCCAGTCCAGGTGCACTCTTGGCCGTACAATTTTGTTGGAAGAGGAGGTGGTACAAGTCCTTAAAACAGAAACAAAAGATTTCTTCGAAATTAACTGGGGATCAGTTGCCCCTGGGGTCGCATGGGATGCCTATAAGGCGTTTCTTAGGGGTAGACTTGGGGCACTAGCGGCAGAGAAAAGGAGGAGCTATTATAAAGAAGTGTCAGTACAGGAGGAGAAGATTCGCTGCTTGGAAGAAAAACTAATTGATCCTAGTATAGATGAGGAGGCGAGGATAAGATGGTTCCAAAAAGTGTCACAGGAGAAGGCTAATTTATCCACCATATTGCAAGAGCGGGTGAGAAAGAGATGGGAAGCCAGTCAAATGGCCCATTTTGAATATAGCGAAGGCTGTGGTAAACTTCTGGCATGGAAGGCAAAGAAAGAACAACTAAGAAATAGGGTTGAGGAAATGATATGGGATCAAACGGGTAGCTTGGTAGAGGACAGTAGAGAAATTGAGCGAGTTTTTCAAAGCCACTTTAGTAGAGTCTACCATGAAGATCTTACGCCATCTAAAGATATTCTTAGTAGGTGGGTAGGACATGGCATGGGAAACCCTTTGACAAAAGAAAAAGCAGATCTTCTTAATGGAGAAATAAACGTGCAGGAAGTGGGTAACATAAGGACTTATTTAAAGAAGGGGAAGGCCCCAGGCCCAGATGGCATTCCGCAAGAGGTCTACAAAGTCTTGGCGGATACTCTAGCTCCTATCATAGTTACGTTTTTCAATGAGCTATTCATCAAGCATGCATATGGCCCTGCCAGCCTCCTGGAAGGAAGCCACAATATCGCCGAGATTGAAGCCCGGAAAATGCCCTAAATAAATGTGACTTGTATCGCCCTGTTTCCTTACTAAATAGCGACTACAAGATTTACACTAAGACCATGGCGGATAGATTAAATAGGTTAATGGCTGATTTAATTCATGACGATCAAAAAGGTTTTATCCGGGGAGCATTTTTGAAAGATCTGACCTTCTCATTGATTGCCACAATAGATCTAGCGTCCACCTACCATCTCTCTTTTGCCTTGGTGGCCTTGGATGCTACCAAGGCTTTTGACCGGGTGAATTGGGTATATTTGAATGAAGTCGCTACGTCCCTGAACCTGGGCACAAACTTCTGTAATGCTCTTGCTGGTCTGTACCCAGCTCCTGAAGCCAGGATTCTAGTTAATGGTTCTTTGTCTCAACCAGTTACAATATCCAGAGGAACCAGGCAGGGTTGCCCTCTATCGCCTCTGCTCTTTAACCTTTACATAGAGCCACTGGCAAGAAAGATCAGAGAAGATCTGGGAATTCAGCCTTTCAATTTCTCTGGCTGGGAAAAAAAACTGGGGCTCTATGCTGACGATATAGTGATTTTTACCACAAATACTATGAAAACCTGGCCTCGTCTGATGGCTCTAACGACGGACTTCGGGAGGGTCTCAGGTTATGAGGTTAACGGAGACAAGTCCGAAGTTATGTCCTGGAACATCGAGGGGGAATCTGGAAAGGATGAGATCAGGTATTTGGGTGTTATGATAGCTCATGACATCAGCAAAATAGGGAAACTCAATTTCGACAAAATTCGAAAGGAGATTATGAAACTTTTGAAATCCTGGTCTCATCTTCAACTATCAATTTTCGGAAGAAGTAACTTGGTCAAAATTGTAATTCTCCCAAAGCTGACCTTCCCTTTTGATGCTATACCCTTACCGTTTAATACAGACTGCATCAAAAAGCTTCAAGGGAACCTGGGTTTGTTTATATGGGCAAGTAAAGGACCAAGAGTAGCTTGGAAGAAGCTGCGGAGAAGGGTCGAGAAAGGAGGAATAGCCTTGCCAGATCTACTTTTTTATTCATGGGCTTTTCTTTTAAAAAATGAGAAGTATCTCTTTAACTCTCTAAATCCCTCTATGACAGGAGGCTTGTGGTCCAAAATTGAGAACTTGGAGCCGGGAGGTAAGGAGGGGTTTATCTTTAAATATGCTGACCCAAAATCTTTCAAAAAGGTCAGGCTGAAGATTCTGAGGGGGTTTGCAGAGACTTGGTATACAGTGAGGAGAACCATAAAAATTCCCTACCATAGCTTTTTAGCCCCCATTTGGGATAGTCCCGGCTCCCCTGAATGGACAAAAGACAGTCTGGCCAAACCTCTACTAGAGGGGGGTCTCATACAATGGGACCAGATAATAAGCGATGGCGAGCTTATTTCCTGGGAGAGTTGTAGTCAGCTTACGAATTTCCGCCTATCCAAATGCAGAGTTGGTTTGCTAATCCACTAACAAAAATAGGGGAACAAAAAGATCTAGAGTTTAAACTGAAGCAGCAACCGAGTCAAAGGAAGGAATTGGCAATTATTTACTGGCTACTGGTGGAAATCGAGGATGGATATTTTACGCTTTCGGTGGAATTGTGGGGAAAATACTTGCCGGAATCATCGTTGGAAAAATACTGGCAAGTATCTATGGCTATGCTTTTTAAATCGGTTAAGCCTGCACATCTGAGGAGAAATCATCTCTTTTCCATCCATAGAGCATATTGATCACCCTTGAAGCTGTCAAAGTTTGGGGGAAGAGGTGAAGTCCACTGCCCGAAATGCGGGAATACGAAGGCGGATGATGTCCACATGTTTCTAGAATGTGTAAAATTGCAAACTTACTGGAGTGAAGTGAGCAGGGCGCTGTCTCAAATGATTAAGATGCATGTTAAGGTAAGCGTTTTACTTGTTATCTTTGGTCAGTTGGAGCCTGAAGTAAAATCTACCAAGGGTCAGGCAAGGCTTATCTTTTACATTGCATTGCTTGCGCGTAGGGAGATCTGCAAGTTATGGGTGTCTCCTCTCTCTCCACGTTTGGACGATTTGTTGACCTCGATTAAATATAAAGCCACCTTGGATAGGAAGAGTTCTAGAGATGTTAATTTTTGGCTTCCTTTTATTGAATGGTGTGATAATCTAAACGACAATAGTTAGTTTTGTAGCGGTCCTATGATTACGCCTTACTAGCCTCATTTGGCATCCGGGTTCTGGCACTCGTGGTTTTGTTCTGCCGGTTGGAAAGTGAGAGGGAGAAAGCAGACAAATGCACATGAGGGAGGAGGGAGCCCGCGACCAAGGGCCATCGAAAATCTCAACCCCCCTACCCTACCTACACCTACCCGTACTGCCGAAAAGCATAAGAGGGCAGAGGCATCTATGGGCCCAACTAGATGTGCAAGTGGAAGAACGTCATTGTTTTTTCCCTCCAGTAAAGAGGCTTATGACGACAAAAAAACCAATTATACTAGTCAAAGTAGTTCCTCCGTGGGCAAGCTAAGAAGACAATCTGCTTCAGGACCATCAATGACAGGTATGCGGGCCAGAATAGTCCTGTCTTTGTATGTGAGATTAGTCGGAAATTGTCCTAAGCATGGAAGAGGTTCCTTTGACATCCATGTGTACACCCGCACGGCAGCTTTATGCAAGTGTGGTGGTGGATTCATTTTCTTGTATTCTGCAACTGAAATATAGTTGAGAGACGCTCCACTGTCCAGAACAAACTTGGCTAGGTGTGTGTCCATTTTAAGGTGTAGTCGTGGGTATTTCTTCAGCTGGTCCGGATCCGCGACCATGCAGACATACTCATCACTGTCTTGCGATATTGGTGACAGCGACCTTGACTCACGAGATTGTGATCGACGGGATTGATATGTCCCATGAGAATGACAGCTGGACTGGGAAGAACCAGTGGAAGAATCTCTGTGGTCCCACACTGCTTTTGCATGATGGCGAGTGTTGGACTGTCTGGACTGTCTGTAATTGTCTCGGTGAGAGTCTTTGCGAGGTGCTCCACAAACGTTCTCAAAGTGGTTGTCCCTGCCACACTGCCTGCATTTTTGGCCTAATGCAGGTCAGGTCTCTGTGTGAGGGAAGTCATATCCACAGCGATAGCATTTAAGTTGGCGCTCTTGTCATTTGTCAGTGCGTCTAGTACTGCGACGACGACGACTTGTATAGTGAGACTGAACTTTGGATCTGGATGGTCGTTGCTTTGCAGGGGAAGACCTATTGGTGTTGCGAAATTGGAGCTAAAATGCCTGTTCACGTTTTTCGCCTCTTCCAACTTCCATTCTTTTGGCATGTTCTTCTGCCTGATCATGTACTTGCGTCATTTCTTCGATCTCATCCAGAGTGTAACTTTTCTTTAATAGACGTCTGCGTAACGACTCAGACTGGCATCCTTCTATGATTCACAGGTGAAGGGCGTCTTCTGTCGTGAAGGAGTCAAATTCACAGTAGTCGAAGTCGCGTAATGAAAGTACTCATGGGCTCATCTTTTTCTTAAGATGCCAGATTGAATGTGTATCTTTCATAATCAATGTTCAGTTTGTGAAGAAATTTTCTGTTTAGTGCGTCACGCACATTGGCATATGACGAAGCAGCGTCAGCCGGAAGTTCCTTTATAATCTGACCAACATCTTTCCCGATTAAATTGCGTAGTGCAATCAGTTGCTGCTCCTCCTCAGTCACATGTGACCCTTTCATGAAGTCTTCAAAGTCCTCTAGCCATTCTTGCCAGCGAAGGCCCATGCCTCCCCCCGATATGAGGACCAGGGGTTCCGGCGGGCATAGAAAAGGGACTCCGAGCATGCCAAGTCTGTGTCCACTCATTTGCGCTGGGATGTAGGGGACTCCGGCCTGGTGCTGGCACTAGCAGAGGCATGACTCTGTCTTGATGTGGGTGATCCAGACATAGTGTATGACTGTGCAAAAGACGGTTCAGCAACTGCTTTGTCGTGAATATTCTAAACACAGGAACCTTCACAGCACCTGTCACTCGGCCCAAAAGCAATGTAGCTAACGCTAATCCGCACTTAGGGTATGGTGTAGGCACAACAGCAGGGATCCTAGGAAAAGGGCAGTCCCACCAGCCACTTGACATGTAATTACTGTTACTAGCATGAAGGATGACCAAGGACAGGTGACAGGACAAGCGTGCAGTCCACTATGTACATTAATGTGGCCCTGTAATGTAGTTTGAAACATGGGACAGCTCCTCTGATAAGCAGTTGCCAATGCTTGATGAAATTTCCAGCATTTGCTTGACCTCAAAATGGTCACCAGGCACTCCTCGCAGTGGATTGGTTGAGGTGCCTGACTTAAAAATGGCCGCCGGGGGAATCTCGCTCCTCGCGAGAATACCAGGCCTGGCTCACTCAGTGGCAGCAGCAGCAGCGTGGAAACAGGCAGCCACTGGTACCTTAACGCTGATGAATTCAGCCACCAGGCGCAGCACACGACCCCGCACTCCTCCGCAGACAGCAGCTGCAACACGGGTGCTCGCAGCCCAGAACATGCGACCGGGGTGGGCTCCCGGGTTGCGACCAGTCGGGTGCACTTTCGCCGACACACACGTGACCGGGGTGAGCTCCCGAGTCGCGGTAATGAAGAATCACCACAGGAGTTATATGCGACTGGGGTGGACTCCCAGGGAGCAGCAGCACTCCACAGCTCCGAGGCAGCGGAGCAGATTACGAACTCAGCAGGGTCACAACGCGACCGGGGTGGGCTCCCGGTCCGCGGCACAGCACAGCTCCGAGGCAGCGGAGCGCACATCAGGACACAGGTCAGGCAGGCAAGGTCCATAACCACTCCTCGTCGCCAGTTGTAGTGTCGCTGCGCAGGAAATCACGACACCGACACTTCTTTGTGGTGGGAACTTTATTCCAATTCAACCTCTTCTCTCCTGCTCCTGCTCTAACTAACTCCCCTCGCCTTCACTCCTCCTCTTCCGCCCTAGTTCTCCTCCCACCTCTCACCTCGTGTGCTGGTCCTAGCGCCCAGCACGTCTCACAACATTACACTACTTGCCAAAGAAGAATGTATATTACTGTGAAAGACAATGAGTACTACGTTATAAGGCACTCTAAACATGGATAAGATTGCCTTAAAACTGTACATGAACCCAAAGAGGTTTACTGTTAAGACACTATTGGGTAGTAACAAAGCCTACTCAACAAATGTTGATGGAAGTGTCCAGGTAAGAATTCCATAACTTTCTGTAAAAGGCAAGATGTGTTGATGTCATATGGAATATGATGGGGTGAATGTTATGGGAGGATATGTATATGTGGAGGGTTTAGAATGTTACGGTAAGAGAGAGAACCCGATGGTTGTAAGCTGTATCTTGTGATTGTTTTACCAATAAATCTTGGCATTGGAGTTTAGTTGATGTAGTATTTACAACATAAATGTGTCAATGAGCTGTGAGGCTACACGCTGTTGTGCGGGCATCGTTGTCATCCCTTAGAGACTGTGGAGTTGTAACTCTGCGTGAACATCAAGTGTACCAGGATCAATTCGTAATTTTTCAACCATTTTTAAACAAGTGTTTGCAATGAAATAGGTCTCGCATTTTCAAAACTTTTACCTATTGGTATTGTAAATGACAATGCCTTTTATTATTGCAGTTTTCTTACACATAAATAAAAGGAATTGTCATTTACAATGCCAATAGCTCAAAATCTTGCAAATGCATGACCTATTGCATTGCTGATGCTTGCTAAGATAGTGCTCGAAGATGGCAAACACTCATTTTGGAACAATAAATTAAACAATATAAAAAGTGCGCAAAATTATATTGTTTAGAAAGGACTGGCCCGACCGCAAATTTTAGCTGCCATGCACTCCAAAAGCACCCTCCCCCCAAAAAATAAGATGAAGCAGAACAGGATGGCGAGGGGCGGGTAAAGCAACAGATTTGCTGGGGGAGTAACAGGGAGAGTGCTGGGGTGAGGGGACACATGGGGAAGCACACACAAGAAGAGGAAGCAAAGCCTTTGGTTACGGAAGCAAGTAAATGAGATTGATCAGAAAGTCAATCACTGGTAAACAATGGGCTGATTTAAATTCCTCTATAAGTATTGGTACTGTACACAATATGTCTCTGACAAAGAACTAAATGGTGTTTGTAGGTGGTACCCAAAAATAGGGCACACTTTCCTATGCAGTCTCATGAAGTGGCTGACTGCCAGCAAGATGAAAAACTCTATATGTCATGACCTTCAGTTAACATAAACCAATTGCTCATGAATGTTGGCTGATAATTATATGGAGAAAAAAAAACAAAGCAGGGTGATGCTGGAAATTTTTCCTTTCTCAGTAGAGATCACATGAGCTATTGCAAGACAAGCATGATTGCCTTTAGCCAAATCCTAGAAAGGAGTGTAACTGAGCTAAAGCACAAGTTCAATTTTTGCAAGAGCTAGAAAAACAATGAACTTTGCAGAAAGACAGGCAGACTGTTCAGAATAAATGTGGAGTAGCAGTAGAAGACACCGTCAGGCATATTTACAAGGGTTTAACGCCACTTTTTGTGACATTCTAGTGATGATAACCCCGTCACCTTGTTCATAAGGTGGCATTAAGGCACTTAACGTGGCTTAACGCTGCCTTGTAAATGATGCCCCTGTCATTCAGCACTTAGTGTGAAAGAGGCAGGCAATAGGTTCCGCTGCAAAACCCATTGCTTTTTGACTTTGCCCCCTATTTACAAAATAAGACCAGGAAAAACCTTAAACTGGCACAACGAGGAGAAATTATCAGTTTCTCCTCGTTTTTGCTGTTTCCATGTGTATTGCTCTTTCTATGTGTGCATTCTACAGCACACATAGAAAGAACAAATCACCAGTAGTGATTGTTCATGTACAAGGTGTTACTTCCTGCACATAAACAATCATTAGAAAATGACGATTTGCAACTTCTATATGTGCTGCATTCTGTCAGAGCGCCGCTTTAGAAATTGCTGCTTACCACCGTGCTCCGACAGTTTCCTTGTAAATATGCCCCTGTGACTGTCAACAACAAAGTGTCCCATAAACATGATTCAGTTGGTTAAATCAATGTACCATCTGAAAAATTCCTTTTCTTCTAGTTGGAATATTGGCCCAAAGGGTTCCCACCGATGAGGTGAAATCCCTTTCGGAAAAATGTAATGCCAGCTAGATTACCAAACAATAGAATACTGATTGGTATTGTATTTATTTTTCAGAAGCAACACCCTTTAATGTGCAGTTTTGTTTCTCAAAAATGAAAGCAAATGTTACTGACGTGTTGTGAGTTACACCCTCCCTGTCCGCAAAATGTTTATTCCTTTACAATACTGACCTGGCTAATATTAAGTTTTGAGAAATGAGAAACTAGTGTGTATGTGGGAGGCATTACACCTGCAAAACAATAAAAACCTACATTTTCAGGCACCGCAATCACCATCATCAATTATCAGTCCTGCTGTGGGTCTTGGATGGGTGGGCTTCTGATACTTCTGGGTGCTGAATTAACTTGCCACCCCATCACTCAAAACATGGATGTCATGGCCCTGTCTTTTGACTCGCTGATTGGAGCATTAGTGCACTTTTCTCACAATCCTTGTCAGGGTAAGCTAGATAAACACTAAAAGATAACCTGTGCTCAACCTCTGATAGCTTGGCACACAGCAGTCAGGCTAATCTATTTTTTTTTAAATTGGCTTTATTGGTTATTCACAGTTTATGCATAATACAATCTGCCAGCATTTGTTATACAAAACAGTACAGTGACATTTACAAATTTGACGCATAGTGGGGAACCAGGCTGCACTTCGTGTTGGTGACATAAAAATAAAGGCAAAGAAAATCATGTCTAAACTGTTATTCATGTCTATGTATGTTATCCGCTTTGCGATCAGCAAATAAAGCAACTGACTGGTCTTTTTCTACCTCTCTAACTTCGCACCAACAGATTCACAATGAAAACAAACTGTACGATCTCAACTAACCCATATGTGCTTTGCGATTCAAGTCATCAATGGGCCAGGGCGACTGCTTATATGTTGACATTTTGAAGGTCAGCAGGAGCAGTGAGGAGGAGGGGAAGGTAGAGGAAAGACAAGAGAGAGAGAGAGAGATAGAGGGGGAGGAGGTTGCGCACATCGTGCTGACACGTGTACGTAAGAGCCAGAGGTCTTGCGTGGTTAAGCTAGGCCTTGCCTGGAGAGTTGTCCAACTCAACTCGGTTGCCATTTTATGTTAGCATGTTATTGCTAATACCTACCATAGGAAGCACACTCAATCTTGTGAGGAGCTAGGTGCATTCAATTTGCTTTCCACAAACGACAACTATTCTTACCATTGCATGGTGTTGGTCTGTAGGGTGTCTCGAGGGGCCCTGAATGTTTGTGTTGTGTGCTCTGCCACCAATATCTTGCGGAGGTCCAATAACCATATGGGCGTGTTGTGAGCTGCACTCGATTTCCAGGACATTGCTATTCTTCATTTTGCTAACACCAAGGCTAAGTCTAGGAATTTATTAAGACTTTTTTGCTTAGCTGTATGCTTAGTGATGCCAAGTAAGAAATGTAGGCCTTGTACAGGAATTATAGTATCGGTTCCTTCCCCTAATGTCGCCGCGACATCGTTCCAGTAGGCCCCAAGACAAAGGCATGTCCAGACCATGTGGAGAAACTTTGCGTCTGTTCTTGAACATCGAGGGCATATGTTGACAGATGTAGGATACTTGCAGACCAATCTGTGCGGTGTTAAATAAGTATGGTGTAAATAATTAAACTGTGTGTATTTCAGTCTAGCATTTGTAGACACAATTATGAGATACCCTATACACTGCGACCACTGCTTGTCACTCATGGTGACTGACAACTCCGAATCCCAGAACGCACAAAGCCTTGCCAATATACAGCATAAATGTACCATGTGTGATACCAAAGTCCACCATCAGTCCCGCCAGACTCTGTAATTGTGCATCCACAAATAAGTCGCCCCAAGTGTCCAGTCCTACCTCCGCTCAGGATTCCAATTAGGGACGGTCATGGCAAGAAGATGTCCCCGGTAAAATCTCAAGTGGTAGCATAGGTGCATATGGCATTGCTTGGTTTCTAGGCATCACATATCTCAGCCAGCTACGTCTGGCTGCCGACATTAGCAGGTTGCCTTGCTTCTTTTGTGTCAGAGTGGTAGTACCCAACAGCCATTCTATTATGACTGTGCGCCTTAAGGGCAGCGCCCAGCTAGACATCTCCGTAACCTGGGTGCTCGCTAGCAATCTCATTGGCCACTGGAGCTGTGCAGCAGCCTAGTAGTGCTCATAGTTTAGTGCCCCCAATCCCCCCTCTGTAAGTGGTAGATACAATTTACGAAGTGCCACTCAAGACCTGGAGCCTCCCCATATGAGCGCTACCAGAAGCATCTACAGGTCCCTAAATATGCTCGTAGGCAGCCTGCGCGGAAGAGCCGAAAAAAAGTAAAGAAGCCTCGGGAGAAGTAGCATTTTAGCGATGGCCACTCTTTCCGTAGGGGACAAGGGGACACCGTACCAGAACGGCAACGCTGCTTGCGCTCTGTATACTGCCTTACCCAGGTTCACGTCTATGATGTCTGCACTAGTGTTATAGATCTGCACGCCCAGGTACTTGAAGGTGTCGAATGGCCATTCCAGCGGGGTTCTAGGCATGTCCTGTCTCCGATCCAATGGGATCGCTTTCATGGGAAAAACTACAGACTTGGGCCAGCTAACCCTAAGGCCCGAGGCCTGAGCATGGGTGTCTAGGAGTGCCATCAGATCTTGCAATACAGTATCACACCCCCGGAGGTAAACCAGTAGATCGTCCGCATACAGCGAAATTATATGCCACTGACTGCCTGCATTGATACCCCAGTCCAATACCCGGTGTCGCAATTTACATGCTAAGGGCTCCATAGCAAATGCAAAAAAGATGGGTGACAGGGGGCAGCCTTGTCTGGTGCCTCTCTCAATGACTAACTGTGGGGATATATTGCAACCTGTTCTTACTCTTGACCTTGGGTTAGTGTATAATATCCGAACACAGCACAAGTATTTGGGTCCAATGCCAAACTTACCCAGCACCACCAGCAAATACTCCCACCTCAGGGTATCGTATGCCTTTTCGATATCCAAGGCTGCCAATCAGGGGGTGTCAGTCTCCGTACAAGCCCTGTCCAGTAGCTGAAACAAACGACGCAGATTCAGTCCATTACTTCTCCCCGAAATAAAACCATTTTGATCCTCGTGTATCAAAAGGGATGCCATTTCTATTAGCCTATTAGCCAACACTTTCCCTAATATTTTATAGTCAGCATTTAATAAGGAAAGGGGATATGATGCCATCTGCAGCAGATCCCTACCCGGTTTAGGCAACACTACTAACAGGGCTTCTCGCAAGGATGCTGGGAGTTCTCCTCTTTCGTAAGTTTTATTATAAACATTCTGTAATTGGGGAACACGTTTTTTACAGTACGTGGAGTAAAACTGACGGCAAACCATCTGTGCCGGGGGACTTGCCCGCCGCTAACTGTTTAAAGTGTCTAATATTTCGTCTTCTGTAATAGCTTCCCCTAACAAATCATGTTGGAATTTCGTAACCTACTGGAGCTACACTTGTGCTAAAAAGCATTGTATGTGGGGGAGGCCATCAAAGATTGGCGCCTTGTAAAAATGTGTGTAATATTTACAGAATGAGTTGTTAATTGCCTCCTGTGTGTTCACTAGTGTGCCCTTGTTATTGTATAATGCTGTAATTGGAGGTTGGGAGACATCGGTTTTTAAGAGCCAAGTTAACATTTTGCCCGCTTTATCACCCTCCATGTGTTGCCGGGCTAGGTAATGTTTTTAGTCCATTGGGCAAAGACTGTCTGAGGTCTCCTTATATGCTAGCCGTGCTTTGGCCGGCAAGGGAGTCACCAGGGGGTCCACGGGCACCAGGTTTTAACATCTTTGGATTTCTGCCTCGTGTCTACATAAATCTGCCATTCGTGAGCCGTACGACGTGTTGATGGCATGTCCCCGAGTACCTGTTTTAAACGCATCCTCCTGTACACCCTTGTTGGAGGCAGTGGCCGTATTCTCCTGACAGTATGTGGTAATTGTCTGTGATAAAGTAGAGCAGAACATTGGGGCATATCAACAAGGGCTTTATCTCTGCTTTTTTGGCTTTAAAAGTCAAAAAAGGAGAGATAAAACTAGCCCCTATCAACAACAGGGTGCTAACATGCAAATTTGCATGTTAGCACCCTTTTACTCTACGCTTCCCCTTGCATCTCTAATGAGATGCAAAGGGGGCATTCCAAAGTAAAATAATAGGAGAAATGTCGCTAAGCGACATTTCTCCTATTATCAAGAATGTCGCTAACCCTGTTAGAGACAAAAAAAGCAGCGCTAACCGCGGTTAACGCTGCTTTTTTACATCTGGTATTTTTCTGACTTAGCCATGATATCCTATGGAAGGAGGATATCATGGCTAAGTTTGCCTGTCCCTATCAACAAGGTAACGTGAGATTATCGCTGGGTTTCCAGCGATAATCTCACGTTAGCCTGTTAGCGTGAGAATTTTTATCGCTATTGAGATAAGCGTTGCTAATAGCACGCTATCTCAGCGATAAAAATTCACGGTAGCCAGCGATAATTATCGTAGCGCTAAGTGCGCTTAGAGATAATTATCGCCGGTTGTTGTTGATATGCCCCATTGTGTCCCAAAACGCAGCTACAGAGAGACGCCAAGTTGGGATCCGAGCTCTGCAGGCGCCCTATGCGATGTGCATGTGCAATGGGTTATGGTCAGAAAGCGCCTATGCTAGATATTTCGCTGGTGTCAGACTATCTAAAGCTTCCATGGAACAAAATATTGCATTGGTCCGCGTGTGCAGGTCATGCAACAAGAAGTAATGGTAGTATATGTGTGATTCAGGGTGTTGACTTTGCCACAAGTCTCACAGCTGCATGTGGTCTGCCCAGTCTCTTAGGTGCCTTGAAATCTGTATGGATTGTGCTCTCTGGAGCAGCGGGCGTGAGTGGTCCAGGTCAAGGTCATATGTCCTATTGTAGTCCCCCCCCATAGTGTCGGTGCTGTAGGGTCAGACAGCAGAGATGGTGTGAGTGATTGTAGAAACTGTGCTTGCCCAGTGTTTGAGGCATACAGGGAGACTAGTGCCAGCGGGGCTCCATCTAGCTGGCCCTCCGGCATCACGTAGTGACCCTGAGTATCTATTCGAGTATGTGTCACCTTGAGGGGTGTGCCTGGCGCCACCTATATAAGGGTGCCCCTAGCATATTCGGAATATGTGGTGCCTATAACCATGCCCCTCCAGCGTTTGCGAATTGAGGCTAATGTCTGTGTGGTTAGGTGCGACTCCTGTATTAATGCAATTGAGACCTTGTGGGTATGCAAGTATTTGTATATTTTATGCCTTGTCACACACCATGCTAGCTCCCACACGTTCCAAGTTAAGAGTGTGTACTCATTGTTAGCCATTCTGAAGAGTGAAGGGATCTTTCAGCCACCCGACCCCTGTCCTCACCCCCCCACCCCATTCCGCCTATTACTCAATGGCTTTACCCGTCCTGCACAGGAGGAAATAGAGATCGCATTAAATATTAATAACAGTCCCCCAACTTCCCACGCAAGGTCGGCTTGCTAACGGGCAATTGGCCACTTGCACTAAAATGCCATTAAACTTATTGTAGAACAATTGCTATCTCAGCTACTTAATGTTATCTGGGGGCGCAGCTGTATTCCTACCCAAGCTGATTTTTGGCTGCCGTCTTGTAATCAGCATTATGACATCTCATAGCTCAGTCCCCTGATTCTGGTGTAGGAGAAGTGTTAACCATTGTCGGCAACCCCCCCCCTTTAGTGTCTAACCATCTGCCCACCAGCTGTGTGTACACATAAAAAGGATATTCAAAGAAGTTCTCTGGCTAACTGATGACTTGTCGCGAGTTCACTGCTCCAGGACTCTGCATACTTCAGGGCGTCACCCGAATTAGTGTGCCATTTGTGGGGTCATCTCCCGACTTTCTCCTCGTAGTTCTGCGCTTTGTGAGTCTGTGAGAGATAACAGGCTGTCCTGCCCATCATCCGATTCTGACTCAGATCCCGAAGGAGCTATAGTATTGCTGAGGTGTTCCACTGTCTTTATGGCCTGTGCCCACTCCGCTGCCACTTGCTTCTTGGTGGGCCATTGTACTTTAAACCTCCCTTGTCCTCTGCATGCGCCTGCTGTTCTCCAGGGTGGTCATAATTCTGTCAGTGCGGTGGGTGGAGGAAGTGCAAACCATTTTGGTCTATCCAGGACCAGGCTTCCTCAGGAGGGGAGCAGTACACATTGACCTCTTTATGGCGGATGCAGAGTTTAGCTGGGTATTGCAGCACATATGGTATCTGGTGTTCCCTCAGGCACCGCTTGACCGCCATGTAGGAGGATCTACAGCGCTGGACAGACAATGTATAATCAGGGTAGATGTGTACTGTTGAATTCTCCTCCTGCCAGGGACCCTTGGACCTGGTCACCGGGAGAATATGGTCTCTGTCCCGGTTGTTGAACAATCGTGCCACCACTGGTCGCGGTGGGTTAGCTGGACGCGGAGGGCCCCCCGGGACCCTGTGTGCCCTTTCTATGGAGAAGAACTTTGAGACCTTACCTTGTAGGATTTCATCAGAGATCGAGGTTTCCAGATACAAGTCCATGGCTGGTCCTTCTATTAGTTCTGGCAACCCCACTCTGCGGATATTGTTCCTACGGGAACGACCTTCCTGGTCCTCCAGGCGATTCGCCAAGTAGTCCACCTCTTGAGTTGGTCTGTAGTCGTGGACACAGTAGGGCTCAAGGCCGCCATTGCAGATATGGACTCTTCCACTCTGGCCTTGAATTTCATGTGATTCTCTCGTAAGAAGCCTATATCGAGGCATAGTGTGTCTATTTTAGAACTTAACGTGTTTTTAATGTCCAGTATTGCTGACATCAATTCTTCGAACTGATGCGAATGATCTGGTGAGGTACTTGCATTGGGAGCACCTTGTTGCGCGGCATTCCCTCCATCCATTGTAGATGTCGTTGTTTCAGGCTGTTGGGGTTGTGATTTGTCCACATGCGGCTTCCCCATTGCGTGTTTGGGCGCTGTATGGTCCCTCCAGTAATGGAGACATTCACCTTGTCTCACGCAGCCGGCCTCTGTGGTCTGTGTCGAGTATTCTACCCGCTCCTTGTGGAAAGCAGCATTGCGCCGCCCTTGCTCTGATGATTGCATTGTGCCCAGTAATATAATCCCTCTATTTTATAGTATCCAGGTGATGAGGATAGAAAGCACTTGCGGTATCCGGGGGTAGGGGGGGTTATTGCAGTTAACGCTCTGCACAGCAGTGTGCTCCGTATTTCAATGTGTGTGCACTTTTCAGGAGGTTCCATGCTGCCTAAGATATGTCCACAGCTGGTGCGGCAGGAAGGTTCACCACTTATCATGAGGCCCCAGTCTTCTTGTGGTGCCACTTCTGCCATGTTGGAGTGCCCCAATGGTGGTCATCAAGGATTTCAGGTACAGCTCAGTGGCCCACTTGATGCCCTATCATACAGTGCGTGTTGGTGCGAGGATCATGCACTGTCCGCCTCTCTCGTGGCCCATAGGGCACAGCGTGGGTCTCCGGACCTCCGCCACGGGCAATATTCTAGGCACGGGGGGCGGAGGGGAACACCAAGTTTCAGTATCGGCGATGTCCAACTGCGAGAACGATCAGGCCCCCCAACAATGCACTGCCTTCATTTGGACATTATAGGCCGCTCGGCAGCTGTTGCGCAGCTACTTCAGCTTGGTCCAGCACGTAGATCCCGTCTAGAAGGGGGAGGGGGAGAAGAGCCTCCGTGTGCAGCCAATATGTCTGGGACCGCCGTCTTCACTATCTTCTGGGCCCGTGGGGGAAAGCCAAGGTGTGCCCTGCAGGCCCAAGGCCAGCTCTCCACAGGCCGGGTTGGGCGTCAGCTACAAGGACCTCAGCAGCGGCAATGGGGGGTCTGCACTCCTAGGGTGCTCGTTGACGGTGAGCATATACAGTACCGCGCTCACCTTCGATCGCCGCACTCAGTTCCGGGGAGGGGGAAGCCACTTCTCATGCCATTCCAGTCTGTGACCCTCTCAACCGCCCCTTCCTTCCGATGGAGTCTGGTGTCATAGTCTCAGCGGAGGGCCACAGTCACCCACAGTCATAGCGTCGGGCATCAGGCACTCCTCTCATTTTGCCTTCACTCTGGACTTGGGGGTTCAGTATGTGTGCGTGGAGCTTCCGCCACATCTAGACCTCGGATGAATGCCTCATTGCCCTAAATTACAGGATATTTTGGCTGGCCTCTCGCTGAGCTGTGCAGAGTGTGTCTGCACTCGCCGCCATCTTTGCCACACCCCCCCAGTCAGGTTAATCTAAAGAGGCAATGTGTAAAGTATTTGCGCCACATACACACAGAGTAACACAATGAAAACACTACAAAAATACTCCCCACAGGTTTAGCATACTAGAGAATAAATAGTTTTATGAGTAAAACAAGACCAAAATGGCAAACATCCATAGTTATGAATTTTCAAAGAATAAACAAAACATAGTGCTAAGAAGCCAATAACTTGAAGGGATTTCTTGAGGTCATGCCATACAATGACAGTCAGGATGACAGCGATGGAGGGCCAGCTGGCTACAGGGCTCTGGCAGGTCCCACTGACAGTAACTTTGAGTAACTTTGATGGGGCAACCGCCGACACTGAAGACTCGATGCGAGGAGTCGAGGAGGCGCTGCGTTGTTGTCGATTTGTAAATGAAGGCAAAGCATCAGCCCCATGCAGTCAATGAAAGCTTCAGCTTCAAACCCCTTTATGATGCAGGCACTGCGTTCATGTTGAGACTCGCTGTCTGTCGGCATCAAGTCACATAGTCCACTTGAGAGATATTGTCGATCGGCTCCTCCATTGGCATCAAAGGGCAATGCGTCAGTTCTGATCACGCAAAGGTTTTACAGTATCAATTTTGAGGCAAAAGCAGCTGCAGAACCCACTTCAGGGGCCCAGGACTGGATTGGCACCTGAGGCAACGGAGGACTCACAGATGGCAGAGTCCAGCAGCAGCAGGAAGTTTTTGATGGCTCTGAGACTTCAGAAATTATGCCAGAGCTTATTTATTTTTGCCGATTACATTTTGTGAGATTTTGCCACTCATTAAATTTCTCATGTTTTTTTCTGCGTAAGATTGGTTAAAGACATTTTCTACTTGATCCATTGTCCTACTTGTGTCCCCTGTAACTTTTAAACACTAAGGGGGTCATTAGGATGACGGGCGGATCGCCACCGCCGCGCCCGCCCGCCATCCCAACCTGATTTACCCCCTGCCATATTATCATAGCGGGGGGTATCGCGGTGGACGCAAACTGCTTCTGCCGCTTTTCCGCTGGTCGGCAATCGGGCCGGACGGAATTGGGCCTCAATATGGTGGCGGTGCAATCCATATTAGGATGGGTGGGAATCAAGGCCTTTCCATGGAAAGGCTGGTGGGGATTCACTTTGGGGGCCCGATGTGGGCCCCCTGGGGGGCTAGGGGGCTGCACTTGTGGGGTACCTATGGTACCCCCCTACATTTGCATGCACAAGGTGGCAGGCACCGCACGCTGCCTGACACGTTGTGCATGGCAATGCACAACATGCCATTTCACCATTCCGGCGGGTGCTGCTTACAGCAGCACCCGCCTCAATGTTAGAAATGCGGAATGCGACTGCCAGAGTGGCAGTCACATCCTAATTAGCGGTGCAGGACCCCCGCACGTCTGGCAGCCGGTCCCAGCACTGCGAGGGTGGCAGGCGGACTAAAGTCGGCCCGCCATCCTAATCCGCCCCTAGGTCATGTACACTTGTTAGGCAAGATATTGGTACATGAAGTTTGTAAAACTTAAACTGTGTTTTTGTTCAACCCTTAATAAAATGTTAAATGTGAAGCCCTAATAACATAAGGTGAAAAATGTTAAATAAATGAAATAAATTGATTCATAGTTTGGTGAGGACTTCTTATGACGCTTATGGCCCGATTGCGATGTCGTAAAGAAGGGCCTCGAATGAGATTCGGTATTGCAGACTCCAATTCGGAACCCTTATATCCGACCGAATCAGTCAGACGACCTCGTACGATCTGAGGAAACAGTCCAGGCTGTCCGAATTGGTTTTGAACGCGATTTGCGCAGCCCTAGTCGTTTGGAGCCAATTCGTACAGCCCAATGGAGACGGTTTCTGAACGAGTGAGTACGATGAACGATTGGGACAGCCCTTTCGAATCGGTTCGTCCAAGATAAAACGGCTCTGGGAAACAGTCTTTAGGGGCTCGTTGCGGCCCCCCTTCAGCCGTGGGCCCCTGATTGTTGCCCTTTGGGGTACACAAGGGACCCCTCTTCCCAAGCATGCACTATGTGGCAGGCACCATGGGATGGTCCCCGATTTTCCCCAACAATCCCTCTTTTCAATGGGAGACTGTTCGTATGCGGTACACAAGCTCCCATTGAAGTCAATGGGAATATGAACGAACCTAGTCCTTAGGCATACGGACACATCGTACTCAGTCGGTAGGACTCTCCCAATACGATTCGATAGGAAACAATTCCTAACCCGAGTCGTTGGGAAAGCTTACCTAACGACATTATAATCCGGCCCTTAGATGCAACTAGGTTTTTTATGTTCATTGGAGGTCAGTCTTGACCACAACTCACCCTTTCATGCATCCTGATGAGGATTACATGACCACATCTATCCTTTAGTGACAGAAGATTAGATTTAAGTGGCATTCACATTGTAATGTTTCAACAGAAAAAAACAAATGTAAAATATTTACGGAGGAGCTTAATTGTTGATGCTAAAACTCACAAGGGGCGAAGGGAGTCTTGGGGATTAGAGTGTGCTTAAGTGTACCACCACCCTACCAACTCCATCATGGGAAAGACAATGGAGTTGTAGGATGGAGGAGTGAAGGAAGGCATCCAATTAAAAAGACTGAAAGGAACAAAACAAACTTAGACTGATTAAAAAACACTGATTTTATGACTTAGGGATGAATAGCGCTGCGTGATGAGAACCTAAGTAAAGGTAATTTACCAACAAGAAAGAGTTTTGAAATTATCAATCAAGGAGTAAATGTAGTCGGTGTGTCCCAGAATGGTAGCAAATAAAATTAAACTGGAGACAGAAATGCTAAATGAGTGACCATTTCCATTAATCAAAAAGGGAACAGGGGTGCACAACATCATTTTTGACAGATCTATCCATATTATTTGGGTTTTCATAAAATAATGCAGAATACAGGGTACATAAAACATAAACAAACCTGCATACATTAGTCATGCACATAAACAGAAATCCCAAAATATTTTTTCAAAACCATGTATCTATGTATGGAAAGGCCATTGTATGCATCAATTGACCTGGAAAGCAAAGGATTTATGCATGAGAATGGGAGCAGACGTTTCGGTCTCTAGTGTCAGTAGTACGCAAGACCATCCTCAGGGCCATATTTTGTAGGGAGATTCAAGTTGACCCAAAGAGATAAACAAATCAAGCTATGAATTGTATTCAGACCTGGCTTTAGTGTTTTGATATTGCGCGCTAAATGGCTGAATAGTGTAAATGTTATTTCAGGAAGATACACTGGCAATTAAACACACAATCTAAACTGGTTTTAAGATCAAATTAAGCTTTACAACCTGAATCAATGGCGAGCATTCAGAGATTAGTGAGTATATCGGCGACAATGGCATGACAGAGAATAGCAGTGTTCTGTTTTGTCCTCTACTTCCCCCCCCATATTATGCTTGACAAATGTTTAGCCTGCTGAGGCTGCATCATACAATTTATGTTCAAGTGGCAGATGCAGTGCATGCCCCTCAAAACAGAGCATGGAGAGAATAACCTTGGGAGGCAGATGAATTTCTACTTCCAGGGTAAAGGCATTTTAACCTATACACCTAGTGAGGAGGAGTCAAACTGGTCCTCCCTAATAAAACCTGTTCAGTCTCACATAATTGGGCTGCCTTATTTCCCCCTGGATGTGTGAGTTGTATGTGTAGGTAAAGTGGCAGTGGGGTATTCTGCCAAAATATCGAACTAAAAATATTGTTGCACAAGAATATTGTTGCAAGAATATTGCAATGTCAAAAATATTATTGACTTTAATATAGCAGGTAAGAACAATATTTTTAAGTGTTTTTTTTAACATTTTTGCTAATAATATTACTATTTAAAATGTAAATATGTCTAACATTGTTGTTTTATGATTTGTTTGTCAATTTTAGTAATTTATTTCTTTAATTAATTTAATTTTTTTGGGTCCGGATGTGTAGTTCATAGGGGAACTGGGATGGAATTTTAATTGTTATAATGTTTAAAACAAATTGTAGTTTGTGTGTGATATATTTGTTTTATTCTGATATTTTTTGTATGTTTTTATTTAATGTAACATTAAAATGTGCATATGTTGTTATTTGGTTGACATATGCTTTTAAATTAATAAAAATGATTTAGAAGTGGGATGATATTTTAAAATATTGTTTAAATATTTGATTTATACTTTTTAATGTAGTGTAAATTCTAATGATTTATACTGTTAAAATGGTACTATTTAAAGTTCTGAAAAGTATTCATATTTTTTATTGGTTGACTATAGTTCTTTCTTTGGTATTAATTGTTATTTTAGTAAAGTATTTAAATGTAGTTTAGATTTTATTAGAAATATTATTTAATTTAAAATATGCATTCATTTTTATAAATTACATTTTTCGTATGTGTTGTTTAAAATAGTTATTGTACTTGGCAGTTATATTTTCCATAAAAATTGTCAAGTAGAAATGTAAATTTATTTTATGTTTTTTTGTAAGTTATACATCATTGATTCTTATTTTTTTAAATATATTTTTGAAGTTATTACAATTTTGTTTCAATATCTTATTTTCTACAATTAATTGTGTTTATAAATAGATTACAACTTAATTGATATATTTTTTTATGGTATTGGGTATAGTCTGTTTATTTTTGATAGTGTGGTGTTTTTAGCCATATGTTTTGTGTTGGATAAATATTTTATTTATATTTTATAAAATGTAGGAATTTTTCAGATATAGCTTAGATGGGAGTGGGAATGGTAAATCTACCCTCCTTAGACTTCAACACTTTCCCCAATGTGACTTTTTGGTGGTCATTACGATGCCTGTCGGACTGGTTTCCACAGTCCCTGCGGTGGCAGTCGGACTGCCGTGGTATCGTCGGAAGCGGTTGGGCTGACATCCAGATTACAATGCATGTGTCCACACAGAAATCTGACCACTGCGGTCCCTCCGACTCCACCAGGAAAATTTGACCGTGGTGGAGTCGGAAAGGACCAATGGAGCTGGGTAGAGAGCGGACGGCCTCACAAACTACCTGACTAATAACGATGTGCCTTTCGGACGAGCTGACCATGGCAGTCCAACCACCTAACCAGAGCTGGCAGAAAGGGAGGGAACAAAGGCGGAAACACACCTGTACACAGCTCTTCACGTCATATGCCACACGTCCTGTTGCTACTGTACCTGCTCGATGCGGCCCAAAATCCATATCGTTGTGGACACAAGCTCTGGTAAGTGTTATACCTATCCTTGTACATGGATTCCTCAGCAAATCAGTGCCCCGCCATGTAAAAGCAGGGGCGTTGCTTGCTCAGTATGAGTGGGGGTGTGTGAGCAACATGATTCCAAGTCATCACGCTGGGACATCTTGCCAGTACATATTTCATGTGACACTAGGCATGAGGGAGCCTGATGGGACAGGGGAAGGAGTGAGTAGTGAAAGTAGTGAGAGTTGTGTAGCAGGGCTTGAAGTGGTCAGAGTTTTGCCGGTCGTTAGCACCGCCAGGTAGAAAAAGATGTAGAGAAGGGTCCCATTGGACTTTCCATATTTGCCCCCACCCTCAGGGTGTCAAATATATTCTACTCTACAGCAGTGCCACGTTCCACTGCTGCAGATGTAACTGCAAAGAGACTCTTAATACTCAAATCCCAGTGTTGTCAGGTCAGAACTGAAGCATCATCATAATATCATGCAATTAAGTTCCAGTTGTTGCTTCAATGACAAATGCAACTAATAACCATTGGCAAATCCAACAGTCCCTGTTTCTTGTAGATGCAATGTAACTCGTTTTATCAGATAACTTGATGTTGTGCAATGTCAGAAGTAGGAATATATTGTGAGTGTGGGACAAAATGGCAATCAGAAATGCACGTCCTTACATGCTCATAAGATACCCCCCCACTCCTGTACAGTCATCCCACTCAAAGGCCTCTTGTGGAAAAGACAAAAAACACAATGAAACACAAAATTCACAACACTGTACAAGTCCACCACAACATAGAAGACAGAGAGCATGTGTTTTTATCAGTGGGGGTAGGTCAAACATCCCTGGTGAAAATCTACAGACACTGCACATCACCTGACTGGAAGCACTCCTAACCAACTTTGACCGACATGGTGTATCAATCATGGGTTTGTGACACTACATACAACCCACCTGGAGCCACAGCACCGTGGGTAAGGCTAGGGGTATTGTATCCCATGTCCAAACATATCTTGTGGGTCCCTGTATGCGTCATCACAGAATGTATGTTCCCATCACCTCTGAATGATTCCCTCTATGTCAAAGTCATCGACAATGTACAGTCACACACTTAGAAACTCTACATGTGTGGCCATCTCAAAAGCTGGTGTAATGATGTGTGAAATAAACAGTGTCACAAACCAGCACCTCCTCATGATTTACATAGCTATTATCTTCTGTGACAACCTCGCATTGCTCAAAAGCTAGGTCCTGTTGGGACATTGAACATACATCAATATGGATGTCTCTGGAATATAAAACACAACTCCACTGCTAAAGCACTCTACTGGTCCATCACACATCAGCCATATGAAAAAGAAAAGAAATGTAACTGGGATTCCCACAAACCACCGCCTCATACATTTAAAGGATACACTGTAAAGACTCCCTGCAGAATTGTGTTACCCAAACCAGGGGGACTCCTGGAGGGCAATGGGACAAGGCCACAGTCCATGTTGCACCTGCTTCAATGTCTCCATGTACACAGGATCTGTGGCATTGAGTATATTAGGGACAACCAATATTGTCACAAAGTGGCATGCACATGTAGCTAATGTGAAAGTGCAAGTCCTCCCAAAAACACTACAGCAACAGCAGTTCTCAGACATCTAGTAAATTTATGTGGAAAGAAGAGACATGAAAATGGTAACATGCATCTATAGTGCCAATTAGGTATGACAATACTACACCCCCATGTGTTGAGAAACAAATAACTACTTTGCAGACATTAAACCCCACATCTCGCATAGTACTGCAAGCCTAAAGACGTGGACATTGGTCAAGGCAAGCTGCTATACTTACCATAGTAAATACCACCAAATGCAATGTCTACCCCAATCGGAATTCATCCCACATATACATCCATTGAACATTGTCTCTCGGCCTCTGTAGCTCCATAGCTTGCCCCAAGGTCTGACTATACTTACCACTCCAAATGGATCAGCTATCATGGTGAAGCAAACACAACTGTTGTCACATATCACAAAAAATCCAATAACAATTAGCATCAGTAGCAATGGCAGAACAAAGGTCTACAAACCCAATAAAAATGTTATTTGAGACAACAAAGCGGTGTCTGAAAACATAGGCCAATGCCAGTCCAAAATGCTGTTTTTGGTCCAGCACACTGCTCTGCCACCTATCTTGCCAACCAGAACATTGCCAGGGAAACCTCCTAAGGAAGGGGTTTCAAGTGGGCAGTTCAGGCACCTCTATGAAGTTATTTTGGTGGGCTGGGGTTGGGAAGACTGGTTTGGTCCTTGCGAGGGCGGGGCTACGGGATTGGGAGGGTTGGGTTGGTCTGTGGAAGGGATGAGATCGGGATTGGAAGGGTTGGGTTGGTCTGTGGGAGGGCTGGGCTGAGGTTTGGGAGGGCTGGGTCTGATCATACAGGATATTTTGCAGGCTTGAAGGGTAGTGATGGGTATAGGGAGGGGGGAACAGGCTTATTTGTTTGCTTTCTGCTTAGAAGATCTGGGGTGGAGTGAGGAAGAGGTCCTTTGGGTTTTGGGAGGGGGTAGGTCTGTTTTTAGACGCATGGCTTTCCTTTTTGTATACCCTTGTGTGATAGGGAGGAGTTTAGTGGGGGGGCTGGTGTTTTTGTGGTAGACTTGAAAGTGGAAGGGTAGTGTAGGGGTGGTAAAGAAGACATTTTAGTTTAGGGAGAGGAGCGCAGCTGTGGCAGGGAAGATGTCATGGGCAAACAGGGTAAGTTCTTCCGGAGACTGGTGAGGAAATAAGGCAAAGTGCTGGGTGTTGTGGGTGGAGGGATGTAAGGTCAGAGGTACAGATGTGCGTGCATGTCTCTGTGTGTGTTTGGTTGATGAATGGTTGTAACCTTTGCCAATCTGTGAAGTGGCTGGGGCTGGTGGTGTGGGTGTGGTGTCTGGGTGTGTTATGTCAGTAGTGTCTGTGGCTGGTGGTGTGGTGTCTGGGTATGTGATGTCAGTAGTGTCTGTGGTTGGTGATGTGGGCATGGTGTCTGGGTGTGTGATGGTAATGGTTGTGGCTGGTGGTGTGGCTGTGGTGTATGGGTGTGTGATGTCAGTAGTGGCTGTGGCTGGTGGTGTGGCTGTGGTATCCTGGAGCGTGATGTTGGTAGTGGCTGTGCTGGGTCTGGGGGTTTGGTATCTGGGTGTATGTCACTGGATGTGGTGGCGAGGGTGGTGAGTGCCTGGTGAGTGGTTGTGCTGTCTTTTTTCTTCTTATGTTTGTCTTTTCGTATGCTGCATGTGTATGTTGAGGTGAATGCGTTCTGATGTGTACATGTGCTTTGGGCTGGTATGGGGATAGGGATTGTGGATGAGGATGAGACAGGAGGTGTGATGGAAAGCTGGAAATGTTGTAGGGCTTCCATGAATGTAGAAGCCAGAGCCTGAAAAGATCTCTGTAGGCCAGGCATGTCAGGGTAAATGCTTTCCAGGTACAACACCATCTGAGTTAGCTGAGGGCTTTGCAGCTGGATGGCTTTCAGCACTGCAGTCTGACCCATAGAGGTCTGCCTCAGGATGGTAATTACCTCCACACTCAGGGCAGCAAGGGAGACAGGGGCAGGGGGTGAGGTGCCGGGTGTAAATGAGACTCTCACCTTATTAGAGGAGTTACCTGGACAGCTGTTTGGGGAGCAGCAGAGATGCTGGAGACGGGACAGGGTTGATGGACATGGATGTTCAGTAACTTTATTTCGCTCATATGACAATAAAAGTGCATAGCAATAAATACATACAGTACATAAAAATATACCAGCAATAATAAATACATGATCCCAGATTCAGTAAAATAACCAGTTGATCATGTACATTGGCCTCTGTTGGGTTAGTGAACTCAAAACGGCTGGTACCGCCAGTTGTCAAGTCCACATAATCTGTGTGTATCATAATTTTAAAATTCATGACTGTTTCAACATCATTCAAATTTCATTCACTTGATTCCAACCATGCACAATAAATAAATTACCATCAATGATTGAAATAGCCCGAAATGTACATCCAAGACTATATGATAAAACTGCCATGAATAAAAACCATGTCAGTGACATGCTGTCATATCCATAAAGTGCTTGGTGCCTCAAATAATCAAACAATCCTATATAAAAACTCCCTGAAATAACATTCACGTTATTCTGACCATAATTACAACTCAGGTAATACAGGACCCTCTCGGGCAACCTGGGACATAAACTTCTGTCGTCTGAACCAGACATTCATCAAGAACCTACTTACAGCAAAAACAATAGGGTGCCGATTACGATCCGGTAAAAACCGGGTACGAACCGTCGGTCGGAGCGTTTTCCCCGTCTGACTCGTACCCGGTCGTAAAACTTTACAAACATGGAATTACGATTCGCACGGAAACACCATTTCCGTACGAATCGTAAAAAACACCGACCGACGAAAATATACATACGAATGTGATCCGGGAATGCTGCGACGTGACGTCGGTACGCTTTCAGGCAGCGTTTCACGACCCAGGAATTACGATTCGCACCGACAGCAGTCCGGACGGCAATATTTTCACGGCACCCAAAAAGTGCCGGAAAAGCGAAGTACGGCGCGAATTGACCAGAGTAGGTGGCCCGGTACGCACCGTACCCCCCCCAGCCCCCGTACATACACGCCGACCCCCCCCCAGCCCCCGTACGTACGCGCCGACCCCCCCCCCAGCCCCCGTACGTACGCGCCGAACCCCCCTGTATGTACACCCGTGTACGTGTCGAACCCCCCGTGTACATTCGAGTCGAACCCCCCCGTGTACGTTTGAGTCGAACCCCCCCGTGTACGTTCGAGTCGTACCCCCACCCGTGTATGTACGGTGCGTACCCCCGTGTACGTTCGAGTCGAACCCCCCCGTGTACTTTCGAGTCGTACCCCCACCCGTGTATGTACGGTGCATACCCCCCGTGTACGTTCGAGTCGAACCCCCCGTGTACGTTCGAGTCGTACCCCCACCCGTGTATGTACGGTGCGTACCCCCAGCGCTACGCGCTGGGGGTACGCACCGTACATACACGGGTGGGGGTACGACTCGAACGTACACAGGGGGGGTTCGACTCGAACGTACACGGGGGGTTCGACTCGAACATACACGGGGGGTTCGACTCGAACGTACACGGGGGGGTTCGACACGTACACGGTTGTACATACAGGGGGGTTCGGTGCGTACGTACGGGGGCTGGGGGGGGTCGGCGCGTACGTACGGGGGCTGGGGGGGGGTCGGCGCGTACGTATGGGGGCTGGGGGGGGGTCGGCGCGTATGCGGGCACGTCTCCATGGTTGCTATGGGAGTTCGGTGCGGACGGTGTTTTTTCCATCCGGTTGTAACCTCGGACGCACGGGATGGATCGTGATTTCTCGGTCGGACTTCACCTTTCACATTTGTACGGTAAATCGTACGAGGACGTGTCGGACACATTTTCCGACCCGAGGACGTGTGGGGAATGATTCCCAATGTGGTTCGTATGGACTTTTTACCATGCGAATCGTGATTGCCAGTTCGTACGGCACTTGTACGATTCGTACGGTAAAAAGACCGGATACGAGTCGCACGGGGAAATTTTTTACCGGATCGTAATCGGCACCTAGGTGTTGTAGTATCAGATTTTAGTATCCTCAGTGCAACCAGATAGCGCCTGGTTCCCAAGTTACAACAAACAGGATGAATCCACTTTCTGCGGAGGACGTGGTATCTGGTGCAGAAAAATTAAGATATGCTCAACACTCTCCAGAGCATAGCCATAAGCTGGGCATGTAGTTAGCTCTGAGTCAGAGGCCCATGTATTAAACGAACTTAGGGGTAAGCAACCTAGTTGAAATCTCACCTTGAGACTTTTCACCACAGGTGGTGTAGTCAGATCATAGAAGGGCTCGAACTTAGGAAATGGTTTGAAGCATAAAGACTTGGGGGCAGATTTATGAGCCCCTTGCGCCACTTTTGCGTCACTTTTCCCATGTTAAAAGTGACGCAAAAGTGGCACAAGGGGCTCATAAATCTGCCCCTTGGTGTTTAAATGCCCCACAGTTCTTCTTGTGACAGACCGTTCCTCCACAAAAACCCAGTACTTAGCTTTCACAAAAGCTATGTCTTTTTTACTAATGCACTCCGGGCAGTCCCAGATGTGGATCAACCCCAGTGATCTACACCAAGATTTAACATGGAGTAGCCAAGGAATTCATTTGGCACCACTTAAATTTAGAACTTCTTTCAGTAATTCGCAGTATTCTCCTAACTCCGAAGTGGTCTACAAATGCAGCCAGTAGATCAATGGTTTTCTTGCGGCCACATCTTCAATTCTCTCAACCCTAGGTAAAAAAACAATGGCGTCAGCTGAATACTAGCTGGGAGAGAGACAAGGGATCTGGTAAATATGTTTTCACTCACCACTAATTTGGGCGTGTCAACGTGACCCTAAAGCTCTGCACCATAAAGTGCTGCATTTTGGGCTTTCATCTGGTAGACCTCTAAAGCGGGGGTAACCGCCCGGGACAGAGCCTGTTTATGGAATCGGAGTATGTGTTTGAATTTATGACATAAGGTTAGGTAACTTTTCTCAAGTTGGATATCCCAGCCCAGGGTATCGGTTAACCTTAATCCGAGATAATCAAACTTGGTCACCCCCTTCAAGGGATTTTCCTGCTATCTTCACTGGTCTTGTTTTACCCTTGCTCTTTCCAAATACAATGAACTTGGTTTTCTCCATATTTAATTCCAGGACCCTGGTTTCACAGAATGCCAAGAATTTGTCAGTTAGCTTCTGGAGGCCCATTGGGGTCCTGTAAATAAGTAGTGAATCATCAGCAAACAGCAGAATTGGTGTTTTCTTTCCATTTAACAATGGAGAATCAGTTTCACAGTCCCGCAGTTGGTTAACTACCTCGTTTATACGTGGACATGGATGTTGAGGATGCAAGTCCAGGGGGGCCCGCCACCACCAGGGAGTGGCCACTGGAGCTTGATGAAGATGATGATGATGATGATGAGTCATCGGGTTGCTTCTCCATGGCACTCCCATCACCCTCTGGGCCACTGGTTCCCTCTGTGTCACTGCGGTGACAGGAACCACTGTTGTCAGCTGTTTCCCCAAGGGTCTTGGTCCTGTCTCCTTCGCTGCCCTGGGTTGATGCTGAAATAAGGGTAAAAATAGGTTCATTGCACTTGCATGAACACACTGGGCAAACATATCATAACACAACACATTATACAATAGCACAGATGACAACATGTAGAAGGATTACTACATTGGTCCCAACATTGGCATGAACAAATGCATGAATGCTACATGACCTGTGCATAGTCACACATAATGGTGTCATGACCACAGTCTGCTCCAACTGGATATGTGACCTTGTCTCAAATCCACCCCCATGTGCATAGCAGGAGATATCATCACCCTGTCAACCTAGCCCCTTTTAGCATACCATAATTACCTGATGTAATCAAATGGGATGTCCACATGGAATGCATAAATACCTATCATCACAAGGCCCTGCAATCAGCAAATGGTCAGGTGTCACTAGCACACAACATGTCGAACAGCTGGGCACCTGCTACAGATCAGAAGCATCAATATGTGACAAGCAATAAACTGTTGACTTAGAGGTTCCCATTCCACATTGTTCACACTTCCCAAGTGACACTTTCACATCTGGCCCCTGCCCGATGGTGCAGTTGATAACTGTACATGATTAGCTTAGCTAGGTGTCACATGTAGTACAGAAGAGTAGAATGGAGACAATGGTGCCAATTACGATCCGGTAAAAAAAACTCCTGTACGACTCGTATCCGGTCTTTTTACCGTACAAATCGTACAAGTGCCGTACAAACTGGCAATCACGATTCGCACGGTAAAAAGCCCATACGAGTCGCATTGGGAATAATTCCCCACACGTCCTCGGGTCGGAAAAAGTGTCCGACACGTCCTCGGACGAGTTACCGTACAAACGTGAAAAGCGAAGTCCGACCGGGGAATCACGATCCGTCCCGGGCGTCCGATAGTACAACCGTATGGTTAAAAGACCGTCCGCACCGAACTCCAATAGCAACCATGGAGACGTCCAAACAGGTGCCCGGTACGCGCCGTACCCCCCCCCCAGCCCCCGCATGTACGCGCCGTACCCCCCCAGCCCCCGCATGTACGCGCCGTACCCCCCCAGCCCCCGCATGTACGCGCCGTACCCCCCCCAGCCCCCGCATGTACGCGCCGTACCCCCCGTGTATGTACACCCGAGTACGTGTCGAACCCCCCCGTGTACGTACACCCGAGTACGTGTCGAACCCCCCTGTGTACGTACACCCGAGTACGTGTCGAACCCCGGGGGGGTTCGACACGTACTCGGGTGTACGTACACGGGGGGTTCGACACGTACTCGGGTGTACATACATGGGGGGTACGGCGCGTACATGCGGGGGCTGGGGGGGGGTACGGCGCGTACATGCGGGGGCTGGGGGGGGTACGGCGCATACATGCGGGGGCTGAGGCGGGTACGGCGAGTACATGCGGGGGCTGGGGGGGTACAGCGCGTACATGCGGGGGCTGGGGGGGTACAGCGCGTACATGCGGGGGCTGGGGGGGTACGGAGCGTACATGCGGGGGCTGCGGGGGGTACGGCGCGTACATGCGGGGTCTGGGGGGGGGTACGGCGCGTACATGCAGGGGCTGGGGGGGGTATGGCGCTTACCGGGCCACCTACTCTGGTCGTTTCGCGCCGTACTTCGCATTTCCGACACTTTTTGGGTGCCGTAAAAATATTGCCGTCCGGACTGCTGTCGGTTCGAATCGTAATTCCTGGGTCGTGAAACGCTGCCTGGAAGCGTCCCGACGTCACGTCGCAGCATTCCCGGATCACATTCGTATGCATATTTTCGTCGGTCGGTGTTTTTTACGATTCGTACGGAAATGGTGTTTCCGTGCGAATCGTAATTCCATGTTTGTAATGTTTTACGACCGGGTACGAGTCGGACGGAGAATACGCTCCGACCGACGGTTCGTACCCGGTTTTTACCGGATCGTAATCGGCACCAATGTGGCTCCAAGTGGTGTGAGATTGCAGCACAAAGAACCATTGCAGAGGATTCTGCCTAGGAACATCCCCAGTCAAGATTGGTTCATGTGAGCACACCTTTTTGGCATTGCAAATCTCAATGCCATTAATACACTGAAAGTACATGAGGCTTTGTAAATATCCAGACCATCAAGAGGTCTTACTCGTGTCCAAAAAGGAAGGGAAATCACAGTACCTTCCTTGTCTCGCATACACATAAACAAATATGATACTGTGTGCTGACAAACAGATGTGACCCCAACATGTCAGCATGTCACTCCCTTTTAAATGACCCTCCACAAATGCATGTGTGGATCACACCTAACTGAATATACCCTTCTCAATGGCATGCAAACTCACATTCTCTGATAGTACTGGACATCTTTCAACCATGTGTGTTATTGCCTCAAAATATTTCACCTGGCTAATGACATCCATCAATGTAATTGGATATGTGTGACTTACCCACCCAGGTCTACACATCCCTGTATGTGGTTACACCTACTCTGTAAACCCTTCACTGAAATCTAGTGTCATGTACACATTGGCCAACACATACAAATGTGATGAAATCTGAACTAAACCTTGTAGACTCTAATATCATGTGTGGAACAGTTGTACATGTGACAGTACAACACGTAAAAGTACACATGCCAGCATGAAGATATCAAAACAGATGGCACCAGTGGTGTTGGCCACCTCATGATACTGTACATTCCCCACTTACCAAGGGGAAGTAGTGCACAGTGTCTGCATTTAGAGTGCATTGTATTTCATACCACAAGTATAACACAAGTAAGACATGTGGCCTTTTTGGAACCATTGCCAGACGTGACATCAAAAGATAATATAGGTTATCTGAGACATTAGGCAGCCATGTGGCTGTTCAACTATGGAAACTCAAATTTTTCTGGACCCTGCTTAGTTCCTCGTCACATGGACAATAGTCTACGGTTTACACCATGCACCGACTACCAAACCTACACATGCAACAATGCTCCCATTACTTGAGACATGAATCACCTTCAAGCTTGAAGGGAAATAGCTTCCTGTAACAAAAGATAGATGATCATGCATAATGTTTCACTCAGGTCAATACTCATCCCCTCCTAGCTGCTGTTGGGGTCTCAACTACTCATCAAGGTCCGAGGTTGCCAACGCCAGTATGCGGGCTATTAGAGAGGTCAGGCGAGCGCACCTTCTGCCTTTGGAGGACAGCCCCAGCTGGACCGCCACGATCTTACGGGTCCTGTGTCTTAGGTCCTTCTACCCTTTTCTGCAGTGAGCACTGCGCCGAGTGATCCCCTGGGTCCTCACCTTCTGAGCGATGGCGGTCCACATGGACACCTTCTGATGGGCATTGACCTGTAAGGATGCTATACATGAAGAGACTGAGTAGACACTCAAGATATAGTCTATCTACTAGGTTGACACAGAGGTTTTAGGCAGCTAGGAACTCTATCGATCAATAGTGCACACACTACATGCATAAGGCGCACATGCAAAGCACCAAACAAAAAAAGCATTACTACACACTGTTGAAGTCATCTGAGGACTACCCACAATCCAGATTATGCCTCTACTGTCTAGGCAACCCCACTGACATCCTGTAGCCCTGGGGCACACAACATGTGCTCTAAAATGAGTTATCATGTGACACAGCTCACCATTGTGTCCTCCTAAAGGACACAGTACTAATGCATCACTGGACAGACACCAGAACAGTCTGGACAAATGACTTTATTCAAACAGTGCTAGTCATCACTGCTAACATTGCATTGACTACATTCCAAGATTTGGATCACAATGAAAGGGCTGGCATGTGTATCACAGAGAGCATCCACTCAGAAGATTAGTGGACATGTGATATACTCATTTGGACATCATACTACGTCTGCATGTGTTTGTGTGGAAAGTTCTGGCATTATGAGACACACTGTATGCCAGTGGCATTGTATATGGGAAGACATCAGTGTACCATTGTACATACTGCATGATTGGTCATTCTTACACAGCTGGTGAGGCACATCAGAGCTGCACAGCCGATGTAACTAACTATCTGGAGTGTACATGTTTCACATGAGCAATGTTTGTGTACACTGCTAGCATCATTCATTGGACAGTAAAATTCCAGGCATGTGGGGGGTAAGGTGCCTGTCCTAAGGCCTTGACAAACAGTGACATAAAGGGCCCATGAACAGTATTCTTGGGTCAGAAAAATCATCATGCATCATACCAACTGTAGGACTACTAGGTGCATTTTGGCCAATTCATGGCCCAGTGACACTAATTGAGGGCACATTTGAGGATCAGCAGATCTACAGGGAGAGTACTCTGTGTATCAGTTCCATAGCCACAATATCTCAGCTACAGCCTGGGCCATGGACCATACAGGGCACAACTCGTTGTCAGGGTTTGCTCTCTGCAGGCAAAGCATACTGTTCCCACATGACCATCATATGCCCGCATTTTCAATAATGAACAGTACATCTTTTACCCATCCAATATATGACATGACCTTTGTGGGTCACTCTGAAGGGGTCTGTTAGGGGGTCGGTATTTTCCAGCCAAAAGTTTGGTGAGGCCTCATGTGTGTTGAGTGATACGTGGAACTGTACACATATCTCACATTATCCTCACATGTTACTTACAAAATACATACAAGAGTTAGGGTGTAAGGCCTAAACATCTGTTAGCTCAACTGCCATGAACTGAATACCAAATTAATCACCTGCAACACAATATTAATACATGCATATATGTGTGCATGCAACCGGTGTAGGATTTAGGACTGATTGCATATCAATATGGTGATGTGAAGACAACAAAGTACAGTGCCAAATGAACCATGACATGATTGTCCTGGGTAGGCCCACACTATCTGACTTACACAACTCTGATGTCAGTCTGGGACTCTGAGACACATTATGGCCCACAAGCTAAGATAGAAGTTATTGTTACAGAGCACAGATTGTATTAGCAGTACTCACCTGTTCCTCTGGTGAGCAATAGAGCTGGCGATACAGGGGGAGGACCTCAGTCACTAGGGTCTCCAGCTCCTCTGGAGTGAAGGTAGGGGCCCTGCTCCCTGTGCAGTGTGCCATGACAGCTCCCAGAGATGGAAACAACAGTTGAGTTTGAGGAGGTGTTGTAAGCAGCAGTGTCTAGAGAAAAGTGAATAGAGTTCCAAACCGCAACATACTTGTACACCACATAGGTCTTCTGTGTAGACGGCCACAGCCATTGGACCTTGGCGGTTGCATTTTCCGAAGTTAGCCTATGGCAGTGACCACCACGGATTAATCTGCATGCCGAGACGTTTAAATCAGCCTGCGGTCAGCAAATCAGCATGTCCCATAAGTGAGGTCCTGCATCCACATAGGCGGTCTTCTTTGTAGACGGACACAGTCCTTGGACCGCGACGGTCACAATAAGCAACATTAGGTTATGGCAGTGACCGTCGTAGAGAAAGTCATCGACCGCATGGTTTGAATCTGCCACCGGTTGGCGATTCAGCATGTCACATTCGTGAGGTCTGGTATCCGCCATGTTAGTATTTCAGACTACATAGAAAACTATCTTCTAAGTGAATCTCCACCAGTACAAACATGTTGGAATATGTAACCTGATGTATGACACCATTCCTCTGCCTATAACAATCCTAAAACCTCAGTGTAGTACATTACTGTGACTGAACTAACAATTACCGCGGTACACTGTACACCGACGGTGCGGTAGTAATGTGTGCAATGCTGAATCTACAACATGACTGTGTCCATCATACAATGTATAATTGTATGATGTGCATAGTGCTGTTAAAGCCACATATGGAGTCCAGAATTGGGCTGTTAGGTGGAAATGTCAGTTATGGCAATGATTCCGATTAATGCGGTATACTTCCATATTACTCACAACAAACGATGTCTTACTTTAGGCTGTCTTCCGCTTGCATTTGCCTATCCTACAGTGGTGATTGGGGGTAATCTCTCCTCTGGCAACTATTCAACTTTTCTCCACCCAAATGTTGATATGTATGCAATTGTATCTTATACAATCGTGAATTGGTGTGTACTGCTCACATGTTTTGGTTGTGTGGTCACATGACTTTTGTGTGTGTCTCAGCACTTGTCAGTGTGTACACTGTGACCAATATCCACATGTCTGTACAGTCCGCACATAGGTACCCTGGCAGAGGGAGGAGATGACAGCCTCCAGTATACTGGCCATATCCAGACTTTCTAACTATGGAAGAAAGAGACGTCATCAGGAAGTTTTGTCTTAATAGGCAGACAATACAAGATTTATGTGACCAGATGGAGCTTCATTTATGTCCTCGAAAACACTGTCTCACATTTCTTACACCAATGGTGAAACTCATGGCAGAACTGCATTTTCTGGCCACAGGTTCATGTCAGTATACTTGCTATATCTGGTGGAATGTCACAACCTATGTTCAGTGGTGTACTACATAATGTGCTTTCAGCAATGATGAGACACATGGACAGCTACATCTAGTTCTCCAGACGTGAAAAATTGGCCAGTGTGAAGGATCACTTCTATGGATTTGGTTGCATCCCAAATGTGGCTGGCTGTATTGATGACACATGTAGCCTTAGTACCACTGTAAGACAGAGAGCAGGTTTATAGGAACAGGAAGCACTTACATTCTTTCAACATGCAAGTGGTTTGATTAGCGGATTTATACATCTCACACGTCTGTACCAGATTCCCAGGATCTGCCCATGACTCCTTCATACTGCAGAACATCAGCTGGGATATAGTGCTGTTCTGCAGTATGACCAAGGAATGACAAAGATAAAGTGCAATAAATGTGTGTGGAGTGTGTGTGGGGTGGGATTTTGTGTTAAGGGTGCCTTCTCTCAAAGAATGTGGTTATCTGCAGTGCAGTGGCAATTTATCATTGTCTGGGATGGGGTGTGTTTTAGACTTTGAATTGTAATTGTGCCCTATTGGACTTGGCCCTTTTGGCAGGTTCATCCCTAAACTTTTTGCCTTATCCTAGCCTTTTCTGTGACCTGGTGTCGGTGATTTTAGGCATCTGGGCACTTTAGCACTGTAGTCCAGTGTAAAGTGCGTGCGCGCTCTGAGTTACATTTGGTAAGGTTGGCCTGCCCTCCCATAGGAATGCATTAACGATTCCCTGATCAGTGTGTTAGTGGTAATTCCTGATCTGGGAGGGGCAGCGTGGTCAAGTTTAATATATTTGGAATTGTAATAATAAATGCTGCGCAATGGTGTGCGCATATTTATTATGGTTATTATAGAAATTCCACTTTTAGAAGTTGGCATTTCTGTGCGCTGTGTGTCTGCCTGCCTGATGTGAATTGCATGTCTGGCTTGTGAGTGACAGAGGCAGGGAGGTGTGTGTGTGTTAGACACGGGGTAGCGTGGTGCAGAGCGGGCGGGCCAAACTCCGGAGGAAATGTGTAGAGCATCAGCGCAGCACACACAAGCGACACACCAGGCACACTACAAAAAGAGACTCCACACCAGGTTGCATGAAAAAATAACTTGTATATTATGAAAACACATTAGACTGAAAAACACAGGTGCATATCTTCCGTGCCAGCCGGCACGGGTAACAATTCACATGGGACTATTTACACGGCAGGGCCAATCGGGCCACTGCCAGAACCATCACCAGGTATAATCCGTAGTAAATGTGGAGTCCATCAATTAAAATGTAACCGCCAGTCGCGGCTGGCAAATCCATGCACGTAGCATAAATCGCTTGAGGCCTGTGTCAACTTGGCATTAGGCATGAAACGAAAACCTCTCTGCCTCTCAGTAGGCATAAAACTTATCTGGGTAGGAGTCATTAGCCATGAGCCTAGAATGAAAACGTCGGGTCAGCATATAAACACATTATGCGCAAACCGACATTAGACTGGGGCCTAAAACCTATGCGCATGAAGGCATACAGCATTTTGGTATGAGGCATGAACTTAGACCATCATATCTTGACATTCGGCATAGAACGGAACATCATGGCCTGGTACCAGGCATCAACACATTTGCCTCAAGCCTGAAATGGAAACATCATGGAATGAATACATTACGCATACATTGCAATCAGCATGAAAGCATTAGGCATAACAGTCTGAGTTACATTATACGGGCAGAACGGCACTTCTCAGAACATTGGCAGAGCACCAACAGTCTGGGGCAAAACCCGTAGGCCTCAAATTAGCATGGGCCCCCTTGAGCATGAAGTAGGAGGCAGCAACATGAGCGTAAACTACATTAGGTCAAACATAGCAATGCATTAGGCATAGACATAAGCCTTAGGTATAAGGGCCACACTATCAGCCTGGGGCGTAATCACATACGCTATGCACCCATCAGCAGGGGAGACATTAGGGCACCGCTGTGCATATTATAAATGTCACCAGAACCCTGGCCCAATGGAGTCCCCTCCGGGGCTCCGAACTTGAAGCAATTCCACAAGGCGTTGCAGCAGCCCACACTTGCGGCGCTGCTGAGGACAAATGACCCACTGGCACCGGGGGTGGGCACCGGCAATGTGCCCCGACACTTCCCCCACCACCAGAAGACGGAGCCCCCCTCACCAGCAGCCCGGGGTTTTTCTCACCTTCACTGGAGGGCTCCGGCAGATTCTCCACACATGCAGGGCTCTCCTCCGCTCACGGGGAGCCCTGCCGAAGACAGCACCTCCCTCGGCTTCACCCAGGCCCCCTCCTGGGACCCGGGACTACGGCGCGGAGCCCAGGAGGCTCCAGACGTCTTCTTCTCCTCGGTTAGCTTCATGCACGGGAGCCAATCTGTGCGCAGCTTCCTGGGGGCGCTGGCGCCTTGGTTGCCTAGCAACGCCCCCCTTTGCGCGCTCAGGTCCAGCGCGGCCTTGGCTGTAACCGCAGTGATCTTGGGCGCAGCACTTTCCCTCCCAGCGCCTCCAGGAGATTCCCCGGCCAGCGGCGGTGAGTTTGTTTCTATAAGCGCCAGTGCGGGGTGGGCACCCGCTTGTTTTTAAATATGCAGGCACGCGGCACGGGCTGTGGCGGTGATCTTGGCCATTTTAAAGTGCGGCCGAAACGCGGGGTGGGCTCCCGCCATTTCCAGTAAGCAGCAGGCCACAATAACGTGGAGCAGGCACTCGCCAGCAAAAATAGGCAAACAAATGCAGGCAGTTGAGGGGGAAACTCAAATATAGCACCTGGACGGCACAGCGCTACAGGAATCAGCTCCTATTTTCCTGGGCCGGGGCTGGAGGCAGCGCCCACGAGGCGCTAGGGGCGCAGGCAGGAAACAGTCAATTAAAGTATAGCGCCCAACAAATATAGCGCTCCCCTACCCCTGGCAACTTGACTATAGCGCTCTCCTTACGCAGGGAATGCAGTCAGGGTCCCACGAGGCGCTAGGGTGCAGGCAGGGAGTACAGTCATTTAAGTGTAGCGCCCATGCTCCTCACCTCCTGGCCAGTCAGGCGGACAAAGTAGAGCGCTCACGAGGCACTAGGGCGGGAGAGCAGGCAGGTAATGCTGGGTCAGATCAGCAGTCTGGGGGCACTCATCTGTATAGGACAGCTGTTCCTGGAAACAGACAACCCTCATTGCGTGGCACTCCTCCTGGCCTACAGTCTGCACTCCAGTACAGGCTCTCACTGGCCCTGTGGACAGCAGAGGGGGAACAGATGGGCACAGGGGCCTGCACACAGGCGCTTGCGGCGGTACCTCCTGGCAGTATGTCCCCTCACATTCATGTCCACGCTCAGTCTGAGCACATGGCATCCCAGCTCCGCTATTTATACACCCCCCACCCCACCTACCAAAAAGGGCTGGAAGCTTCTGGAAGGTTCCCTGGGGGACCGGTCCCAACTGGTTTAGGGGGAGGTGTAGAGAACCCTGGGTGCCAGGTTTCCCTCCAAAAGCTGGGGGTGCTGGGAAACAAACGACTAGACTGGTAACCCACCTCAGTCAGGCAGCACATGTGCAGACAGGAATGGCATCCATTTTAAAAGGGACATTTACACAATGGTAACAGTAACTTGTGCACACCATTGCACAGCATCTATTATTTTCCATCTTACACATCAACCGTGCATATTTATCGTGTTTCCTTTCAAACCACCAATTCCAAGTTAGAAAAAACTAGGGGGAAAGGCAAAAAGTCTCAAGATGACCCTGCAAGCAGGGCCAAGTCCAACAGTGTGGCTCCAGGAGGGGCAGGGTGAGTCAGCACTAGGCTGAATGGAACATCTGCATTGGGAGTAGTGGGAGGAGTAATCCCCTGACTCTGAATAGGACTGTGCCTAGCCTGGACAATACTGGCTCTACCTCCTGTGGTCGTCTGATCACCTAGCCCCCACCTGAGAAAGGGGAAGAGGAGCTTGGAAAACAAAGTGCTCCAAATCCCCCCTGAACCAGTTGCACCTGGTTCCCCAAACCCTACACTGCAGACAAAGGATTATATGGTGTAAATATAGGGGCTGTGACCTCATGAATCTGTTGTGTTCTAAGCTTTGGTGCTATTCCTGACTGGGGGACCTGCTACTGCTGGGGCCCAGGAGGAACCGCCATGAGGGATTGCCTCCCTGGGCCCAGCATTGCCCCCTTGATCCCCAAGGACTTGTTGGGACCCCTTGCGCTCTGTGAGCGCTTAATTTTATTTTGCCAAAGGAAAGGAGCACGAGGGCTCCGCAGCGCTGAGCTGCGATCTTTCCAGAGGCAATCCCGACGTGGGGATTCCCCCTAATGGAGGGGAGAGAAACAGGAGCCCACCCCGCATGTTGCCTGCTGAGCGGTGGCCTATCCCGATTTATGAATATTTTCGACTGCGGGTGCCCCCGCGTTTGCAGAGGAAATCACCGCCACGGCCCGAGCGAGAAAGGCCGTCGAACAGGAAGTCAGGCTCCCGTGCCTGACTATGGGCGGGGCCAGCCAAAGGAAGTGCGGCCGGAAGCAGGGGAAGCTTGGCTGTGTGCGTGGAAGAGGACGGGAGCCTACCCTGCCTCCACGAGCTCCGAGACGAAGTCCCGGCTCCAGGAGAGGGACCGGGCGAAGAGGGGCAGAGTCGTCTGCCCAGAGAAGTCCGGAGAGCGGACCAGCGAAGGAGCCGCCTTCTTCCATGTCCACAGCAGGGAGAAGAGCGGCACCAGTGGGTCCCTGTGAGTGGGGGCTCGAGCTGTGCAGTGTTGGTGCCTGAGCAGTCCCGCCGTTGGGGCTGCTCCAACGTTGGGGGCGATTTATGTTCAAAGAGCTCCAGAGCGGGGCCCCGAGGCACAGTGCCAGTTCTAGGGTCTGGGCAGTCCTGCAAGAGAGCGGGCCACCCCAACGATGGGCATATTTGTTTTAAGAGCCCGTGGGGGTCCAGAGGGCACAGTGGTGCCGGGCCCCCCCCTTTATGGATATTATCACAGCTGCGCCGCCGTAGCGGGCAACTGCAACATGGGAATAATTGTTTCTACGGCCCCAGTGGGGGTCCAGAGGGCACAGAGTTGCCCGTGCCTGCTCTTTGTGTACTCCCAGCTGCCCCACCTGATAGAGGGCAGCTGCAATGTTTTGCGCAGATTTGGATAGAAGTCCCTGAGTGGGACAGGAGAGGGCACAGTGGTGCCAGTCCTTCTTTGCTTCACAGCTGCACTGCAATTAGCGGCAGCTGCAACATTTAGGCCATCATTTCTTTGGAGGCATTGAGGATGAGACAGGAGTGAGATACACTCCTATGCCTAGTGCAATGGCGCGCTTTGGATTCTGCTGCATTGGCAGCCGCCCTGACATTTGTGACATAGGGCATTTGAGCCCTCTGAGAAGGCCAGTTGGCCAGGGGGACTGTGAGGTTGATAGGGCGCCAGGCACTAATGTGATTCACAGAACTAACTTAAGACAAAATCCTAAACTTACTACCATTTTCGTATTCACAGAAGGCACTTACTCATTTTGGTATTCACAGAAGACACTTACTCACTTCGGTATTCACAGAAGTTAGGAGTTCTAACTTTAGGACTCCTAAATGCCTTCTGTGAATACCGAAAGTCTTAAAATTAGGATTTTTCTCAGTTTAGGAGTCCTAAAGTTAGGACTCCTAACTTTACTACTACTAAACTGAGAAAATTCCTAATTTTAAGGCTTTCGGTATTCACAGAAGGCATTTAGGAGTCCTAAAGTTAGGAGTCTTAAATTTACTACTACTAAATTGAGAAAAATCCTAATTTTAAGACTTTTAGGTATTCACAGAAGGCATTTAGGAGTCCTAAAGTTAGGAGTACTAACTATACTACTACTAAACTGCGGAAAATCCTAATTTTAAGACTTTCGGTATTCACAGAAGGCATTTAGGAGTCCTAAAGTTAAGACTCCTAACTTCTGTGAATACCGAAATGAGCAAGTGCCTTCTATGAATACCAAAATGAGTAAGTGCCTTCTGTGAATACCAAAATGGTAGTAAGTTTAGGATTTTGTCTTAAGTTAGTTCTGTGAATCGGGCCCAAAATATAGAGCAAGACTCTTGCAATGGAGTCTAGGTTTGGTAGGTCTTGATTGTTGGCAAACAGTTGGACTTTGCTTTAGAACGTGTTGTGCATTTTTTTGGTTTGTTTTGAGACTCTATATTTTAGTTGGGTTAGTGAGTGTTCCATTCTTAGCTCTTTAAAAAAAAAAGAGAAAATTGGTATAGTGTAGGGGTGCTTCATTCTAAAGTTCTAAAGTTCATTGGAAGGAATTGTGCCACCCTTCCACTGCATTGTTGGGTTTTGCCTGTTGTATCATGGTGCTGTTGTAAACCCTCCACCATTATATATTATATTTGCTTTGGTGTTTGCGATCTGCCAACCCAAGTATCTTCAAAGTAGTCCATTAGGGTATTGTTTTCTGTTCAAAGTTTTGAAAGTAAGATGATTATATTAATAGAATATAAAGTTTCGGAACCAGGACCAAATAAGTTGTGGTCGGCAGTTCCGACCACCAGATTATGATGCGACCGAACAATGTTCGGTCGGAGTCCCATTGTTCCCTATGGGAGCTCATGTTCAGCTCGACAATCAGCCATAACACAAGCTATTATGTGGAAATGTTTTTTTTGCAGAAAACCCTGCACCCTGTTGCAGGCACCCCACGGTGGCTGTCACTCAGTGCAGGGTTTTACAGGGAGGGTCCCTTAGGTGCCCCCTCGTCCATCAACCATAGGCCACAGGGTCTAGGAAACTCTACCAGTGTCAGACAGGCTGATGCGTAAACACTGTTGGAAATCGTCTTCATAGTCCCGAGGTCAGAAATGAAGTCCATAGGGGTGTGTGATGCGGTTCCATCCGACGGGAATACTCCACGAGTCTCTCAGAACCGATTCAGAATGACCACGTGGTTAACATTCAGACCGCGAACATCGTAATCGGGTGGTTGGAATGTAAACCGACGAGTCGGTCGGAAGGCCTCCGACAGTTTAGGAGATTCCGACTATGATGCTGAGGCTTTCCGCGCGACATCGTAATGATCTCCCTAGTCCTGATTTTTGCAGATTTCTCCAGATACTTTGGTTAAAGTGGTAGTAACTCCCTTGAATTGCTGTATGTGGGTATATTTTAAAAACGGAAGAACTCATTGCTTGCTCAAAGTCAATAATCATTTTTTGTGGGTTTTAATTGTTAGTTAGGGATTTTATTTTGTTTAATTGTTATTGGTAATTTGCACTTTCTTTATTTTCTAACAGCGCATAGACTTAAGGCTATGTTGGTGTTTTGGTATGCTCCATAGTTTGTCTAATTGTGCGTGAATGGTGGAGGGCATGATTTTAATGTTCCATCCATCAACTGTGTGTTGCTCTGGGTAGGTTTTCGGGTCTGATTATGTGTTTTGTGGTCCAATTGCGGGAAGACCGCAGCCGCGAGAAGACTGCAGCGCAGGCCATCTTCCGACTGCCATATTATGAGTTGACTGCGGGGTCTGTGGTGTTACTGCAGTGGTCTTGCGGTGGTGGTGACTGGTATTCCATATATATTGATGCCTATGTGAGAATTTCGACTTCAAATTGTCAAATGCACACATAGGCATGATGCATGTGGAAAAATATCACCTACCCATTGCCGGAGTCTGACCCATATGTGGGTAGTCAAGGCAATTGATATATGGTATAAAAAGCACTTACTGTATATCGCCACAGGTGGTTGTATTCCTTGAGGTGAAGATGCTGCTGCAAAGAGGGGACCTGAAAAAAGGGTTCCACGTCAAAATCTGCTGGGAAGAACAGGTAAGGGGTGAGTTTGCACCCCAAATCCCTTAGGTTGTTCCGACCTTTAGACAGAGGTTCAGCCAACTCGTAATATGGAAGGCGGTGTTGCTCCTCTGTATCACCCTATGGGAGCTGCCTTCCCCTGACCACAACCCCAGCGATGTGGTTGCAGTGCCAGTGTTCAGCCATGGTCTTTGCAAAGGCCAAACCCAGATTTCGTAATATAGCGGTTGGAGAGCCGAGCTCGCGGCAGTCGGACCGCAACCGCGGGTACAACAGTCACAGACCGCCGAACTTGTAATTAGCCTGTTAGCAGGTTATTGTTAGCAGCATATACATTTATTCTTTGCTCTTTGTGACCGTTGTCATATGAAAGGAAAGTGTCATTTGTGTGTATTAAGTTTACTTTTTGGGGGATATTTTTATACTCAAATCATTTTGGAGCAGCAGGTCAATCTCAAGTTGTTTTTCTAGTTCTTGCTCTGAGTTTTAAATTGGGAATTGCAGGGAGCTGGCATTGGGAATTATTGGGGATTATATTGAGGATTATACTTTTTTTAATGGTTCCAGTCAGCTCTTGTGAGCTGGAATCAGATGCCCTGGGTTCATGTGGTACATTTCTTACTTCAATTTCAGTAGTGTTGGGGGATAATTATATTCACTAATATTTTTTAATGTATTATTGTTTGTGGTTGTCATCCTGTAACATGCATTAGAATAATATTTTTAATGTTTCCCGTGTTTTATTTTTGCTCATACTTTCTTTGCTGTATGTGTATGCCACGTGTTTTAATAATGATTTGCCTTTCTAAAATCCTGTGCATGTGGCCCTGTCAGACATTTTATCTGTGGGTTATATAATAGTAAATTATTAATAAATTATTAATAACTCTATTTGTTCCTAAATAATTATTTATGCATTTGTGGAACATTTTTGCGGATTTGCACTCACAAACTAGATGTTTTTGATGATTTTTGGAAACGTTAATATAATTGTTCATTGTTTTAGATTTTTTTTAACAAAATTATTTATTTTGAACTGTTGAACAAAATGGTAATATTAGTTTTACATGGTAAATAATTAATTTTGTTTTTAATTATTAACTCTTCTCTATTTTAGTTCTAAATTAGAAGTTATTAGTAAATTATTTGATAATATTGTACTCATTTTAAATTACCTTTTATTTATCATTGTGGTGTTTTATTTTATTCTTACTGAAGGATTCTTTTCAGTCTGGATATGTTTTTTCTATCTGTATTTAGGGGAACATGAAAAAAGAAATACTAAGGTGCCGATTACGATCCGGCAAAAACCGGGTACGAACCGTCGGACGGAGGCTCTTTTCCGTCCGACTCGTACCCGGTCGTAAAACTTTACAAACATGCAAGTACGATTCGCACGGAAACACCATTTCCGTACGAGTCGTACAAAACACCGACCGACGAAAAGATACATACAAATGGGATCCGGGGAATGCGCCAACGTGACGTCGGGACGCTCTCAGGCCGCGTTTCACGACCCAGGAATTACGATTCGAACCGACAGCAGTCCGGACGGCAATATTTTTACGGCACCCAAAAAGTGCCGGAAAAGCAAAGTACGGCGCGAAACGACCAGAGTAGGTGGCCCGGTAAGCACCGTACCCCCCCCCGCCCCCGCATGTACACGCCGTACCCCCCCAGCCCCCGCATGTACGCGCCGTACCCCCCCAGCCCCCGCATGTACGCGCCGTACCCCCCCAGCCCCCGCATGTACGCGCCGTACCCCCCCCAGCCCCCGCATGTACGCGCCGTACCCCCCCCAGCCCCCGCATGTACGCGCCGTACCCCCCCAGCCCCCGCATGTACGCGCCGTACCCCCCCCAGCCCCCGCATGTACGCGCCGTACCCCCCGTGTATGTACACCCGAGTACATGTCGAACCCCCCGTGTATGTACACCCGTGTACGTTCGAGTCGTACCCCCACCCGTGTATGTACGGTGCGTACCTCCAGGGGGTGGGGGTACGACTCGAACGTACACGGGTGTACATACACGGGGGGGTTCGACACGTACTCGGGTGTACATACACGGGGGGGTTCGACACGTACTCGGGTGTACATACACGGGGGGGTTCGACACGTACTCGGGTGTACATACACGGGGGGGTTCGACACGTACTCGGGTGTACATACACGGGGGGTACGGCGCGTACATGCGGGGGCTGGGGGGGGTACGGCGCATACATGCGGGGGCTGGGGGGGTACGGCGCGTACATGCGGGGGCTGGGGGGGGTACGGCGCGTACCGGGCACCTGTTTGGACGTCTCCATGGTTGCTATTGGAGTTCGGTGCGGACGGTCTTTTAACTATACGGTTGTACATTCGGACGCCCGGGATGGATCGTGATTCCCCGGTCGGACTTCGCTTTTCACGTTTGTACGGTAAATCGTCCGGGGACGTGTCGGACACATTTTCCGACCCGAGGACGTGTGGGGAATAATTCCCAAGGCGGTTCGTAGGGACTTTTTACCATGCGAATCGTGATTGCCAGTTTGTACGGCACTTGTACGATTCGTACGGTAAAAAGACCGGATACGAGTCGTACGGGAATTTTTTTTACCGGATCGTAATTGGCACCTAAGTGCTTAGTTAAATTAAGCATTTGTAGCTTTTGAGGATGTAATTCAGTTCAAGTTTACTTTATTTAACTTACTTCCAAATAAGTTGTTTATTATCTTTGCAGTTGTTTTTTTTCTTGTGGTGCGTTTTAGCAATCTGGTGGCACTTTAGCCTCTTGAAGTTCAGAGTTTTTGTGGAACAAATTCTTCAACATTTGTGTGACATTTTAAGACTGTTTTATAATTTCTAAGGTGTTGTACCTGGTTACCTGGTATAACTTTTAATGTTATTAGTTGGTTTATTTACTTTTTGATTTAACTGATTTGGTGAAGGCTAATTAGTATTTGTTTGGATATACCCTCTCAGTGTTTTATTTTAAAGTTTTAAATGTATTATTACAGATTTTGTAACGTATATATTTATTATATGTTTCATTTTAATTGTAATGTTTAATAATAGTTTTATTTAATTTGTTTGATGTTTTAATCATTTATTTTATTTAATCTGTGGTAACATATTAAAGGAAATATCTAAAAATGTATGCACTTTTTATTTATTATATTTTATGTGCATTTATTAGTGTATTGAAATTAATTTGTGATAATTTCATATATATGACAAATGTGACTTTCGCCACCCACGCATTTTGCGTGAAGGGTTTGTGATCAGCAGTAACGTGCAGAAAGAATAGCAAGAACATCGTTATAAGAGCTATTGTTGAAATATATTTTATTATTTGAACAATGAATATATGTAAAACAGTTCGCTTGATCAATATTGTGACTGTATGACACACTTACATTTACAACTAACATATTTGATCGATACAGTGATTTTGTGTGGGTATATGGACTTAAATTTGTGTACGCAAATGTACTTCTTATATTGCTTAGTGTAATTTGGAAAAAGATTTTCAATACATAATTGGGATAGATATTTTGAGCTTATTTGTAGATTATGACAAGTACCTAGTTTGCAAACAATGGTGTTACATTTAGCATATATTTGATTTAATACCATTCCAAGATGTCCGCTGGATTGTAGACAATGTTTACGTCATGATCATCTCTATGGCAACACTACTTATGTTGTGCTTTCTTTGCTGCCTCTATTCACGTGATCAAGCCTCGTCAGAGGTGAAACGCGTTGTGGATTAAACAACGGACAACCATGAGCACTTTGTGTTTGTCTTTCCTGAGAGCACGCTTTTCAAAAACAATTTTATAAGTTATAAGGATAGCCGGTACTCCGCCGGCGTGCGCGCCACTTTCCGTGGGTCTCGTGGAGTCTGGAAGGAGTCACATTAAAAAATGGATTAATTTGAGGACTCTGTTTAGAGACCGGCCCAACCATGGTGCAACAGGACGGGAATACGCGGCTGTGACTCTGAGGATTGCGGCATAGACGAGGTAAGCGGGGGCCTGATTTCTTCCGTCCCTTTGGGGTGGGCGGGGTAAGCACACTCAGTGGCTGCTGGGTGATGCTACTCTCACACTCAGGGGCAGCGGGGAGTCTGGATGTACCGCGGATACCCATATGCTTGCTGAGTCACAGTCCGGTGTTATGAATGCAGGGAAGTTACAGTGCGCTGAATGTTCGTGTTATCACTGACACAGAGCTGATGAATCCCTGAGTCGTGTGCACATTTGAGAGGGCAAAAAGAACCTAGTATTTCACTAGGGGGATTGGCAAACCAGTGGGATTGGAATTGTCCTGTTGTGGGACAACAATGGATGAAGATGAGGAGCGTAGGGAAGCAGCAAAAACGATGTTTACCAGAAAGACCACACTTACTATGACAAACAAAGAAAGGAATGGCCAAGTACATTCTAATGATGACAAACTAAAACGTTATGAAAAGCTTAAAAGATCTGAGATCACCAAATGGTGGGAGGCTACATCTCTACAACATTATATTGATCAAAATATGGTACCAAGGGGATTACGCATTTTTACCACACCGACATATGAAAAACCTAATCCTAAAATGCTGGAAGAATGGTCAACAAATTCCACACTAAGTTCCAGGAGAAGGTTGGAGATCCTCGTGAAGTACGCTTGGCTGGACAGAGAGGAATTATTGAAAGAAATCAAGGATCTATTAGATGAACTTAAAAAATGTATGGACTCTGACAGCCTGAACAAGGTACTTACTACCATTAAGGAAAAATTAAATAAACATGTAGAAGACATTAAAGCGCGGAAAGAAAGGAAACTTAATAGTGATTATGAGGATTATGACAGTGGGCGGATTCTAACTTTTAGTCATAAATATGATCATTTATTCAGGCAAGAACACTCTGAATTGGAACCAGTGACCAGCATTAATGAGAGACCGATGACAGAAATATCCTCAATTAGTTACAGTGAGTCTGATGTATCTGTGCAGAACCAGACACCGTTGGGGAACAACAAAAAGCAATTGACTTTTTTAGACGAATACCGGACTCTAAGGAGGGGTCGACTGACCACAAGAGAGACACCGGTACCAAAAACGAGGGGACAGAGGGGACGAGGACAAGGTCGAGGAAGAGGTTACGCAGGAACAGAAGGAACAGGCTCACACAACGGTGGCAGAAGAGGCAGGGGCCGTGGCGCAATGGGAACCAACAGAGTGCGCGCCAAAAGAGCGTATTGATGAATGATGAAATGGTGAATAGAACAATCATCAATTTATCAAAAAGAACTTTGACTATGATTGAAAAAAGAACTCCCTGCCTTGGTTTATCTTTTTGTCCATCCTCTCCCTCCGATTATGCTGAGGTGCGGATTGACGTATTTAAGTTTATACGTAAACTCAAATTACTGAAGTGGCACAATCTTAAGGGTACCACGAATGATCAAGTTACTAGGGGAATTGACATCACTAACAGTTATAATTTTAACATTCAGGATACGGAATTACTTAGCACAGTGGTTGAGTTGGGACAAATTGATGCAGGTGGGGCAACCAGTGTTTTCTCCACACAACTACTAACTGAATTAGATATTGTCACGGATGCCTCGGCTGATACACCTTTCAGACCAAAATCAGTGTTTATGCCCATTCTTCCCTACGATAATCTAGATACCTTTCATGAGGTTATAAGTAAATCACTTGTTGAGACACGGCAGAATAGAAGTAAATTAAAGAACAAGGATCAACACAATTTAACATACCAGCAGAAACAGGCTCTCAAATCACTTATGGACGACGACAGCATTGTCATTAGCCCGGCAGATAAAGGGGGCAATATTTTTGTTCTAAATCGGGAATTATACCTAGAAGAGGCTGAGAGACAACTTAAAGATGACATGTTCTATGAACCTGTGAGCTATGAAAGGTACAATATTAATATCACTAACATTTGGGATCGTCTAACAGAATGGAGCAATAAGGGCATACTTACTTGGGAAGAATTTGGATATTTGAAGTGCGATCATCCGGTACTCTCTGTTCTATATCTGTTGCCTAAGGTCCATAAAAATACCACTAGACCACCAGGTCGACCTATAGTGTCGTCACGTGGGAGTGTAACGGAGCACATATCAAAGTATATTGATTATTTTCTGAGAGGTTTTGTGATTAATCTAGACAGCTATGTTAGAGACACTAAGAATTTTCTCCAAAATGTGGAAAATTTGGGTGAGCAGTCTAAATATCGAGTTTTAAATGTCGACCTACAAGTATATCGAGTTGTAAATATCATAGGTAAAGAATATCGAAGTCAAGAATATCGATGGACAGAATATCGACCCCAAGGTAAGTATTATCGAAGTTAATAATATCGAAGTCATTAATATAGATGTAAGTAATATCGTAATGAAAAATTTCGATGTCAAGAATATCGATATTTTATTAGTGTAATGTATTTTAATATGTATTTTATTTGTATGTGAAAGATTATTGTAATGTATTTTAATACATTTAAAAATAAATGTTTAGAGATTAAAAATTATTTAAAATATAATTTAGCGTTTTAGTATCAGAGCGGGTTGTGGGTTTATAGGGAATAGGGTGGGAAGTAATTTAATTGTAATTAATTAATTAATATGTATTGTTTAATTGGTATTTATGATTAATTAATTGTTAATTAATTACTAATTGTTAATTAAATATATTAATTAATTGTTAATTAATTACTAATTGTAAATTAATTGTATTAATTGTTTAATTATATAAGTTATAATTAGTTTAATATTAATATTTCTTTATTGGTATTGTTAATTAATTAATTGTTAATTACTAATTAATTGGTGATTTAATTTTATTAAGTGATTAATTGATGCCTAAATTAATTATGTGAATTTTTATGTGTAGTGGGTTGTGGGTTTATAGGGGAATAGGGTGGGATGTAATTAAATTCAAAAAATTACTGATAATTTTTAATTATTTGTAATTAATAATAATTATTTGTTAATTAATTATTAATTGGTAATTAATTGGTATTAGTACGTTAAATATAGTAAATATAAATAATGTATTATTTCATGTTCTTTGTTGTTATTGCTAATTAATGTATTGTTAAATAATAATTAATTTGTGAATAATTGTAATTTGGTAGTTAATATGTATAAATTTGTAAATAATAAGTATATTAATTATAAAGAATGTATTATTAATTGTAAATAATAGATAAACTGATATTTAAATGTATTGTGTATTTTGTATGTGTAGTGTGTTGTGTGTTAAAGGGGGAATAGTGTGGGATGTAATTTAAAGTTATTTATATAAATATTTATTTTAAATAATTGGCATTTAATAATACATATTTTGTAAATTAATTATTAATATGCTATTTTTTTATAACTAATTATTTAATTGGTTATTATGTTTATAGAATCCCTATGCTATCCAGTGCTTTCCCAACTGTTTTACTATCTGGAGTTGGAATAGTAATTTTTAACCCTACGCTATCCAGCGCTTTCCCTAGTGTTTCACTTACTGGAGTGGGAATAGTAATTTGTACTCCTACGCTATCCAGCGTTTTCACTACTGTTGCACTCTCTGGAGTGGGAATAGTAATTTTTACTCCTACGCTATCCAACGCTTTCCCTTCTGTTGGACTCACTGGAGTTTTGTATTTTTTTTGCTATTGTAATATATCATTAATAATAAAAATTAATCACATTAAAAATATTGATTGTTATTTGCTATATGTAATTATTAAATATTTATTAATGTTATTATTTTATGTGTATAGATGTATTGGTAATTTTTAAAAACATTTAATAATTTATACATTACAGAAATTATTAGTAAAATTAATTATTCAGTAAGTATATATATTATATATTATATGTACATGTTTAATTAAAGTTGTATTAAATTATATATATTAATAATACATTTTAAATATTATACAATATATTTAATTATGTTTATTTAATTTCTAAGTATAATTTGGTTTATTTTACATATATTTTTAAAGTAAAAGAAAAACGATATTTTTAATAACGATATTTTTGACATCGATATTTAATTTTCGATATTTTTGTACTTACCATGTTGTAGATAGGATGTCGATATTCTTGACATCGATATTTTTGTTGCGATATATTTGTAGGTCGATATTCTGTCTGTCGAAATTATGTCATACAACCGAAAATTTGATGTGGGATACAGACTCGCTGTTCATTACATTGGACGTGCAGAGTCTATATACCATTATCGATCACCAACAAGGATTGACAGCATGTGGAACATATTTGGGCACAAGACATGTCAAATTCCGGGAACATACCCAGATGTTACTTGAGATGACAGAGTACTGTTTGACCAACATCTTCTTGTTCAACGGCGCTCTGTTCCGCCAAACCAACGGTACAGCTATGGGATCATGTTTTGCTTCCAGTTTCGCTAACTTATTCATGGGAAACTGGGAGGAAAACATTCGCTCCTAACCCGACCCTTCAAGTTGAATTCGAACATGTGACAATGTGGCTGCGCTACATTGACGATTTATTCATTGTCTGGAAGATGGCGGAGAGCGATGCTGTCAATTTCATTAAGAAACTAAATGAAAATAATTGTAACATCGTACTGAGTGGGAACATGAGTAGAACTGAGATGGAATATCTTGATGTCAAATTACATGTCAAGGGCAACAAGGTTCTCACGACATTACATCGAAAATCTACAGCAGGCAACAGTGTCCTTCATGCCCTCAGCAGCCCGCCTGAGACTCTCAAATGGAGTATTCCTTATGGGAAGCTGCTGAGGGTGAAAAGGAACTGCAACATCAATGATGCCTATCTTAGTGAAAGCTTCAACATAGCCAAAAGATTCAGAGAACGAGGTTATCCCAATTGGGTTTTGAAGATGGCACTCAAGAGAGCAGAGAAGGTAGAAAGGACTCAAACCATCTCTGATAATCCAGAACATCAGGGATATGCTCGTCCTTAGTGACATCACTTCTTATCCAACTAGCAATATGCAGGGTCTTGAAGGTTTCTTCCCTTGTGGCCACTGCAAGGCATGCTTGCATAGCAAGTGTCGCAAACAGGTGAGCCACAATGGGGTTAATAAGAACATTACCCAGTTTCTAACATGTAGCTCTGTATTTGTTATATATGCAATAGAGTGTACATGTAATCTTTGGTACATAGGAAGCACCACGTGCATGGTCAAGAAGAGAATTTTGGAGCATACCCGGGCTATTACCAATTATGATCCAAAGTACCCTGTGGCCAGCATTTCAGGGAAAGACATTTTTCAAATACCAGGGATTTAAGGTATATTATCCTTGAGCAGATAAACAAAAATCCAAGAGGTGGCAACAGAGTCCTCAAAGTTAGACAGAGAGAGTCCAAGCTCATTATTGATTTTCAAACTAAAATGCCGGGAGGGCTTAATCAGGAAGAGGAGCTGCCTGTACATCTTAAGGAGTAACTGTATTCTGGATATGCCAGTGGTGGCTCTCTGGACCCGTCACATAATATTACAACTAGCTCTTTATCCAACATCCATGAATCGTATTGTGCCCAGAATGTTATAAATATGTTTTTAAGAATTAAGAAGTCAATGTATTTTAAAAGATCAGAGGATTCTGGCTTTAATCTTATGTCAACATATATTTCTTTTCTTTTCTCTTTCTTTTTTCTTTTCTTTATTTATTTCTTGCAGATGGTGAGGAAGGGCCCTATAACCAACATTCACTGCACACATGTTTCCTCTCCTCTCCTTTCTAGTTTCTGGTTTGTAAGAGCACATCTACGATATTGTCAAGGACAGCAAGATAGTGCACAATAGTTTTGGTTACCACGAGTGCAGCGGACTTAGGTGAAATCCTTCCTTTTTTGAATATTGTGAGTAGAGACGAATGATATCATTTTGTGATTGCACACAGCACTTTGCGAGAGGTTGACACTGTCTAAATGAATTTCCCTACTCGATATGGACTGACCGTCCCCCCTCCTCCCCCCTCTCTCAAAATATTGACCACCTGGCGATACTGGGTTGGATTTCTTTTTTCTTTTTATCATGCAGGGGGAGTATTAATATTTGTTGGTAAGAAGGATATGTTTGAACATCATTTGTATTTGACATGATAACTTTATTGACAAATGTGACTTTCGCCACCCACGCATTTTGCGTGAAGGGTTTGTGATCAGCAGTAACGTGCAGAACGAATAGCAAGAACATCGTTATAAGAGCTATTGTTGAAATATATTTTATTATTTGAACAATGAATATATGTAAAACAGTTCGCTTGATCAATATTGTGACTGTATGACACACTTACATTTACAACTAACATATTTGATCGATACGGTGATTTTGTGTGGGCATATGGACTTACATTTGGGTACGCAAATGTACTTCTTACATTGCTTAGTGTAATTTGGAAAAAGATTTTCAATACATAATTGGGATAGATATTTTGAGCCTATTTGTAGATTATGACAAGTACCTAGTTTGCAAACAATGGTGTTACATTTAACATATATTTGATTTAATACCATTCCAAGATATCCGCTGGATTGTAGACAATGTTTACGTCATGATCATCTCTATGGCAACACTACTTATGTTGTGCTTTCTTTGCTGCCTCTATTCACGTCATCAAGCCTCGTCAGAGGTGAAACGCGTTGTGGATTAAACAACGGACACCCATGAGCACTTTGTGTTTGTCTTTCCTGAGAGCACGCTTTTCAAAAACAATTTTCTAAGTTATAAGGATAGCCGGTACTCCGCCGGCGTGCATGCCACTTTCCGCGGGTCTCATGGAGTCTGGAAGGAGTCAAGTTAAAAAATGGATTAATTTGAGGACTCCGTTTAGAGACCGGCCCAACCACGGTGCAACAGGACGGGAATACGCAGCTGTGACTCTGTGGATTGCGGCATAGACGAGGTAAGCGGAGGCCTGATTTCTTCCGTCCCTTTGGGGTGGGCGGGGTAAGCACACTCAGCGGCTGCTGGGTGTTGTTACTCTTGCACTCAGGGGCAGCGGGGAGTCTGCATGTACCGCGGATACCCATATGCTTTCTGAGTCACAGTCCGGTGTTATGAATGCAGGGAAGCTACAGTGTGCTGAATGTTCGTGTTATCACTGACACTGATCTGATGGATCCCTGAGTCGTGTGCACATTTGAGAGGGCAGAAAGAACCTAGTATTTCACTAGGGGGATTGGCAAACCAGTGGGATTGGAATTATCCTGTTGTGAGACAACAATGGATGAAGATGAGGAGCGTAGGGCAGCAGCAAAAATGATGTTACCAGAAAGACCACACTTACTATGACAAACAAAGAAAGCAATGGCCAAGTACATGCTAATGATGACAAACTAAAAAGTTATGAAAAGTTTAAAAGATCTGAGATCACCAAATGGTGGGAGGCTACATCTCTACAACATTATATTGATCAAAATATGGTACCAAGGGGATTACGTATTTTTACCACACCTACATATGAAAAACCTAATCCTAAAATGCTGGAAGAATGGTCAACAAATTCCGCACTAAGTTCCAGGAGAATGTTGGAGATCCTCGTGAAGTACGCTTGGCTGGACAGAGAGGAATTATTGAAAGAAATCAAAGATCTATTAGATGAACTTAAAAAATGTATGGACTCTGACAGCCTGAACAAAGTACTTACTACTATTAAGGAAAGATTAAATAAACATGAGGAAGACATTAAAGCGTGGAAAGAAAGGAAACTTGATCGCGATTATGAGGATTATGACAGAGGGCGGATTCTAACTTTTAGTCATAAATATGATCATTTATACAGGCAAGAACACTCTGAATTGGAACCGGTGACCAGCATTAATGATAGGCCGATGACAGAAATATCCTCAATTAGTGACAGTGAGTCTGATGTATCTGTGCAGAACCAGACACCGTTGGGGAACAACAAAAAGCAATTGACTTTTTTAGACGAATACCGGACTCTAAGGAGGGGTCGACTGACCACAAGAGAAACACCGGTACCAAAAAGGAGGGGACAGAGGGGACGAGGACAAGGTCAAGGAAGAGCTTACGCAGGAACAGAAGAAACAGGCTCAGACAACGGTGGCAGAAGAGGCAGGGGCCGTGGCGCAATGGGAACCAACAGAGCGCGTGCCAAAAGAGCGTATTGATGAATGATGAAATGGTGACTAGAACAATCATCAATTTATCAAAAAGAACTTTGACTATGATTGAAAAAAGAATTCTGTGCCTTGGTTTATCTTTTTGTCAATCCTCTCCCTCCGATTATGCTGAGGTGCGGATTGACGTATTTAAGTTTATACGTAAACTCAAATTACTGAAGTGGCACAAACTTAAGGGTACCACGAATGATCAAGTTACTAGGGGAATTGACACCACTAACAGTTATAATTTTAACATTCAGGATACGGAATTACTTAGCACAGTGGTTGAGTTGGGACAAATTGATGCAGGTGGGGCAACCAGTGTTTCCTCTACACAACTACTAACTGAATTAGATATTGTCACGGATGCCTCAGCTGATACACCTTTCAGACCAAAATCAGTGTTTATGCCCATTCTTCCCCACGATAATCTAGATACCTTTCATGAGGTTATAAGTAAATCACTTGTTGAGACACGGCAGACTAGAAGTAAATTTAAGAACAAGGATCAACACAATTTAACATAACAGCAGAAACAGGCTCTCAAATCACTTATGGACGATGACAGCATTGTCATTCGCCCGGCAGATAAAGGGGGCAATATTGTTGTTCTAAGTCGGGAATTATACCTAGAAGAGGCTGAGAGACAACTTAAAGATGACATGTTCTATGAACCTGTGAGCTATGAAAGGTACAATATTAGTATCACTAACATTTGGGATCGTCTAACAGAATGGAGAGATAAGTGCATACTTACTTGGGAAGAATTTGGATATTTGAAGTGCGATTATCCGGTACTCCCTGTTCTATATCTGTTGCCTAAGGTCCATAAAAATACCACTAGACCACCAGGTCGACCTATAGTGTTGTCACGTGGGAGTGTAACGGAGCACATATCAAAGTATATTGATTATTTTCTGAGAGGTTTTGTGATGAATCTAGACAGCTATGTTAGAGACATGAAGGATTTTCTCCAAAAAGTGGAAAATTTGATGTGGGATACAGACTCGCTGTTCATTACATTGGACGTGCAGAGTCTATATACCATTATCGATCACCAACAAGGATTGACAGCATGTAGAACATATTTGGGCACAAGACATGTCAAATTCCGGGAACATACCCAGATGTTACTTGAAATGACAGAGTACTGTTTGACCAACATCTTCTTGTTCAACGGCGCTCTGTTCCGCCAAACCAACGGTACAGCTATGGGATCATGTTTTGCTCCCAGTTTCGCGAACTTATTCATGGGAAACTGGGAGGAAAACATTCGCTCTGACCGACCCTTCAAGTTGAATTCGAACATGTGACAATGTGGCTGCGCTACATTGACGATTTATTCATTGTCTGGAAGGGGGCAGAGAGCGATGCTGTGATTTTCATGAAGAAACTAAATGAAAATAATTGTAACATCGTACTGAGTGGGAACATGAGTAGAACTGAGATGGAATATCTTGATGTCAAATTACATGTCAAGGGCAACAAGGTTCTCACAACATTACATCAAAAATCTACAGCAGGCAACAGTGTCCTTCATGCCCTCAGCAGCCACCCTGAGACTCTCAAATGGAGTATTCCTTATGGGGAGCTGCTGAGGGCGAAAAAGGAACTGCAACACCAATGATGCCTATCTTAGTGAAAGCATCAACATAGCCAAAAGATTCAGAGAACGAGGTTATCCCAATTGGGTTGTGAAGATGGCACTCAAGAGAGCAGAGAAGGTAGAAAGGACTCAAACCATCTCTGATAATCCAGTACTTGAGGAGAATGAGGAGAACAAACCCAGGATGATTCTGACATATAGTTCGGACGTGCAGGCCATTAAAAAGATCATGGCTAAGAACTGGGCGGTCCTCAAAAATGACATGGTGATTGGCAGTAATATCCCGGTGAGACCTAGTATCACTTATCGGAGAGGGAAGAACATCAGGGATATGCTCGTCCATAGTGACATCACTACTTATCCACCTAGCAATATGCTGGGTCTTGAAGGTTTCTTCCCTTGTGGCCACTGCAAGGCATGCTTGCATAGCAAGTGTCGCAAACAGGTGAGCCACAATGGGGTTAATAAGAACATTACCCAGTTTCTAACATGTAGTTCCGTATATGCACTAGAGTGTACATGTAATATTTGGTACATAGGAAGCACCACATGCATGGCCAAGTAGAGAATTTTGGAGCATACCCGGGCTATTACCAATTACGATCCAAAGTACCCTGTGGCCCGGCATTTCAGGGAAAGACATTTTTCAAATACCAGGGATTTAAGGTATATTATCCTTGAGCAGATAAACAAAAATCCAAGAGGTGGCAACAGAGTCCTCAAACTTAGACAGAGAGAGTCCAAGCTCATTATTGATTTTCAAACTAAAATGCCGGGAGGGCTTAATCAGGAAGAGGAGCTGTCTGTACATCTTAAGGAGTAACTGTATTCTGGATATGCCAGTGGTGGCTCTCTGGACCCGTCACATAATATTACAACTAGCTCTTTATCCAACATTCATGAATCGTATTGTGCCCAGAATGTTATAAATATGTTTTAAGAGTTAAGAAGTCAATGTATTTTAAAAGATCAGAGGATTCTGGCTTTAATCTTATGTTACCATATATTTCTTTTCTTTTCTCTTTCTTTCTTTTTTCTTTTCTTTATTTATTTCTTGCATATGGTGAGGAAGGGCCCTATCACCAACATTCACTGCACATAGATTTCCTCTCCTCTCCTTTCTAGTTTCTGGTTTGCAAGAGCACATCTACGATATTGTCAAGGACAGCAAGATAGTGCACAATAGTTTTGGTTACTACGAGTGCAGCGGACTTAGGTGAAATCCTTCCTTTTTTGAATATTGTGATTAGAGACGAATGATATCGTTTTGTGATTGCACACAGCACTTTGCGAGGGGTTGACACTGTCTAAATGAATTTCCCTACTAGATATGGACTGACCGTCCCCCCCATCCTCCCCCTCTCTCAAAATATTGACCACTTGGCGATACTGGGTTGGATTTCTTTTTTCTTTTTATCATGCAGGGGGAGTATTATTATTTGTTGGTAAGAAGGATATGTTTGAACATCGTTTGTATTTGACATGATAACTTTATTGACAAATGTGACTTTCACCACCCACGCATTTTGCGTGAAGGGTTTGTGATCTGCAGTAACGTGCAGAACGAATAGCAAGAGCATCGTTATAAGAGCTATTGTTGAAATATATTTTATTATTTGAACAATGAATATATGTAAAACAGTTCGCTTGATCAATATTGTGAGTGTATGACACACTTACATTTACAACTAACATATTTGATCGATACGGTGATTTTGTGTGGGCATATGGACTTACATTCATGTACGCAAATGTACTTCTTACATTGCTTAGTGTAATTTGGAAAAAGATTTTCAATACATAATTGGGATAGATATTTTGAGCTTATTTGTAGATTATGACAAGTACCTAGTTTGCAAACAATGGTGTTACATTTAACATATATTTGATTTAATACCATTCCAAGATGTCCGCTGGATTGTAGACAATGTTTACGTCATGATCATCTCTATGGCAACACTACTTATGTTGTGCTTTCTTTGCTGCCTCTATTCACGTGATCAAGCCTCATCAGAGGTGAAACGCGTTGTGGATTTAACAACGGACACCCATGAGCACTTTGTGTTTGTCTTTCCTGAGAGCACGCTTTTCAAAAACAATTTTATAAGTTATAAGGATAGCCGGTACTCCGCCGGCGTGCGCGCCACTTTCCGCGGGTCTCGTGGAGTCTGGAAGGAGTCACGTTCAAAAATGGATATATAGATATATTATATATATTGTTGCTTAGTTTCATTTTTTGTTATAACAATTTTTTTGTTCTCAATATTGTTTTGAAATGTATAATATTGTTCTATTTAGTTAAGTTTAGTTTTAGTGTGGTGACAATATTTAGTGTTCCTATATTTTTCTTTCCGATACTTGTGTATGGGAGATCTTTTTGTAGTTGAAATTATAGTTTTCATTTTTTAAATATAGTATCACAATATTAAGTTAACCAATATTTTTTTACGATATTGTGGAGTTCGATATTGTTTTCCTCAATATTATGTCATACAAATGACTATGGCAAAGGGTTTCATAATCTCGTGGGCAAATTCAGCATTTGTGGAGTATTCTATACTCATTATGGATTGCTGTAGCTGTCTCCAGATACCTTAATTAAAGTGGTAGTATCACCCTTGAATATCTGTATATGGGTATATTTTTAAAATAGTGGAATTAATTGCTTACTCAAATTGGAAAATTATTTTTGGTGGATTCTAATTGTTGGTTTTGTTTTTTATTTAGTCTATTAATTGTTGGTATGCTGCACTTTGTATATTTGGTAAAACTGCATAGACTAAGGGGATTTCCATGGTTTGTGTAGATTTGTGTCAATAGTGGAGGGCACAATTTTAATGTGCAATCCACCATCCACATGTTGCTCTGGTTGTTTAGTAGGTTATTGTTAGTAGCATTTATAATAATTCTTCATTCATTGTTACTGTTGTCATATAAAAGGAAAGTGTCAGTGTGTTTTAAGGTCAGGCTTTTGGGGATATTTATAACCTCAAATCCTTTAGGAACATCATGTGTTTCTCTGGTTGCCTTTATAGGTTCTGTCTATGAGTCTTTTTTTAATTGGGCATTGCAGAAAGCTGGCATGTAGTGTAATCTGGAACACTGGACATTATATTTTTAATTTGGCACGAGTCAGCTCATGTGAGTTGGTACTTGCTCCCTGAGTTCATGCAGTACATTTTTTACTTCAATTTCTGTAGTGTTGAGGACATGATTATGCTCTCCTTTTCGTTTATTGCCCTCCTGTAACATGCATTAGAATAATATATTGTTTTTTTGTGCGTTCTCTCACTGCGTGTACTTTCTTTGCTGTGTGTGTATCTCATGTGTTTTAATAATATTTTTCCTTTATGAGATCGTGTACCAGTCAGTCTGGCACACACCATTAAGCAGGGACTGCAAAATGCCATAGTAAGAAATGTTAGACCCACAAGATCCGGAGGCTAGCTGAAAACTCACAAACTTTCTCCCACAAGTTAATATTATACTTGAAAGTCCATGTTATTTGAATAGTAGTTCTTTACCACTCAAATGCAATACAACTACATATTCATCTCCAGAAAGTCCTACAATCTTCCATTTTGTTGGTCACTATTTTAGGTCTTTTACTCTTCCAATGTGTAAAAATACCTTAATATTTTTTACAAATATGTAGGTCTCATTGAACAACTGAGTTTCAAAAATGCTTCCATCTCCTTGAATTCTGAGCTGCTTGACCTAGCTAACCTTGCGAGTCAAGTGTTCAAAAAGAGGTCGCTTATTTATCCATCTGGAGTGCAATAGTATCTATGGCCATGGGGAACCTTTAGTAAACAACAGTACCCCATGCAGATACTCATCACAACCACTCACTTCCCCAGGGCCCAAAGAAAAAGGCCACATATTTGCACATTAAAGCTTTATCTATCAATATAATAACAAAGAGTCATTACTGGATACCCATGGAACAGTAAATGTGACCTGGGTTGAATTTGCAGAACACCAGGGACAGAAAAGTGAACACATTGAAAGCAGTGGCAGCTGCTGCATCAACACAGAGAAAATCTGTGGTCCAGACCTCACAACCCGTATCATACAACTACTCAAGAAGTGGTGGCAGTTTTATCTTCCTGCTCCTTCAGTAGTCTAGAACCACACAGGCCTGTTGGTTCCTTGATCTCTTTGCATACAATATGGAAATCATAGACAGTGGAGCACACTTGTTTCTTTCCTTCCCTACATTGGAACAGCATATATACGTAAAATGAGCAGCCTCCAAATTCCTATGTTTAAGATAGTCCATAACCAGGGTTTTTGCAGGGCCTTTAAAAGCACCATACCAATTAACTCATTAAAGGTGAAGGTGGACCCTTTAAGTTGTACCCCGCGAGTGGCCTGCGCCAAATGATTCTCACACAGCAATACCAACTTAAGAACGACACATGCTCTTTAATGAAAATCTGATGTTTTACCCACAGTTGAGACTTAGGGGCCCATTAGCACGGCGGTTGGAAAACCACCCCGACCGCCAAAACAACCGTCCGCAGGTAGTGTGACAAAATCGACGGTACAATTGGGATCAACCGCCCAAAAATACCAACCGCGGCGGAACGAGGTAAAGAAAAAACGCCCGTAGCGGGCAGAGAAGGCCAAAAAACGTCCGTGGCGGTCGGATTTGCGGTGGAAAATAACCAAACGCCGCCAGGACAGCGGAGACACCACATGGAAAATTAGGATAGCCCCAATGTGACCGTGGTACGTTTCGATGTTTCCGACCACTTCGGTCGCAAACAGTGATGAATGGGAGAGCCGGCGGAAGAGCTGTAGCATAGCCACCGCTGCGGACGCTCCGTGACAAATATGGCGGTCGACAGAAAAAACTCACAATAAGGCAACAAAGTGCACACAGCAAACTAGTCATGCACCCAAAAACACAGAACACACCCCAATGACACAACTACATGGCAACTACAAAAATACAAATCCAAGGACAACCCACACAACACACCTGACAGCAACTCCCCATTTGGACACACCCACATAGCCGAATATGAAACCAGCCCCTTCCCTGATCACAATCCTTTGCAACACTCCACAACTGAAGGGCCCAACCCCTGACGACAAAGGAGAGGCAAATCATCACACCATCACAACACACACACACACCACACACATCACCACCACCACCAACTCCACATCTGCACCCATAACCACTTTGCACATCAGACGCCATGGCACCACAGAAAATGCCCAAATTCACAGAGAGTGAGTTGTCAGTCATGGTGGAGGAGATAATAAAGAGACCCTTTAAGTTGTACCCCGCGAGTGGCCTGCGCCAAATGATTCTCACACAGCAATACCAACTTAAGAACTACACATGCTCTTTAATGAAAATCTGATGTTTTACCCACAGTTGAGACTTAGGGGCCCATTAGCACGGCGGTTGGAAAACCACCCCGACCGCCAAAACAACCGTCCGCAGGTAGTGTGACAAAATTGACGGTACAATTGGGATCAACCGCCCAAAAATACCAACCGCGGCAGAACGAGGTAAAGAAAAAACGCCCGTAGCGGGCAGAGAAGTCCAAAAAACGTCCGTGGCGGTCGGATTTGCGGTGGAAAATAACCAAACGCCGCCAGGACAGCGGAGACACCACATGGAAAATTAGGATAGCCCCAATGTGACCGTGGTACGTTCCGATGTTTCCGACCACTTCGGTCGCAAACAGTGATGAATGGGAGAGCCGGCGGAAGAGCTGTAGCATAGCCACCGCTGCGGACGCTCCGTGACAAATATGGCGGTCGACAGAAAAAACTCACAATAAGGCAACAAAGTGCACACAGCAAACTAGTCATGCACCCAAAAACACAGAACACACCCCAATGACACAACTACATGGCAACTACAAAAATACAAATCCAAGGACAACCCACACAACACACCTGACAGCAACTCCCCATTTGGACACACCCACATAGCCGAATATGAAACCAGCCCCTTCCCTGATCACAATCCTTTGCAACACTCCACAACTGAAGGGCCCAACCCCTGACGACAAAGGAGAGGCAAATCATCACACCATCACAACACACACACACACCACACACATCACCACCACCACCAACTCCACATCTGCACCCATAACCACTTTGCACATCAGACGCCATGGCACCACAGAAAATGCCCAAAATCACAGAGAGTGAGTTGTCAGTCATGGTGGAGGAGATAATAAGAGTAGAGCCACAATTTTTCGGTAACCTGGTCCAACAGACACCATTGGCCACCAGAACACAAATGGACGAGGATAGTTGACAGGGTCAATGCAGTAGGGACCACCCCATGCAACAAACAGGAAATCATGAAGCTGTGGCATGACCTGAAGAGTGTTGTGAAAACGAAAAGCAACAAGAACCATGAGCTGGCTCAGAGGACTGGCGGTGGCCCTCCCATTCCACCAAGAACATTCACTGTATGGGAGAAGAAGGTGCTTTCCATACTGCATCCAGATAGTCTCACAGGAATAGCCGGGGGAGTGCAGGCTGGTAAGTACCAACAAATGTATACCATTACACTGCTATGTACTGTCTTGCACAACTACAAAGCTACATCTCCGAGGCCCAAGTACATACATCTGCACCAGAATACCCAACACAGGTCTCACAGATGTAACATTCACTCCATCTGAATCACCTCAAAGGTAGCCAACATTTACAGGGTTGTATGTGTCCAGGCAACCAGCACTACAACTCCCACCAGGCCCCCCTGTCCCACCCCTGAGCAGGATGTAGCACTAACCCTCACCCAGAATCATGTGGCAGCCATTTTATGCTTCCCCCCTCACCTAACAGGTAGGTAGCCATCTTCCCAGGGAGGGCTGTTTGGGGGTGGGTGGCCTGCAATACAACTCCCTCCATGCACCCCTGTCCCACCCTTGAGCAGGATGTAGTACTCCCCCCCCACCCAGAAGCATATGGCAGCCATTAGATCACTACAAGCAAACAAACAGGTAGGTAGCCATCTTCACAGGGAGGGCTGTTTGGGGGTGGGAGGCCTGCAATACAACTCCCACCATGCACCCCTGTCCCACCCCTGAGCAGGATGGAGCACTCCCCCCACCCAGAAGCATGTGGCAGCCATTAGATCGCTACAAACAAACTAATAGGTAGGTAGCCATCTTCACAGGGAGGGCTGGTTGGGGGTTGGAGGCCTGCACAACAACTCCCACCATGCAGCCCTGTCCCACCCCTGAGCAGGAACGAGCACTCCCCCACCCAGATGCATGTGGCAACCATTGTATGGTTCCCCTCACCTAACAGGTAGGTAGCCATCTTCCCAGGGTGGGCTGTTTGGGGGTGGGAGGCCTGCAATACAACTCCCACCATGCACCCCTGTCCCACCCCGGAGCAGGATGGAGCACTCCCCCCACCCAGAAGCATGTGGCAGCGATTGTATGGTTCCCCCTCACCTAACAGGTAGGTAGCCATCTTCCCAGGGATGGCTGTTTGGGGGTGGGAGGCCTGCAATACAACTTCCACCAGGCACCCCTGTTGCACCCCTGAGCAGGATGGAGCACTCCCCAACCCAGAAACATGTGGCAACCATTATATCACTACAAACAAACTAACAGGTAGGTAGCCATCTTCACAGGGAGGGCTGTTTGGGGGTGGGAGGCCTGCACACCAACTCCCACCATGCACCCCTGTCCCACTCCTGAGCAAGATGGAGCACTCCCCCACCCAGAAGCATGTGGCAGCCATTAGATCACTACAAACAAACTAACAGATAGGTAACCATCTTCACAGGGAGGGCTGTTTGGGGATGGGAGGCCTGCAATACAACTCCCAGCATGCACCCCGTCCCACCCCTGAGCAGGGTGGAGCACTCCCCCACTCAGAAGCATGTGGCAGCCATTGTATGGTTCCCCTTCACCTAGCAGGTAGGTAGCCATCTTCCCAGGGAGGGCTGTTTGGGGGTGGGAGGCCTACAATACAACTCCCACCATGCACCCCGTCCCACCACTGAGCAGGACAGAGCACTCCACCCCACCCAGAAGCATGTGGCAGTCATTGTATGGTTCCCCCCTCACCTAACAGGTAGGTAGCCATCTTCCCAGAGAGGGCTGTTTGGTGGTGGGAGGCCTGCAATACAACTCCCATCATGTACCCCTGTCCCACCCCTGAGCAAGATGGAGCACTCCCCCCATCCAGAAGCATGTGGCAGCCATTTGATCACTACACAGAACTAACAGGTAGGTAGCCATCTTCACAGGGAGGGCTGTTTGGGGGTTGGAGGCCTGCACAACAACTCCCACTATGCACCCCTGTCTCACCCCTGAGCCGGATGGAGCACTCCCCCCTACCCAGAAGCATGTGGCAGCCATTAGATCACTACAAACTAACAGGTAGGTAGCCATATTCACAGGGAGGGCTTTTTGGGGGTGGGAGGTCTGCAATACAACTCCCACCATGCACCACTGTCCCACCCCTGAGCAGGACGGAGCACTGTCCCCACCCAGAAGCATGTGGCAGCCATTGTATGGTTCCCCCTCACCTAACAGGTAGGTAGCCATCTTCCCAGGGAGGGCTGTTTGGGGTTGGGAGGCCTGCACAACAACTCCCACCATGCACCCCTGTCCCACCACTGAGCAGGATGGAGCACTCCCCCCACCCAGAACCATGTGGCAGCCATTAGATCACTACAAACAAACTAAAAGGTAGGTAGCCATCTTCACAGGGAGGGCTGTTTGGGGGGTGGGAGGCCTGCAATACAACTCCCACCATGCACCCCTGTCCCACCCCTGAGCAGGATGGAGCACTCCATCCACCCAGAAGCATGTGGCAGCCATTAGATCACTACAAACAAACTAACAGGTAGGTAGCCATATTCACAGGGAGGGCTTTTTGGGGGTGGGAGGTCTGCAATACAACTACCACCATGCACCACTGTCCCACCCCTGAGCAGGATGGAGCACTGTCCTCACCCAGATGCATGTGGCAGCCATTGTATGGTTCCCCCTCACCTAACAGGTAGGAAGCCATCTTCCCAGGGAGGGATGTTTGGGGTTGGGGGCCTGCACAACAACTCCCACCATGCACTCCTGTCCCACCACTGAGCAGGATGGAGGACTCCCCCCACCCAGAAGCATGTGGCAGCCATTAGATCACTACAAACAAACTAAAAGGTAGGTAGCCATCTTCACAGGGAGGGCTGTTTGGGGGGTGGGAGGCCTGCAATACAACTCCCACCATGCACCCCTGTCCCACCCCTGAGCAGGATGGAGCACTCCCCCCACCCAGAAGCATGTGCCAGAAAATCCACAACAATGTGACAACAGGACAGGTAATCAGACAGTGCATGCACCCCAGCATACCACTAGAAAAGCATGGAGACAGATGACAACACAAGGCATCACATCACACAAAAATTGACACAGATACAATCTCAATATACAGTGTGCAGACAGCTAAGCGTATGTAACTGTCACAGAAACAGGAGTGTGACTCACCAAATCCAAAGTTGAAGCAAATCAGGGCACTAACATGCACAGCAACGAATGCTCTCTGTAACTTCCATGGGGGCGGATCATGAAGGACCATAGGAAAAGTAAACAAGCATGGTCTGTTGAATAAATAAATCAAAGCACAGGACAGGATAAAGAAATGCATGAGATGACAATGGCTAGTCCATGAGCAGATGTAACGGCTGCCAGGCAGAGCAATCAGCAAAGATGCTTCACATCAAGTTGTATATCCGCCAGTTGTCAGATGACAACCTTTCATCATAATAATAAAATTTGCATGTGGGGCATGGTATCCATTGACATGTCATCCCATGGAAAAATGATGTATGTACCCCCACATTATGTCATGATGTACATCACTGTGCAGACATATAATGTGTGAAATAGTTAACTGTGTGTTGCATTACCTGTAAATAAAAGACAGTGAACAGCAAGCTTGAGGTGTGCACGTCAATGACCATCTCCCCTCTGTCCCACAGGTGACCAAGAACTGACTGCGGAGGACGACAACACCAACCTGCAGAGTCAGTCTTCTCCCCCGGTACATGGACTCCCTGGACTCTGAGGATTTTGAGCAGGAAGCTGGCCCATCTGGTATGCCAGGGCGCAACCGGTCCCAGGACACCACAGCCACCCCCCCCCCCAGCAACAACTACAAAAACAACAACGCTGAGCCCTGCTGGAACGACCCGTGCGGCGACCACCACCACCACCACCAGTGCTGGCTGCAACACCTGCCCTGCCACAGAGGATGTCCACCCCACCCCAACAACTGCGGAGGGCAGGGAGAGAAACAGTGGTGAGGCAACAGGGCCGTGACAGCAGGGGCGAGGCCAAGGGAGACACAAAGACAACAGGAGCATGGGACTGAAGCCCTGGCAAACATCAGCAGAGTCATTGGGGCCTACGAACAGGTCCAGGGACAAACGGACCAGGCCCACCAAGATGCATGTGAGCTCCAACAGGTGCTGAGATGCATGGACCACCGCATGGGCAAGATCATGGACCTCTTGTGCCAGCTGGTGGCGGAACTGAGGATCAGGCCTGCGGCACAAACATCTCGACCTCCCTCCGGTGTCCCACAGGATGCCAGTTCCCCATCCTTCCCCATGGAGAGGGGTGAATCCTCAGACCCCACTGGCCCTGCAGCAGTGCCCCCCCCTGCCAAGAAACCAAGGGGCCGTCTGAAGAAATCCTTGGGAACAAGCTGTGACAAAGCACCTGCCAAACGCCATCCAAGCCAGCCATTATGGCACACCTCTTCACCTTGCCATTGACTTTGTCAACTATCCTTCCCCACACTGCCATGTTAATGGCATCCGTCTGTTAGACTGGGTCACCACAACAGTGTGGTGAGGAATCAATTGTCTCATCTACCATCACTGAAAACTCATTGCTTCACCCTTCACATGTCTGTAAATATTCACTTCCCTGTCACATTTATCTCTTGTAAATAAACACTTCTTACACACAAATGTTGTTGTGTCTGCTCCATGTTCATCACAGTATGTGCAATGTCAACCATGATTACAATGTCACAGGAGCATGGATTGTCCGTAGGCAAGGAGAGGATGAAGGGACCTAGAAAAACGCAACAGAACAATAGTCACTAGTCAGGCGGTGGCATCACAGCCATCACACAACACTTGTCATCAAGGCACTCCAATCTGCACACATTACAATGAGCAACAGTACCGACATAGACATCCTGTAGCTGTGCATAACTACCCTGTTCCCTAAACATTGGCAGCCAGCACTGAGTCAACAACAGGCTGCAGTCACAAAGCTAACATCGACCTTTTCAACATCATCAGCACACAATGGCCCTGTTGTACATTGTCACTCACCTTCAAGTGAAGTAGTGGTTGATGATCTGTTGTCACAGGTCGACATCTTCCTCCTCTCCACTATCCTCGTCACTGGACATGGGTTGGTTTGCAGGCGGGGGCCTCTGCTGCTCATCACCGTCCAGGAGCAGTGGGATCTCCTTGCACAAGGCCAGGTTGTGGAGCAGGCAGTATGCAACAACGATCTGACACACCTTTTTGGGCGAGTACATCAGGCAACCTCCGGTCTTGTCCAGGCATCGAAACTGTGACTTCAGGAGACCAAAAGTATGCTCCACCACACAACTTGTCATCCCATGGGCATCAATGTAGCGGACATCAGCTGGTGTCCTGGGATTCCGCAGTGGGCTCAGCAACCAAGGACGGTTGGGATATGCAGAGTCACCTAGGTGTGAGGAACACAGAGAAACCTTGTAATGTCACTGTGGCAGAGGACAGCATGTCACACACACAGCACGCTATTTGACTATGCATACTTACCCACAATCCATGCACGCTCAGGAAGCAGATTAGCCATCAGCTGTGGTACAATGCTGTTACGCATGATGTATGAGTCATGGGCTGAGCTGGGAAATTTGGCACACACGTGCAAGATGATCATATCAGCCTGGTACACCACTTGCACATTTATAGAGTGGAAATGTTTACGATTCCTGTAGATGTGCTCATGTGCCTGTGGTGGAATCAGCCCAACATGTGTGCAGCCAATGGCACCAACAACATGGGGGATGTGTCCAAGGGCTTATCAATCTCCCTTCACAGCCGCCAATTCAGGCCCCCTGGGGAAATGGATATATCTGTCCTCGTAGATCATCATAGCGGACAGGACATCACGCAGCACCATGCTGAACATAGGTTGCAACCTCCCACCTGCACTAGACACTGTGTGCTGGAATGATCCAGTGGCACAAAAATGCAGGCCCGCCATCACCTTAGACGTTGGGGCGAAAGCTGTTGGATATGTTCGGTGAGGCTGCAGGTGGGGCTCCAACATAGCACAAAGGTTCAGTAGGGTGACTCTATCCAGATGGAATTTCCGGATGATTTCCTCATTCACCATGTCTGCCAGCACTGTGAAGGGACGGTGTAGATTAGGGTCTCCTTCTAGTTGAGATGAAAGTGGACACATGTCAATGCAATACACCACGAGATGGGCACAACATCTTACGCTTTGACTGACACAATGCTAACAATGACTGTCATCACAATTCAGTTACAGAGTAGCTTACATGTAGGGACACCTTCAGCTACACTAATCATACACTTGTCCACTTTTACACAGCAAGTACCTCCAAAACAACCTCTGTCTATGAGAATGCACATATGGATATGGCCACATCTAGCATGGGCACGCCTGAGAGTATATCATCCAGCAGATGTGTAAAAATGTAACACTACTGTCTCATACCTAGCTGCTGTACCTGCAACACCTTCACGCGTAAGTTGAACATGGGACACATCAACAACACAATTACTACAGACTGAGCGTAAACAGCAAGTGTGTGCATGATCCAAGATAAGAAGACGGTGAAATCTGCACATACTTCATTAAGACATACATCGCTGTGATTTTCACTGCACTTTCACACATTGACATGTGTCCACATTGGAGAGTCCATAACAACAGTATTCTGTGTACATGCCCATCAATATCACAAGTGACATGTGAGGGAGTAGATGCCAATGTACAAAATCACATACACAAAGATGGCATGTGTAGTCAGCAGTGTGTTAAATGTCACATAGGCATTGTGTGCACAATGATGTGCCATTAATCATGTGGCCACTGTGCACTGTTGATGACTGCCTGTTGGCCATTGACACAGCATGATGTGTCCATAGGTGCTGTCAAAGTGCTCCAACACCCAAATCCAGGTCACTCATTTTAATGTATGGCACCCAAATCGCGGTAGCTATCGCCTGACACCAGCGGTGTGTCACTGCCAATGCCCAAGACACAATCGCGGAAGTGATAGATATATATGTATTGCCAAATGGCGGTTGGCATGCTCCGCCACCCAAATCCCGGTCACTCATGTCAATGTATGGCACCCAAATCGTGGTAGCTACCACCTGGCACCAGCGGTGTGTCACGGCCAATACCCAAGACACAATTGCGGTAGTGATAGATATATATGTATTGCCAAATGGCAGTTGGCATGCTCCGCAACCCAAATCCCGGTCACTCATGTCAATGTATGGCACCCAAATCGCGGTAGCTACCACCTGGCACCAGTGGTGTGTCACCGCCAATACCCAAGACACAATTGCGGTAGTGATAGATATATATGTATTGCCAAATGGCGGTTGGCATGCGCCACCACCCAAATCCCGGTCACTCATGTCAATGTATGGCACCCAAATCGCGGTAGCTACCGCCTGGCACCAGTGGTGTGTCACCGCCAATGCCCAAGACACAATTGCGGTAGTGATAGATATATATGTATTGCCAAATGGCGGTTGGCATGCTCCACCACCCAAATCCAGGTCACTCATTTTAATGTATGGCACCCAAATTGCGGTAGCTATCGCCTGGCACCAGCGGTGTGTCACTGCCAATGCCCAAGACACAATCGCGGAAGTGATAGATATATATGTATTGCCAAATGGCGGTTGGCATGCTCCGCCACCCAAATCCCGGTCACTCATGTCAATGTATGGCACCCAAATCGTGGTAGCTACCACCTGGCACCAGCGGTGTGTCACGGCCAATACCCAAGACACAATTGCGGTAGTGATAGATATATATGTATTGCCAAATGGCAGTTGGCATGCTCCGCAACCCAAATCCCGGTCACTCATGTCAATGTATGGCACCCAAATCGCGGTAGCTACCGCCTGGCACCAGTGGTGTGTCACCGCCAATACCCAAGACACAATTGCGGTAGTGATAGATATATATGTATTGCCAAATGGCGGTTGGCATGCGCCACCACCCAAATCCCAGTCACTCATGTCAATGTATGGCACCCAAATCGCGGTAGCTACCGCCTGGCACCAGTGGTGTGTCACCGCCAATGCCCAAGACACAATTGCGGTAGTGATAGATATATATGTATTGCCAAATGGCGGTTGGCATGCTCCACCACCCAAATCCAGGTCACTCATTTTAATGTATGGCACCCAAATTGCGGTAGCTATCGCCTGGCACCAGCGGTGTGTCACTGCCAATGCCCAAGACACAATCGCGGAAGTGATAGATATATATGTATTGCCAAATGGCGGTTGGCATGCTCCGCCACCCAAATCCCGGTCACTCATGTCAATGTATGGCACCCAAATCGTGGTAGCTACCACCTGGCACCAGCGGTGTGTCACGGCCAATACCCAAGAGACAATTGCGGTAGTGATAGATATATATGTATTGCCAAATGGCAGTTGGCATGCTCCGCAACCCAAATCCCGGTCACTCCTGTCAATGTATGGCACCCAAATCGCGGTAGCTACCGCCTGGCACCAGTGGTGTGTCACCGCCAATGCCCAAGACACAATTGCGGTAGTGATAGATATATATGTATTGCCAAATGGCGGTTGGCATGCTCCACCACCCAAATCCCGGTCACTCATATTAATGTATGCCACACAAATTGGGGTAGCGCCAGCTTGGCCCCTGCGGTATGTCACCGCCATGGACCATGCCCCTACAGCCAATGGGAAGCTCAATTGTGGTAGCCTAATGCAATTTTGAAAATCGCGGTAGGCGTGCTCCGCCACCGCGGAGCCGGTCATTGGATGCATTTGAAAGATGCACCACCCACCGCATTAGCGTCCGTCTGGCCACTGCGGTGTGTCACCGCCATGGACCATGCCCTTACAGCCAATGGGAAGCACAATCGTGGTAGCCTAATGCAATTTTAAAAATCGCGGTAGGCGTGCTCTGCCACTGCGGAGGCGGTCATTGGATGCATTTGAAAAAGGCAGACCTGGAACACCAATTGCAGCAGCTTAGAACCACTGAAACGACCCCAGGGGGCTATATATGTGTGGTAGAGAGCCTCACATTTTCACTGCTCCCACTGTCTGCTGCCTGAGACCCCTCATCTGTTGCTGCCTCCCGGGACTGCTGCCTGAGACCCCTCACCTGCTGTTGCCTCCAGGGACTGCTGCCTGAGAACCCTCACCTGCTGCTGCCTCCAGTGTCTGCCGCCTGAGAACCCCTCACCTGCTGCTGCCTCCAGGGATTGCTGCCTGAGACCCCTCACCTGCTGCTGCCTCCAGGGACTGCTGCCTGAGACCCCTCACCACCCACTGCCGCTGCTGCTGTCTCCAGGGACCGATGCCTGAGACCTCTCACCACCCACTGCTGCTGCTGCTGTCACATGGCCACGGTGATGGTGAGGACCGGGAAGATCCGGGCCAGTCCCTTCACCAGGGAGGAGCTGGAGGTCCTGGTGGACGAGGTGCTCACACAGTATCCAAGGCTATATGTTGCCCCAAATGTCGTGGTAAGTCTTCAACAGTGGGAGTGAGAGTGCGAGGGGGGGCACACATGTAGTTGATCTGATACAGTATGTGCCTGAGAGTGTGGGGTCATGTCATGCACTGCCTAACATGCTGTCTTCAGGGGTAAGGGGTGTGTAGCCTATATCATACTTTTCCCTGCCTACACATCAAGATTGGAGGGACATGTATTGTCTTGTCAGCCATACAGTGACGCAGCACGTTGGTAATGCAGGAGCCAGGACAGTGATTGCTTATGTGAATGGCTGTGTGGGTCCCTGTTGTCCATCTCAGTGTGAGCCCACCTGGCCTGCACAGTCACTACCCAAAAATAACAAAGATACATCACTGAATGTACAGAGTGTTACATGTGTCTTTTTTCATTACTCTCCATCAATGAGCCATCACAGCCCTGTAGATTGCACACGACAGGCCTTGTGAGAAGGGTGTGTGTTTGTGAGCTCATGTCCCTCAATGTGACATCCATGACACAGTGAGCCATTCTCAGGGCAAGGACATTGAGCGCTGTGCAGTGTTGGACACCGTGAGTCTACCCCTAAACATGTTGATATGTAATGTATGTCTTGCTCTGCCTCAAAAATGGACAGTAGATGTGGGCAGACTACACATGGCTTTCTGTGCTGGCATCCTGCATGTGTATGAGATGGGCAGGTACTGTTTCCACCCTCACACCTGCATACATTTACGTGTGGTTCCCCCATGATGATGTACCATGTGAGATGCATTCTTGTCTCTGTTAGACATATCGGTGGATTTTGGATGAGTCAGTATCATGCTACTGTCCTTAGAGATTTTGGTACATAACACTGTGTCACTGATGGTTTCCCCCTCTTGTCTCCCATGCCTGCAGCTCAAAGTATACCAGCGTAAGGCGGTGTTAAGAGCCATTGCAAGCAAGGTGCGAGTCTGGGTGTCTCAAACCCACGGCTCACCCATGGCCACAAGAGGTGGGATGACATCTGCCAGCTGAGCAAGAACGTGGTGGAGATGACACTGGGGCTGCTCCCTCGGACTGGCAGGTTGGCACGTCGCAGCATGACACCACTAATGGCCCACATCTTGACCGTGACACAGTCTGAGCTGGATGCACAATTGAAGGAGCATCAGCAGCAAACTAGGGGTGAGTATTCTGGGAAGGGTGACTTTGGCTGTGAGTGGCTGCATGTGTACACAGCGTGGGCCAGCGCTGGGCTATGTGATGTTGGTAGTGTGATGCAGTGGCTTGCCCTACCTGTACTTCCTAATGTAATATGAGTATTGGGCATTTACATAGCATTCTGAGTCGTGGTCTTCAGGTATCGTCTGCATTGGGGTAGTCTGGGAAATCACATGGAAGGGACCGGTAGTGTGCCCAATCTGAGTGTGCTTTCATCAATGCATGCATTGCCTGACCTCAGATTTGTGAGGCTTAGACATCTGACGCCAATGTGCAACAGTAGTAGAGCCCCAAAGTACAACATGGTTGATGGCATGGGCTCATGGCCATTCTGCAATGTCATGTTGGAGTCTGTATCTGTTATGTCCCCTTCTGCTCCATCCAGATCTGACAGTGGCAACATGTTGTAGGGTTCATCCTTGCCCCCATCAGGGCCCTAGGTCTGCTCTGAGCTATGTGTGTGTCTGGTTAAACAGAGCCACCGGCAGGATATTGTGTTGTGTGGTCATCACATGGTTCACTTATGCGTGGTTTTCTTGTTTACATGCACTGTTTGAGTTAAAAATTGAGGTTGCACAATGTTATTGCACAGGGTGGTGTGCAACAGGTCGATTTCTTCATCTTCAGTGATGCTTTGCTAGCATATGTTTGTTCTGTTGCTGCCACTGAACTGACCCTACATCTCTCTCTCTCATGCACCATCTCCCGTGGGCACGGAGGGACAGGGTACGGACAACAGTGGTGAGGCATCAAGCACAAAAGCTGCACAGGAGCACAGTGCCACAGATGTGACCAGCGCCTCAGAGGGGGACAGGAGTCTGACCGAGGAATCATAGCCAGAGACGCAAAGCTCAACGTCATCTGACACCAGCGGTGACGCATCCATGTTGGCGGGCACAGGGAACGGGGACTCTGCCTCCTCTTCCACCACACACCGTACACTGCCCACCCTCCCACCTACTTCCACTAGTGCTGCACGTGTTAGCACCAGTAAGAAAGGAAGAGTGTCCTTCACCCCAGGCACCGCTGCCCCTGCCTCTGTCCCCCCTGCTGCCCTCAGTGCTGGACCTTTTGCACCAGCTGTGTGTGGGCCAGACAGCTCTCCTCAATGCCTTCATAGACCACGATAAAAAGTTGGCACAGGTGGTTGCTTTCATGGAGGTCATTCATTCAGACGTGGGTGGGCTACACCGGATTGTCCAGTCTTTGTCCTCCGCAGTGACTGCAGCCCTTCAACTGGCACAATCTCAGAGTCCTGCTCCAGTCCCTTTGTCCATCCCCCTGCCAGTGGCCACATCTGACGATAGTGACCACGCACCACAGACAACAAGGGCAAGATACAGCACACACAGCACACAACATCAGTAGCCCAAGCGGTCCAGGGCGCAGACACCATCCCCACAGAAAACCAGAGCGCAAAGACAAAAGCCCGTCAGGCGACACCAAGGGTCACAAAGCCAAGAAGCAGACCTCAGGGTCACATGCCTCAGAGGCATCCCCAGCCAAGGACTCTCCTGTCCCAAAAGCGTCTCGCAAAGACAAGCAAACAGTTTCAGTGCCCACTGAGAAGGTTGTGCCTGCTAAGAGTACACATAAGAAGAGCTCCAAGGCAGATTCACCCACAACCTAGACTCCCATCCAAAGCCCAGTGAACCAGGGAAAGGAGGGCACTGTAGGGGGTACACCTGGTAAATGGGAGATGGAGGGGCAAAGGCAAGGGCAGGCCAAGCGTACTGCTGGATCCAGCATGTCCCCAGAGGCAGGGCCACCATCTGCACCTGATGCAGCTTTGGTGGTGAGTGTGCCTGTTGTGTGGAAAGACACCCCTCCATAATCTCCCACGCACACTGTGTCTCACATTAGCATGACTTCACCTCCATGTGCCACTACACCACCAGGTCCAAGCAGCCCTCCTGGTTCCCATGCCACTGATGCCTCTACCTCAGCTGGGCCTCTCTCTCCCCGGTCATGTGCTCCCACTGTCCCCGACACACAGCCAGCTCTCAGTCCGACTGCTAGCCAATTCTGAGTGGTAGTCGCCCTCACACACCTGTCTCTCCCACAGCGGTACCTATACTGCCCATTGTTATCCCCCTGACTGTGTTGCTGACCATGGCAGGCTACAGTCGCACACATTCCCAGTGCAGCTTCTCATGGACATACTCTGCACCTTGGAATGGCCATTGGCCTTGTTGCTCCTTACTGTGTTAAACTATTCCCTGTGCAGCTTCTCATGGACATACTCTGCACCTTGGAATGACCATTGGCCTTGTTACTCCTTGCTGTGTTAAACTATTCCCTGTGTAGCTTCTCATGGACATACTCTGCACTTTGAACTGGCCACTTGCCTTGTTGCTCCTTGTTGTGTTAAACTATTCCCTGTGCAGCTTCCCATGGACATACTCTGCACTTTGTATTGGCCACTGGCCTTGTTGCTTCTTGCTGTGTTAAACTATTCCCTGTGCAGCTTCTCATGTACTTACTCTGCACCTTGGACTGGCCACTGGGCTTGCTGTTTTCGCCTTCCCTGTGCAGCTTCTCATGGACATACTCTGCACGCTGTGCTGGCCACTGGCCTTGCTCTTGTCTAATATTGGTGCCTATCTGTGCAATATATGAATAAAGACAGTTGCTCCTGTTGTCTGTTGTGTCAGTGTTCTTACTGAATAAAGTTTTTGCTGTGTGTATATGGTTTACTGGGCCACATGCTATGTTTGCCACTTCAAAATTGCCAATGGCTTGTTTCACTTTTTCTAGTTTTTACAGGGGTGACAGGGACTTCAGTTCTTCCTGACTCTCATACTTGTGGGTGCAATGATGGTGGTTGTAGATGAAATACCGTTATCATTATCATTCTTTGTTCCTGTTAGCTATATTGTACACATGTCAGGTTTGGGGGCACTGCCAGCCCATAGTGGGATTCTTTCCATAGGATTGTAGGCAGGCTGGTCAGGGTCCTCATGTATGTGTGTTCTTACTATTTGTGTGACAAGCAGTTTAGGTGTATAGTCATCTTGTGATGGTCAGTCATTCTAGTCACTTGGCTTGCTTTCAATGTGTTCAATTGGGTGGTCAAGAACTGTGCAGTGTGAAGGGGTGAATTTGTCGGGAGTGTTGATGTGTGTGTGCCTCTGCAATGTCAACTACACACATGTGTCACCCAGGAGTGGAGTGTCTGTTTGTGTGATTGTTCAGCCCTGTGCTTGTGATTGTGTGCACATGTGTGTTTTGTATGTTGTGCACTGTGCAGTGTGTTGGTGTGTCCTTGTATGTGTCTTGATGCTGTTTGTGGTCACTGTCCATACCTTCTCAACCACACTGACATTGTGGGTGTGATTTTCTCATGCATTGCTGTCACATGGGGCTTTATTGCCTCTAGTATGGAATGTGGTGTGTGGTGTCATACCATCCCCTATCTGTGCTTCAGATGCCTACCCATTGTGAGGCTGCACTCCATCTATTTGTGTATGGTACACTCCTGCCAGGTCTACTGCTGACGCACACAACACTTCACTTTCATGTCAGCTGTCCCCTTGAGTTGCCTGTGTGTGCACCTCCCCATCACTTTATTTGTGACACTGTGCTTTGTGGTGCAGATCTTTGCACAGGAGCAATGTGCTACTCAGGACATTTTCCCAATTGGTTATATGTGATTTTCTTGTACTGTTCAGCAGTCATGGTTTCTCATATGCAGTTCAAATGTTTGTGCTGCACAATCCTCTAGCCAGGTTGTTTCCACTTTGGTGTCACAGACTTGTGCATCTGTGGGTGTTGGGTTAGGTGTATGTGTGTTTGATGAGGTACTGCTTGAATTTCAGAGTGTGATGTTGTCAGTGTGCTGTTTTGATTGTTGTTGTGGGTGTTCATGGTGTGTCACTCATATCTGTGTGGGACTGGTATGTTTTGTGTGCACACGCTGCTTGTTGTGCATGCAGTGCTGTGAGTGTATGTTGCCTTGTCGTTGCCTGGTGTGCATCCCCTGATGTCCTGCTGTGTTTGCTATGTGATTTACTGGCATGTGCATCTGTTGTGTGTTTGATGTGGCTGTGTGCAGTGTTTGGGCTGGGTTGTCTCTTGCAGATGACAGATGCTCTGTGTGTGGTGTTCTATTTGCATGTCAGTGTGTGTGTTTTGTTGGTATGGTGTGTTTCATTCAGATGTGTGATGCCAGTGTGGTGTGCCTTACTTGTGTGTCTGTCACATGAACTTAGGTCTATTCTAGTTCCTGTGCTTGTGTTAGGTGCATCCTTGTTGTTTTCTCCTCTCATATTTGAGCTGTCTCTTGTCATTTTTGTGCATGTGCAGGCATGTGGTACACTATGACATCATGTTGACTTGATGGGTGGTGTGGTATGTCTGTCTGTGTGTCATTGTAGGCCCTTTTCTCCCAGTTTGTGTCAATGATTGTTTTGTGATGGTGCACCTGTCTGTGTTGTGGTATGTCGTCTGTGCATTGTTCCTGACTGATGAGGTTGTGCATTCCTGTTCTGTCTGTGCTCCCATTGCCTTTCCACAGTTTGGCTGCACAAGTCATGTCCGGTCTTGTTGTACTTCTGTGTGTGTTTTTGTTGAGTTATGTGTTTGGCTGTTGTTTTTGTGCAGACATTGGTTCTGGCATCCCTGTGTGTGTGTGATGTTTGTGGATACCCCCAGGGAGTGTGATTATTTGTCTATGTATTGACTGGACATTATTGACACCCTTCTGTGTGTCTGACACTAGTGTTGTGTGCTGCATGTGTGAGGGGGGTATGAGTGAAGATTCCTACTTGTGTTTGACAGTCATGGAGTGTGTCAATGGGCCTTGTGTGTAGTGCTGCTGACATACTCCTGTCAAGTAGTTCGATACATATGTGTGGCTGTTCACAGTTTGACTTCAGGGCCTTCCTTTCATTCCTGTGTCTATACATGCATTGCCTTGCTGTCTCCCTGAGTTGTTGCACTGAGGTGGCTGTGGTTTGACTTCACTCACTGTGCCAGCCATGTGTGATTTGATGGGCTGAGGGTGTTGTTATATGTTCCTTGTCTTGCATGTGATGTACACATGCTTGGTGGTTATCTCCTTGGCCGTCCATTTGTGTGCACCTCACTTTAGCTTTCCTATATGTTGTGCTCCATTGTTGCTGGCATGTGGTCTGTGTATGTGGCTGTGTGTCAGTGTGGGGTATGTCTGTGGAACTTGGCAGGCTGTGTGTCCAGTGGAGTGATTGTTAATTATCTGTGTGGGTTCATGTTGTGCTTGGAATCAGTTTTCTTGCCATGTGTGTTTTGTTGTGGTGGTGTGTGGGTTGCTCTGGGCCTGTGCTTCTGTGCTGTGTGTTCCTCTGCAGCCACTCCTGCTGTGGCTGTCTCCCTAGTTGTTTGGTGTGTGGTGCAGGGTGTGGGTTCACCTGGCTTGTTGTTGTGCATGGGGGACCACAGGGGGGGGCACATGGCATGTCCCTTCATGTTGAGGGGGGCCTAGTGTGTGGAGGGTGGAGGTGTGGCCCTGTGGTCTTTGTGCACTGCCCATGCCTGGTGCTGGCCCTGCCTTCTCGATTGTGCGCATGTTTTCCCGCGTCTCCACCGCTGCGGTGACGTGACCGGGACATTACTTCATGATCGCAGTAGATGTGTGACCTGGATGTGGAGGGGTGATTTAGTGACAGGTAGGACATGTGTGGGACACTTATGGATGTGTTCCTGTCCCCACCATGGTGTCTGATGTGGACAGGAACCCTATATCAGCCCATGAATTGTGTGTTGTGGTTGTGTGCGGGATTGTGTTATTGCGTACCTGCGTCGTTGTCCACGACAGTCCATGAGTTGCTGGTAATGTTTCAGGTACAGCAGCGGGAAGAGATGTAGGGCTGGATTCATTGCAGTCGGGACCAGGTGGAAGGGACCTGGACTCTGGTTTTGCGCTCCGCTGTCGTGCTTCCGCGGTCTCTGGTTGGGCGGTTTCTCCGCTGCGGTGCGACTGGATGTTTGGGGCATCCTGATTTGTACTGCAGACGGGACGTCATTCTGCATGGCGGTGAGTCTATATTGGCTTCCACTGCCGTGGTGGTGGGCGCACTTTAATGGCGGTTTGCGTCGCACCGCGGCGGATGGTAAATGGGCTATTTTTGGCCACACTAATATGGCGGACGGGAGAACCGCTGCTGCCGTGCGGAAAAGAGGATTTTCACCAGCACCGCGGTGGTGCCTCCGCCCGCCATACTAATAGACCCCTTAGATTTTGAAGATGTCTCGTCTTTCAAAAAGGAATAAGATATACTTTAGTATTTGAATATTTTTATTGTAAATTTAATATGAAACAATCCATAAGGTATGTATCAAATACTCATTTCAAACATGATCCGCATAAATTGGAACCATTCAGGCTAATTTGAAAAAAAGAAAGGAAAACCCTTATGCAGGTGGCATTGAGATTTACATGAAGGCTATAACTAGCCAAGAAAAAAAGTCAGTGATTGGGTTTTGCATACTACCCTGCCCACCGTTTGAAGCTTTAGTATACAATTTCCCCAAAAGCTATCATCACAAATAAATGTTTAAAAACAAAGTCTTACAATTTGTTGTCAGTTCATCTCACTTGATTGAGAGCACTATCCCAAGTTACTTAATAAAAACAAAAGATTATTTTTGGTCCTTCCTTCAACCATGGACTTGTGGCTGAGCCTTGCTGGGTGTGTTCATCACCTCTAAGTCTAAGAGACCCGGGCCCCAGATATCATTAGATATGTGCACTTGGTCGTTGATCTTGTATATCAGAGATGCTCCTTCGTAAGCTGCCACTTGCGCCAGGGAGTCCATCTAGTCTTTATATGTAGATACTGCCTTCGTTTTCCATTTCCAGAGGACACACAGCCTTCACAAATGCTGTATCAATCGACTGATTCTTGTGGTTATTAATTCTGATAACTTCTTAATCATCATGTAAAATTTCCTGTTTTGGTGAGAGTGTGATAGTTAAGTAGCTGTTAGTCGCAATCATGTGTCAAATCTGTCGCCAGTAGAAAAATACAGTTAGAAAATTCCACAGTATATGAAGTATGTCACCCTCCACTTTTTTGCAACGCCAACACAATGATGTGGTGGGTAGTTTGGCTCTGTGCAGTTTATAAGGAGGAGTTCAATGTCTATTGTACAGGAGCTTAAAGTAACTGAACTTCAAACGTGATTCTCTAAGGCTTCTGCCATGTTTAGAGAATAATTCTCACTTCCAATGCTCACTTTTAGGAGCCACTTTTTCCTTTTTGTCTTAGTACTGCATGAGAGTGTGTGTGTTTTCCAGCTGTCTCCATCTCGGGCTTCTGTCTCCTAAATACCTGTCCCCATACTGCTGTCTCCCATCTCATATGCTTTTCTCCCTCACCAAACTCCCCAATGCCCTGAGTTGCTCTCTACCTCACGTGCTTCTTGTCCCATCCTCTGTGTTGCTTCTCCCTTGTGTACTGCTTTTTCCCTAACCCGCCTCCCACACACCTCCATCAACTCCCAGTTGCTATCTTCTCCACACCCGCAAATCTTTGCCAGCCCCTCTTTAAAAAAGAGCTTAATGCCACTTCAAGTTCATATCGTTTTTAAAATTGACCAACCCATCTTGGATCAGTAAATAAAAAAATGTTCCCTGCATCATTTTGTATGGCTGATGCATGTACTCACCTATCAAAGTATATTACCGTTATATATATACTGCGTTATCGTGCCTTTTAAATTATTTGTTATTATTTCTAACTTTTGGCAGTAATGCACATGATGCTGTTATCGCAAAAAGTTATTGGCGAACCCAATAGGTCCCAAAGGCGAGACCTATTGTTTTTTCCAATGTATTTTTTATTGCAGGAATTTGAAGTGGTGAGCTCGTGGTTACATTTTCTCCTTTACATTAGTAGTCCAGGTGGAGAACCTAAATGGTAGTGAAGATTTACAGGTGCGCTAAACGACTTCAAGGAGTAATATGTCTGTTTTAATTTCTTAAGTTATGAATTACTAATACTGATGAGCCCCCAGTGGGCCATTTAGGTGGTGATAATGAGGGAAATAAAACATTACATTAATTTAACATACCAGACACACAGAGAAGAGAAGCTCGCGTGCCTGTTTAGCGTGAACAGATCTAGATATATCATCTGATTACACTGATCTGCATAAGATATATCTTTAGCTACACTTTTTTATTTTTCATATTTCGTCTAGACATATGTAGTGTGGGATAGAATCAATTGGTGCATTACTGGCATTTTACTTTAATGTTTTTTTCATTTAAATAACATCACTTCATGCAGGAGATTTATGAATAGTGATTTTATTTTGTGAAATTACCTTCTGTGTGTAAGAAAATGTCAGCTACAGTTGGTTAAATAAATATTTTGAGACTGTGAGAAGGTAAGTGATTTTATAGCTGTTCTAATTTCACCAAGGTATTTCAGCTAAACGAGCACTTTTGGTACGAGAGGGGGCTAACTTTTTTAATATAAAAGTAAAAATACATGAGTTAAAAAAAAAGGTTAATCTTGAAATAAATAAAAATATATGATTAAACCCAGCCTTAAATTGGCCCTTTTGCGCCAAAAGATGTGAGTTCAAGAGTAAACAGAAGTCTGGGGACCTGAGAAGAGAAGGCTGTAGCTTCCTGTGCACCTGCAATGCTGTAAATTCACTTTTAGCATGAAAGTAAAGCATGCAGGCAAACAAATTGTGAGGTGTGTCGAGGAAGAAAAAGAAAGCGTTTAGTGTTTGGTTTTGGAACAATTACTCTTCACAGGGAAGCTTTTGCACCAAATTGTAATCAAAAGAGTATATATATATATATATATATAGATATATAGATATATATATACACATATATATGCATTCACCAAGACGCTGCACTCTGCATGTCCCTATCTCACGGTTTCGGTGCCAGCTGACGGCGACAGCACTCGTAATGTATTTGGGAGGTGCTCAGTTAATCCTCAAGTGAAGATAAAGGAGCGGCACACCAGGAGACTGCACAATCACCAAAACCAAGACGACGCGTTTCTGCGGGCAGCCTTTTACGAGTGAATTCAGTACAGCAACTTCCACTAGAAATAAGGGCTAGTGCTCATAAACATAGTAAACATCCTTCACATATCGATTGATCGAATTCAATGACAATATCCATGTTGACATAAATAGCAGTGATGGTATGCTTCTGATGTTTTGTATTTGTCATTCCTATATTTTATACAATCAAAGAATTACCGCATCGATCGATATGTGAAGTATGTTTACTATGTTTATGAGCACTGCCCTTATTTCTGGTGGAAGTTGCTGTACTGAATTCACTCGTAAAAGGCTACCCGCCAAAACGCACTAACCTGATATCGAAGAAGATCTCAAGACTTTGACTGTGCAGGAGGAAGAGATGGAGGAGGTGTCAAGGGAGCTGGAGCCACAGGAACCACCGGTTCAACTTGGACTTGAAGGAGACTAGAGCTCTTCTCGGTTCCGGCTGTATTCTTCAGGTGAGTGGTGCTCCGGCCCATTTGGGTATCTCGCAATTATCTACTGGAACCCACTCTGGTCAGATGGACCTTTTTACTTGCCCAATAGCGTGGAGGGAAAAACACAAGTATCAATTACTGTCCGCAATTTGCCATAATCAAGGACTCGAGACTTAATCTCTTGGCTCTCTGGTTTTTATTATCAGCATGAAGATTTGCAGATACAAAGTCCTCAATACGAGGCACAACAAGTACATAGGCACTAACACAAAAGCTACTCTACGGAGAATCCGCATACGGCTAAAAATAACTAAAAGTACAATCTCTAAAAGCATGAGGTAGAAAACCACCAAGCAAATGTCGATACTAGGGACACTGAACCATACCATCTCTGTCCCTACTCTGCACTAGATGACATCCCTACTTAGCAATCCCTTGAGACCCTCATCGAATAAAAGGTGTCAGAGTGAAACTTCATAAGAAGACTTCACTTAGAGAGCTTGGTCTAAGTTGCCCCCTCTATCCCTTCGCCTAGCCTTCCTCTGCTCAGGGCTGCTCTGATCTGCCTCCACCCTCGGGGCGCTGTCCCTAATACAGAACCCCAAATCCCAGAACACGCCCTTTGCGCCTCCTCTTCTCCGGGGCCGTCTTTCAGTAAATTTCCACAGAGCGCTGTCCAGTTCCATCGTCCATCGCTTGGCCTTGAGTCCCAGACGCCATCCGCACTAGGAGTTACGATTGGCACATTCCAATACACTCCCATGTCTGGCTTTTACTACATAAGTCAATTTGTGAACAAAGAGCTTCTCTACTAACGAGCAACTGTCCTTGCACCTGGGGTGAGATCATGCAAAGCAGACATTCTTCACATCTTTTAAGTTGCAATTTACTACAGCCTAAAACCTCTACTGGAATAAATCCTTTTTGGCCTATTGCCCTTGGCTAACATAAGAAAATACCAGGCCTTTCGCCTCAACGATATATGCGAATTCTGGCCACTACTTCGGTTACACAAGCAGGTTTCAATCACAGTATTGACATTTACGTCTTTCTTTCATGTGTGGTCAAGCTAAACAAACTACAGACACGAAGTCTAGGGTGCACATTTCTAACACCACATTACATTTCACATAAACTAAACTCTATACATTTCTCCAATACGTTTACAATGGGCTTGTACATAGCTAGCACTTCTATTAAAATCGATATAGGTTATACAATTCGTAATACACTGCACACAAGATACCTGGATACACATTTGATTATATGCGGGTGCCGACTAACAGTGAGTATAATGCACCCCTACAATTTTCAAACTTTTAAGCGCTACATCAGTTCCCCCCTTTGATGACATCCGTCATCACACCATTACATTTCTCTTCTTTAGAACTGATTTAAACCGCGCTAGTCATAACTTTGCCATGTCGAACTCCCTCTAGTTTCTTAAGACTCTCATATTGCTGCTCCTGGAGCTTCGCCATCCTTTTCTCGTTTGCCTTAAGAGCCCTCTCAACCTTGCCTCCTTGATACCACTTCCATGCCTTCACGCATCCCCACAAACAAATCACGCAAACCACAGCAATGATAATTGGCTTCAACACTGCTCCCAGAAATCCTCTTCCCAAATTCGCAAACCAGGTTCCCACTCTTCCAAAGCCTAATCCAATCTTCTCCCACACATTCTCCTCCGTCAAATCCATAATCTCCTTGTGAATAGTCGTGATGTTATCTATGTACTTCCCTATCTCCTTCGTGTTGTCTGGAATATATGTGCAGCATTCCTGAACCTTCAATAATTTGCAGACTCCGCCCTCTTTGGCTAATAACACATCTAAAGCAAGGCGATTCTGCATAACCATATTCCGTATCGACAACATCTCTCCAGCCACCAACAACAAAGATCTCGCCGTGTTCATAGACAACTCATCAACCACAGTCGCCAACCTCCTGATCTTCACATCATTCAACACCACCCCCATACTAGGTATCATTGCTCCGTATATGTCCCCAATCACTGCACCAGCGTTCGTAGCCCTACGTTTCCTGGACTGTCGCTTCGTCTCTAACAACTCCAAGTCCTCGGTGTGATAGATCTTCGGGAATATAATGGCCAAATAGCATATGCCATACCAATTCGCAGGTAGCCTGACATAAGCATTCTTCCCACATACATAATATACTGTCGGAATTACCTCTACTGGACCTACCATAAAATTCTTAGCAGAAGCTTCCACTGTGAAGGTCTGAGAACAAGTGCTATGTCCTACTGCGACCTTATCCGTATCGGATTGAGGCCGCCCAATACACAAATTCCCTCTCTGTACCTCATCTAACGCTATTGGTCCATAACTTCCCTTGGATCTGTGAGCCCTCTCCTCGTCTGTCCAATCTACTGGGCTATCTCCGGTGTGTCGTGTCTGGGTCAACTTTCTGTATCTGTCCTCTACCTGATCTATGAATTTCTTCTCTATCTCAGATAACGCACATGTCAGGTTATTCCTGTGAGCATGCGCCGTATCCAACTTCATAGTCGGTCTAAAATACTTCAGGAGTCTGTCCTCTTTCTTATTAGAATCATATTTGTTCAAATGCTTGATTGCTGGAACTTCAGGAAGTACCGTGTCAAAATTTGAAAAGAAATACTCGAACTGTCTCCTGTCATAAAATAAACTGAGTAATAAACTACAAGAAATCCCATAAGTCAATGGGAGATGATGATACTTGATACCCTCATCCACTGAAGCAGGCAACTGCATACACACATAGCAATCCTTCACATCCATCGCATCAACATACTCATACAGCAACCTTGCATACGCATTAAGCTTGAAATCACCCTTGGACAAATCCATGTGGAGTCTGCGATCATCCCTCATCTTCGAGATTTCCTGTTCTCTAATGCTGACACCACTCTGCCCTGGGGTAATAGGTGTAGGTGCTCCCTGAACCTTCCCCTCTTGCCTGTGAGCCACCATGTATGAACTTATCACTACCGCAAATATGGTGATTATCACAACTCCTACCAATGTGCCTATTATCAATTTAGCCCTACGATGTGGGTTTGCAGGATCTGCCATCTTCGGAATGTACTCAGCGTCCAATACAGTCTCTGAAAGGGTATGTCTCTTTCTCATCAGTGTCTCTTTCGTGAACTTTAGGCAAACCTCCCTAACTTTTCTTCGTTCTATAACGGAAAAATCCCTAAATTTGTTCTTCTTCCGCTCGGATCTAGGTTATCTTCTTCTCTGCTTGCAACCTTCTCAAATCAATCTAACATAAGCGCTGGTCCCAACAGCTCCAAGACTCCCTGCAATATTTCGAGCTTAAGAATGATCAGTTCTTGTGGATCTGGCACAGTCGTGAACGTCGGGAACTCCAAATTGTCCAAGATCATACCTCGAATGACACTTAGGAATGGCGGACTCGGAATATGAATCGTCAAAATTCCTTCGATCTCCAATCCCGGAACCTTCAGCAACACTTCCACCCTCTGGAGCGGGACACTGTTGACCAATGTCATCGACCTCAACCTTCCCGTGCTCGGTAACCCTGGCATCAGTCACTTGATATGCCCACTCGGGTGAAGCGTACTTCCGACTTGGCACTCTTGTTCTCTTTGATCTTCTCACACCTTGAGGATTCTCCTCATCCCCTGATTCTTCTTCTGGTTCTTCCGAAACTGGTGCAAGGTCGGTGTCCGGAGCCAACCTCAGGTTTACCCGGTTCTGTCTTGCGGGCCAAACCCTTTCTGCTTCGGTGGCACCTCCGGTCTTCTCCCCGATACCCTGTGCACTGACTTCCTCTTCTTCGCCCGAACTCGATTCTGTACTACCCACTGCACCTCTTGCTCTTTCGCCGGTTTCTGGGTCAGTACTCCTTTCACGTTCTTCCCCAACTCGATTCAGTGCACCATCAGCCGCTTCAGCAACCCTTACAGCTTGACTGGCCCTCTCAGGAGGCTCTGTCGGCTCACTGGGATCCTTGTTCTCGAGAGGGGCTGTATCTTCCAAGGGTGCTGGAACTCTACGGGTATGAGAAGCATGCACCCAGTTCGGTAAACCTCCACACTTGACGGCTGTGTTCGTGACAAGAATCACTTGGAAAGGGCCGCGCCACCTAGCATCCAAACAACTCTTCCTCACGTGCTTTCGGACTAGGACCCAATCGCCTGGGTCCAAGTCGTGGCACCGGTCACTCGCAGCTGGAACCGTTGCTGTCTGCACCTGCTGAGACACAGAACGGACCACGTCAGCAAGGCCTTTACAATAGTCCAGGATCATATCATCAGTGATATTTATCAGGGCAGTAGCAGGTATTGCAGGCAAACGCATCGCTCTTCCCATGAGGATTTCATGGGGTGACAACCCAGTCCTTCTATCAGGCACACTTCGGAGGCTCATAAGGACCAAAGGTAATGCGTCAGGCCATTTCAGAGACGTAGACGAACACACTTTCGCCATCCGAGCCTTCAGAGTTCCATTCACCTGCTCCACTATCCCTGAAGCTTCTGGTCTATAGCTACAGTGTAACTTCTGGTCTATATTCAAAGCAGCACAAAGCAACTTCATAACTTCGCTGTGGAAATGAGTTCCTCTGTCCGATTCAAAGGACGTCGGGAACCCGTACCTTGGAATGAGTTCTCTCAATAATAGTTTCGCTACTGTGAGTGTGTCACATCTGCGTGTAGGGTACGCCTCCACCCACCTGGAAAAGACACATACTATCACTAATATGTACCTCAACCCATTACACTTCGGCATTTCGACAAAATCCAACTGCATCCTATTGAAAGGTCCCCCTGACCTCCCTATGTGGCTCAACGTCACAGCAGTTCTTTTCCCTACATTCATCTGTTGACAAGTGACACACCTCTGGCACACAGTTTCAGCCACTGCACGAAACTTCGGATTGTACCAAGTCTGACGAAACACTCTCATCATGGCATCCCTACCCAGATGTACAGCACCATGTATCAACCTCGCCATGGGATTCAACAAACTTTCCGGCAACACCGCTCGTCCATCATTCGAAACCCATATATCCACATCTCCCTTCTCACATCCCGCTCGTATCCAGCTGTCACGTTCCTGATCCGAGACCCCTTCCTGAAGCTGTTTCAGTTCCTCCCATGAGTCGGCCATTGCTAACATCTGACCGTACACCATCTCCTCCCCAGTTTCCTCGACGTGGGTCTCAGTGAAGTTGCATCCCTGTTCTGCACAAAATCGGGCTACTTCATCAGCGTAGTTATTTCCCAACGAAACAAAATCGTTCCCCTTTGTGTGTGCAGCACATTTAACAACAGCAATTTCATCAGGACCTTGCAATGCCTTTAACAGTTTCCGTACATGTTCACCATTTCTTATAGGAGAACCTGAAGACGTCATAAACCCTCTCTGGGACCATAGCTGTCCGAAGTCATGAACCACACCAAACCCATACTGGCTGTCCGTGTAAATAGTTACACGGATCTTGTCGGCTGCCAAACAGGCACGAGTCAAAGCAATAAGCTCAGCCACCTGTGCGGAGTGTACTCCTTCTAGACAAGCGGCTTCAACCACACCCGTGATGGTGCATACAGCAAACGCTGCTCTCAATCGACCGACACTGTCTCTTAAACATGAACCGTCCACAAAGAAAATCTCATCTGACTCTGGGAGCGGTTCATCGACAATGTCAGGTCTCGGTTTGGTGCATAGTTCTGTAACGTCGAGACAATCATGGTCCTCACAATCTTCATTATCATCTATAATTGGAACAGGTAACAAGGTAGCAGGATTTAAAACAGCACACCTCTTCAATGTCACATTATCGGCTGCAAGGATAACTTGCTCATAACGAGTCAGCCTATTATTCGTGAGGTGCTGTGTTTTAGTCCTAGTCATCAACAATTCAACCGAGTGTGGCACATGTACAGTAAGAGGATGCCCCATCACAATGCTCTCGCATCTCTCGATGCTGACACCTGTTGCCGCAACGGATCTGAGACATCCGGGCAACGCAGAAGCTACTGGATCTAAAGTAGCTGAGAAATAAGCAACTGGTCTACGGACACCTCCATGATTCTGGGTTAACACTGCTAATGCGCAACCTTCCCTTTCGCAGCAGAATAATGCAAATGCCTTGTTGTAATCCGGCATTCCCAACGCAGGAGCGCTACATAAGGCTTCTCTCAGCCTCAGAAATGATTTCAAACAGTCGTCGTCCCATGGTACCGGATCACTTACATCCTTTCGCGTCAGCCGCTGTAAAGGCTTCGCTTCAAAGGAAAAGTTTGGGATCCACTGGCGGCAATAGCCCACCATTCCCAAAAACATTCTAACTTCCCTCTGCGTCGAGGGAACTGGCATTCTCAGAATCGCATCAATGCGATCTGGAGACACCTTCCTTTTACCCTTCTCAATTCTGTGCCCCAAATACTGTACCTCAGGTAAACAGTATTGCAGCTTGTTTGGAGACACCTTGTGACCGTTCTCTCCCAGGAAATTCAACAACGCAATGGTATCGACCCTGCAAGCGTCTTCTGTCTCTGACGCAACAAGCAGGTCGTCAATGTATTGCACCAAAACAGAGTTTTTCGGCAACACAAGACCTTCAAGATTCTTCTTTAAGAGCTGATTAAAAATTGACGGGCTCTCCGTATACCCCTGTGGGATACGACACCACGTTAATATACGATTCTCTAGCCTAAATGCAAAAAGAAATCTACTCTCTTCATGTAGGGGAATCGAAAAGAATGCCTGACACAAGTCAATCACTGTGAACCATCCAGCTTCGCATGGGATCTGGAACAGTATCACAGATGGATTCGGTACCACTGGACAACATGGAACAACTATGTCATTTATTTTCCGCAGGTCTTGCACTATCCTGAACTTCCCGCTTGGTTTCTGCAGTCCCATAATGGGTGAGTTACATGGACTACCCATGATCTCCACGAGTATTCCCTGCCTAATCATAGACTCAATCACAGGTTTAATCCCTGCAACTGTTTCAGGCGATAGTTTATACTGAGGTGTTCTCGGGAATTCTGCGTTTGGCTTAACCTGTATCTTCACTGGTTCCACTCCCCTGACTAAGCCGATCTCCTCTCCGCTTAGATCCCACACATCGGTCGATACAGACTCCCTCAAATCCTGTGGAAGCTCCTCCACTGTCAAAGCCGGGTACATTTCCACGCACACCCGCTGATTTGCAACCTTAAAGGTCGCATCATCATCCCTTGTCTGTACCTCTACTCCCTTCGGGGTACAGTAGATTGTGCAATTGAGCTTACACAACAAGTCTCTTCCCAACAAACAAACAGGACTAGAGTCGCACACCACGAACTGATGACGATCCCTAAAGTTTCCTATCCTGACTGGAATCGGTTCCGTTAAGGGGCTCACTAGCCTCTTGTTCGCCACTCCAACCACTTGTATGCATTCCCCCGAAAGGGCTACCCCCGGAATTACTGCTGACCTTATAGTTGACCTGGTAGCCCCCGTATCTACCAAAAAGGTAGTCGGGCGTCCATCAAGTTCTGCTTCCACAAAGGGTCCTCTCTGATCTACCTCTAGAATAGCCCTAAGTAGGCAATCATCGTCCTGACCTAAACTTAGCTGCGCCAGCAAATCTGCATCCCTCTCCTCTCCTACTTCGAACATGGGCATCTGCAAATAAGTCCGAGCTCCCTGCTGTATGTTCTGCATCCGGGGTGGCTGGGGAACCTGCACCTGCGAGCCGCCGGTCCCCCCTTGCATCATTCTCGGTACAGTCACCGTCTGTACCTGCTCCGCCCCAGGGACCTGACCCATTCCTCCCTCCATCTGCGGCTGATTATAGGGGTTCAAGGGACACTCGCGCCTCCAGTGTCCCACCTGGTGACACTGGTGACAAGCAGTCGTCTTCTTCAAGATCGCTACATCTATGCCTGTCCTAGGGTCAACGGGCCTCGGCCTTCCCTGACCCTGCGCGTTCTGATTCCCTGTCTGATAATTTCCCTGTCTCCGCCCCACCTGACCCCCATTCGGCGGTCCCTGAGCAGCTTGCATCTGAATGAGCAATAGGTTATCCTTCATCTTCTTGTGCTTGGACTCAATCTCATCCGTGCAGTACCTGGCGTACCGCAAGATCTCATCTACAGGCTTATTCTGCCAACAGATCAAATGCTGCTGTATCATAAGACTGACCTCGGGCTTCAAACCCAGCACGAACTTAGACACAAACTGTCCCATGTCCTTCGTTTCCAGCTCATCTAAACCACTGTACTGCTTAAAAGCCTTCAAAAGTCTCTCATAGAATTCATGTACTGTCTCCTTTGGCTCCTGCACTGTCCTGTCTATCTTCACCCAATCGATGTCTTGGGGTGAAACCTTCGATTTCAGCCAGGTAATTACCTTATCGTACAGCCTCATTACCACGGGCGACGGACCATTTGTAACCAAGTTCCTGTCAGGCTCATAGTCCGGCCAATCAACAGCAATTTTACATGCGTTCCACAGATCTCCCGGAACCACGATATCGAATAAGGTGTTCAGATCTATCCACAACACCTTCGAAATCTTAACGAAACGCTCAACTTGCTTGTACCACTCTGCAGGCTTCTCCCTGAGCCTGGGAAAATCATTCGTAAATGATGCCAAATCCCCCCTGCTCCATGGTACATGCACATATCCTCCATTCGCCACCTCTCTCAAGGGAAGGATCTTTACCTCCTGCAAATCTCCTTCAGAGCTCCCTCCTTTCGCTCCCCTAGAATTCTTTTTCCTAGCCCATTTCTCTTGCCATTTGTCAAGCATCAGCCATATTCTCATAGCTACAATCAGTTCCCTAGTATGTGACCTCAGACCAACAACTCTTTTCTCTTCCAATTCCCGCTCGGTACAATGCATCCTATGGTTCCCTTGTAATGCTCTAGTCTTGGACAGATCCACCCCATATTCTCTAGCCAAACCCGCCAGTTTCTCATGTGCCACTCGTGCTTTACGAGTCACATCTTTTGCTACAAAAAGCAATTCATCTGGAGTATATGTCACTACTCTCTCAAGAGGTAGATTCCCATATATTATTTCATCCGCCTCTGCTTTAAGTCTTACTACATCTATCATTCCTGCCTTCAAGGCCCCTTTCAACACCTGACAACTTGCTCCACGTCCCTCATCATACTCGCATTCCGGCTCCTGCTCTCTCCTTTCTTCTGGTAGTTCTATGGGAGCAGAATGGCTCGTAAAGGCAACTGGGGTTGTCCCCGCTCGGCCCATATTCCAGCTCATTTGCTTCTTTGGCGGTACCCATGACCCTGAATCTGATCTTGACTCCATCAGAGTCCTCGGCCTCACCGGTCTCTCGTCCTCTTCGCCCCTAGATGTGTCTGACACCGCTGCTAATGGTGTACTCCATTGTACAGGGCTTGGAGGTCGGGCCGTTGCCCCTTCCAACTCACTTTCCCCGCTTTCTCTCCTCGTTCTTTCTGCCACTCGTTCTGACCTCTCTCTTTCCTCTGATTCCGGACTGTATATTGACACAATCGGTCCAATGGTGACCGGTACCCTTAAGGCATCCGGTAACCTCATCTCTCTTCCAATCCTTCCACTGGTCTCCGACTGACCCTGAGAACTCGCTGTTTCAAACGAAACCAACCCTTCCACTCGGGTCTCAGGCTGGATTGTTACCCTCCTAGAGTCTCCCCTCTCACCCCACCTATCATCCTCTTCATCTGGATTATAAGGGGGTGGTCTCTCGTCTAGCAATCTTTGCAATACCCCATCATCAGAATCACTATCTTCCTCTTTCTGTGCTTTCCCATGCCTTATCCCAGTCTCCTCCATTAGCGCGGGATACAGTTTCGCTTCCTCAATTGTCTGCACTCTCCATCTTTTCTCCGCTGCGTCCCACTTGGCATCCTGAAATGCCCTAATCGACTTCCTCATTCTCTCCTGACTTCTTCCCTTTTCCTTATCATGCGCTGCTCTAATCCACGCATGTAATGCTTCAAACTGTGCTGGTCTTGGCAAGGGTTTTAAGGACCCCATCACCGTCTTCAGTTGGTACAGCACTGCTAGTCTAAATGAGCCATACCTCGGGAAAGCTAGTTCCCCTTCGCCTTGTGTAACCTTGTGCCAATTCTCGATCCAAACTATAGTATGTAACCCCACATTCTGTGCCATGTAATGTGCCGGGGTATCCTCGGGAGGGGCTTCTTCTCCCCCACGAACCACCACATGCTTATCGCCTCTACACAACTCTCGCAAAGCCCTAAGGCACTTCATAATGAGCAAATTCGATCTCGCGCTCTATTTACTTCTTGTTCTCGAATCCTCCAATAACAGCGCGACTCACACCAACCGGCCTATCACAGCGCGACACTCTCTGACGTCACCTTCCTTCGTTCGCAGCAGTTCCCTTCTCCAAAACTCGTTTCACGCTTACTCACGTCCCATTCACACACTGAAATAACTAATTAAGTTACTTCTCTGGCTGTCCGTCCACAGCCTCTGACTGTTCGTCCACAGTCTCTCGACCTTGTTGACCTCAATTGGCGCCCGTCTGCCCCCGTCCGGCCAGACAGATCGCCTCTGATAGGTTACTAACACTCCGATCTGCACACCACAACCCACGACCAGCGTTAAGTTGCCATACACACACGCATTCGTTCCCCCTATCTCGGTCCAGGTGATCGATGGTACCTCACGATCTCCTTTGGGTGGTCAACAAAATCTATCTCAGGTGTCTTCTACACCACAATTCCCGGGCTGCGCGCGCTCACAGCCTGATCTCACAATCACACGACATACACATCAACTCCGCAAGACATCACACAACAAATCAACACCGCAATCTACAACATCTCATTTTCATACTCACTCCTGGAACTGCTGCTTTCGGCCGTGCTGCTACTCGCCGTCGATGCTCATCTGCTGCCGTCTGCCGCTCGCCATCTGATGATTCAGCATCACTTATCGTCTCTTGGGCCTCAAGGGTCACTTATCCTTATCTAATCTTCCCTCGCTATCAGTAAGAAACCATCCTCGTTTGCTACCAACTGCTCCGGCCCATTTGGGTATCTCGCAATTATCTACTGGAACCCACTCTGGTCAGATGGACCTTTTTACTTGCCCAATAGCGTGGAGGGAAAAACACAAGTATCAATTACTGTCCGCAATTTGCCATAATCAAGGACTCGAGACTTAATCTCTTGGCTCTCTGGTTTTTATTATCAGCATGAAGATTTGCAGATACAAAGTCCTCAATACGAGGCACAACAAGTACATAGGCACTAACACAAAAGCTACTCTACGGAGAATCCGCATACAGCTAAAAATAACTAAAAGTACAATCTCTAAAAGCATGAGGTAGAAAACCACCAAGCAAATGTCGATACTAGGGACACTGAACCATACCATCTCTGTCCCTACTCTGCACTAGATGACATCCCTACTTAGCAATCCCTTGAGACCCTCATCGAATAAAAGGTGTCAGAGTGAAACTTCATAAGAAGACTTCACTTAGAGAGCTTGGTCTAAGTTGCCCCCTCTATCCCTTCGCCTAGCCTTCCTCTGCTCAGGGCTGCTCTGATCTGCCTCCACCCTCGGGGCGCTGTCCCTAATACAGAACCCCAAATCCCAGAACACGCCCTTTGCGCCTCCTCTTCTCCGGGGCCGTCTTTCAGTAAATTTCCACAGAGCGCTGTCCAGTTCCATCGTCCATCGCTTGGCCTTGAGTCCCAGACGCCATCCGCACTAGGAGTTACGATTGGCACATTCCAATACACTCCCATGTCTGGCTTTTACTACATAAGTCAATTTGTGAACAAAGAGCTTCTCTACTAACGAGCAACTGTCCTTGCACCTGGGGTGAGATCATGCAAAGCAGACATTCTTCACATCTTTTAAGTTGCAATTTACTACAGCCTAAAACCTCTACTGGAATAAATCCTTTTTGGCCTATTGCCCTTGGCTAACATAAGAAAATACCAGGCCTTTCGCCTCAACGATATATGCGAATTCTGGCCACTACTTCGGTTACACAAGCAGGTTTCAATCACAGTATTGACATTTACGTCTTTCTTTCATGTGTGGTCAAGCTAAACAAACTACAGACACGAAGTCTAGGGTGCACATTTCTAACACCACATTACATTTCACATAAACTAAACTCTATACATTTCTCCAATACGTTTACAATGGGCTTGTACATAGCTAGCACTTCTATTAAAATCGATATAGGTTATACAATTCGTAATACACTGCACACAAGATACCTGGATACACATTTGATTATATGCGGGTGCCGACTAACAGTGAGTATAATGCACCCCTACAATTTTCAAACTTTTAAGCGCTACATCAGTGGCAAGGGTGAAGCTTGTTTGACAGGGAGTGAGGCTGAGCCACGACTAGGGGTTGGGCGTGCTTTATGTACCCTATTAAAGGCTCAGCGGATGTAACTAGTTCACGTGTGGCACGTGGAGCACATGGCAGTCTGGAAGGTTTTCAACCACCCTTGATGAAACACGTGTTAGTACACTCGCTATGACGTTACAGGAAGGGCAGGTGCAATTTGACGGTTAGAACCAAGTAACCAGGAAGCAAATGTATCATTTTTGCTCGAAAGTGCATAATGGAAAACAACACCAAGAGCCTAGTAACAGCAGGTGCAAGGTACCCTATTGGTTTACAGAATTCTGGGGGAAGCTTGCAGAGACTCAGGCGCAATGGAATCACAATCTTTGCGGAGGATCAGCCATGGGGTCATAGTGCCCCATTAATTGCCACAGGAGTAATACTACATGAAACCTGTGCGCTAGGCCCACTACACAGAGGGCGCAGGAGGGGATTGTGGCAAGCATCATGCTACCACTTGTCAGACAACATAACTTGAATACACAATTTGTAAAGGTTTGACCACAAAGAGAACCTAAATAGTATGGAACTATGGCCAACTGTGGAAACCGAGTAGATCCACGTCAAAAACATGATTGGGAATACCAACAGCAAGAATGGATACACTACCCAAAAATACATGCAAAACAACAGAGAAAAAAGACATATTGCTGATCTCAAAACAAGCCTACCACACAAAACGAACACTACATTGGACAATAAAATGAAAGCAGATTTGCACTTGGTGGAAATTGTTTTGTAATTAAACTTTTTGCACACATATCAAAATTAATATGCCACACACAAATATATTTACATTGCATTTGCACCTTTACCTGTCTGTAGTTAACATAGACCGAATACGAAAATGGCCAATATTAGTCTTTATGTTTTCCTAATCATTTATCTTCTCTTCCATTTCAGTAGAAAGGCTGTACCAGTAACTTTGATGATGTATCATTTGTTGATATTTTCTTATGTGAATGTTTAACTTTGCGGAATCTTCGAAGTATGCAGCAATTGAACACCTGGAAGAGAACATTAACGCAGTGGTGTAACAAAACGTATCTTCTCATGTTGAAGATACTGAAGCTGAAGTCTGCTTAGCAGAGATTTCATTGTGCTTTAGTTTGTGAAAATAATGAGATTGTCTCATCAAAATGTGCTTTAACCTGTTTGGCTCAATTAATGGGAACTGAGTGTAGGTATAATAAAATGTTGAAACATATGTTTGAAATATATGTGATGCAGACTTGGATTCAGATGCTTTTTTGCCTTGGGAATGGGGTTTTTGGTTGGCTAAGGTATGCGCCTCAGCCAGGCACAACCCACCACTCTAGTCAGGGAAAGGGAGTTACACACCCAGGAGAACCCCTGCTCACCCCTTGGTAGCTTGGCAGAGCAGTCAGGCCTATCCTAGAGGCAATGGTTAAAGCGTTTGCGCAACACACACACACACCTCTGAGACACTAGGCACACATCAAAAGAGACTCACACAAGGTTATATAAAAATATCACTTGTATTATATATAAAACACATAAGACCACAATCACATAAATCACTCTCCCAACTAAGCAATTGTCATAACATTACAGGTAGTGTTCTCAAGCAAACACTTATAAGTTGCAAAGGTCATAAAAACATCATCACTGTATGTATTATGTAGGTCTTGACAGAGTAATCCTTTTTCTGTCAATACTATGTAGTGAGCACACATATATCATTAACCAGAGCACAAATGCAAGCTTTAGGTGGGGAGAAAAATAAATCGACACACCTCAACAGTGCCAGTAAATACACTCATAACCTGTGGGCCACAGGAGCACTGGCTCGCCTATTACGGGTCTTACGGTCATTTTCTGTAGAGCCTTTGTGTTAACAAAACAGAACGGGGTTCCTCCGTCGAGGTTTACCCCTTATGGCAGGCTCTGATTAATGCCCCCCCCCAAGGTATGGACTAGCATGAAGGACGGGACACACAGTAGAGGAGGACGGGAGCCCTTACTGGGTCCCCCGCATGTGAAACCTGCAAAGCTCAGCTGCCCGGGACCACGTGAGGCTGCTGCGGAACAAGGCGGCCATCCAGAATGATTGCAGGCAACCTTGCAGTGTTTCCAGGGTACTCCGGGACCTCAAGGGCCACTGGGACAAAATGATTACTGCCCCCAGAGCCGCCCCGGCCTTCTCAGCTGAGGCCGAGCCGCCCGCAGAGCAATGCAGGATGATGGCAGAGTTCCTCCACTTTCCTCACTTCTTGCTCTTGGTGAGACCCACAGCAGACTTCTGGGCACCCCTTTCCTGTTCTCCAAGGTGGGAGGCGGATGAGGCTAGTTGGAGCCCCCGAGTTTCCGGCTTCCTCTGGTGGTTGGGCCCCCATCCCTCTGGGGTTGGTGTTACGTGGCAGCGTGAGGACTCCGGGCCAGGTCTCCTTACAACCACGGTGGTGATGATCACTGACTAGGGGATGGCGCTTCTCCCCTGCTGCTCCTTCACTAATAGTTCTCCCCTCCCTCTGCCTCCCACACAAGTGCCAGTGCAGCGCTCACACGCGCTGGAGTAACCAGGCACCAGGACCCTGAGACAGCGCTCTCCACGCTCTGGGCTACAACCTTGCACACCAAGGTCAGCTGCACTAGAAAAAACACCTTTCCAGAAGGAATTACACAAGGAATGTTTTTATTCGTTTATGATTAATTAAAGTCGTTAGGAAAACTCAGAAATAAAATACATTTGTTAAAATTATAAGATCCTTCCTTAAAATTGATTTATACAGTACACCTTCCGCTCCCCTGGGTCGATCATGACCACCTAGCTTCCAGTGTCAGTAACTAAATGTATCCCTTTGGTGCTTTGGATTTATACATAATTACAAGTGATTATTGTGCTCTAACAGGGGGTTTTGCTGCCTTAAGACTCCACTTTAGTTCTTCTGATTGGGCTGTTCCCAATTCATCAGCTTATCTCAGAGGAGACTAATACATTTCCCAAATCGTGCTGGAACCCTAGTATCCCCTGAATTGAAACAAAATAAAAGAGCTTCATTAGAGGTTTGTATAGCATTTTGTCAAAGCAGAGAGTTCAATAAAATGCGACGAGAAGTCCTACGTTCTGTGCAACAACAAAGGATATGATAAAAGGATCATTTTCATAATTGCAGAATCTACATTTATGAGGGACACCAGTGGTATTGCTCCAGTTTTATCCTAAACTCCTGAATGGGTAGAGTCAAAAATCTTGTCTGCAGGATACTATTGCTTTATGTCCTGGATAGCAATTCCTTGAGATAATATTGCATATGCGGTGCATCATATGACATTAGTATTGGATCAAATTGGGCTTCCTTCTCCAGAGATTTAATGTCCTCTTGCCTTGGCAAGCTCACAACTTGTCTCTTCAAAAGTGACGTCTGTCGCGAAAGAGAGAACAAACTTTGTAACACTTCAACATCCAGGTCCAGTATTTGGAGACTGCAGTTTTACACGTATTACATCAATTTTGTCAGGGAATGCTTGATGCCCATATGAAATTGTAGGAGTCAGCTTTGCCTTTAATATCTTTTTTAATGGCCTCTGCTGACGGACTGTATACATTTGCATTTAGTTGGCAAAGCGCAAAAGTAAGATTGCTAGCTTTCTTCTTGATTGATGCAAAGTGTATCCGAGGTTCAGCCATGTCTGCTAGTCAAACTCTCAGATAGTTGTACAGTGAGGCATATTGTAATATCGGTGTTTTACACTGGCCTATTGTTGGTGGAAATGCTATTGCTTTATTTATTGCCTTGCCCAAATCTGCTGTGTACAAGTTGAACAATATGGGGGCCAAGATGCACCTTTGTTCAATCCCCCAATTGATATAGATCTTTTTGAGACTTTGTCTCCTTGACCCACTTTGATCCTGACCCACGTATCAGTATATAAACCCATTATTGCTTTTAAAAGTGGTTGTGGAATACTCTTATCAGTCAATTCCCTCCATAGGATGTGGTGGTCCACGCCATCAATTGACGCAGAGTAATCCACAAAGCAGACATATGTGCCTGGCTGTAGCTGGTGAGTTATTATGAAAACTGTGGGTTGGACAGCGCACTCCTATCTAATCATGAAACAATGTTATCAGTGGTACTCAACTTGAAGTTTTGTGCATGCTGGGTGGGAAGGAGGTAGCTGGCCTCGTGTGAAATTAATAATGAATGCAAGTGTGAACGTTCACTTGCCCCATCCCGCACTGCTGAGAGTGCAAAGCTGTGTTTGCTGATTTTAACAGTGTACCTAATCAACAAAACAATAATATTCAAAATTAACTTTTCACACAATTTCTCACAAAACTGAATTCTTTTTTATTACGGATACCCCTCCGTAATTGTTATGTCATTCGTATGTGCAAAATCATACACAGTATTTTTGCATATAATATATACATCAAAACAACATAAAAGCTGTTGGGTACATAAAATTAACAGCAATCAAAAATTCTTGATAGAGGATTTCCCAATGCATTTCGGGATTGTAAAATCCCTTCAGACATCCAAGCCTTGTCCTGTATACTCATTAATATATGTCGGATAGAGCTGCCAGGGAGGAGAGGTCCTTTTAGGACAAGAACTCTCACTGACCCGAAGCTAACATGCTTCATCATTAGGTTCCCTCCTCACACCTGGACTGCAAGATCCATGGTGTGGCTAACTGTTTTCGCCTTCTAAGGATCACATTTTGATACCTTTATTGTGGATTTTTGTCATTTCGATCTTGTTTGGTTTAGATAAAGATTACTTATTTTTTTAGACTGGTGTGGTGTCCATTTGTAGTGTTTTCACTGTGTTACTGAATGTGTGCACAAATGGTTTACACACTGCCTCTAAGCCTGTCTGCTCGTGCCAAGCTACCAAGGGGATGAGCTGGGGTTATTTTAGAAGTGTACTCCCTTACCCTGACTAGGAAGACGGGCCCCTACTTGTCCAAAGGTGCGAACAATTGCCAAATAGAGCCCCCATCCATAACAGGATGCTTCTGGTCGAGCCTATCGCAATAGATCCCCTGTGTGGATATAATTAATTGAAGTTGGTACATAATGTGCTAGCCCCTCTTATTGCCAGCCAAGCTTTCTATTCTTTAATGGTGTTTAAGAGATCTCCTTTTACCCTTCAAATGGATTAGAGTCGGTGGTCCAGGTTTCTTGTAGGCACATAATGTCCCATGACTTTATCCAATTTAGAGTACCACTTTGTGTTATTGTTTGTCTGAGCCTGGCCACATTCCAGGAAGCCAAAGTAAGTTGCTTACTATTCATTCTCAATTTCTTCCTTGCATATTGAGTCCTGTTAGGGATGATGCTGATCAAGGTCGGATTAGGACAGAAAATTGGCACCAAATTAAAAGTGGCCTTTATTAGTAAATCAGATAGCTAAAAAAGTGGCCCATGTTTACAAATGTGGTTGGATTTGAGATTGTAAAAACTCACTGTATTGTTGTTTTGCAAAGTATGACGAATATATACATTTGTGCTTGCTGAAGGTAATGTTTTTAGTAAAATATCAGAGAAATCAACAGTAAAAACCGGCTCATCGGATCATAATACCGGCTTACAAACAGCCAAAAAACCTGCCCACACACTGACCTGATAGGCCAGCCCTTCTGGCACTGCCTGATTGCACAATAGGCCAGTCTGACCATGATGCTGAAGCTTGACTGATAAAGCGGAAGCCACCCAGCTACATTCTGTCTCTTTCCTTATGTCTTGTGCAGTTTCTCAGATTGTTTGCATTACTATGAATGCGTAGCTGAGTATTCCAGCGTTGTGATTCCTCGACATTTTTGGTCGCCCCTGTTAGAATACTTATCCCTCTTTTGGGGTGCTCCCTCACTAGGTTTGAAAATAAGGAGAACCAGTGGATATCTCTTTGTCTCCTTACACAGAAACTCAATGCCCCACTGCGCGAACCTTTGTTTTTCATTCAATTCCTGGGTTACATTTGCTTTACAACACCACGTTGTGATAGTGGCCCCCATTCCTGGTATATTTTTTGTTGGCACAAAACGTACCCATGTAACAACATCAGATTTTAAGTGGGTCAATGATGTAATTATTTTAAATTCAAGTAATATATTAGATCTGTTCAAGATGTCTTCCCTTCCACGTGACTTGTATGTGGGGTGAATATGAATTCCAGAGGTTCCATCTTATTATGCATACCCGTGCATGCAGGCACTCCTTATTTTTGAGTATTTACACGGGTTGTGTCTCTTGTTTCACAGGTCCTTGCTTTTTTTATTTGGGACCTTTGGTTTTTGAAGGCCCCCTACTTTGTTCTCCTGTTTTTTTGTCTTCCTTGAATCCGGGGAAAGTAAAGGCTTTTTCCGGGCTTTCAATCCTTCCAGGAGCTGCTTCCTCGGGAAATTGATGAGGGTTTATGCCTTGCCGGCCCATGGGGCTTTTTTGAGGCCTATGAGAACCCACTGGTGAATTTCTATTTGTTATTGATGATTACTACCTCAAATATGTTAACACCTTAGTGTTCATTCTTTCCTGACAGGTCGCTGCATTAGTAATTGGTATAATTACTGTATTTTCCGTTCTTGTCGATTCTGTTTCTATTATCCACGGGACATCGCTCATTACTTTGAAAATTGGGTAGTACTCCTATCTCACTCGAGCTTGATTGATGGCTGAGTTTTTCTCTTTGCTGTAGTTGGCTGAAGGCCCTATTTTTGTCCTTTTTATTATGTTTTTTTTGTGTCCCTTCTGGTTAATATTTTGGGCCCTTGGGCTTGTTCGTTTTGGGTTGCCTTAGTGGCATGCTGAGTTGTTATTTCTGGTCTGCTTGACGCCTCCAGTGCTTCAGCTGACACGCTTTGCTGATTGTTAGGGTCCAAACAGAGTTCAATCTGTGATCTCCTGTCGCATTACCTTGTAATCCAGATGTAGTTGTTGTGTTGCTACCCACATCACCCTCCACCAGCAAGTGTTGATCTGTTTGTCCTGTGTCAGGTTTTGTTGTGCTTAACTTTTCTAGATTGGCTACCAGGAGAGCTAAACAACCAGGTAGTGTACATAATGTGTCAACTATTGGCAAGCAGCCTCATTCTTTTTGTGAGGAAGATGCTGTTAAGTTTGTCAATTTTGATTCCAGGCTATTGATGCTGGTGTTCATATTGGCTATGCTGTTAGCATCAAATCTATCTGTAGTTCAGGTTTGTGTGATTGCCATGTTAGTGCGTTTATGGTAGCAAGAAGGGTGGAGGTGATTGATGATAGGACATTATCTGACTTTTTGTCCATAATTGCGTTCTTGCCATGGTCATTGTGGGCTCACCTAATTGTGTTTGAGTTATTTCCATCTCTTCGTCTCTAACATCTATGTCACTTAATGCATATTGCTTTCATTGTTAGCTTGATTCTCATATTTCTTTGATATGGCTTGTTCAATCCGTCTTTCCCTTAACTTGGCATTCGCAGATTTGCGTTGCATGTTAAAGACTTGTGGTGACATTTTCCAATTTTTATTTTCTATTTTTTAAATCATTTTATTTTGGGAATTCACAGAAGATATACAAGTCAAGAGAAAACCCCCCAACTGGGTCATTAATGGAGCGTCGGCAAAGCGTCTCAGTACATAGTACAACAAAGAGCAAAGTATAGTGCATAAATTTCGCACGTGGCACAAGTGACAACAATACGAATCCAGCAAACATTTGTCAACGTGATATGATAATCCAGGCTATGGGTACATATCAATAGCAACAGCAAAATATCTCGACCTGGCAGGGGGTTGTCATGGTAAAGTAGAATGAACTCTAAGAGGTCTAAGAGGTCTCGAGTTGGTGTCTCTGTCGGGTCATTTCAGTCAGTGACTCTTAGTCGAAGGTAAGTGGCAAAGGGCTCCCAAATGTCTTTAGGAGGGGTTTTTGGTGACATAAGGTCCCAATATGTAATTAGTTGCTCCTGTCAGTAGGAGACGTCTGTCAGCCAGGAGCTAGTGGGTATCAGCCTTCTACCTGAGTTTATCACCCCTCTGCATTTAGCCAGCAAAAGTAGCATCGCAATGAGGTGGCGGTATGTGTCTCTAGCTTCCTGGACATACCCAAGGAGACACATCATGGGGTTGAGCAGGAAGTAGGCCACTATGTTGGCACTCACAGTGCTGCAGACTGTCACCCAGACGTTTCCCACCCTGGGTAAGGCCCAAGCCAGGTGCAAGAAAGTAGCCACTGGTTCCAAACAGCGTAAGCAGCGTGAGCCAATGGTCAGCCCCATTCTGTGTAGTTGCGAGGGGGTGCTAAATGTTCTATGTAAATAGTTGAAATGTATTAGTCTGAGTCTGTAATTGGGGACCAGTCTCTCAGATTGACCACAACAATAGTCCCACTGCGCGTCTGGTATGTCCGAGCCCAGGTTTCTCTCCCAGGCCCCCCTAGCAATCAAGGTGTCAACCAGGGAAGCAGTCAGCGTAAGTGAATAAAGCTGAGTGATACGTTTGCGCGGTGATTCCGGTTATGTGAATGTATTCCCATGCCGTGGAGACAGGGGGCAGCAGGAAATGTGTCATATAACGTGCGGCAGGTAGCTCTAATTTGATAGTACAGTAGTGCATCTAATGGCGTGAGCGTATGTGTTGGTGCCAGTGAATGAATGGAGAAACTGACCATCCGGGTAGAGATCTGCAAAGACTTTGACACTTAGTTGGCCAGTGCGACCAGCAGCGCCACTCTCCTGTAGTAGGGGAAACATAGGATTGTCGGCCAGTGATGCAGAGGGCGCATATAACGTTGTGAGAACAGCCCCTCATCGAAGGCTGTCCCATGCCCAACGGACACGTCCCAATGTGTTTATGTCAGCCTTGGGTGCATTGTATGGCTGGAACAATGCTGGTACGAGTGGCCATGGGGACGCCTGGTCCCATTCGACCACCAAATGTGGTTGGAATTGGGTGGGATAGAGCCCAAAATGCAAGAAACCTGCCTGAACACATAGGGCATACAACTGCATGTCCGGCGCACCCAATCCTCCGTGCGCAGTTGGCAACGTCAGGAGTTTGTAGGATACCCTCAGCAGTCGGTCCACCCATACAAGCGTGATCATGTTGACATTTTCCAATTTGTCGCAAATGCTGATGGTCCTCCCTTTTTAGTAGCCTTTTTTCCTTTAGTTGTGAGTTGGATTTTACCATTATATGAGTTTATCTGCAAGTAGGCTTATTTCAGTTCCTTGCTTAATCTGCCCTTGCGCTGTTTGATCTTTTCTTTCACCCTGGGTCCTATACAGGCCCAAGGGAGCTTATTGTTATCCAGATGGTTGATTCAATCATAATTGGCCAGATCAAGGTTGAGTTTTTGCTAAATTATCAGTGACTCCAGTAATGGTCCCTGCAAGCTAGGCAAAAATGTCATATCGTATTTTATTATTTTAGCCCAGATTGTTTCTGACACCTCAGACAACGTCATTCTTTTCACTGCCGTGGTTGTTATAGGATTTAGATTCAGCTTGGTCACTGCCTAACCACCTCATCTTCTATATGTTACCTTAGCACAAAAAAGTGAGAGAAAAGAAAAGCATAGCTTACCTCCCGCTCTGGCTGACAAGAGCTTGCCACAATCACTGCCTTTCAGACTACCTCATAGTCCACACGACTTGCTGCCCCATTGGTGGTCTGCGCTTGCAGTGCCTATGCTCTCCGTAGCTCCCTCATAGGAAGACACAGATCCCTAATTCCTCCTCTGGTTCCGTTGTTAAGACTCGTCAGGCCTGCAGTTGACCCACTGACCCCTCTCTCCCTGCCCTCTTTTCCTGCTGATGCATGGGGCCAACAGGAATCAGCGGGAGCAGTGTGGCCAGATTGGGCTATTTTCTGCCCAAACGGGTGACATTTTTTTCCATTTGTGCGGGGAAAAACTCGACTGGCGGGACTCCACTTTTTGGGCTTAATTGGACCCTGTGCAGGACCACGGAGTAATAAACATGTGGGCAGTGGCAGCTGCCTCAGAACAGGGGTGGTAAGGCAGGGGATGAAAAAATGAATAATATAAACTTACCTCCGCATGCCTCTCTGTCCACACTTGACACTGGTGTAATGTAGTGGCATAGGCCCTAGGGCTGCTACAAATAAAAGGACCTGGAGGCACGCTAGTGGTGGTGGCCAGATCCAGACTGAGGCACGCCCAGAGCCCTGGGCTATTTATTCACATGCATTACGGTGAGCCATTCTACGCTGGGCTGGCTCACTTACACTTACGCTCGCGGGGTAAAGGTCTAACAGGACCACCCCCAACACAGTGAGGGACGTGGTGGGTTTCACCACCCTCACAACATTACATTCCTCTTTTACCGGGAGAAAAATGTCAACTGAACGAAAGACACCAACGGGTGTCCAGGGCAGAACAGAATAAACATACAGTCCATTAAACACAACCCCTGGAGCGCGGCACTCATGAAACAGTCTTACTTGGCCTTCGTGCGCAGTTGTTCCACTTGCTGCAACCCATTCTGTTGTTGCCGATTAGCCACAGGATACATAGTCTTTGTACTTCTGGGACGGCCTTGGACAAGGCCGCAGGTTGTACTGGTTCTGACTGCTCTTCACTTGAGGCGTTGGCGACAACCCGAGTGGGTTGCTGCAGACTGCGGGTCTCTGGTCGCTCTCAGGTTCCAGGTCTTGTGTCACCCTAAGAGCTGGAGCAGGGTGCAGACTTTCCATGGCTGGGGAGACGGGCTCACACGCTTCACTGCTGGGGCTTAGAAGTCAATCTGAGACAGTCTCGTCGTGCCCTTCAGGCATCGGGAATTCGTCCACGTCGTCATCGGGGACTTTCTTGAAGAATGATATGTTGCGGGTCATGCTCTCATGCCCTCTTTGGGCAGTTACCATTGTGCCCTTTATCCCAGTCACAGTCCAGGGTTTTAGTTCAAAGTGCAACCTGAACTTTCCTCCGGGGTGGCGGTCTTTTACTAGTACGCGGTCACCAACGGCAATTGGGCTTTCTTTGGCGTGTCTCCTCTGGGATGCTGCATTGTTACTCTTTTCTCTCTTAGAGAATGACTGGTTCGGGGGGGGGGGGGGGGTTAGGCGCTTCAGCCCACGCTGGATGATGAGGGATGGTATCTGTTACGGTTTGACCAAAGCACAGCCGACTCGGGGTGATGCCTGTGGTGCAGTGAGGAGTGAGCCGATACTCTCGGAGGAATCAATACACTGCTTGCTCTAGATTGTGTCCGTCAGATAGGCAGGGCCGGACTGGGAACCAAAACCGGCCCTGGCAAAGTGCTCGGCAGGCCCCCCGGGGGGTTGGGGGTGCCACTGAGCTCTGTGTCAGGGCCGGTTTTTGGACGATTTTGTTACAGGGCCGATTTTGCAGCTATGCTGCAAAAATGGCCCTGTAACAAAAATGGCCCCCCGGGCCCAAAACCGGCCCCCACCCGTGCGGCCCACCAGGGGATTGCCCGGTTCCCACCACTGCAGTCCGGCCCTGCAGCTAGGGCAATTTGGATTGTTTTTTTCAGGGTCCGCATCAGATGTTCCACCTCCCCATTGGCTTGGGGCCATCTTGGCGTTATCTTGCGGTGCTTCACATTGTGGGAGGCTAAGTACTCGGCTACCTCTGCACTGGTAAACGGTGGTCCATTGTCGGTGCGGAGCTCACCAAAGAGTCCATGGGTCGCCATGAGCTTTTCTAGTTTAGGAATCACTTCTGCAGCGGACGTGGAGGGGACAAATTCAACTTCTGGGTCACATGAGAAGTCATCCACTACCACCAACATGTACTTCCCTGCGGGCAGACTACCAAAATCAGCGCTTACTTTCTCCCATGGTGCGTTCGGAGCCGCTTCTGTGATGACTGGTGCTGCTTTGCTTGGCAGGCTCGTCGCTAGACACACAGGGCAGTGTTGGACCACTGACTCTATCCGTTGGTTTAAGCCAGGGAACCAGACTTTGCTCCGGAGGCCATTCTTTGATTTGACAATTCCCTGTTGAGCGCCATGCGCAAGGAGGGCTGCTTGTTGAGTCAAACTCTCTGGGAGGACAAGGCGCGGGCCTCTCGGGAGGCAGCCGTCAGCTGACACAGACAGTTCATGGCGGACTAGGTACAGAGACTTCAATATTGCCTGGGCGGATGCTGTCCGGAGCTATGAAGGGCTTTGCAGGGGCTTCCAGTCTCCCAGTCCTGAGGCAACGGCTCGGATGGCGATCTGGAGGCAGTCGTCATCTTGCGTGGCTTCTATGACTTCCTTCAGGGACATCGGGAGAGGCTGGGACCTTTCTACTACTAGCCTTACATAGTCCTCCGTGGCTGCTACTTCGGCTGCTTCCGGAGGGTTGACCGGCCAGGCGTGCCGTGACAGGAAGTCAGCAGGATTTCGGGTGCCAGGTCTGTATTCCACTGTGAACTGGAATTCTTGCAACTGTAGGATCCATTTTTCGATCCGTGGGGGTGGGCAAGATGAGGAGCCTTGGAATAGCAGGATCAAAGGCTTGTGGTGTGTGATGACTGTAAACAAATGACCGTACAAGTAGATGTGGAAGTAGCAGCACCCCCAATGGATCGCATTGGCCTCTTTCTCAATTTGAGAATATCATTGTTCGATGGGTGTGAGGGTATGGCTGGCGTAGGCAACAGGGGCCCACTCTCCGCAGTCTTGTTGTTGTGCTAGGACAGCGCCCAGGCCAGTGGGGCTGGCATCAACCACTAGTTGGGAGTCATGTCGTGAATCGAAGTAGACCTGCGTGGTATCTGCAGACAGAGCAGCCTTTGTTTGCTGGAACGCCATCTCCTGTTCCAGACCCCATGTCCAGTGGCTGTTGGTTTTGGTGAGGTCTCGGAGGCAGAGCCAGTTAGGTCAGAAAGGTTCCTGATTAAACGTCCGCAGTATGTAACCATGCCCAGGAAACTGCTGACTCCTGACACCGACGTTGGGGCGTGCGCTTCTTGGACATCCTTCACCTTGTCTGGATCGGGTCCGATGCCTTTGTCCGAGAATCAATACCCGAAGAAGCTGATATCCCGCCCTAGGAACTCGCACTTCTCCTTGTGCAGGGTGAGCCCGCTGTCTCAGAGGCGAACAAACGTGGCGTGGAGATGCAGGAGATGTTCTTCCAGAGAGGGAGCATACACCAAGATGTCATCGCTAACGTTGAGCACTCCCTCTAGCCCTTGGAGGACGGTCTTGACGATGTTTTGGAATACATCGGGTTGCTTGAAATTCCGAAGTTGAGGTGGGTGTAGCGCCAGAGTCTAGCATGAGTGGAGAACGTGGTGATCGAACGGGAGTCAGGGTGTAGTGGGACCTGATGGTACCCTGAGCGGAGGTCCATCTTCGAGAACCACTTGGACCCTGCGCATTCGCCAATGATGTCGTCGACAGTGGGCATCAGGTGACGTTCACGTTTGATGGCGAGGTTTGGGAACCTCAAATCCAAGCAGATGTGGACTGCACAGGCTGCTTCGGTTTCCTCACGTTGACGATGGGGGACACCCACGGAGTAGGACCTCGCACCCGTTCGATGATCCCAGCATTCTCCAAGAGGCGGAGCTCAGCTTCAACCTTCGGTCAGAGGTGAAAAGCAATCCTCCTGTGTCTGAGGGCTATAGGAGCTTGTCTATGTGCAGTTGAACAGCCGGGCCTTTGAGGGATCCAATCCCTTCGAAGAGAGGTGTGAAATCGCTCAGCAGGCAGCCAAGGTCGTGGGCATGCATGGTGAAAGTGAATTGGATAAGGTGAAAGTCCTGCGCGGTGCGACAGCTGAGCAAGAACCCAGACCCTTCTTGCGATACGTAAACCATGGACTGCCGGTGAGTGTGGTCATGGGAGAGGTCCACCTGGAAGACACCTCACAGTTTGAGTGGAGAGTGGGTGCCGAACGTATACACCTGAACTTTGGTGTTGCGGAGGGCTGGCGGGTTGGGTAGGCTCCGGTAGATGCTGGCGGCCATGAGGTTGATGGTGGCGCCGATGTCGATCAGCGCTGCGACCGAGTGGTCCTGCACCCTGAGTGTACACATGGGCGCCACTTGCGGGGAGGCCGTGAGGGTGTGCAGCATGCGTACGACGTGTACAGTTGCTGCTTCATCTTCATCCATGTCGCCGCTTGAGGAGTCTTCCGGGAGAGGTTCGAGGGCTCTCACGTGACGAGGCGGGCCTTTCGGTTTTCATCGAGGCATCAAGCGGCATACTTTAGATAAATGATTCAGCTTCCCACACGAACTGCAGGATTTTCCGTGGGCCGGGCAGGCACCATCGTGGGGGAGCGGGCCGCCGCACCACCTGCACGGGCGAGTCTTTGGGCTCTGTCTGGAGGCTTGTGTGGATGGCTTAGTGGACTTCGGCTGAGTGTTGCGGGTGTCCGGGCGGATGGCACAGACCGGTTCTTCTTTGATGGCTGCTGTGGCCTTGAGCTCCATGTGGGCCTCCCTGGCTTTGGACAGTTCTTTGGAGCGCCCTAGGGTCAGGATGTCCCTCATCGGTATGTTGTACTGTTGCAGGATGTGCTCACGTAGCTTGGAGGAGGCACAGCCCTGAATGAATTGCGCCTGTATTTTATCATCCACATCAGGAAGGGTGCAGGTGCTCGCCAGCTCCTTAAGTCGTCCATAGAAGGCGTCGACAGACTCGTCCGGCAGCTGCCGCGCTTGGCGGAGAAGGAAGCACTCGTAGTCCGGGTTTGCGTAAGGCTCAAAATGGACAGTAATGGCATCACGCATTGTAGCATAGTTCCTTGGGGGCCCAACTTCGCGAACAGTCTTCGCAATTTTGTGAATGTCCGCTCCCCCCAGGTGGAGGAGCATGGGCCTCCTCCACGGGGCCGGGATGTCTGCAGCATCAAAGTAAGTTTCCAGTTTCTCCATCCACGCCTTCCAGCACACTGCTTGAGAGGGCGGGGGCCCCGTGATGGCGAAGGGCTCCAGCAGAGGAACAGTCATCATGTGGGCAGAAGGGTAGGTAGCAGCCAAGCAGGCGACTTGCCCACGGACAGCCGGCGCAGGCGGGGCTAGGCACCAACAGAGGAGGCAGAGGCTGGGCGTGGGAGCGTGCCAGGTGGGGAGCGGGCACCCTGCGATGTGTGCCGTTGAGAGGGCCAGAAGAACGGGCGGCTGGGACTCTGGAGGCGGAGCGTGGACGAAGGGAGCACACAGCAAATAGCAGAAACCCTTGTGGCAAAGGAGGTGAGCGTGGCAGACGTCCAACTATGGCCTTGAATGTAAGCGTAGACAGGCAGGGCACCGGCGGCCGGGAGACCATGTGGGCAGAGGAGATGGCTGGTAGGGCCCTCGTAGGCGTGGTAGCGTGAGTAGCAGCGCTTGCTGCGCTGGGCTGGCAGAGGTCAGCTGGTAGCAGGGGGGCAGTGGGGCTAGGCAGATCGGCTCACTGGAGGTTGGTGTGCGGTACCCTCAAGCGCACTTGCAGACTGTAGAGCGCTGCGGTGTTACATGGGCCGGAGGCTGAGGCCGCACGTGCGTGTGTGCTCATTAGTGGAGCTGTGGGGAGTCTCTGGGCTGGGCGGCAGGCCAGTGAGCTCGTAGCAGAGTCTCTGGGCCGGCAGGAGACTGGCATCGCTCACAGGCGCAGGGCAGGCCGGACACGCGGCAGGGGCGTGCCGGCTTGAGGGTACGGGAGGCGTGGCTGGAGCGCCCCCAGCAAGGCGACAGTGGCTGGCACGGTGGGTGAGAGGCAGTGCAGCCGGCTGCTGGACCACCTCATCACCAGTGTAATGTAGTGGCCTAGGCCCTAGGGCTGCCACAAATAATAGGACCTGGAGGCACGTTAGTGGTGGTGGCCAGATCCAGACTGAGCCACGCCCAGAGCCCTGGGCAATTTATTCACATGCCTTACGTTGAGCCAGCGTACGTTGGGCTGGCTCACTTACACTTACGCTTGTGGGGGAAAGGTCTAACAGGACCACACCCAACACAGTGAGGGACGTGGTGGGTTCCACCACCCTCACAACATTACAACTGGTAGCACCGGAAGCACCCAGGCTCCCAGACTCTCCCAGCCAATCACGAAGCTGCATCGGCAACGTTGTGATTGGCCTCAGCGGACTGTTTGCCCGCTCAGGCAGTGCCTGGGAGCCTGGCAATGTTCTCCACTGGTCTGTACAACACAGCCAGGTGGAGAACATGCTAAGTGCGCATGACGGTTTGGCTGGCCCAATAGGCCTAACCGCCATGCACACTTAGGGAGTTCTAACCACTTCTCACTCTGCTCTGGCGAGCTCAGCCCCGCCCTGACCTAGTTCGAGTCCAGCACAGAAAAAAAAATGATAATAACGTCTCATTATTATCATTTTCCTTTTCTTTTTTTACACTGCTCCATGAGCAGTGGGGCGACGCTCCTCCGCTAAGCAGAGGAGCCACCAGTGCATGTCGGCATCCCAGACACGTGAAGTACGGCGCAGTCCGGACATTCCAGAAAATGTACAACCATACACACCAAGGTCAGCTGCACTGGAAAAAAACTATTCCCTGAAAGACCTGTCCTATGAAAATAGCACCCAGGTGTAACTTTAAAGGACACTGACGATACGCAGAAACGCAGATGGATTTTAGACAAGACGAAGCTGGTATGTCTCCCGAAGCGCGAGTCTATCTGCGTCACACCCTTCTGCCTCGCTTCATGCAAAAAGGGACAACAAGTTTGCCATGGCACAACTGAGCACCCTTCCAAACCTCCTACAGGACACCCAGCACTTCCCACAAAGGCTGCACTCTTACAGCCATGCAAAAACCAAGGGGAGGGCTTTTACTCAAGCCCCCAGTAGAGAGCTCAGAGAGAGCTCAAGGGAGTTTAATGAAGATCTATGCAGATGCAACAATAAAATACAATAAAATGACAGTACCACATTCTGTTGCCAGTTTTCCAGACAAGCATCAGAAAAGGGGACTCACACTGACCCCCGTCTCCAATTCATTAATAAAGTACACTTTCAGAAGGAAAGAACGAATATTTAAAAACGCACACTGAATAGCAATGTAAGCATCTTCCCGTGATGCAAAGCAAGAAAGCATTAAAATGGTATGTGATTCCCCACAATGTATATTGGTTTAAGGTAATCTGAAAATCTAAACTATATACCGGTGAAGAATAATGGAAACTAAGTAGAAGGTGAATGTATGTGCAATGTATAGAAACTGTATGTCGATGTATTTATGCGTCTGTGTATGGGTATAGCAATTCAAGCAAACATACTGGGCCTTTTTCTTGCAATCCAGTGGGCGAACATGACGGATATCTGTGATATTAACTTGAAAATCGATTTCTCGGGCGCCTTGTTTTTGTGAGGCTTAACAGTAAACATACAAGGAATAAACAGCAGTATGCCTTGTGAAAACGCTCTTAATCTGGGCCTCGCTTTTTCTCCCTGCAGCAAGGTTATATTTCACACCCCTTTGATAGTTAATTCGTTTCAAATAAAATAGCATGTGGCCAATCTGGTGCGAGAGTATGGCGCGCGCCTGAGCTCACTGCTTGTCTGCCACCTAATGCTGAGGGGCCACTGTGTACAGGTGAGCCGGACTCCAATTGCAAACACTTCTTAATCTAATTTTTCAGAGACCAAGTGGTGAATTTATATCTCCTGTCCTGGCTGGAAACAGAACTGCAACACCTGAAACCATAAATGCAGGCCCCACCGCCTAACTACGGATCCTCTAATGACCCTGTCCTGTGCTCTGATGAATGCAATCGCTTGTGCTCAACAAGACTACAAATTAGATAAATATGTTTGAAGCGCTGGGAAAGCCAATGGGCGTGAGTTTAATGTCCTAGCGCCTGCAGTGTTAGCTCATAAGAGCAACATGCTCGAGAGGGAGCCGGGATGTAAGGACAGAGTTGTAAATCAGTCCTTCATGCAGTTCAATGTAAGCAATGGAGGAGAAGCGGAAGGTTACACTCATAGAGCCAAAGTTAGGTAAGGTTTGGTTGAGAGATGAGTAGTCCACTAGGGTGAGCCAAGATCTTTTTACCCTAAATCTCCAGCCAATGGTTGGTAAAGGCTGGTCAAGGAAATCTAATGTGTGAAAGGGACATACTCAAAGTCACTCTGTGCATATTGTTAGTCATAGGTTTGTCTGTCAACTGTGCTGTCAAACTTCAGACCTAAAATAAAACTTCCATTCAGGAGGGAGACACTTCAGGTATTTCTTCAAAGGAGGAGGCTGGGCAACATCTTTTGAATGGACTATCTGCATACTCTGCGGCATAAAGGCAGCCCTCCAGCTGTTGCACTGCTTATGCCTTATCTTCTCTTGCCAGCTATGCTGTGGGTACAGTGGGACGTAACAATATGATATTAATGTAGATGTTCAATATGCTATTTATTACTATTGTTGATTGTAAAGTGGGAAAGTCACTTTAGCCTCAAGTGGGTCATGATGCCCCTTCCCTCCCTCAACAGTGGTAATATCTATCATATAACACTTGGCACATTTACATATATAGTTTATGCTGTGGATTTTTATTAGATTTACAAGAGGTATTTAACCATTACCTGGTTACAAAGGGTTACATTTGTGCATTAAGGTAAAATCATATTCAAGAGTACTCATGACTATTAGGAGAGTTGTTTCCCACTGTAAAGTAACATGCAAACTGTACTACTTACTTACTTCCCGTTATGCCATCTGACATATAGTGCAACAACAAAGGACCTCCACTTTTGTCTTTTTTGGGGAGGCTTCTGTACGTGGTCCCAGCTGTGATTCAGGGTTTACATTTTTGTTACTAATGTTCCCCTCCAGGTGTTCTTTCTCCTGCCTGTTTTCTGTTTGGCTTCTCTGGTCTAGCGGACAGCTATTCTTGTGATTGAGTCTTGTTCTCTTCTGACAGTGTATCCAATCCATCCGTTTTCTCATATTGATGGTGACCATGGTCTCTTGCCTGCATCTGGTAAGAAGTTGCTGGTTGGAGATGGTTCATGGCCAGAACATGTGCAAGATTCTTCTTAGGTTAGTAGTGTGGAAGGCTGACAGTTTGGTGATGCCGCTTTTGGTCATCCACCAGCATTCTGATCCATACAAGAGTGTGAACAGAACACAGCTCTGCTAAAGCCTCATCTTGTTGTTGATGCTGTACTGAGATGCTCTCTCCACATTGTTCAGCATCCTGATGGCAGTCCTGTCCTTGTTCAGTCTGCTGTTGATATCACTGCCTGCCCTTCCACCATGTCTAATAGTACTGCCTAAGTAGGTGAACTCTTCAGTCATGGCTTGTCCCTCTACATCCACCTTGATTAGATGCTGAGTGGCATGACTTCTGATTTCTTTGTATTGATCTTCAGGCCCACTTACTATGCATGCATGTTGAGGCGAAACATCTTTCCTGCATATATTGGTGTTCTTGGAGAGAAAGGCTAGGTCACCCACATAGTCAAGATCCTCCAGTGTACAGACTGTGTAGAATCTATGAGGCAGTATTTTTCTCACTTGTGTCAATTTTGCTGTACTGTGGTAATAAACTAGAATTTAACCTTTGCATTATAGTAATAAATGTGTGAATGTGCATTTATCAATTTCTTGCTTTGAATAACGTGCTACGGGGACATATTTTCCTAGCAATATAATATAAAAATATATAAATATATATATATATATATTCCCCAAGAATGCCCAAGCAATGAGAGCCGCACTCCTCCAGCTGTTGGTTTACAAAACCTTTATTTCTCTGAAACAGCGCTGCAAATCCGAAGTTTGTATCCATGTGGCCTGACGCGTTTCAAAGCAATCGTGCTTCTTCCTCAGAGGCCGATTGTCAGCACATCCAGTTCAGGGTTCCCACAGTTCCTCACGTTTCTGCATACATTGATTGGCCTCAGGTGGGCCTTTTCTGGTAATTTTCAACATGCACGCTGGGACTTGTAGTTTCCATACCCAAATTTATCACCTCCAGTATATATATATATACATATAGATATAGATATATAGATATATTATCTACTGGCGGTCGCCAGTAGATAGTTATAGTTAGGACCGTGTTTCCATAGGAAATCTCAAAATTCTATTTTGAATAACTTTGGCGCCGGTTGACAAATCCTCGCGAAATTTTCAAAACTAATGGGGCGCTCCGTTCAGCTCCTACCCTGAAAGTCTCGGGGTGATTCGTCAAGCGGGGGCCGAGAAAAAAGGGGGGGTCCCAAAACGCGTTTTCCCCATGCATTTTTCCATAGGACTTTTAGTCGCAGCTACAGCCCGAACGGCTGAACAGAATTACTTGAAATTTGGCAGAGAGGTAGCCATAAGGTCAAGGAAGTGCCTTTTGCAGGTCTGGTGTAAATCTGTTCAGTATTTCCGGAGAAAATAGCATTTAAAAGCATATATATATCTATATGCGCGCAGGGTGCGCGCACCGTGCGAGCACCGTGCGAGCACCCTAACGTGCGCGAGCGTAATTCTGATTGGTGGTTACATGTTAGTCAACGTTCGAATCGGTCGAAATCAGGAAGTGTCGGCCGCCATTTTGTTTGTTTTCAGTGCGAGAGTGAAAAAGGAAGGTGGCGAACGTGAAAAGGGGGCAGGGTAGAGAGTTCCTGACCCCCTAGCCTTTGTCAGGGGGTCCCTGAAGGACCCCGAAGGCAAAAAAAAAAAGTTTTTTTTTAAAAAATCACGGGGGTGCGCGCACAGTGCGCGCACCCTGAAAAACACAAAAAAAAATATTAAAAAAAAAAATTCGAAGGGTGAAAACCAAAAAAAAATAAATAATTTTTAATACGTAGTTTATTGTAAAATAAATATATAAAAAAAATAATACATAAATAAATTAGCATTTAAAAAACCGTACAAATTCACTGAAAAAAACCATAGGTTTCACACACGTTATAGTTAGGAATTAGCATTTAAAAAACCTTGCAAATTCACTTAAAAAACCATAGGTTTCACACATGTTATAGTTAGCTGGACATTTCACTCATAAAAAACCAATGAAATTCCCCCGTTATAGTTACTGCAGGCAACTATAACTCACGCGACCGCAATCCTCTGCTGATGACGTCAGATATTACATCACTGATGACATATGTGTCTTTCTGAAAAATAAATATTTGTAATATATGTATAGCTAAAGATTAATGGAAGAAGACATGGGTAAATAAGTGTCTAAATACTGTGATGTAATATCTGACGTCATCAGCAGAGGATTGCGGTCGCGTGAGTTATAGTTGCCTGCAGTAACTATAACGGGGGAATTTCATTGGTTTTTTATGAGTGAAATGTCCAGCTAACTATAACATGTGTGAAACCTATGGTTTTTTAAGTGAATATAGATATAGATAGATATAGATAGATAGATAGTTCCGATTTAACACACAAGCAACTCTCGACAGTGAAAAAGGACTAACTCAGTACATAGTGTAGAAATAGATCACCACAGTCTACGCCATCTTAGAATGTCTAACAAACGTTCCTAAAAATGTTAAATGCAATGAGAATCCGTTACATATTATATTACTGTCATGTCACACAATTCATTACGTAAAATGAATTATACTTCTGCAATTAGATTATTTTAGCTGCAAAGCGAGAAAACATATTTTTCTTTTTATATTTATTTCAGAATTATCTAAATAACTTTGCTGATTTTTACTCCATATAAATACATACTTCTGTCAGGCACTCATATTTCATTAATACCGAAATAAGTATTTTTATCAAAATCAGTATTTTTAACGAAATCAGTATTTTTAATACTACATAGAGAACAGCAACTGAGGATCCTTGAGTCCAAATACATAATAGACTTTGAAACTCTGACACTTACAGGTTTAAATTCCAGTGAGGAATTTGCTACTTCCGGAGGAGGGCAGTGCAGAGGCAGGAGGGAAAAGGGCAGGCTCTCTAGATTGTATCTTGATGGAGGAAGCCGGTCCTGGGCATTGTGATGGAGTGCAGAGGACAGAATCCACTTCAGCAGGCCCACACAGAATTATGAAGGAGGGGAAATCTGTGCTGGGGTGGGCAGGATTATAGCTGTGGTCTGCGTCCATTGGTAGGTGGGCTACGTGGCGAGGTGACTCCAGTGAACAAATCAGGTAACATAGGGAGCCAGAATCAGTGATGTCAATGATATGGGTAACGTGTAAAAGCACTAAAATGAAAATAAAAATGATGGCAGCACAAATTGTAAATGAATGCGCCACTATGATTGTCATAAATAATGAAGAGTAGGACACAAGAGAGAGTAAAGAGAGCATGGCGGCTGCTGCAAAGTGGGGCCAGCAGTTGCCAACCGACAGGGATGTTCTCAAATCACAATTGCAAGGTTTTTGGGGAACATCTAGTTGGGACTTTTATTAAACTGCTGAAGAAGTAGGAGGAGCTGATGGTGTGTTGGAGACAGTGTTAAGGGGTTAGAAAGGTTTGGGCTGTTGCAGCAGGGAAGAAAGCTGAATTTGGGTGGAAAAGAATGCCATGGAAAGGCAACTGAAGGAAAGGTCCAAAGCGACTCTTGGGCTTCTAAGCATTGTGACCCTTCCACATTGATTGCAATGGGGAGACTGTTGGTGCAATGCTGGGAAGAGAGTTCAGTGATGGTTTCTAGTCACCAGCTAAGCTATGGGTGGCTCCTAGACATTTGTCAGGAGAGAGGGAAGGTTTCGTATGGTCTTCCTGATGGCCATGGTGGCAGTGAAGAGGCTTTGGTTCCTCAAGGATGGGGATGTGAGAGATGGCAAAGTACCAAGCCTGAGTCATTGGGGGTGTGTAACTGGAACTGGTGAGAATCTGTGCGGTATTACTGAAGGTCCATTTTGGGGTAATATTGGGAAGGCTGCCGATAAGGCTCCCAAGATTGTATCAGTGGGGATTGGTGATGACAAGATGTGGGAAGTTATAAAGGAGACACCTGCTACAACTGTTGGGGTAGAAGGTAAGGAATTAGGTGACAATAAAAGCAGTGAGAGGGCTTCAGAGGGGGTACGGACACAACTAGGGCTGAGAAGAATGGTGTGAAATCTGATGCTTTGGGGGATAGTACGAGGGGGCAGGGAGGCCTAAGAAGAAAAATTTACCCTATATGGATATTACGATGCACTTAGATTCACATTTGTTACAAACAACAAAGGAAAACGTTTGGAAAGGGGAATCTGTTGATGTTTTTAAGTTTTTACATTGTGAGATACAAACAAAGGAGGGTTCTAAAGAGGAAGAGTATGAGTTGGCAAGGAGGCCAATGGTCTTCAGGACTATTGAAAATTGGACATCAGCAAACACCATCCTGCGTGGTGCGTTGCATTATTTAGGCATACATATGTGGCCCAGAGAGTCCATTTTGACTAAGGTGGCATTGCATAGCTTGGAACGATGAGTAGTTTAGAATGAGGCTAGGGGTAAATTCTGTCAAACAATGGGATGAGGTTGACTGTGAATTTTGGTGTCAGTGGATAGTATTGACTAGACAGGTCCCTTTGGAACGCACAGCCAGTGGACTAGCTATTCCGTATAAGCCCTTTGAAGGGTGCCCCACCTAATATGGGGTGGGAAGTTTTGGCAGAGGATCCTTACCCAGAATAGTGTGTTTGAGTCATTTAATAGGGATAGCTGTACACAACAACATTGCAAGTTTTGACATCACTGTTAAAAGTGTGGCAGGAAACAACCCCTGCTGCAATGCCTTGAGCAGATCCTAGTTGTGTTCCTGAGACAAGAGAATAGGGGAAGAAGCCTGCAACCGGTTGCTGGTAAGGTGGCCTACACCAATTATTAATGACAAATGGATTTACTGGTTGTTGTTTATCCTGACACAGAAGTTGTGAAGACACTAGAATGGGATATCAAAGTTAGTTTTCTGTTGAGTTATCAGGACGGTGAACAGCCATTGCAATGCGGCTGTTTCACCACAAGTCATTACATCGCATGCGTTACAATGCATACGATGTAACAACGCGTACCATTACTATGCATACCATTACATCACATGCGCTTTTACAACGCGTGTGATGAAATGGCTGTCCACATCGTTGTGAGGAAACTGAGGCTCTTCTGGATGAGGGTCGTGCTGGGAGTAGTGTTTTAGAGTTTAGAGTAGTGTTGTGGTGTTTGTGTGGTGTAGGGAGTATTTTAGGGTTTAGGGTAGTGTCGGTAGGTCGTGCAGGGTAGTTTTTGAGTGTAGGGACCAGACTGGGGGTGGGGGAGGGTCGTGCTGAGGTAGTGTATTAGGGTTTAGGATGGTGTTGTGGTTTTTGAGTAGTGTAGGGTAGTGTTTTAGGATTTAGGGTAGTGTTGTTGGATCGTGCAGGGTAGTGTTTGAGTGTAGGGACCGGACTGGGTGTCGGGGGAGGGTCATGCAGGGGGTAGTGTTTTAGGGTTTAGGGTAGTGTTGTGGTGTTTGTGTGGTGTAGAGTAGTGTTTTAGGATTTAGGGTAGTGTTGAGGGTCGTACAGGGTAGTGTTTGAGTGTAGGGACCGGACTGGGGTAGGGGGAGGGTTGTGCATGGGGTAGTGTTTTAGGTTTTAGGGTAGTGTTGTGGTGTTTTTTGTAGTGTAGGGTAGTGTTTTAGGGTTTCGGGTAGTGTCGGTGGTCGTGCAGGGTAGTGTAAATGTAGGGAGAGGACTGGGGGTCGGGGGAGGGTCGTGCAGGGGTACTAAATTAGGGTTTAAGGTAGGGCAGGGTAGACTCACTTACCTTTCAAACTTTTACCATGAGTATACCTTTTCCACGGATGCCTTGGCGTTATAATGGCATGCGTGGTAAAGATATAATTGTGGTAAAAGTTTGCGATGTAATGGTATGTTGTTGTAATTGACATCGCGTAGTAATACCCACGTTGTAATGGCACGCGTTGTATTAATATGCCATGTAATGAGTCATATTCATCAGGGACCAAGGACGAGACCTTAAACCGAAAACTTGAAGTCCACCAAAAACAATAATTTAGTGGTTATGGATAAATTTAGGCCATTTTGATTGTTGGTCAATGCCATATTTAATAATCACTCCCCTTGGGGTACAGTCTAAAAAGTAAGAGGGTGAATTTTGGCTTATACATTGGTTATTGTTGCCTGAAGGTTTGTTGGGTAATGATTTCATTAAAAATAAAGAGACGGTGGTGAATTATGCATCTGTGGATAATGCCATTGTTTGATCAGGAGATAGGGTGTTATGTGAGGAATTAGCAAAGACAGATATAAAATCCACATTGTTGTTGTTTGCTAGTACATCCAGATGTTTTCTTAGGTTTGAAAGGCACATTTTTGTGAACAGGTTATTAACTATGAGTTGACCAGTTTTGTGTAGTTTGTTTTTGCAATGAGTTGTCATATTCAGGATGGGCTTTCTGCAAGTTACACACTATCTGGATGATTTTTTGTTGGCTGGTGAATTTGCTGGAGCTTTTGCAGTGTTTTCTAGAAGTGGTGGGTGATCTTAATGTGCCATAGACCCCAGAGGAAACAGAAGGTTATTCCATAACTTTCAACTTTCAAATTCTCATACAGTGATAATGGAGGTGTGGTGAGAAAATTGTGACCATGTTGTCAATGCCTGAAGAGGTGGCGGTCACGAAGAAGTTAAAGTTAAGGAAAGTGCAAGCTCCATTGGGGCCCCTCAATTGTGCCTGTCATGAGCAATTTTGCTGCATACATGTATGCTTGCGTGTGTGTGTTAGAGTAGAGTAGAGTGTTTGGCTTTGTTTTTTAAAGGCTTTAATTGACTGACAATATGGTCAATGGTGGATGACTGGCTTTGGCAAGTACAGATTTTCCTCGACCGGTCAGGTTCCTGTCAAGAATTCCTGTCATACGAGGGGAGGAAAACGGTAACCAGCGAAAACGGACTACATCTCCCAGGATGCTTAGCGGTTGAGAGGTTATGTAAACAGGAGAGCTGTTACATAACTCAAGGGAAACACGCCCTTATGTAAACAGGAGAGCTGTTACATAACTCAAGGGAAACACGCCCTTATGTAAACAGGAGAGCTGTTACATAACTCAAGGGAAACACGCCCTTATGTAAACAGGAGAGCTGTTACATAACTCAAGGAAAACACGCCCTTATGTAAACAGGAGAGCTGTTACATAACTCAAGGAAAACACTCCCTATAAAGGGAGGAACCGGGAGGTACAAGGCTGTCGGATATTGTGTTTACACCGACGTACCTGCTTCGTGAAGAGCAGTGTTCCGGAGTGGTGCTCCAGTAAGGCAAGAACGGAGGTAGGTCGAGTCGTTACTCCCTGGGCCGTGTCTTGCCCCATCGTCACCTGTGAAGGACCCGGAAGCTCTACCGGTCAACCATTGAGCTTCGCTTTTTGACTCGGCTGAGTCCAAGCGCAGTGGCGCTTTTGCTGGTTGGAGTCGTAACTCCCAGCCCGACCAGAGACACAGGGACTGCCAGCTGTAACGCACACCAGGAGGTGTTTGCCGCGTTACAGACTCGGAAGTCCACAGGATCGATCGAGCGGCTGCTCTCAGTTCAGTCTTCTTGCTTGTGATTGGGGTATCGGTGACACATCACCAGGAGGTGACTCCGCGTCCCGGTGCAGTCTGAGGAAGAGGTTGAGCGGCTGCTCCCTTCAGGTAGAGACCCCGGCTGGGTGTTTCCCTGACTCCTCGATTCTCCCCAACACTCTTCGTGCCCCTCACAGCCTACCGATTGGCATTGTCGGCCATTTCATTTCTGCCCTCTGTTGGCATACGCCGGGATCGGCGTATATGCAGAGGACGGTTAGGACCATCCGTGCTGTGGGCTGGTAACGTACTTAGCCTGGAGGATTCCAGTGACTATAACTTTTGTTTGTTCTTTGTATTTTATTTGCCTTCATTAAAAGAACTAACCCTTCACAAGTGGTTGCGTCCTCATTGTCGTGTCTGTTAAACGATCCTGAGACGTTCAGGGCGTTACAAAATATCCGACCTTAATAACACTAACTGTCTCCCGGTCGATAACAGACATGGCAACACTTGATGATGTGCTGGCTGCTTTAGCGGCCATGCAAGTTGAAGTGGCTGCCTCTAGGCAAGAATCAGCCGATGTAAAAGCCAGACTGGATGCTATCCAATTGGACCCGCTCACGCCCAGCACCTCCCTCACGAACCAGACCCCTGCGGTAGTAGTGGAAATGCCGGTAGCCATCCCCTTGGCAACACCAGAGAGGTACAGTGGGGATCCTAACACAGTGCAGGTATTCCTCACACAAGTGGCGCTACATTTATCGTGCAAACCAAAGGCGTTCCCCACGAGTCAGGCTCGTGTGGCTTTCATTATATCCTATTTGGCTGGAAACGCGGCACAACGGGCCGTACCTCTGGTGAGCAGGGACGACCCCCTCTTATGTGATTGGGGTGCTTTTCGCGAGGAATTCCTGAAGGTATTCGACAGAAGGGCTGACTCGTACACGGCGGACCGTGAAATGCTTGAGTTGAGACAGGGATCCAACGACCTGGTGCAGTATCTCAACGCGTTCCGAAGGCTGGTTGCGGAAACCAAGTGGCCTGTTGCTAAACAGACGGCGCTCTTCCATCAAGGGCTGTGCGATGAGCTCAAGGACGCCGTGGCTCATATTGACCCTCAACCCAAGACATGTGAGGGCCTTATCAACCTGGTATTACGGCTGGAACATAGGCTAAGTGAAAGAAAGGGGGATCATGGGAGAAAAGGAAAATCCCTTCCATCCTATGTGACGGTGGGAAGTCCTGAAACTTCCACCGCATCCAAGGGAGAACCCATGGACATCAGCGCAATACGAGCGAGCCTCACAGCCACGGAGAAAGAGTCACGCCGTAAACAAGGATTGTGCCTATATTGTGGCAAAAAAGGCCTCTACGTACGTGAATGCCCTGCCAAACCGAAGACGTCACGTTATCGGGCCAACCGGTCGGTAACAGCCGTGGTGGACATACCGGCGGAAAACTAGAGGACTCCAAGACCAGAGAAGGGGCATCTCGGAGTCACTCATCCATCCCTTCACTTTCCAACTCGGTCACTAAGGGACAACGACACCTGTTTATCACGGTGCACGTGGGAGTGCATGACCAGTGGATACCCGTTGTGGCCATGGTGGATTCAGGGGCCACTGGCATGTTTATGGACCACAACGAGGCATGCAGGCTAGGGCTAGTGCTTCTTCCCAAAGCAGTACCCGAAGACGTCTATGCGGTAGACGGAAGGCGATTGGTGACGGGGCCCATCGGACAGCACACGGGGGTCCTTCCGATGAGATATGGGAGGAACCATTTGGAACAAATCGATTTTAACATCATCCGAGCGCCCCAATATGGCGTAATATTGGGATTGCCGTGGCTACAGAAACACAACCCCTTTGTGGATTGGCCAACACATCGCATCGAAATGACGTCACCGTATTGCATCCTGCATTGTGGAATAAGAACGGAATCCCTTGACGCAGATGAGAGCGGGAGTCAGACGGTGGCTACAGCGGCAGAAAAAGATGTGGCTCTCCCCCAGGCTTATCACAGTTTTGAGGATGTATTTGATGAGGTGAAGGCGGAAGTGCTACCACCACATAGACAGTTTGACTGCCAGATCGACCTGGTGCCAGGGGCCAGCGTTCCCAGCGGCAGGCTGTATGCCCTGACGGAGCCTGAAAACGTGCATCTCCGGGGGTACCTGGATAAACTCCTCAAGCTAGGATTCATCCGCCCGTCCAAGTCTCCGGCCGCCTCGCCACTCTTCTTCATCCCGAAGGCTAATGGGGAGCTGAGAGCCTGTGTGGACTTTAGGGCATTGAATGCGATAACCATAAAAAATCGGTACCCCTTGCCTCTCATCAGTGTACTTCTGGAACAGGTCAAGAAAGCTCGTATCTACACCAAGTTGGATTTGAAAGGGGCATACCATCTGGTGAGCATGAGGGACGGAGACGAGTGGAAGACCGCCTTTAAGACCAGGTTCGGCCTTTTTGAGTACCTCGTCATGCCGTTCGGTCTGTGCAACGCCCCGGCAGCCTTTCAGTACTTTTTGAATGAGGTATTCAGAGAGGAGTTGGATATCTACGTGGTCGTATATATCGACGACATCCTCATCTATTCGTCCAGTGTGGAGGAGCACGTACACCACGTCAAAGCTGTGCTCCAAAAGCTGAGGGAAAACATGCTGTTTTGTAAACTCAGCAAGTGTGACTTCCACGTCACATCCGTGGAATTCCTCGGAGTGATGCTGAGTCCAGAGGGACAGGAGATGGCAGAACGAAAGATCAAGGCGGTGAAAGAATGGCCGGTGCCCCAAAGCGTGAAGGACGTCCAAAGTTTCATTGGCTTCGCCAACTTTTACAGGCGGTTTATAGATGGATTTTCAGGAGTGGTGGCCCCAATCACACAGCTACTGAGGAAGTCCAAGGAGTTTGTCTGGTCCCCTGAAGCGAACAAAGCCTTTGAGGCCCTGAAAAGCGCCTTTGGTAAGGCGCCGGTGTTGGCTCACCCCGATCCGGATCTCCCCTACGTGGTGGAAGCGGACGCGTCGGATGTGGCGCTGGGGGCTATCTTGTCCCAACGCAACCACGACACAGGGGTGCTTCATCCCGTTGCGTACATGTCCCGCAAACTCAACGACGCCGAACGCAACTACCATATTGCGGAGAAGGAGCTTCTCGCAATCAAGGACGCCTTCACCGAATGGAGGCATTGGTTGATGGGGGCAAGACATGTGGTATCGGTGTACACGGACCATCGGAACCTACAGTTCATGACGGCCACTAGACACCTTTCTCCCAGGCAGCTGCGGTGGATGATCTTCTTTGCGGGGTTCAACTTCCGCATCACATATCGGCCGGGGACGGAAAACCGGAAGGCGGACGCCCTGTCCCGTCAATCTGCAGTTAAGGAACCATTGCCTGCAACCGAGCGTTCCATCATTTCCCCGAGGATGGTATTGGGGGTTATCCAACCGGATACTTTCCTGAGGGGAATAAAGAGAGGGATCAGGTCATTCGCATGGCGGAGGTGGCTCCTCAGTCACAGAGAATGGCAGCTCAAGGACGGGATACCCCTGAAGGGCAGGTGCCTATTGATACCCACGCCTAGGCTAAGGAAACAAGCATTCATCTGGTGCCATGACTCTCCATGCGCAGGTCATTTGGGCTTTGAAAAAACGGTGGCTAGCATGGGACGGCATTTCTGGTGACCAACCATGAGAGTGGATGTCAGGAGGTGGGGACAGGAGTGTCCTACGTGTGCTACCATGAAGGCCGACCATGGCCGAACCCAAGGGCTCTTACATCCACTTCCGACCCCGGATAGACCATGGGATAGCATATCACTGGACTTCGTGGTGGGCCTACCGGTAGACCAGGGGATGACGGCAATACTGGTGGTGGTGGATTACTTGACGAAAATGGGGCACTTCATCCCCTGCAAGAGAGTCCCTACGGCCGGGGAATTGGCGTCACTACTCCTAAAGAATGTGGTACGACTGCATGGATTACCTGGGGTGATCGTGTCGGACCGGGGGTCGCAGTTTACTGCGCAATTCTGGAAGACTTGGTGCACTGCGCTGCATGTTAAGACCACCCTGTCCACCAGCTACCACCCTCAAACGGACGACCAAACCGAGCGCCTGAACCAAACGCTCAAACAGTATCTGCGATGTTTTGTGGACCAGGGCAGGGAAGAATGGGTCGACTTGCTATGGGTTGCAGAGATAGCCTATAACAACGCCACTCACAGCTCCACACAGTCATCTCCGTTCTATAGCAACTATGGCCAACATCCCAGGTTCTTGCCATTTCTACATCCGTTCAGAGAGGACAGGATTCCCGCCACAGCGGACAGGGTGGCACACATAAAAGACACGTTGATGCGCTCAAGGGCTGTCCTAATAGAGGCCAAGAGAAGATACAAGGCTGCGGCAGATAGGAAGAGAAGGCCCGGGCCACTGTACCGCACTGGAGACTACGTCTGGATATCCACAAGAAACATGAGGTTTCGAAAGAACAGTGTGTTCCATCCCAAGTACATGGGCCCCTATCGAATTACCAAGTGTGTGGGTCCCGTGAACGTGAAGGTGTGCTTGCCCCAGTCATTGCGGATACACCCTGTCTTTCATGTATCATTGCTCAAACCAGCACCCTCCAAGCCGTCTGGGACACCTAGGCCGGTATGCGTGGAGTCGGAGGTGGAGTATGAAGTGTCGGGCATACGGGCGTCCAAATGGCGCAGGGGGAAGCTGTGGTACCTGGTTGTGTGGAAAGGCTATGGCCCGGAGGAGCATTCATGGGAACCGGCTGAAGGGGTTCATGCTCCGCGCTTGGTCTCCTTGTTCCATCGGCGTTTTCCTGCCAGCGCTGGACCCGTGGGGAGCCGCTGAGAGGGAGGATGTACTGTCAAGAATTCCTGTCATACGAGGGGAGGAAAACGGTAACCAGCGAAAACGGACTACATCTCCCAGGATGCTTAGCGGTTGAGAGGTAATGTAAACAGGAGAGCTGTTACATAACTCAAGGGAAACACGCCCTTATGTAAACAGGAGAGCTGTTACATAACTCAAGGGAAACACGCCCTTATGTAAACAGGAGAGCTGTTACATAACTCAAGGGAAACACGCCCTTATGTAAACAGGAGAGCTGTTACATAACTCAAGGAAAACACGCCCTTATGTAAACAGGAGAGCTGTTACATAACTCAAGGAAAACACTCCCTATAAAGGGAGGAACCGGGAGGTACAAGGCTGTCGGATATTGTGTTTACACCGACGTACCTGCTTCGTGAAGAGCAGTGTTCCGGAGTGGTGCTCCAGTAAGGCAAGAACGGAGGTAGGTCGAGTCGTTACTCCCTGGGCCGTGTCTTGCCCCATCGTCACCTGTGAAGGACCCGGAAGCTCTACCGGTCAACCATTGAGCTTCGCTTTTTGACTCGGCTGAGTCCAAGCGCAGTGGCGCTTTTGCTGGTTGGAGTCGTAACTCCCAGCCCGACCAGAGACACAGGGACTGCCAGCTGTAACGCACACCAGGAGGTGTTTGCCGCGTTACAGACTCGGAAGTCCACAGGATCGATCGAGCGGCTGCTCTCGGTTCAGTCTTCTTGCTTGTGATTGGGGTATCGGTGACACATCACCAGGAGGTGACTCCGCGTCCCGGTGCAGTCTGAGGAAGAGGTTGAGCGGCTGCTCCCTTCAGGTAGAGACCCCGGCTGGGTGTTTCCCTGACTCCTCGATTCTCCCCAACACTCTTCGTGCCCCTCACAGCCTACCGATTGGCATTGTCGGCCATTTCATTTCTGCCCTCTGTTGGCATACGCCGGGATCGGCGTATATGCAGAGGACGGTTAGGACCATCCGTGCTGTGGGCTGGTAACGTACTTAGCCTGGAGGATTCCAGTGACTATAACTTTTGTTTGTTCTTTGTATTTTATTTGCCTTCATTAAAAGAACTAACCCTTCACAAGTGGTTGCGTCCTCATTGTCGTGTCTGTTAAACGATCCTGAGACGTTCAGGGCGTTACAGTTCCAAATGGCTTGGCCTTTTTGGGATGGCCATTGTTCAATGTTGAATGTTGTCTTTAGGGTGACATATTTCACAGGAATGGACACTAACACTGCAGATGCATTCTCTTCTTCACAGTGGCAGAGGTTCTGTGATCCTGAGCCAGGAGATGCAGCACAGAAGACAGGGTTGCCACTTGAGTTATGGGAACTGGGACAGTAAGGGTTTTGCAGTTGGTTGAAAAGTCTGTTGCAGAGTCTACAAGAAGGGAGTTCCGTGACAGTGGGATGATAAAGAAACGGGCTGCATTGTTGAGTGGAGGGGAGGCGGAGGAAATGGAAAGAAGATGTTGTTTTATCATGTTACAGATTGGTAAGAGTATTTTGGACGTTGAAGTTAAGTTATAAGTTAATTATAGTGGGTAAGTTCTCAGGCATAGCTTTATATGGTACGTTTTTTCTAATTTTTTAAGTCTTCTGCTGGTGAGCTGTGGCAGAGGACATTAGCAGGTTGGGCAAGAGATAAACAGAGTGTGAGTGATAACAGAATTTCCATATCTGGTTAGCTGCTAGAAACAATTGTATGTTGTTTGCAGATTTATTTTTCAAGTTAGGAGACTCCGCTATTTTTGTTATGCATGATATGGCTGTTTTTTTGGAGCGTTTCAAATTTCTGATTTGCTATGCAGGAAGGAAGATGTTGGTCTGTTGAGTATGGATGTGCATGCATTTCAGAAAAGAGTAAGTAAACGGTGAAAAGATCACCTACATTGTGTGGTAGGGCTCGAGGATGAGGTGCATTGCCCGGTGAGAGTGTGGCATACTTTCCTGATCTCTATGGTGAATTTGCAGGTGAGATATTCAGCATTTTCAGATTTTAAATGTGTTGCTCAAGATGTTGGCTAAGCTAGGGCTGAGCCCAGAAGAGTAAAGCACTGATTCGTTCAGGGTGAGTGCACCTAATGAAGCTACTAGGTTAGATCCCAGCGAGCACAGAGTGATTGTACACATTAGGTAGATAGAGGTTGGATTGTTTTGACCAGTTTAAAGTTATATAATGTTATGGTGAGTTTTCATTGATGTATATAGTTGTTTGTTGGTGCACGTTATATGGCAGGCACAAACTGGAACACAAGTACTCGGAATCTTGAAAACTAATTTTTTCACTTTTTTTCACAAGTGTTTTATTTCTAAGGATGACCTAAGCTTTTGGCAATACACTTAGGGGAGAATGATTTGCTCCAATGATGTGGCCTTGGACTTCTAAACGACACAAAAGGAAAGTTAGAGAGATTAAAAGGGTTATGTTTAGGAACACATATCATGTGGACTGAGCTCGTAGAAATGAGGGTTTCGACGGGGAGATCACAGACCCCAATGATTGAGAAACAAAAACAGGATGGTGGATAGAGAAATGCATTGGTTTCATGTGGAACAGGGCTATAGTTTGTTAAACTACATCGATATAACTCATTAGGTTTGAGACTTTATTCAGGCAGGCAGGCGTACATCTTTCTTTTTTTGGGAATGAATATTACCTGCCCGTGGGTCACATATTGTGAGAGAAGCTATAGGGCTAGAGTGATGGTTGCTGTTGATGTATGTGGGAATGTATGTAGACGCAAGAGGGTATGGATGAAGAAAATATCTTTGTCTTTCCGATTTTCTGGTTGTTAGGGAGAAGGACATGAGGTAGAAGAATCATTGTGGTTGGGGTTGTGCAGGGTCAATGGAGTGGGGTATGCTTTGGTCTGTGATGATATTTAAGTATGAAAGGGATAGGAGGGACTGCAGGGTGATTGTTGGAGGAAGAAGTGTGGAGTTTGCTTGTTTGTAGTTTTGGTGTCCTGGGGGGTTGTCTGAGGGAGTTTAAGGGGGTGTTAGTGATATTTGTTGTATTAGTGAGGTGATAATTGTGCTGTAGGGATTATGCCATTGTGTTTTGTATGTATACCCCACCTACCCCCCTAGCGCCTTGAGACCCTCACGGGTGAGCAGCACACTCTATAAACCCCCTGATTGATTGATTGAGTGATATAATATGTTATGTTAATAAGATTTATAGAGCGCATGGCTGTCCAGCGCAATTTGTAGGTCGGTTCTAAAGCAGCCTATGTCACTTCTGATGGTTGTCTGCGTGGCTTTCTTGCTCCATCTGCCTGATATTCTGAGGCTTATTTACAACAATTTGACACAGGGCAGCGCTGCACGTCAAATTGCTACGCTGCCTTGTGTTAAAAGAAGAGGGTAGCAATACGATGTATCTATGCGATACGGCGCATTCCTGTCCTAGTACACTGCGCTGATGCACAAATGGCTGCCTAGCGCCAACAGAGGCCCCCTTACACCATGGTGCAAGGATGCCTGCATTGAAATCAAGTTGTCTTTGTGCAGGAAGGGATACCTTCCTTCAAAAAAACAACTGTCACACTACCCCTGGGGAGGCATAGGATTTTGACGCATTCCCAGGTTTACAGCATGTTGTAAATCCGGGAATGTGTCAAATGCCATTGGAGTTACGTGGGAACACCCACTGTAACACCCATGGCACGCCTCCCTATCACAGTGTGAGTCAACGGCATATCTACATACCTTACACAATATCTACGAGGCCATGGAAAGCCACTCTGGGTAGCTTTATGTGGCCTCTGCAGTGTGCGCCACTGGAGCATCATTAAATGTGACATTCCGGCAGGGTACAGGGCTTGTAAATGAGCCTCTTTGTTTCTATTGGTTGCCATTTTCCTGGCCCAGGCGGCAAACAGGAGGCTGTTGAGGTACTAAAGGTGCTACAAGGGGCTAAACAATGTGTGATATCTTATCCACCACCCACGCAATTAGAGGAATCAGCTGCTATGTACGAAGGACGTTGTTTTGCTGAGTGTGCAAATTATGTGCTGGTGTAATAACAGGCATGCTGCAGATTTCAAATGGCTGCTAAGACTGCATAGGCAGAAAGTTGCTGTAAGAGATTGTCAGTTCCAACAAAGCACATAGGTTGCGCCTTTGTGCAGTGTTCCAATTTTTAAGAGAAAAACGTTACTTTGTGGACTGGTAGGTTAATTCAGCCGGGTAACAACTATATTTAACACTTTCATTTGTGCTGCACGCTATATAAACCGTAGTCATTATTAGATGCATGCATACTTGATTAAGTTTTCTTCGGCTTGTTTTCACCTAAGGTTTCACAGAAGTTCAGCATTTCATCGACAGGAGTCCAAGGTTTAGCCAAAATGTTGATATTCCTTCATATTGTTTTATATTTGCACTTAAGAACACAATACTATACCACTGACAATCCTCAGCTGCTGGTTCAGATCAAACATAATGTCGTTCAGAAAGTTAAATTTTGCAAAATCAAATTGTTGCGTGTGGATAATCTAATATTTTGTGGCTTTAACTAGTTTATCTGCATACGTACAAATATGTGTTTTTATTGGTTTTAAAAAGTGTGTTTGTTAGCTTTAGAACTTCTGTTATAATAACTGTCGGGCTCCGTTTTTGGCATCACTGAATATTGACACACATATTGAATACTGACAGTGCTCTGCGTCACAACTCCCCAACACCAGCTAAAAGGAGATTGCAGCCGCCGATATCAAGAACTGCGCCTCTATTATTGCAAATTACACAATTACACAACTCCATATCGCCTAATTACAGCAACATGGGGACATATTAACAAGAAATTGCGATAATGGCCGCAAAGCGCGATTAGCGCTGTTTCTCCTATCGCCGGCTATCGCTGGATTTCATCGCCGAGTCAGCACGGTATTACCAACGCGTTTCCCAAAGGCGATATGAAATCCAGCGATAGCGGCGATAAGCACCAATATCGCGGGAAATACAGCGATAATTCATGAGCGCAAGTGAGAAGCTTGTTAATATGGGAGTGTGGACTTAACAAAACTCTGAGGCTCACCTTCTTTGCCACGTCCCCAGGAAAACCCCCATTTCTCCTTACTTTCGGAATCTGCATTGGCTTCGTATTGAAAGCCGTATTAAGTTCAAGACCTTGTGTCATATTTTTAAAATTAAGCAAGGTTCTTCCCCTGCTTATTTGCAGGAACTTATTCGTCCCTATGTCCGCTCCCGATCCTTACGTTCTTCCACCTCAGGCAATCTAGTATTACCCAGATTCAAATTAACTAGAATGGGTGGCCGCTCTTTCGCTTGTCTTGGACCTAAACTCTGGAATTCTCTCCATAACTTCATGAAACATGAATCCTCTTATCTCAGGTTCCGCCGTGATCTTAATACTTGGCTCTTCTCTCAGTAATTAGCTCAGTTCACTTAGTCTACAGCTGTGGACACACATGCGCCGGGAAACCCTGTCAAGGGTAGCTGTGCGCAATATAAATTTAATTTTAATAATAATAATAACATGTCAATCCACCTCCCATATTAAACATGCTTAAGTCAAGTTTTGAGCAGACGTTCGGATCCGGCGAATACCGCGGTTAGCGGCAGTTTTGATATCGCTCCTCAAGTCCAGGGCCGCCTTGTAAATACAGCGCTGTTGTGGTAGCGCCCTCTTCCATGTTGTATTTTCATAGGAACGCCTACTTTGCCTCTGAGAATGCCTACTTTGCATCTCATTGGAGATGCGAGGCGTTAGGAATCCGGCTGCTAACATGCGCTAATGCATGTTAGCGCCGCCTAGTAAATAGGGCGATGTAATTTTTGCCGCTTTTTTGGCTTTTAAAGCCAAAAAAGCGGCGAAACGGCCCTTGATAATATGCCCCATAGAAAGTTAAGCCTGGCACTTTCTTGAGCATCGCTGTTAATAATCGCCCCTTACCTCCGCCTATGATGGATTGTTGTGGGAAGCTCCAACTATATTACCGTGTTATAATAACATGTCAGCGGTAGCTGTTTACCTGGAGAAGGTGCATTATCACCACTCTTAAGCAAACACAGGCCTGAGTCCAAAAGGTGATTTGAGGAGCTCGCTCTGGCGCACTGTGCTACCGAGTTCGATTCCTCCTACCAATATGAGCACAAACATTGGGCAGCAAAGAGTTCCTTGTCTCTCAAAATGTGACTCGTAACTAACCCTGGGCGTAGTGGGCGTAGTGGGGCTACGCGGAGCATCACGGAGTGGGGGCAAATCTACGCACACCCGCACACCCGCACACTCCGCGTAGCCACACAACGCACCACCCGCCTCCCTCCCGCCCGCTTTTAAAATACATTAAGAATAAACCTAAACTTTTAAAAAACAAGGTTTAAGTAATTTAAATAACTTACTTGAGCTGCGGCGTCCCGGGGCTCCCTCTTCCTTCTCTCGCCGACGACTTCCTCACAAATGAGCATGCGCGGCCGCCCTAACAACGCGGATCTGCCATTTTGTAGGCCAATCTGTCCCAAGGGGAGGGGGAGGAAAACTACTAGACACCAGGGAATGTAGCATTAGTGAATGTTGGGGGAACAGACCCTTAGGCAAGGGTCACCCCTGATTTTTTGGAACATATATTGGCTGTTTTCCAGCCATTTTCTAGGTCAATCTGCTCCCAAGTAGGGTTGATAACCACTAGACACCATGAATTCTATTGTATATATATTTGCTGGGGATTGGCCCCTTGCGCAACGATTGCTCCCCAGTATTGCCTACACATGCCCTTTGTTTTCTGCTCACCCTAGGGGAGATCAGGCTTTTCTTAGGTAAATCTGTCCATGGGGAAGGGGGTGAGAAAACCACTAGACACCAGGGAATACGTTTCTGTGTGTGTGTGTGAACTGGTGTTTAGCTGTTGGTGTGTGTGGGCTGGACTGTGGCTGGCATTTGGCTGATGGCGTGTTTGAACTGGGGATTTGCTGGCAGTGTGTGTTGTATGGCTTCTGGCTGGTAATGTGTGTGGCTGGCATGTGTATGGTGGTGTGTGAGAACTGGTTCTGACTTGTGTCTGACTGGTGGCTGGGTGCTTGGGTAAGGGTCAATCCCCTCTGGGGCGCAACTTATTGCCTTTGCTTTGTGCCCCCTTCTGGGGGCATATCAAATGTTTGTGATGCCAATCTGTCACAAGGGGCAGACTTCCTACTGTTTTATAATGTTAACTGTTTTATTTCTTGTCTTTGTTAGAAATTGAGTTTCCGGTTGGCAGGGGTATGCACCTGGACCAAGCAGGCACAACAAACCTAGTCAGGGCAAGTCATATACACACCCTAAATTAACCTGTGCTCACCCTCTGGTAGCTTGGCACAGAGCAGTCAGGTTTAACTTAACAGGGAATGTGTAAAGTAACACCTCAAACACAGTGAAAACACCACAAAAAGAATCCACATCAGTTAGAAAAATTGATTATCATTTTATAAATACAAGAAGACCAAAACGACAAAAATCCAATGAGTAGAACTCAATATTTGAATTTTTAAATATTAAATGTAAAAATAGCGCTCTAAAGCAATAAGCGACTATGGGGGTTATCTAGTCTCGATGGACTGGGGCAAAGTCAAGAGTTCAGGTCGACTGCAATGGAGCGTGGGCCAGAAACAGGAGCCATTTAAGGCCCACTGAACAAAGTACCTTGATTTGTGGCAACAGTGAGATGCGAGGCGCACCAAGCGATGCGTCGGTGTCAATCCCTGCAGTCGAGGTGATGCATCGATTTTCTCCATGCAACAATGGTGATGCACCGGTTCTGAAGATGAAGCACTGAAACCGAGATGCGTTGGTTCCAAATGCACCAGGCACAGGAGCAGGGGGTGAGACTTTGATATACATGAGTCTCAAAACAGGAGGCAAGTCAACATGCCATTGGAGATCACTCTGGGTTCAAGCAAGAGTCCAGTTCTTCCTTAGATGAGACAGAAGGTGGCAGGCAGCAGACCAGCACAGTAGAAAATCAGTTCTCCAGAGCAACAGTCCAGCAGGCTGGCAGTTCTTGTAGCGGCACAGCAGTCCTTCTTCCTGGCAGAGTTTCTTTACAAGTGTCTGGTTTGGTGGGGTCAGAGACCCAGTACTTATACCCAGTTGTGCCTTTGAAGTAGAGGTGACTTGAAAGAGGGGCTTTGAAGTGCACAGATGTCTTCCCTTCCCAGTCTAGGCTCCAGACTAACTACAGGGGGCAAATCAACCCTTTGGACCCGATTCACAAAGGCAATCTGAGACAAAAGTCTAACTTTACGACTTTTGGTATTCACAGAGGTCATTTACGAGTCGCATCTTTATGTCCGCAGTTGGTCCGGAATCCCCGCACCGGGGCCGTACTCTCCGCACCCGGGCTTTACTCTCCTGCTCGGGCCAGATGAAATGTAATCAATGGGCCAGAATACAATTTTTCACAAAAAGGGACATTAGGATTGTGTGATAAATGGTAGAGGAGGTCATGAAAATCAGTTTGGACAAGGAAAACAGTGTGGCTGGCCACTACATCATATCCCAGAAAAGTTTGCTCCTTTGCATCATGGTATAGGCAGCCCACGCTACACTAGTAGTTGACACTACAGTCAACATTGATGGGAGTGCAAATCATGGACTGTAAGTACCATGATGCAAAGAAGCAAACTTTTCCGTCATATGAGGTAGTGTCCGGCCACACCCTTTTGCCTGCCCAAACTGATTTTCATGACCTCCTCTACCATTTATCACACGTTCCTAATGTTCCTATTTGTAAAACATTGTATTCTGGCCCATTGATTACACTTCATCCGGCCTAAGCCAGAGAATATGGCTCGAGACGGAGAATGCAGCCCGAGCCAAAGAGTACGGCCCAGGTGCGGAGAGTACGGTCTGGGTGCGACATTCCAGCCTGACTGTGACTACTAAAGGTCGTAAAGTTAGACTTTTGTCTCAGATTGCCTTTGTGAATTGGGATCTTTGTCATTTCCTCCCTCCCATCCTAATCAGGATGAGCCATCAGGATGCAGATGGGCACTCAGTCACCTACTCTTTCTTTGTGTTTGGCTGTCTATAGGGAATGCACAAAGTCGAGCTGTCACCCACACCAGACGTGCATTGGAGACAGGCTGCAGGTACACAGAATGTTAAGAGCAGAGAAATGCCATTCTAAAAGTGGCCTTTCTGAAATAGTAATGTTAAATCCAACTTTGCCAGCAAAGAGGATTTATCATTACCATTCCAATGATATAAAATATGACAGAGCTACTCCTTCTCAATCAGGAATTACAGTTTAAAAGTGTAATAAGGAATAACCTCTTATATCTGGGCCTTTCTAGCTGCCATATACAATGCCCGGAAGTAGTGCAAAACGATTCGGCCAGGGCGATCCTCAGGCCCAAACCAAGGGCTCATATATCCCCCCTTCTTAAATCCCTCCATTGGCTGCGATTGAAAGAAAGTTTCAAATTCAAAGCCCTTGTTGTCTTTTTCAAGGCAGTTCATGGAAAAGGAGCAAGCTAACTTAGCAAACGAGTTAACCACTATACTCCAGCACAGTCTCTAAGGTCCTCCTCTTCTCACCTTGCCCGTACTCCCAAAGTATGCTTAGCCCGGATGGGCAGCAGGTCATTTGGTTTCCTGGGGACACAGGCTTGGAACAGACTCCCTGCTACTCTGCGAGCCATCTCAGAACTCTCAGTTTTCAAGAAACACCTGAAAACGTGGCTCTTTAAAACTTAGCTGATTAGTCTAGCTCCCTGCCACACGTTTCTGTCAGCGCAGGGACACTCTTTTGAATAGCTGTTGCGCTATAACAAATGCACTTCCTTCATTCATTCAACCAATAAGAGGAGTAGCCCTCGCAGTAGTGAAAAACAAAATGTAGTTGTTTTTCACAACATTGACATGCAAAACTTAAAAGTGCATGTCCTACCTTTTAGTCACACAGCACCTTGCCCTATGGGCTAATTAGGGCCTACCTTAGGGTTGACTGATATGTGATTAAAGGGGAGTTTAAGGCTTGACAAGGAGTTGTAAATGCCAAGTCGAAATGGCTGTGTAAACTGCACATGCTGGCTCTGCAGTGGCAGGTCGGAGACATGTTTTTAAGGGTTACATATGTGGATGGCACAATCAATGCTGCAGGCACATAGCATTTAATTTGCAGGCCCTGGACCCAGATAGTGCACTCTAGTAGGGGATTAATTAAATATACCAATTGTGGCTGAGTCAATGAAACCATGTTTAGGAGAGAATCACATGCACTTTAGCACCACTTAGCAGTGGTAAGTGCGTAGAGTACTAAGGCCAACAAAAAAAATACAACAAAAAGTGGAGGTAAGCAGAAAAAATGTTTGGGGAAGACTACCCTAAGGATGTCAGGTCTAACAGTTATCATTTGCATCTGTGATTTTTTTTTTTTTTTTGTGAAACCTTTATTACAAATTTCAAGAAATATACAAATATGGGCCTACAACCCTCAGGCCGGCCGCTAGTAGACAATAAGACCATAAAACATATTTATGAACACAAGCAGCAAGCAGTAAAAGTCCCACAGATCAGAAATATCATGTGCGGCTACAATGCCTGAACATCCCAAATGGCGGTTTCATTTTAAATGAAAAAACGAGAAACAAACCCACAAGGCGGCAAAAGTCTAGGCAACATTACGTGCTCCCCTCGGGAGGGCCCTACCAACATACGAGAATAGGAGGGGGGAAGGGCAGGGGGCGGAGACAAAGTAATCACGGTAACACAGAATCAAGGGAATGCGCAGACTAGGGAGACTGGGCCGTAGCCGAGTCGCGCGTCAGCGGCGGGGTACAAATCCCGCTGCGATAGGAGTTCCAGGGGCCCCACACCTTTACCCATTTCCCAGGCCTGCCTCTCGCCACATACACAACCTTTTCTCGGAACATACACCAATCCATGTTTTCCTTCCATACCGAGATCGTGGGTGACCTCTGGGAGCCCCACAATTGTGCTATGTCACGCTTGGCCACCATATATCCCAATGTCACCCACCACGTTTGCGTCACCGTGTAATCAGTCGGCTCCCAAACATTCAACAAACACCTCCTCGCCTCGGGGAACAGCGCAACAGGCGTAACCGCTTGCAACACCGCATGCACACCGCGCCAGAATCGAGTCACCTCCGGACATTCCCACAAAATATGGAAGAAGGTCCCTAACATACCACACCCACGCTTACACATCCCATCCACCGCATATCCCATACGCATCAAGCCCGGTCCCGTAACATAGACCCTGTGGAGTATCTTGAGCTGGACAAAACGAAGGCGGGCCGGTATGGCCACCTCTTTCGGGGAGGCCACCGCAGACACCCAATCCTCGTCGTCCAGCTCCAATCCATCAGCGACCCATGCCTCACGAAGGGCGGCCAGCAGTCCCGATCGATCGTTGATGAGCTTTTTATAGATCAACGAGATAGTGCCATCCGGTACATGCCCGTCTAGCACTCTATCTTCCAATGGGGAACACTCCGGGATGGACGCGACCTCCGGGAATACGGAACACAACGCGTGACGAACCTGCACGTACCGGAAGTACTCCCTGTCATGCAACTGGTATTCCGCTTTCAGCACATCAAACGTTTTAAATCCCTCTTTCGTCCAAAGATCCCCCACCCTGCTGATGCCAATCGTGTCCCACTTCTCAAAGCCTTTCGTCGTCCACAAACCACCCAGTCGCTCAGAAGCATACAATGGCGTTGCCCGGGTCAACCGATCCTTCCACCCCATCGCCGAGTTTGCCGCATGCCACACCCGTACCGCGACCCGTGTCGGACCCGTCAAACGTGCGTCGAGCGATCTAGAGTAGAGCGCACGATTGTAGTCGCCACCCGGCAACAACAATTTGTCCATTTCAAAGGCTGGATTAAGGGCGGGCCCATAAAGCCCGTGGTTTATCGCCGCCAGCTGGGAGGCCCAGTAATAACATTTGATGTCGGGGAGGGCGACCCCCCCATCGTACCACGGGAGCGTCAGCTTCGCGAGGGCGATCCGCGGCCTCCCATCCCAAAACAGTTGGCGCTGCAGACCCTCCACCTCCCGAAAGTAACTAGCCGGAACGACATCCATCGTGTTTTGTAAGGCATATAAAAACCGTGGCAACGACATCATCTTAAACAGCGCCGCCCGGGCGAGCGGCGAGAGCGGCAAACGCCGCCAACGCGCCACATCCGCCTTCAAACGTTGGAGGGGAGGGAGTAGGTTCTGTGTGTATCGGGCCGCAGAGTCCAGGGTAATAAAAATTCCCAGATACTTAAATCCCTGTTGAGCAACCTGGATAGGACAACCCCGCGGGAGGATAGGAGCCTCCCCTGAAAGGACATATACACAGGACTTAGCCCAGTTGATGACTAGGCCTGAGTTACGGCCAAAGGAATACAGTACATCCACCAACACAATCAACGATTCACGCGGGGAAGCAAGATACAAAAGAATATCGTCCGCGTAGAGAGAGACGCGATCCTCATACTCAGGAGTCCATCGGAGACCACGAATCGAAGGGTGCCACCGCAGCCACTCCGCCAGGGGCTCCAAGGCGAGCGCAAAGAGGAGAGGCGACAGCGGGCAACCCTGTCGCGTGCCCCTGCCCAATTCAAAGGGAGCCGATACTCTACCATTCACCACCACCTGCGCCAGTGGTCCGGAATACAACAATTTCACCCAGCCAATGAATCCCGGGCCAAACCCAAACTTCTCCAGCGTCGCCCAGATATATGGCCACTCAAGCGTGTCGAAAGCCATAGTGGCGTCCAGGGACGCCAAAATGGCTGGCTCACGTATGAACGGAAGCCTCGAGAGCACCCCATGCAAACGCCACAGGTTAAGCGCGGTGTTGCGATGAGGAATAAAACCGAACTGGTCCTGATGGATCAGATCGCACACCACGCTGACCAGCCGATTAGCCAGCACCTTGGCCAGAATTTTCGGCTCCGCATTTAAAAGCGAAATGGGCCTGTAAGACTTGACCCGATCACGCGGCCTCCCCTCCTTATGAATAACCACAATAGTGGCTAGACGCTGGTCCCGCGGGAGGGAACCCGCCGCCCGGGCCACGAGGAACATATCACGAAGATGCGGCGCCAAGATATCCGGCCGCAATTTGTACAATTCAATGGGAAGGCCATTAGGACCCATGGCCTTGCCAGAGGCGACTGAGCGTATGGCCAGGGCGATCTCCTCAGATGTCGGAGTCGCGTCTATCAACGATTTATCCTCCTCCGAAAGGGAAGGCAACGCAATATCTTTAAGCAGGCCGCGGGAATCCTCTTCCGAGCGAGAAGAGACCGGGGAGTACACCCCGCGGAAATACTCTGCGAAGCAATCAACAATTTCCACAGGATCAGTAACACACACACCATCCAATCTCTCAACCAACGGGACAACTCGACTCGCTCTCTCCTTTTTATCCAGCCACGCAATCAGTTTTCCAGCCTTATCACCCATATCATACAGTCGCCCCTGTTGGTCCCTACTCAGGCCCCTGGCCGCTTCGGTGACCAGGGCCTTATAGTCCGCTTGCTTGAGTCTGAGAGCATGCAATTTGTCTTCCGTGACACCACAATCCAGGTCACCCTCCAACTCAATTATCTCAGACTCGATACGGGTCACCTCCTCCCGCTCCCACCTCTTGGAATGGGAAATGAGGGACAGGGCCTCCCCCCGGAGTACCGTTTTGAACGCCTCCCACAGAGAAACAGCAGACGACACTGATCCCACATTATCTCCAAAATATTGCTCAAGGGATTTAACCAAATCTGCGCGAATTGCGGGATTACGCAGGTACCAGGGGTTGATCGGGACCACCCTCCCCTCCACCCCCAGGACAATATCAAAATGTAACAAGAGCGGGGAGTGGTCTGAAATACCCCGAGCAAGATGTCGCACCTCCCCGATCCTCCCCGCCTGTGCCGCTTGCATCAGAACATAATCAATTCTCGAAGGACTACCATGAGCCCCGGAATGAAAGGTGTATTGTGCCTGCGCAGGGTGTTTTAGCCACCAACAATCCACCAATCCCAGGGTATCCAAGAGGCCAGACAACCAAGTTTGGGCCCGGGGGAGATCCCTGGGTGGGTAACGATCCTCAGCTCCAGAGACCACAGCATTAAAATCCCCTCCAACCACTAGAATCCCCTCCGGCAGCCCAAGGAGAAGGCGCCCCAAATCCGCAAAAGTAGTCGTCTTCAACCCCGGCGGGACATAAACAGAGACCAGAACAACCACTTTACCCTCCCATCTACCCACCAGAGCCGTATAGCGCCCCTGTCATCATGGAGCACCTCGTCAACCTCCAACGGGAGCGAGGTTTTAACCATAATGCCCACACCCCTCGAACCAAAGGTGAAGCCCGAATGAGCCACAAGGCGATAGCCCCGCCTGTTCATGGCACAGAAGGAATTACCAATAAGGTGTGTTTCCTGCAAGAACACGATGTCAGGTGAAATCCGTTTTAAAAACTGCAGGACCACCCCCCGTTTTATCCTGTCCCCCAGTCCGTTAACATTCCAGGAAAGAAGTCTCAGTCCCCTACCCCCCATCACAGCCAAAACCAATCAGTCCCCTCCCAGAGAGCACCTTGAATATGACACAACAATATTCCTGCCTTGTGGTACGAACAAACAATACCCAACCCCAACCCAACATTCCAAACAAAACTCCCCCCTCCCTGCACCCCTGCATGAGCCCAAGCAGCCCCCCCAACTTGCAGTGTGCCTATCGCCCTTGCATGAACTAAACTACAAAAGACCCCCTAGAGGAGGAAAGAGAACCCCCTCGAGACACACCACAACCTCCAAGCGAGGGAGAGCAAGGCACGACAGTCAAGAAACCCTGAGCACAACCAAAACGAGACATCATCAGAAATTAGCCCAGTGTCAATACCTCAGGCCCGGTCCGGTGGGCACTCTCCTCCCGCGGCCCCCATCCCCTCTCGATCATGTCCCCTAGGCAAAGTGTCCAACCAGTCCCCCGCCGTCTCCGGACGGTCAAAGAAATGAGAGCGACCTTCGGACTCCACCCGCAGCCTGGCCGGGAAAAGCATGGCGTATTTCAAGTTCATATCTCGAAGCCGCCGCTTGACACCCATGAAACCCAGCCTCTGCTTCTGGACCGCTTGCGTGAAGTCAGGATAGAAGTTCACCTCCACGTTCTCCAGCTTAAGCGGCCCCTGCACTCTAGAGGCTTGTAAAATCGCATCCCGGTCCCGAAAGTTGAAGATACGGGCAATAAGAGGCCGCGGGGGAGCTCCGACCTTCGGCTTGCCACCAGGCACTCTATGGGCCCTCTCCACCGCAAAGAATTTACTCAAACCTCGAGGCTGCAGACGATTAGAAATCAAATCCTCCACAAAGAGATCCGCGGCCGAATCCTCCAATCCCTCAGGCACCCCGATAATGCGAACGTTGTTCCTCCGGGCCCTACTCTCGGAATCCTCCAGTCGCCGATCCGTGAGCGCACTTGCCTGCCGGAGCCGACGTACCTCCGTCTGGAGGGCCGCCACCTCAGCCGTGAGGCCCGACGCGGTGAGGGCCAAAGAGTCAACCCTATCATTTGTCTTGGAAAGATCAGCCCTAACAAGGTTAACATCGATGAGAACCGCGTCGAGTTTGTTCGTCAGGGTATCAAACTGATGACCCACCGAGGTCTTCATCTCCGCTATGGCGCCCATAACGTCCTGCAAAGTCAGATCCGTCGGCAAATCCGGGGCATCCGCGGGCCACTCAGGAGACTTATGCGACCCGCCGGGAGAACCTTTCGGTAGGGTGTAGCGATCCATAATGTTGGCCTGAGTAGCGGCGCCACGCCGGGTCGATTTGGCCTTCAGCCTCTCTCCATCTTGCTTCGTCGCCATCGCCCTGTAACCCGTACACCCACGAGTCCTGCAGCGGAGGGCGAACAATCGAGGCCAAGGACCCCAGAGGTCGCCTCAGGAAGGCGGAGCGGGTCCCCGCAGAGCAGGCAGGGTCCCCCAGCGAGCCAACCACCACACAAAGGAGCGCCGAGATCCCACTCGCGATGATGGCGAGAGGGCTCGAAAGCGAAAGTGAAAGTGTGGGGTGCGCTTCCCGCCAGGCACGTCCCGCCGTTGTTATTCACTTCTCCACTGGATCGCCCCCCAACTCAAGTCCGGGGTCAGGAGAGAAGCAGGCCGCAAACTTCAAGCGATGCCCATCACGGCACACGGGGTCCGATTTGAAATCGGAAAACGGGTACCACCTCGGCTCAGGTTCACCAACAAAGTCCCCTCAACCGAATCAGGATGAAGACAGGATAGATGTAGGAGGCCGCGGAGGTCCTCGGGAGCCTCGCACCTACGCGGCCATCTTGGTTGCGCGCTAGGCTCCTCCTCCTGCATCTGTGATCTTAATGTTTTATTTCTCCTTTTTATTGTAGTGCAAATCTTTTGCTTTCATTGGTGGCGACTCCTGCTTGCCATTTTTGGCCCTGGTTTTTATTGTAGTGCACAGCTTTTGCTTTTCTTGGTGGCAACACCTGCTTGCCGTTTTTGGCCTTGGCAGATCTGCAATTTGTGTAGTTGCATGTGTTTGGTAAGGAAACGTCATTGTAATGTTTACTTCAAATGAGTATTTGAATTTGTGCAATATCTGTTTTGTGTTATTTTGTGCATACTTATTTTGTTTTCCCTTTCTAGTGGAATATCTTGGATGTTTGCTGTCTGTGCAGAGTGCGTGTTTCAGGGTGTAGAGTCAAGATAGAGAACATGTTGCCTATCAATTTATTCCAAATGTCTATTGATGATGGGTTTGTGGATTCTGTTGATGAGCAGACTAGTTTATAAACAGAACAGTTTTTGAAGGACAACAGTGTCACAGTTAAGGCCCAATCCAGAGCTTCCTGGTGGACTCCCACAAATCTCCATGAGATTAAGCAATTCTAGGGTTTAACTTTCCAGATGGTATTGAAAAGGAAGCTGTCTCTGTCTTTATATTGGTCTACTAGTCCCTTGATTGTTATACTTTCAGCAACTATAAGTCGAGATCGGTATTTGCTTCTCAAGTGGATGTAGCATTTTGTGGATAATGCTACTGCAGTGCCACGAGATCACCCTGATTGAGACTGTCTCTTCAAAATGTAGTCTGTCCTTGACTATTTAGTAGATCATTTCTCAGAGATCTATGTTCCAGGGAAGATTTTTCTGTGGTAGGGTCTCTCGTCTTGTTCAAGTGCCCTTTGCTTTTCAGACAATACATTTGCAGCAAGAGAGCATGTTATAGCATTAGGCTGTATACGCTGTGTGAAAGTGCCACTGGATTTGCATATAATAACAGGGTGGACATTGGTAGGGATTCTTCTGTTTAATTCAACTTAATCTAACTCTAAAAAAGGAGATCACTTCAATTGATCCACCTGGTTGTCCTTCCACTTTTTGAGTTGGTGAGAAAATTGTGTGGGAGCTTGCCACAGCACTTTTTCACTAAGGTCTCCATTTATACGTGGACAATTTCTACATAGGTGTGCAATTACTTAATGAATTGTTCAGTGTGGACACTGTGGGATATGGCACAATCTGTTGTAAATATAAAGGTTACACTAAAGAGCTTGTGTGTAAAAAACTTGAAAGAGGGACAGAGCAGTGCTTTGCGTAGTAATGAACTTCTTGCAGTTAAATTTTGTGACAGAAGATATGTCCACATGCTCACAGCTATTCACCTAGGACTGGGGTCAGGTTGTAGAAGTGCGCAAGCCAGTATGCATTCTAGACTACTTTGCTGTAGTTTGTCTTTCTATCTTCTTCCCTTTCAGCACTCATTATTTTTCGGATGTAGGTCATATTCACTAATCTTCACTCTTTGGGCCACATGAGATACTTCCTTTTTCTCTTTTTTGTTTCAAACATGTTATTAGTTTTCTGAAACCCATGTACATATTTTATTACAGATATTTCATTGAAATCCAGTGGACGCTCTTATGTCTGATGTTTTGTCCTGATGATGACCCTTCAATTAATAATGGGTCGAAATGCTGTAGACGCTAAGATGTGGCTCTAAATGAAGAGGATACATTTTTTCTGTTGTGTTTCAGTTTTGTCTTAAACCCTGTTTTTGTAAGTTCCCTCGGCCACTATTCGTTTGATTACACATGTCATTGTTTATACTTGAAACACTGTTTGTGTAACCTTATGAGCGCCATTATTGTTGTGTATATGTATTTTTGCTATGTTTCTTTGTTTGTGGATGACACGCTGATAATCTCCAAAACACCTAGTGAATTGCAGCGTGCCCTTAACCGCTATGAAGAGTTCTGTCTAATAAGAGGACTTAAGATCAACGCCGCAAAGGCAAAACTTATGGCATTTAACCAGCATAGATCTTTTAGGGGGAAAATAATGATGGATGGGCTCCCCCGGAGCAGATGGACGCTTTTATCTATCTGGGCAACAAACTTCATAAGGACATGAGGTGGAAGCCTCATATTGAAGTTGTGGCATTAAAGCATCGACAGCTAGCTGGCACCCTTAGAAAGGAAGTCAAAACCTCACTGACGAAGGCCATTAACTCGGCTCTTCAAAATTATGATAGTAAAGTGGTGAGCTCAGTCCTCTACGGGGCGGAGCTGTGGGGCTTAGAAAATCTGAACCTGCTCACATTAGCAGAGAATGCGTTTTTACGCGCAATCACTAGCTTCCCACAGAACACACCCACCCTCCCTTTAAGGAATGATCTGGGTAGGAAAGCTCTAAAAGACCATGCTAGGCTTCGCCCAATTCTGTACTGGCGACGATTATGGGTAACGCAGGAATTATCAGTATATACTGAGGGTTTAAGCGATGATATTAATTTAGATCAATTTCACAAGATAAGCAGGCTGCGAGATTTGAGAGACACGTTTTATAAAATGGGTCTATCACACTTGTGGGATCTCCCCTCCACTTCGACGTTCCCCTCCAAAAACATTCTTAAAGACATTTACTGAAGAATTTAGATCGTATGATCCATCCTCACTCACGGGGCTCTTCTTACATGCCTGAGCCAAGAGCTATACTGGGACAAAATGACAAAGCCTTTGGATCGGAAACTTTACTTCCAATTTAGATCTCGCACACTGCCACTGAAGTCCTTCTCATCCAAATGGTCTTGTACCGGGGACAATAAATGCCCTGTCTGCATTAAACAAGTAGAATCATATTCCCATGTGCTCTTTGCCAGCCCTGCTTACGCGAGCCCGTGGAAGGTTTGGCTGGCCCAGCTCTGTAAGAATATGGGCACACATTTACATAAAGTAGCCGTGCAAATTTTATGCTCCAACTCATCTCTCAGGTATGCAATTCCAGTGGCCAAGTTTTTAAGGTGGATGTGGCAGATCCACTCTAAACTAGCTAGGACCGGCAGTTGTTCACAGTGAAACCATCTACTACTCAACATGAATATGGGTGCAAATTAGGCAAAGTGGGTTTATTCAAGCCCAATCCTGGTGCATGACATCGATTCAATTTAATGTGTTATTTCTTAGCCTTGCTCTAGTGTGCAATGTTTGAAAAGATGACACTGTCTGCTTTTTTGCACAAATGTATTGATTTTTGATTCTAGCTTTGATCTTAAATTTTGTATTGCGCAGCTATTTTAATCCATTTGTTTTATCTGTATGCGCTTTTATGACTTACTCAGTCAAATAAAGTTATCTTGATGATGATGGTATATGTATTTTTGCTATGTTTCTTGATAATAAATCTTTCAAATCAAAAGAAACTACCTGTACATGGGCTTTGGGTACCTTATTAGTGGGTTAGCACCCCTTTTGTTTTTTGACATTTTCTCTTTTCCCTTTTCTTTCTTGACCAAGGTTTTGTTACTCTGTTAGCGTTCTTTTTTCCATTTCCTAAAGTCTTTTTCATTTTAAGTGGTTTACCTGAACCATTGTTTGGATTCTAGTATTATTTAGCTCCTGGTTCAGGTTCTAGGGTTGCCCCTGTTGTTCGTAAATAAATTGAAAGATTGACACTTTCCTGAATACATTCCTCCAACACTCAAAAAAGACTTCCCTTGTTCGAGATGTAGACTTTGTGTCTAAAAAGGAGTATGAAAGGAAAGTCATATGTACTGCAAGAGTGTCCGTCTAAATCTGGCCTATGTGTACCCACATGTTTTAAATTACAACATACACAACTCAAGTAGTCGGAGCAACCATGATAGTAAAAGGGAACTGATCAGTCTGCATTGCTATATATTTTCTGTTTAGATACCTGGTTGGCAGTAGTTTGTTGTGCTTAGTTACACCTGTCATGTATACAGCCATAGTTCCTATTCTATCAATAGGTTGCTCTTTCTATTTGAAAAAATGTGCTGTGCTTAGTTGGATGTTTTATTTTTTCCTGTCTGTTCTTTGAGTGTGTAATCTGTTTATTGTGGGAGTGTTTTAGGAATGAAAGTGTTGTGGAGCTTTATGGTGATGTCTGAGTGGCGTTTGGCTGGCGGTGTGTGTAGCTGGCATCTGGCTGGTAGTGTGTGTGAACTGGCATTTGGCTGGCAGTGTGTGTGTTTAGAGACTTACTGCTAGTCACTATACACACGCTAGCAGCCAAACGCCAGTCCATACACTCTGCCAGCTGCCAGGTTATGTGTTTGCTGTGTCAGTCCTGTTGGTAAATAAAAAGGATCGGCCCTTGAATCTTGCTGTTTGCTTATGTGAGTGCTGTAATGTGCTTGGCCCTTGGCCCGTGGCCGGCAGTGTGAATAGTTTTGCGTGTGAAATGTGTGTGAATGGCCTGTAAAGCCTTTGATGCCTTGCCGTGACTTTACGGTTTTCGAGCTGTGAGTCACTGGTTCAGTCTTACAAACTTTAAAAGTCCTTTTAACAGTGTTTTCTATGTTTTAATTTCTGGGAAATATTTTCTTAATAAAATTTACATTTTGAACTTTTCACTCACCCTCATGCCAAATATGTGTGTACTTGAGTAGTGGGGGGACAGTAATATTTGTATTTTCTGTTTTCTCTGTTTTCTCTGCCAGGGTGTACATTGTTTCTTGGGACAATCTACCACCCTCAGATAGTTTCAGAAACTAGACACCAGGGGAACTCCAGGGTGGTGTGTCTTGCGTGGATCCCACAAGGATTTCGCACCCAGAAGTCCTTGCAATCCTCAAACATAGGCTAAAAAAATACCTTTTCTTCATAATTCTGTGTCTCAAAGTACTGGAATTGGTGAGGAGCAGCAAATTTCCTGCCACCCAGAGTTTCCACATCTGCCGATCAAAATTGCACTTCACCTGTGTGGGTGAGCCTAGCACCTGCAAAAGGGCAGGGTCCAAGATGTAATGTAGCAACATCAACAAAAGGGGCTGCTATTGTTTTATGGCCTAGTCTTGGGGGCCACCCAGGGAAACTTATCAAACCCAGGCATTTCTGAAAACGAGACTCGCAGAGAGTACAGGGTGGTGTGCCTCTCATTGATCCCACAAAGTTTTCTTACCCACACTGGCCTGCACACCTCAAAATTTGCCTAAAGTTGCAAATTCTCCATGCATTTCTGTGATGTTTTCTTCTGGAATCAGGAGAACCCCACAACATTTCTACCAACCAGTGTTCCCCACCTTGTCCTGATAAAAATGCTGCCCCACTTGTGTGGCTGGTCCAGTAGGTGCAACAAGAACGTATCGGTGCTCGTGAGAGGAATGTAGCATTTTTAACGGGAGACGTTAGGGAATTGTAGGTGCTTGGAAATGTGTTGCTCCCTGTAGATTCCAGAACTTTCCATCACTGAGATGTGAGGAAATTGTGTTTTTTTAGTCAAAGTTTGAGGTTTCCAAGGGCTTCAGGTTAAAAAAAAGTCTGGTGAAAGTCATGCAAGTCACCCCACCCTGGATTCCCTGGGTGTCAAGTTTTACAAAATGTGCAGGTTTGCTAGGATTCCCTAAGCGTCAGCTGAGCTAGGGCTCACAATCCATAGCTAGCTACATGTGACGTATCCATGTTGTGTTTTGGCGCTTTTCCTATTGTGGCCACTAGCTCTACCCACACAACCATGGTACCATTTTTTGGGAAAGATTTGGGGAAATGGTATGTGGTAGGAAATTTGTTGCACCCAGCAGATTCTGGAACTTTCCATCACTCAAATGTGAGGAAAATGTGTTTTTTTACTTCAAAGTTTGAGATTTGCAAGGGTTTCTGGGAAGAAAACCTGGTGAGAGCCACACAGGCCAGCCCACCCTGGATTCCCCCAGGTATCTGTTTTAAAATATGTGCAGGTTTCCTAGGTTTTTTAGGTGCCAGCTGAGCTAGGGCCCAAAATACACAGCTAGCCACATTGCAAAGAAAGGGTCCGTTTTCTGTAGAAAAATATGATGTGTATATGTTACGTTTTGGTTCCTTTCCTGTTGCAGTCACTAGCCCTACCCACACAAGTGCAGAACCATTTTTATCGGTTGACTTGAGGGAATGGTAGGTGGTAGAAAATGTGATGCTCCCTGCACATTTTAAAACTTTCCATTAGAGAAATGTGAGGAAATTGTGTTTTTTTATTCAAAGTTTGATGTTTCCAGGGGCTTCAGGTTAAGAAAACCTAGTGTCAGCCCCACAAGTCACCCCATCCTGGACTCCCCCTGGGTGTCTAGTTTTAAAAAATGTGCAGGTTTGCTAGGATTCCTTAGGTGCCAGCTGATCTAGGGCTAAAAATCTATAGCTAGCTACATTGGAAAAAAAGGGTCAGTTTTCAGTGGAAAATGTGATGTCAATGTTGCATTTTGGCATCTTCCCTGTCGCGGCCACTAGCCCTACCCACACAAGCTACCGTGTAGTTTCTAAAAATACATAGGATCTGCATGTTTAGACAACATAAACTAAGGGATTGGTGTCCAGACTGATTCCAGACACCCCCAAAGCATATGTTAGCCTTTAAACCAGCTATCTCACAGTGCCACCATAAGCCCCCTAACCTTACCAAGAAGCGAATAGTTTCTGGCAACTATCGAACATGACCACCCTTGATCCTTCAGGGATCGTGAAAACAGTGCAGTACTTTTCACTCAGTCATTTGTTCTCACTTAGTCTCAGAGAGTTACACAGAATAAACAATGGTGACGTTTTCAATAAGTATTTATTGAACCAGCATGATTCTAGTAAAAAGCATGTTTGCGGCTACAATCATTAGACAGAAACAAATGTATAAGATTACAAGCACCAACAGAGTAAATAAAAGGTAGAATTCTGCCATGGTGCTAAAACAGTGAATATATGCAGACATATAGATACATGACGGTAATCAAGAGTACTCCTACGATGCAATCCCTACCTAAGTGTACCTAAGTGTTCTTAGCATGTGTGTGGGTGTAAAGCCAAGAATACCGTAGGAAAGAGCCAACCCCATTATCTAATGGGAGAGAACGAAGGACCCCACCTTGGTCTTGAGTTTTGCACCCCACAAGGGACGTCAGACCGCTGCGTGTTGTGGGTTCTGCAGGCCCTGACCTCAGCATCTAGTGTCAGCGTGGAAGCTTCTCCTCCATCTATCTAGTGTTGGTATGGTTCTTTTATACCAAAAAGATAGCCTCTGGGTTTCTTACACAATCGGTATGTTGTGAGTACGATTATGTAAATGAGCCTAAATCAATACCTGCAATTCTGCAAAGTAGTTAATTCGCCCTAGGATAAAGATGACCATGACTTTTATACAGAGTATGTTAATCCTTTTATGTGCGTCATGTGCAGGGACTTTTCTAAGAACCCTCATACATAATAAATGAGGCTAGTTTCCAGGAAACTGATCGACATTTATTCAGCAAATAACTGGGTGAAAGGTCAGTGCTAGAACCGTTATGCAGAGCAAGGTAAGACAAATATAGGTAAAAGGTCATCCAGCTACCTATGCCTAGATTGGGGTACATTGGTGTACATAACAAAGCATGGCGCCATTTTTATTGGGATATTTGGGGGAATGGTATGATTTGGAACTTTGTTGCTCCCGACAGATTCCAGAAATGTGAGGAAAATATATTTTTTACTCAAAGTTTGAGGTTTGCAAGGTTTTCTGGGTAAAGAAACCTGGTTAGAGCCATACAAGTCACCCCACTCAAGATTTCCCCGATGTCTAGTTTTTAAAAATGTGCAGCTTTGCTAGATTTCCCTAGGTTCTGACTGAGATAGAGCCTAAAATCCACCGCTAGCCCCATTTAATAAAAAAGGGTCCGTTTTCAGAGGAAAAATGTAATGTGTCCATGTTGCGTTTTGTCGCCTTTCCTGTCACGGGCACTAGCCCTACCCACACAAGTGTGGTACCATTTTTACAGAGAGACTTGGGGTTATGATAAGTAGGAAATTTGCTGTTCCCTACGGATTTCAGAACTTTCTATTACATGTGAGAAAAATGCGTTCTCAGTCAAAATTTGAGGTTTGCAAGGGCTTCTGGGTAAGAAATCCTGGTGAATGCCATGATATATCACCCCACCCCAGGTTCCTAGTATCTAGTGTTTATAAATGTTCAGGTTTTCTAGGTTTCCCTAGATGCTGCCTGAGCTCTGGCCTAAAATCCACAGCCAGCCACATTGCAAAAAAAAGGTACGTTTTCAGTGGAAAAATGCAATGTGTCCATATTGCGTTATGGTCCCTTTCCTGTTGCAGCGACTAACCCTATCCACACAAGTGTGGTACCATTTTTATTGGGAGACTTGGGGTAATGGTAGGTGCCAGGAAATTTGTTGTTTCCTGCAGATTCTAGAACTTTCCATCACAGAAACATGAGGACAAAGTGTTTTTGCAGTCAAAGTTGGATGTTTGCAAGGGCTAGGTATCTAGTTTTAAAAGATGTACAAGGTTACTAGGTTTCCTTAGCTGCGGTTTGAGCTAGGGCCCAAAATCCATAGCCAGCCGCATTGAAAAAAGGGTTCGTTTTCAATTTCAATTTAAAAAAAAAATGTGATGTGTCCATGTTGTGTTTTGGGCCCCTTTCTGGTGTAGGCAGAAGGCCTACCCACACAAGTGAGTTAACATTTATATGGGCAAACATGTGGGAATACAGAATAGTAGAACATTTGCTTTTATCTATTGTACTGCTCTACATTTGCATCTTCCAAATGTAAGCCAGTATATAAGAACGAAGACATTTTCTAAAATGTCCTTTGAATCACATGCTAGTATGGGTACCCACAAATTCAGAGATGAACAAATAACCACTGCTCCTAAACTCCGTAGCTGGATTCTGTTTCAGAAATACATAAGTTTCCTTGATACTCATTTTCAGTCTTTATATTTCACCATATGAATTGCTCTATACCCGATACACAATAAAAAAACACTTTAAGTTGTAGTTCAGTTGCTGGCTCTTGGTATCTCAAGTTCTTGGAAAACCTACAAACCATATATATCCTAGCAACCAGGACATAATGGTGTACTGTTTTTGTAAATCGGCCATTGTGACAAGAAGTTACACATGAAAATGTTGACACAAATGGGCATTTTTTCTTACTCATTTTCAATATGTTTTTATTTCAACAGTTAGTTTCTTTGAGAAAGCCTTGAGGGATCTACAGACATTATCCCTTTCTGCACTCAGAACTCTATAGCTTTTTGGGATCACCCATTGGTTTCATCACAGTTTCCACCAAAAACTTGAAGTAGGTTGAAAGCATAGAAATTAGGAAAAATGGGCCACCTCTTTGAAAAACGCCAAAATTGTGGTAAAACACTGATAGCTGGTTAAATGGTGACCTTAGCACAGCAGACCTTTTGTTGGACCATTTCTAGGAAAAAGAACTGACACTTTTTTGCAGAGCACTTCTATCCTATTTTTCCCCAAAAACCCAAAAGTTAACTATATTTTTGCTATTTTCTCAGTCCCCTTCAGGGGACTTCACAAATCCTGGGTACTCTGGATCTCCAGGATGATGGAAAAAAGGATGCAAATTTGCATGAATACCCTATGTGTAAAAAAGGGTTATGGAGACCTAAGCGCCAACTACCCCAAAGAGTCAACGAAGAGCTTAGCATTCTAGGGGGGAAGACCTAGCAGCCAAGTCAATATATATAACGTACACACATTAAAAACGTTATACTTATTAATATTGATGTACAAGGAATAAATCCTTATATATCTGCATCAAGTTCATATGGACATACTTGTAATAATAGTTACATGTTCAGACATACCCATGTGTGCATAGACTGTATTTTTGTATTACACATTTCATGCTTATTTATTGTATATCAAAATATAGTTATACACTTCTATTGTAGTTACTTTTTCCTCTAATCATATTTACATTCTCGACTATAACGTGTATGTGTTATATTAGAAAACAGCAGAACATATAGGTAGAAACTCCTCTACATATGGAGGGCGGAGTTTGCCTGGCCTTAAGATGGCCGCCTAACTTAAGAGCTCCATGAACACCGTCAAAACTATCCTTAAGGAATCCTATAACAGGCTGTTAAGAATCGCCATACCGTGGTGCAGCGAAGCGTACAGAGCTGCAGCGTCTGGAGAGCACTTTGGAAGAAAATTGGATGCCGCACCGTTGAGTAAGAAGGCAAGCAGTGTGGGGAGTGGACGCAGCCTTGTGTCGGACGCGCAGTGTAGTGCGATCATGTAAGACCCCAAGACGCGGAAGAATACATCCCCGATAGTTTGACTGGAGCTGCTGCAGGATCCGGAATATTGGCAGCAGGATGCGGCGGGACAGCAGCAATGTTTTGGCAGCAGAAATTTGACCGGAGCGGCTCCGCAGAACGAAGCAGGCCAGTGCATAGGGTGAATAGTGCGTGGGCAGTAGACAGCCCGGCCAAGTCACTATTGCAGCATAGTGTGTACATACCCTCCAACCACAGCTTGATAGAAAGGGCACACTGTTAGGCTGTCTAGTCCTCACACAGCAATAAACAGAAGGACTACTGTAACAAAGAAGATTATGACCTCTGGGAATCCCCACGTGATAAAAACAAAAAGACGCGACCTGAGGGTGAAGAAGAGAACTCATATCTACAAACTACGCATATTCAGGTAAATGCTGTGACTTGGCAGAGTCAGGGGACACTGGAACTAGTTCACTGCAATACGCAGCTCAAGAGATACGGGTGGGGAGTGACGCCAGAGCAACACATAAGAAAGAACTGACAACTAGTGCTGCACCTATAAGAGGGTCTACCGTACGTACACATAGCTGGTAGAAAAGTGCAAAAAGTGAGCAAAGCTCAGCATAGGTGCAAGCTGCGCTGCTCCTGAGTCAACAGGGAGAGGAGAAATTACAATTTGACCAGCGCAAATTAGCCAGAAATAGAGAGGAGGACACTGAAACAGAGACAGAAGAATGAGGGGCTGCAGGGACAGAACTGGTGGAGCGATCTGCACAAAATACTCAAATCAATGCAACAGAGTATCACTACCATAGATGGGAAAATAGATTCGCTTTCATATCGTATGGATCGCATGACGGAAAGATTAGGCAAGCATGCAGAGAGAATCGACATGGCAGAGCGCAGGGTCTCTGACCTCGAGGACCAACAGTCGGAAACCACGAATGCGCGCAAGCAGATTGGGAAACTGATGGATACCCTTCAGCTCAAGACCGAAGATTTGGAAGCGCGTTCTCGGAGTAATAAGTTGCGCATAATTGGAGTGCCGGAATCCACTCCCACGAGTATCATGGAGCTATCTGTGGAAAGGTGCTAGTGACACTCCTGGCGAAAGACACTTTCTCGGACATCTTTGTGGTGGAACGGGCGTACCACACTTTGGCTCCTAAACCACCACCGGGGGCTACACCACGTCCGCTAATCACCAGAATATTGAACTACAGGGACAGGGACGCAACCCTGCGAAAGGTGAGAGAATTAAAGGTACTCAGCTATGAAGGATCCGACGTTGCACTTTTTCCAGACTTTACTATTAAAGTTCAAGAGGCAAGGCAAAGATTTGCCCCAGTGAAGAGGAAACTCACAGACCTGAATATAAAATATGGGATGCTGTACTCTGCTCGGCTAAAGGTTACAATTGAAGGCAAAACAAAGATCTATGTGGATCCCAATAGTTTACAGCAAGATCTCAAGCACGTCACAGAGTCCAGGTGCGACGGACAGATGCCGAAAGCGAATAACAATGAAGAGCGGGGTGCCAACCCACTAAATAAAAATGGCTGACAGAGTTGATGCTTTGGAAGGGGCGATAGAGATGGACCGGAACTAAATTACAGAAAGCTAACTGTGGAATAAGTTAGTATGGGTTCTATTTTACTATGTGGGAGGACACCTGAACTAACTGAGTATAAAACCCCACCACAATAAGACAGATTGGTGGGCATGGTTGGAATTGAATGCATACAGTTAGGGCGCCTAGCACATACATCTGGAGGAGCTATACCTGTATAAACATTGAACATGTATGGCTAAATGGACAGAGCAAACTTAAGTCAAGATAATAGTCTACATATTAAGAACTTGACGGGTGATAGTACTGGGACCTACACGGTGGACGGGCACTCTCCTTCCTGATGTGTTTCACACTGTTTCATGGGTTAATGTGTGGAGTTGGTTTATTGAGGGGGGATAAGGGAGGGACAAAATCAAGCATGTCAAAGCTCGGGGGACATGCCATGGGGGGGGGAAAGGGTTAAAGAAGTATCTATAGCCTATGATGTAAATAGCTCAGAGAGTATATGCATGAAAGCATGCAATAAATAGCAAAGGTACAGCAAAATAGTTACACACCATGAGTGAAGATATAGTTAATGGCCCACCTGGCGAACCACGAGGGATACTGTTAAATTTCTTAACATGGAATGTAAGAGGATTGAATGTAAAATACATAAGGTGGTATCATATTTGTACAGGCACAATGTCGATGTAGCAATACTACAGGAAAAGCACCTCAAACCCCAAACTGTACTTCTCACACAGAAAGAATGAAGGGGAATGTGTAGCAGCTGGTTTCACATCGCATGCACGGGGAGTGTTAATATGGGTTAAACAGGGCTCCAATATTAAAGTGCAGACACTAGAAGTGGACCAGGGAGGCAGATACATATTAGCGCAATGTCGCAGGGACCCCTTCTGTGTGAGGTTGGTTGCTATATACGGACCTAATTACGATGACCCACAATTCTATTGAAAGTTGCATAACAAAATTGCCACGTACACGGTGATGCCCACACTGTGGGGGGTGACAATTTTAATTGCGTGCAATCCCCTGAGCTGGACAGGTCCAAAGGGCCAGTCAGGCAGCTCTCAGTGGCAGCAAAGCCTATGGCTGTGATAGCGGAGTCGGAGGATCTGAAGGATGTATGGCACTACTATCATCCCCAGGGAAGAGAATATACACATCCACTTATGACATTCACATGCGCATAGATTATTGGTACGCCTCAAAGGAACTGATCCCACATATTGTAGAGTGCACACACTTAGCCCGTACTTTTTTGAATCACTCTCCGGCAAGACTACAGATAAAATAGATGAGATAAGTTGCAGGACCCAGATGTAGCACTTTCCACAGTACTCGCTCATATCGTAGAGTGCATACACTTAGCCCATACTTTTTTGGATCACTCTCCAGTAAGACTACAGATAAAAAAGAGATGAGATAATTTGCAGGACCCAGATGTGGCATTTCCCACAGTACTCGCTGCTTGATGCGGTGTTCAGAGAAGAGCTCTTGCAGGAAATAGAGCAATATTTCAGCTACAATCTAGGCAGTGTCCCTAAGATGGCCACAATCTGGGACGCATTTAAATGCTATATTCGCGGGGTGGTGATATCGAAACATTCTTTGGTGCTACGCTCAATTAGGGGACGTTTGCAAAAACTGGAAGCTGGCATAGCGGAGATGGAAAAATATACACTGAGGGTGTCCTTTCAGGAGGTGTTGGGCCTTATTAGGAGCAAGATAGAAGAATACAACACTGAAGAGCTGGCAGAGGTGAACCATATGGGCAAGTATGAGATTGCTAGAATATATGGGGAAGGCGAAAGACCTAGCGCTACTCTGGCAGCATCAACACATCCATTAAAAGGTGCAAATGAAGTAACCGAAATAGCAGATGACCAAGGAGCACCGATATACGAAGCACCAACAATAGCTGACAGATTTAGGGAATATTACACAAAATTATATACATCTAAGCCCCTCAGAATGGCGGAAACGGCAGAAGAGTACTTAGAATATATTAAAATTGGTTGGCTGACGGGTGAAAACAGGGAGAGGTTGTTGGCCCCCCTGCGACCGACTAAGATAGTGGCAGCCCTTAAAGATATTCCAAACCAGAAAGCTCCAGGCTCAGACAGGCTCACAGTAGCTTTCTACAAGAAATATCAGGATCAATTAATCCCACATCTAGTAAACCTATTCGAAGAGATGGCTAGGTACGGAATCATGCCTCCCACCATGAGAGAAGCAATAACAATTGCCCTACTTAAACCAGGTAAACCTGGGGTACAGTGTGCATCGTATAGGCCTTTGTCATTGCTGAAGGCTGACACAAAGATTTACGCGAAGGTGTTAGCAAATAGACTCTCCCCTCTGCTGCCCCTAGTCGTGGCACCCGAACAGTCCGGATTTGTTTCAGTAAGGTCACAAAGCAGTAATCTGCGAACGATCTTTTGTACAATCATTCGCCTCGACCATCAGATGAAAGCTGCAGCAGTTTTCCTGGACACAGAGAAGGCTTTTGATTCGGTGGAGTGGAGGTTCCTCATGGCAGTGCTCAGAAGAATAGGTGCAGGGGAGGTATTTATCCAGTTGGTCCAGGTGCCTTATGCACAGCCTACAGCACAGATACACGTGAATGGACTGTTTTCACGACCTATAAAGATTACCAGAGGCACAAGGCAGGGATGCCCCCTCTCTCCCCTGTTGTATGCTCTAACAGCAGAACCTCTAGCATGCGCACTGAGGGAGTGCCACAGTCACCGTGGATTACGGTTTCCTCTATATGCACTAATAATATCTGCGTACGCAGATGACACGTTGCTATACATGCGGGACCCTAAACGGAACTTGACGCCGGTGCTGATGGAGGTGGGACTGTTCGGGCTACACTCAGGTCTAAGAATTAACTAGGCTAAGTCTCTGGTATACCCATTAACTACAGATACCACTCCGCACCAATCAGACTATCCAACTGCATGTACTACAGATTCCATACGATATCTGGGTGTGCAGATACACACAAACCCCGAAGTGGTGGTTCGCGAAAATTATTACAGAGCCATACAAAAACTTACAGAAGAGATCGAGAGGTGGATTAGACTACCTCTGTCATTGCTGGAACGCATAGCGCTCATGAAAATTATAGTTCTCCCGAGACTTCTGTTTCATTTTGTAAATATTCCAATCTCTTTGCCAAAAACGTTCTTCTGCACGCTGCGTGCCATAATGGTCCAGTTGGTCTGGGCTGGGAAGCAACTTCTTGTACAGTGGGAAACACTCACTAAATCATTCACTACTGTGGGGCTCAATGCACCAGATTTTGAAATGTACTATTGTGCTGCACAACAAATGAACGCTTCGCATTGGTTGCAAGTATTATACGACGCACCACATATATATATAGAAAGAGAGCAGGTGAGCCCATTGTCACGCCCGCAGCACATGATGCAGAAGGCACACTAAAGATATCATGCCATAGACCCAGTAGGCGCCACACTAATCCAATTTCATAGAGCCGCAAAGCTGCAAAGAGTTGACCTGCTATATTCCCCAAAAATGCCCATAGAATGGTGTGAATGGCTGAAGAATCACAGAGATAAGGCATTCATTCACGCAATGCATAAGCTGAAAATAAGGACAATGGGCGACTTCTTCAAGGAAGGGGCAGTTAAGACATGGGCCAACTGCAGGGCACTACACCATCAGTCACCCAACTTGAGAGATACCATTTTTATAGGGCAAGGCACGCCCTGCGTGAAGCGTTGGGAGACAATATGCAGGAGCCTCCGGAATATGCAACACTAACAAACCTGTTACATACGCGCTCCCTAAATAGGACAATATCAGTGTTGACTTACTTGCCAGAATGGACAATAGCCCCTTACAGGCCAAAGCCCTACAGGACTGGCGCATCGAACTAGGAATAGACATAACTGAGGAACAGTGGTTGTACTGCTGCGTTAATACTAAAACCATATCACAGAATGGCAGACATCACCTCATTCATTATAAATTCCTGCAAAGAGTATATTATGCGCCTGCCTGGCAATACAGGTAGGGGTTGAAAGAATGATAGGTGTGACCGTTGCGGCATAGCGGGAATACTTTACCCATTTAGTGTGGTCTTGTCCAGCAATACAAAACTATTGGGCAGAAATTATCGGGCGTTACAGGACATGTCAGAAACACATATACTCCAAACACCCCTGGTAGTAGTGCTGGGTCATGTCAAAGCGATACCCAAAAGCGTCAGGAGGCTGATTGCATTAGGACTACTGATAGGAAAAAGAAGGTTAGCTATGAGAGGGATGAGAGGACCTGTGCCTACTACACTCACAGAATGGTGCACTGACCTATCATATTGTAATACTCACTCTGATAATTACAACGCTCTCATACCAACACGGTGTAGACCAAAGATCATTTGGGAGCCATACCAATCATACCTAGCACGCAGAGACTCAGCTGATATCACTACGGAAAGCCAAAATAACACAGGGATTGGCTATTCTGTTGGGTGCTGGGGGTTCTAGTCTGGAAGTGAATTGTGCTTTATAAGTTAAAAAAGGTCTGCAGGTAGTTATTTGAAGATAATGTCGAAGCTACGTGTGGGGGCAAGAGATATGGGACTGGCAGTGCTCAAGTGCAATAAGTAAGGATAGACAACACTACTCGTAATATAAATGGTAGATGTATCAAAATGTCTCAGTATGTATTATGAGAAGTTGAAGCTGTACAAATCCATATTAGAAGATGAGGGCTACGGAATTGCTTATTGTTTTTTATATCTTGTTTTGGTTATGACAAAATGAAAATAAAGTATATATGAAAAAAAGAAACTCATCTACATATATATTGGCTATACATAATGAGATACTGTAGGATGTAATGTATATACATTAAAACCTTGTTATATGAGGCGTAGATGTGATTTTTTTAATTTTCTTTTAGAAATATATGTAGGCATAAAAGAAAGATAAATAGATACATAACATACATACAAATATATGCATGTTTTCACATATGCATAAAGATAACAGTACCATTCCTATAAGAAGTATAGACGCACATATCCCGTTATATGTATATATGTACATACCGATAATGATGTCTCTAGTATTCTAGCAGGAGAGCTCTAAATTCTCTGTAATCTTCTCATAGTTGATAAAGGTGAGCCATGCTATTGACTTTTAGTGTAATCCAGTCTTGATAGGACAAGAGAGATTGTAGCTTGGACCTTGTGGCGGAATCCTAGGAGTGGAATGATGCGTTGCAGAGTTTTCATTGTAAGAAAGCTTGATTTGGCTACCTTATCCATGTCGGCATTTATAGACAGCAAGGTATCCATGGTAATTCTGAGGTTTCTTTTTGCCTTACGTACTGTTGGTGGTGGACCTAGATCATCAGGCCAGGGCCAGAGAGGGATATAAGTTTTCCAGTTGACAGATTGGAGGTATCTAATGATTTTGTATGTTGTAATGTCTTTGAGGTTTTCCAGTTTCAGAAGTATCTGCCTGTAGTCTGTGTTGTTATAGCTGGTGAAGCCAAACCTATTGTTAAGATCTGGTAATGATTTCATTTTTATGTTGGAAAGCATGGTTGAGATTATTGTGTCTTGAAGGACACCTGCTTTAATGATGTATGGATATGTAGAGAATGGAGGAGCATGTATGATATTTCTTCTGTTGTGTAGGTGGGATGGAATCTAATCAAGAGCTGTGCACTCTATTCCAGCTTCCTTGAGTCTTTGGATTAGTGTCTCATGATCAACCATATAAAAGGCCGCTGAAAGGTCAAAAAGAAGAAGGGCTGCAACCCCACTCTGGTCTACTGTGTGCTTAAGGTCATCCCAGATTGAAATTAGGACCATTCAGTGCCTCTTTCGGGAAAGAATCTAGTTTGGAAGTTGCTAAGCAAGGAATAGTCTTTAATGAATTGTGACACCTAGGTGAAGCCAGCTTTCTATAAGTTTGCCCAAGAATGGTCCGCTTGCTGTAGGTCAGTAGTTGTCGGGTCTTGATTGTGCAGGTTAGATTTTTTTTGCACAATGTATATATGCATCTTTTTTTAAGTCTTTTGTGAAAACTCATTGTTAAGGAGTTGTTGATGAGTGTTCTGACAGGGATGGTCACTAAAGTTGTTAAAAGGATGTTTCTGAAGATTTGAGGTGGACAAGGGTCAGAGGGGCAGCTGACTGGCCTGCTCGCTTTGCAAGATCCATTAATTCAGTTGATGATAGCTCTTTGAAGGAGAGTAGAGGCTGTGTTTGCCTTCTGCAGGAGGGTTTTGTTACAAATGGTTATGGGGCTGTTGTTTTTAGTTGGTTAATTAAGACTCCAATATGTTTGTTTAGTTTTGCAATGATATACCTGTTTTTCACAAAAATCTTGAGAAATAGGATTGGTAGCTTCTGTGCAGTTTGGCTTATGGAATTATGTGAGAATTTTATAAAATTATTTATTGGTACACTTTTATTCTGTAGTCTGCTGGACTTTTCTTAGCTTTTTTGATTGTTCACTTGTATGTTTTGTTATGTCTGTGTCTTGAGGTCTGTTGGTTTTGAGCCAGTTGTGTTGAAGCTTAGTAATTTCTTTTTTTTAATTCAATGTGGGTAGAGGTTTTAAGTGGAATTTAGAGACCAAAAGCTTTATGGAGATATTTATAAAGGGGCAGATTTATGAGCCCCTTGCGCCACTTTTGCGTCACTTTTCCCATGTTAAAAGTGACGCAAAAGTGGTGCAAGGGGCTCATAAATCTGCCCCAAAGTGTTTTTGCAGAATTTATTGTGACCAGATTTGCTTTGGAGGAAAGCAGGTTTTTTAGTTCCTCCAAATTCAGGTAGTGCTCTGACATCATGACTGGAGTAATTCTTTAGAACAGAAATAGGTCTGGGTTGGTGAAATTACATCTAATGTGTGCTCTGCGATATGTGTGGGATTGGGAATGAGCTGTTGTAGGTTGTGTGTGTCTAGACCAGCAAGGATGGTCATGAGGTGTGACATATTTCGTTTGTCAAACCATATGTTGAGGTCACCGATGATATATAGGTTTAAATATATTGTTAGTAAACTAGAGATTGTGTCTAGAAATGTGTTTGGGAATGTTTTGTTGCTAGGTGGTGGTCTGTATGAATGAGAAAGGTTGGGATAGGGTTGCATCCCACAAAGAGGGGCTCACAGCCTTGCAAAGGAATATCCTCAGCTTTGGTGAGATTTGTTGTTTCCTTAAATATGACGGCTAAGCTTCCTCCTCTTTTGCCTATGCAATTGTGTGTCACAGTTTGATAGCTTGGTGAAATCGCTTAATGCAGTACTGGTCCATTATCTTCCCTAACCATGATACAGTTATGAAAAGTGTGTCACGTTCAGTGTCTGTCAATAGGTTGAATATGTGTTGCTTGTTTTTTTAAATGGAACAAATGTTTGTCAGTGGGTGGTTTAAAGAATGTATTTATGGAGGTGGTGTGAGCTGGTGCTGCTAGACAGCGAGTATTGTCCTTTGAATTTAGTAGGTTTGTTCTATTGGTGGTGGTGTCATCTATTGCAGGACAAAGAAAATGTTGTTTTTGTTTATCACTATCTGCCTCCAAAAGACTTAAAAGACATTTTTCGGGTCTGTGAGTGGTGGTTAGACTGATGAGATGGGCTGTGAAGTTGTGCGGAAGGTAGGCTTGTGATAGACAGTGAGAAGCGATGTAATGAAGAGCGTTGTAGAGTTGCTTTCTTTTGCGTATGTTGAAAGTTGAAAGTGGAAGATGTATGGGTGAGGGGTGATGGTGAAGCATGAGAGTCATGGTTTTAGGTTTTGAATTGTGAAGTGAATGATAGATGTGTGAGTACTGTGTGCTTGTGGATTGAGTGGTTGGAGTATATGTTACTTGTAAAGTGTGTGTTTTATTTATGTTGGTATTGAGAACAGTGTGGATGCATGTAGGTATTTGAAGTTGGCTGTTTTTTTTAAATGGGTGAGATTATTTCAGATACATTTTGTATGTGTGTTTGGTCTTATTTTTGTGGGATCCTATTATCTGGTATTTTGGTATGATTTGTGGTATAAGATTTGAATGTGAATGACTAGTGAGTTGAGAAAAATTTCCTGTTCCACCAAAATAACTGATGGTGATGCCCACTGACACCCACCGGAACAAATTAAGTACTTACTAGGGAAAATCAGCAACATGTGTGAAGCATGTATTTCAGTGAGTAAATTCTGAAATCCATTGTTAACATACACATATTACTGGACCTTTTGTGACTCTGGTTACCATGCGTAAATCTCTGCATTGTGTACATGTGAACTTACATATGTCAGAATTTACAAATTGTTTTGTGAATTGGTAAAACCTCCCCTAGCAGAACATTTCCAAGATGAATGTGACAAATTATTTGAATCGGTCAAAATGTTATCAAATATTTGAATTTTTAAAAATGTATTCTAACATTGAAAAGATGGTACATCCTTTTGAAGTTTTTGAAGACATGGTTATATCCTTTCTCCTAATTTTTGCTTAGTGGTAAACAATATTCTGTTTTTGACAGATTTCTTTTAGGGGTCATCATTACCAAGATACCCGCGGCTGAAATTTTGCACTTAATAAATAAAATTAAATAAATATGCATGGCAACTACTGCTCTGTACCGTTCCCTTTACTAAAAGAAACAATGCCCCCTTATTTTACAGGAGCCCCCTGAAATAAACCTGCATGTTCGCTGCTTAATAAACCGTGGCTGTGAAACAGGATGCAGCCTCTTCAGTTCTGCTGAGACTGAAAGGCGAATTTGACACAACAAACGCCTGCTCTGCTCTGTGCCCCCCTTCCTCCAGCAAGTGCCACCTGGAGGAGCAGCTCCCCCCAGAGCCCCGGGGCTGTGCCTTCCCACTGGCTCCCATTCAGTATCAATGTTGACGTAAACATGTCTCCCCCTCATTGCCTTTTATGCAGGGGGCGCACTCGGGCAGAGAGAAGGCCCTACCACAAAAAGCCGGGCGTGGACACATCCTGAAAGCTTGTGTTTTCTTTCAGAGCACAGCTTGGAGAAGTCAGGGGGTGACGGCATTGAACCAAATTCACTCATCAGAAGGCAGGCAGCCGGATCGGCCATTAAGCACAGAGATTTGAAATTAATACTTATTGTCTGGCTTCAGGCTAAACCCTACCTGCCCCCTCTCCTCACTGAACAATTCTGCCCATCGTTCATCCTAATGACGCACTGGTAAGAGGTAGGCTGTCTCTGTGCTGCCTTGTAGGATCGACAGATTGGGGTTGGGCGGACGGTGGAAGAAGTGAGGGTAATAAACCAGAAAAAAATACATAACGTGTGCGTATGTTCATCGCAGTGATGTGCTTAAGATGTGGGTGCAGTGGCACGTAAAAGGAAAATAACTAAAGAACTAACGTGGACGAAATTGTTAAGGTTCACTTTTTGAACATTGTAGAATGGTCCTAACCTAGGGAATTGGTCATTTTTAAACAACACAAGTCAGCGAATCAGTCCCAAAATTTTTAAGGCGCATTGCGGGTCATTGTTCAATGCTCTGATAATATGTGTGCTTGTCCGTCTCATCCTGTAAATATAGACCCGTAGATTTAATTCTACATAAGGATGTAGGTTTCTACACACATTTCTTAGGGTAAGGGAAGATGCGACATTCTCAGTTTTCCAGAAGTTCTCTTGAAAAACGTTTGTGAATGTCCATTTACGTTAATGGAAAGGCATTTCCACATTAGTTATTGTACGTTGCCTACGTCTGCACTTGTTAAAATGTCCCGTATTTGTGCAGTTGCACTGGGAATTCTTTTCATTCTCTTTGGAAATATTTTCCCTGTGAAGATATACCTTCTCAAAAACCATCACTAATTGTAGGGTCAGGTCCACTCAATTACTGCCTTGAAAGGGATTATATTTGGAAATCCTTTGCGAATATATTTATGATAATATGAGGCCATTTCCACATGTAGAAATGTGCACAGTGCCCAATTACACGTGCAACCCTGCATCACATGTTTTTACCCATGGAGATCCTCTTTTCTCTACACATCCACTAGTTTTAGGGTTATTCTATTTCCATTGCCAACCTGGAAATAAATATCCACAAACCAGTACAATTGTGGGTGTTTCACACTTGAAGGATATCCCTGCCATGGAACAGTCACTTGCCACCCCTTGTAGGGAGTTGTATGCCCATGAAAACTCAAATGGGAGTATATGTTTTCAGGGCTGTGAAAGCATGTACTGAGAATAGCAAACGTGATATGTACTGTGAATAACAAACGTGTTTTCAGGAGTGTGAAACTTGTACTGTGAAACACAACCACGACTTTCCTCTAGAGAAAAAACTATTCACACATGTAGGCCCAGTTTTACAAAAAAATCACATGAAAGCGAGGGGCTGTCCCTGCACTGGTGGACTTTTGGCTGCCAGCCGACAATGCACACATCCTTGTGCCATAGTGCAAGGGTGTGTGTGTTCTGTAAGGAATAGCTTTTGTACCGGAAGGGCACCTTTTCAGTACAAAAACACTATCCTATTCTCCCTGCTTTGTATGTACGCTGTACAATGCAGCATGCATGCAGAGTAGGACAAATTAAAAGAAATGCACACATTTCTCATTGTTACTCCTGCCTCGAGGAGACGTAAGATTTTGGTGTAAATCCCTGTCTGGAAATGTTTATAGATAGGGATTTGCATCAAAATTCACGGGTGGTTGATTGGGAATGCTCAGGTACCAGGCATAGAACTTTCCTTTGATGCAAAGTAATGGAAAGCACAGAATAGCACAACTATGCGTCACTTTTGGAAACCCTGGGGTATATTTACAAGGGAAGTGGATGAGTGCAGCGTTAGCCTTCTTGGCTTAACGGCGCGCTCTGCCACTGTGGAAACGCAGGGCTGCACCGTATGTGTGCTGCTTTGTACAGCACACATAGAATTTGCAACTCGTAATTTTAAAAATGATTATTTTATGTGCAGGGCACATAAACAATCATGCATGGTGTGTTGCTGTTTCTATGTGTGCTGCAAAATGCAACACACATAGAAACAGCAAAAACGAGGAGAAATAAAGCATTTCTTCTTGTTGCGCCATGTTAAGACCAGGGTTTTTTTTGGTCTTAATGTTGGCGTTGACCCATATTTACTCCACCCTTGCAAATATGGGGCAGCGTCAAAATCAATGGATGTTGTGGCGGAACGCTCACCGCAACACCCATTGCCCTCCCCTTTCACGCGGAGTATTGCGTGAAAGGGTACCTTATTTGCAAGGCAGCGTTAAATCACGTTAAGTGGCTTCACACTGACTTGTAAATAAGGCAAAGTCCGTATCGCCACAGGAACGTCAAATAAAGTGACGTTCCTTTGACGATTGGGGCTTGTAAATATGCCCCAAGGATTTGCCAGGATTATAAATCCAAGCATAACACTATGCATTGGGTTTGTGTTACAAAAGTAACGCAAACCGGGCCCAAAAAGTTGATAGATTTGGGCCATAATCTGAATTTATACCCACAGTCAGCAGTGAGAATAGGGTTATTTGAGTCAGATACTGTACAATAGCAATGACTCCTAAGGAAAGACCCCATCCGAAAATACAATGAGAACGGACATCATTTGCATATTGGGAAACCATTTTTATTTGTACTTAAAGTTCTGCCATGTCAAGTGGGCTGTCTATTATACACCACCTCCGACCCTCTCACTGACTGCTCTTTTTTAAAATAAAAAAAAAACGCCACCCTCGTGCAAGAAACACCTAAAGCTCCAAGCATCTGAAAAATTCATTTCGAAAATTCCTTTATCTTCAAAAGTTAGAGCCTGGGGCTTTTATCCTCTTAGTCTTATTAGATGGGGAGTTGGACAACAAAGGGTGGGAAAAGGCATTCCCAAAGGAAGCGGCGAAGCGTTTCATCAGAGCATCAAAGGCAGGGAATAAGCTAATCCGAAAATTACCACCTTAATGTATTGCGAACAGTGGCAGCTCACAGCTACTGCAAAGCAGAAATTAGCGAGGCCTGGCCCATTAGACACAAAACACAGCGCCCTCTCCACTCCCATCAAGCACTGCAGCGGCCTCCACTCATGAATGACTCCTCTAAAAGGTGAATGGTGATCTTCACAAAGATCAGAACCATGGGACCCATCCTGAAAACATTTTGCACATCTGAGTGAAAATTGGTTGACAAAATGTTGCATCTTTGCCTGCAATTGACAGATCCTGGTTCAGAGAATCAGAATGTGCAGAGTTTTAGAGGTGCTAGTTGGTCTTACTGTAATGGAAAATAATCAGGTGGTTGGACTGAATTTCTGAAAAGTAAGTGCGTTTTGGGTGAGAGGCAGAATGGGTACACCATTGGCGTGTCGCGGGAGGCGGTATTACTAATGTTGTGAGCACCCACGAAGTACTTCATTTTTCGGTGTTGACAAACAATACCAATTGGTCGGCACTCATTTCACTTCTGTGGGTGCATTTAGTGCAGTGAGTGGGAGAGTATTCTGAACACATATACCTACAAAGGGCCAGGAGCATAGCTACTTTAGTGCACTAGGTGCAATGCCTATAGGGCCAAGTATGTGGGAGGCCGGCTCCCCTCCAATTAATGCTCTCTTTTAATACCCACATGGGTTGTTAGGGCTAATTTTCCTTGTTTGAATTTGGACGAATGGCACCCTTGTGTGGGAGCTAAATCCCAATAATTTACTGAACCTAAATAATCAGTACACCCCAGATTTTACCTCCAGCAGTTTGGCTCCATGGTTCTTGTTGATGACCACCCTCCAAACATTAAACCCACCACATTAGCATAGTAAGAATCAAATAGTAACGGGGGCCACTCAATAATTGATTTCTAGATTGAAGGAAAAAGGTTTAAAGATTTATTATGGAAATCCTAATATAAACAATACAAAAAAGTGTAATAAATGGCATGAAGACCCAGATACAGAACATAAAATCAGAAACCCGAATAATAATTCCTATTTAAGCAATCGAATCTCTCCAGATTCTAGTGTCAAACTCTCTCAAACAGAAGTTCATACAAGAATTTTCTTCTGCATGCCTACATTGGACCTTCCAATGGAAGCCCTTCGAAATGATACACAGAGAACACAATGGACAACTTCATTCACAATCCATGCTTTCTAATGAAAGTTACTATCTATGTCATAGCTCACTGTGTTCCACAGAAACTGTAAGGAGTGAAGACTTGCAGAGGGTCACTGATTGGGAGGGGGAAAGAGCAGGAGCAAGATGAGCAGAACACCAGAAACTTACATCCATTTTATTAAAATGGTGTCCCACATGAAAAGATGGAATAACTACACTACATTATTAATCAAGCTTATAAGCAAAATAATTCGGTTGTTTCAATGCAACATCATTATTTTATCGGTTACTACTATGTGCAGCATAAAAATTATTATTTTGCTCAAATAATTTGTCACTCAAATTGCACATCATAAACTATTTCTACACTTGCTACAATGCTTTCAAAGGGTGAAAAGAATGGGTTTTCCTCTACCAATTTTCCCCCCAGAAGTATTCCAGGGAGCGGCTTCTCCGATGTAACATCTCAGGTAGGCACACATCATGTAATACTTTTGACTTTAGAGGGACTGGGGTGTTTCAAATGTGCTCACTTTCAATTCTCTTGTCGAATGAAATAGCGTGAAAAAATCATTTAACCCCTTCCCATCAAACTCCTGACTGTGTGTCACTAAAATTACATGTTGTGATTAAAAATCAATCCGTAATCAAGCATAAGTATGATTTTTTTGATAATTTAGACCCACAGGCCCCAAGATAGCTTCTCTCACTGAGACTTGGGCTGATGAGGCATCAGCCTTGATTTAGCAGCCGCGATCCCAGCTGGTTATGCTATCTCTAGCCTACATCATGCTTCCAATCGTGGAGGAGGTTTAGCGGTTGTTCACAGTGACAACCAGGAGATTTTGTGTAAGACAACCAACTAAACAGATTGTGATGCACTCCCTTTTAAATGCAAACTCACCAACGATCTTGTCTGTAATGGACTGTTAATTTACAGGCCCCGGGCCCCAGAGAAAATGTTCTACTATCGTTAAACAAGTTTATCGAATCTTGCACACAATACCCTAACTACACCATTTTAGGCGACTTTAATTTTCACTTAGAAGATTTTACTAATCAAGAAACAAAACATCTTATCGATAATTTGAGCTGTTTTGACCTCAGACAACTGATGAATACTGCCCCATATATGGCCATATCCTGGAAGGCATCTTCTAGGGTGACCCTTACCTGCAGTTGGAAGCTGTGCTGCCGCTAGCATGGTCTGAAAATAAAGCCATTAGCTTCACTCTAAAATTTTCGGCCGCAAGTCCTCAGTTGATAAATCTTTGCAGGTTATAAAATCTCAGGCTTGGAATAAAATTAACAAAACTGAACTCATAGAAAGCTCTTATGGAAGAAAGAGTGATTACATTAATTGAAACTACCAAGCCAGGGGCCCCCTTTGATCCTTGCTCCCCTAAAATCCTTCATGAAATAGCAGGTACGGTAGCATTACCCATATCACCCTACAGAATAGCATCATTCTTTCCAGACACTTCCCTAACGATTGGAAAAAGGCATCCATACTTCCTCTGCTAAAGAAATGCACTCTTAACTCCAATGAGAAAAAAAATGATGACCCTATTTTACACTTGCCAATACTGGCAAAGATCCTTGAAAAACATCTCAATACCGAACTGTCAGTCTTTTTAGATACAAATGAAGTCTTGAATGGTGCTCAATATGGTTTTAGAAAAAACATAGCGCAGAATTAGCCTTGATAGTTGCTACAGAGGAGAGGAGATCAGATCAATCGTGGACAAAGGCGGGAAGGCTGCAGTGATCCTTCTGGATCTATCCACAGCCTTTCGACAAAGTGAGCCACTCTGTTCTTTTAGATCTTCTTTGTTCCTTTCTCACAAATAGAGAGCAGTCAGTCTCCCTTGGAGAATTTACATCAAACTTCTTCTCGTTGCCCTGTGGTGTCCTTCAGGGGTCTTCATTGGGCCCCATGATCTTCAATGTGAATGTAGTCCCCCAGCTAGACTGATTCATTCCTTCAACAATTCCTTCTCAACAATCTCTTATGCAGATGACACCCAAATGGTGGTGGCCATCTCAAGCGACACTGATGAGCTCTCTAAAATTGCCAACAGCTGCCTAAGTGAAGTAGTAAGATGGATGAGAGATACCTGCCTCAAATTAAATTCAGAGAAACCTGAGATCCTCCTCTTTGGAAAAGATACATCTTTCTGGTATTCTTCTTGGTGGCTCCAACATCTGGGCTTCCTTACTTCCCTGGTCCTAAAAGTTAGGCATTTGGGACACATTTTTGATGCAAATCTTACATTTGTAGACCAGATCAATAAGCTTACTTCCTCCTGCTTTCTCCTCTGAAGAACTCTGATAAAAATCCTCCCATTCATCTCTTTTTATCTACAGAAAACAGCGTCACTGTGCTGGTACTTTCCAGGTTAGATGACTGTAATGCCCTCTATATGTGCCTTTAGTAACGATCCCTAAATAAACCTCAAATACTACAGAATGCAGCAGCTCGTCTTCTTAAGAAAATACCCACATTCAAATCAGTCTCTCACACATTAGTGGAGTTTCACTGACTTCCTGCCAAGAGGCTAGTAGGCTTTAAGGCACTCTGAATGAATTACAAATCCCTTCATGATACATTCCCAGAGTATCTTAGGAAGAAATTCAAATGGTATATACCCAGGAGAGCTCGCCGATCAGCTGCATCCAAAACTGTGACAGTCCCCAAAATCAACAGAGGTATCCTGGGGTGGTAGAGGCTTTGTTTCTTCTACTTGTAAACTCTGGAACAAATTGACCTGGCATCTTAAAAACCAGTCCAGACTTAACTGTTTCAGGAAACGACTTATTCTTGGCTTTTCTCATTGCCTTATTAGTCTTTTGCTGTCATAAACTTAGCAGATGATAGCACCAAGACGCCCTATGGTATTCACACACTCTACATCAATATTAATAAAGGAAAGTGTTTTCCTTGAGAAGAAAATACATGAAAATCCACATTTGTAGGGAAACTGCTCCTGCAGATTGTCCATGGTCATAGAAATTACTGCATAAGACATGGAAACTTCAACAGGCATAATTGTCATCTTAAGTTTGGGTATCTGTGAATTGGGAGGAATGCGAAAACTACTCTTCCCTTTATACATTAATTTTAGGACACCTCAGCACTACATCATTCATTGTTAGAGGACATATGGAGGCTGATTCACGAAGGCATGTAAGGATATGTAAAAATGTGATCCTTTAGTGCTCTTTTAGATGGTCTTGTATGCCTTTGTGAATTGGCCACAGAACATCTAAAAAGAAAATATTCAGGAAATATTCATAGACAGCTAGTACACATAGAAAGGACAGTGCCCTCTCTACATTTGTCCTAATAGGGAATTTGGCATTTTTAGGCCTATTCACAAAGGCACATAAGAGTACATAAAAGAGTACTCCTGTAGAACTACTTACCATACCCATTAATGGTTTTGTGAATCAGCCCTAGAGTTTCTGCCCAGTATTTATAGGATGAGTTTTTGCTCGGTAGTGGAAACCAGCATACACCTGAATAAGTGTGCTATAAAGTCTGTAACCATATGTTACTCTAAAGAAAAGATGATGTGGTTGAAATCTGAATGAAAATCAAGAAAAACATATTTGAACTATTTTTTACGTGAAGGGAATCACAGTAAATGAAAACAAACTAGTTTTGATGTTACAACATGATACATGTCATTGTAGCAGAGAATAGAACAACAGAAATTAATTTATCTTATGTCAATTTGGGTCAGCAACCGATTACCCCAGGCTTTTTCCGTGCTGCCTCTGGCACTACATTTCCCAGCACTGGTCTCAGAAGTCATGGAAAATAAAGTATGCATTTTTTTAGAGTCCTGTTTACTTTCTGTGGTTTCATCTGCTTGCCCTTTAACTGGACATTACCCATCTAGTATGGACTCTATTCAAGTGACCAAAACTGTGGATTTGCTTGATGGGCACAAAGTATCAAATCTATTGAGATATAGGCTTGTGTGATCCCACTTTCACTACCTGTGGCATTATGGTGATTTAACATTTATGGATACTTCTCAGAAAATATTAAGAATTATGTGATATTAATTGGCAAAACAAAGCTGCAAAAGGCAGAATATGAAAGAATTTAAAGTGGCAGAAAGATTTAGCTCCGCATTCTTGTCTTCCAGATGTATTTACGCATGATATCATGTGTGTTCGTGTTGCTAAGAGTAATCCTGTTAGAAATACTCATGGGAAACTCTGCTGCTTAAAATTAGACTTCACTGGAATACTTTTGAGAGTATAGTAGATACTGCTAAACATGATACCTTTTTAATGATGCATAATAGGGAGATTCCGAATGTGATGGATGTTTCAATTTTTAAACAAAAAACAAAGTGTTTGAAGGAATGCCTGAATTTTTCTCAACCTCTGGCAACTGCTTTAGGCTGCACTCCAGTCTATCATTTTTCGCCCACTATTTCACTCCTGATCAAGGCCGGACATATGCAAGTCAGCTGTGGTCCTGTTCCAAAAGGCTCTAGATGGCACCTCAAGCAATGCAGCCCTTTTCGGGCTACTCAGGCCTCAATAGGGAGCTATAGCTTAAGTCCTGTGGCACAGCAAGCACTGGTCTCACATCTGGGCATACTCACCACCTTGAAGGCATCTACTGCAGAAAACAACAAAGTGATCAAATGTCTGCCACTGGCTATCATGCGGTAGAGATTTGAAGAGGAGGGCCTCCTGGGTGCATCGATGAAGCATTTCATTGACGGTCAGACTTTATCTGGTGATTTCCCCATGCATATGACAGCCCACAAAACCTTTAAACAGATGTAGAAAAGGGTCAATAAATGCCAGAGAACTTTGACTGTGAAGTTAGGCAATCTGGTGAAGGGGATGTAATATGAAAAAAGGTGTTACTTCACCTGGGGAAAGGATTCTGATTTTACATGATTATAACCATGCTACACAGTGTAGACAAACACAGCTGCAGGGTCTTAAAAGGAGATAGTCCAGTTACAGGTTGATGCTTCTCTGTGGCATCCAGCAAACTGATGGACTTCTTCATGGCTGAAACCTCTATCCACAAAAAGTTTTAAATTAATCTTCCTAGTCCCAAGACAAAGTAATTCTTCTGAGACTACTGAAACATAGATCCATCAGGTTTTGTCTTCAGAATGCATGTTTCTAATTTTGGTTGACAGTTATTGATTTGATACGATTGACACTCCTTAAACAATTCCAGGGATTATGAATGCACATGCTGTTAGATTAGTCAAATCCAAAATCCTCTTTGGTGGGGCATTGGTGTTGTGACTTTGGGTTTTAAGAATTCTGATAAGTGTCACTCACCACCCTTCCTCCCCTTCCATATAGTTGGGGTTGGATTGTGTGTAAAAATGAAAGTGATTCTTCTTTACTTTTATATTTGTTGTCTTGGTGTTTGAGTACCTTTGACCCAATAATGTTTTTTGTGCATTACCTGTATTATTACTTCTAATCAAATAGTTAAACAATAACATAAAAATGAATACCATTAGTTGCACAGGTATTTGGACAATATATTGAGTTCTAAATATCGCATTACAGAAATATCGAGAGAAAAAAATATTGTGACACAAAAATATCATGATGCAGGAATCTAGTTGTCAAGAATATCAATTTTTTAAAGTAAGTAATATCGTTGTCAATAATATTGTTGCTGTTAATATCGTTTTCAATAAAATAGTTGTAACAATATCATTTTTTAATTATCTTTATGTGTGTTAGTTCATCTTTTACAGGTTCTGAGAATACATTTTTGAGAAGCCCAAAGTCACTTTCCAACTGGATTTACATGTCAGAAAGCCCGACATGAAAAGCCTGTCGGAAACCGACATCATATTCCAATGGCGGAAATGCCGTACATAGGGGATTATGAAAAAGCCCTGATGAAGTCAGAGGCTTACTTGGCATAACCATGAAACATGTTTGGCTTTTTTTGTTTATGAAACTGTGATGGCTTGTGCAACTGAAGAAGCCCCTATAGATTCATTATGGAGACCAACATAAAGACATTTGGATTTTGATTGGACTAGACCACTGAGCTTTCTATAACTTAGGATGCTCGAGGAGTCTTTTGCTAACTACTGTAACACTACTTTATGTACTACAAAATGCAGTTCGTGAATTGGGCCATTAAGGTCCCACTAGTAATATCATGGTATCTCCTCCCATCTGAGATACTGGTACCCCTATATCTGTACCGCCAGGAGGGGGGAGAGTAACCAAGCAGGCTACTGGGCAACTCCTAATGAGGGTGTTTGTGGTTGGGAGATGGTCGTTCTCCCACCCTAGCTCCACCATGAGGAGAGCTCCCACTGTGGGACAATCACCAGCATTTCACAGCACACAAGATATCTGAAGACCCGCCCTGTTTAGGGTCTTTCTTCCAACTTCAATTATTCCATGTATTTTTCTGTCTGGGACTGCCCGACAGCACAAATAACTATCTATGTCTACCCCCCCATCACAGGGAAAGAACTCTCAGCATGATGGTAAATTTGATTTTTTATTATCTAAAAGCAAACACCCTCTTCTTTAGATTTTTGTAGGCAATTCTGTCTGGTTCATCCTACTGTCATTGCTTGGCAGACTTGCTGGCATTCTGTATTTTGGCAGAATGTGCTCCTGACTTGTAGCAAAAGCACTTTTGGTGAAATAAGTCCACTGCTTGGCCTCCAGAGATGGTGCTCCCAATCCCACAGCAGTTTGGCCAGTGGACCATTAAACGTTAAATGAAGCCACAACTCTTATTGAGGACCTCTGACTTCCCATGTGCTGAGAAGCTCTAAATAAAACTGATGTGAATGGTGTGTAAAAACTATGATCTTCATAAAGAAGCCTTCCAATTAGAGAAAATAAGTTGCACTGAATAAGTTGGATTTCTGCAGTGCTCCTAAAAGTAAAGAATGAACAGGATTCCACGACTGACAGAGTTTTAAAAGTTCAATTACAAGCTAAAGAACAAAGAAAAAGGAGGGTGTGTAAAATGAACACGAATGCTTTCAAATAAAGATGTCAAATTTCAAGAAAACTCCACGAAAATATTTAATATCTCTAAAGACTTAAATTGTGTTATTTGAAAGCATTATAATCATAAATGGCCCTTATTACATAAAGAAGACAGCCTGGTGGTAGAAATAATGTCCTCCACTGTTGCCATCGGTGGGGTGAGAGGATGTCATGCATTTGAGGATGGTGGATATATGGCAGGGTGGTGTCTCTCCTGGTGTTGCCTAAAGGAGCAAGATTACCAAGTGTAAAGAACCCTTTGGTGGAAATCTCATCTACCACCATTTTTTTTTCCATTTGGCAGTAATTTCCAGACAGTTTTGCCTACTACCGTCCATAGGCCGTAGAATTCTTAACAAGTGACTTACACTCTGCAATACTTTACCAGGAAATTTAAGACACTAACGTTTTTTTTATGATGTTTAAATTACAACTAAACACATAGATTTTTCTAAATGGCTGATACAGTGATGACTGGCTAGTAACACGATGAACAGTGCCTAAAGAGGTCAGTGAAGAGGCCTAAGCAGGCCAAAACCTATCTGAGGTTGCTAGTGTTCCCTTGTAATTGTGGATGTAACCTCACAGTTGGGACGAAATAATCATACTGAGGTGGGGCCAAGACCTATTTACATATTTTTTGACCCTGTCTGTATGGCACAGTGAGCAAACAATTGAAAGGCTGCAATGTGCCTAACAGTAGTTACCAATGACTGACATTAATTCAAACATTCCATCCATAACCTTTTGGGAATAACTCTAATAACCCTAAGGACCTCATTTTGAGTTCAAGGCTAATTCCCGAACCCTGTAAAAACACGTGTTTACACAATGATCAGAATTCTGAGTTGTGTGATAATTTTCACACCCTTACAGATTCCCTGATAAAATCTGGCAGACAAACCTGACAGAATTTATCCGGGTAAAAGTCCTTCAACGACCCTTGACCCTGTTCCAGGTAGGTAGCTCCCCACGCCGCACAGCACCACCTGTGTGTCCGTGTCCCTGAGTCCACTGCTGCCACTTCTGCTGGAAGTTCGAGGCCCTCGTCCACCCACAGGCTGCCACCTGTGCCTCATCCCTGGTGGCCAGTGGTAGGCCATAGGTTCTGTGCCCTCGCTCTGCCCTTTATTTTTTCCTGTCTGCCCGCTGTGTTTTTGCTCTGTTCTGCGCTGTAATTTCTGTTTTTATTTTTTCCTGTATTGCTTTGTGCCATTTTGTGCCCTTCTGCTAATTCCACCCGCTTGGCGCTCCTGTTCTCGCCCCCCTGATCACACATTAGTCCCACTCTCGCTTCCCAGCTGCTCCTCCCTCCCACCTCCCCTTCTTATGGCGGCCGCGGCGCGCCAAAGACAAGCCAGTCTGCGCCCGTCCGTGCCTGGACCACGCCCAGCGCCAGAACCCATGGCCTCCGCGAACGCCACGACACCCAACGCCGCTACGACACCAACACCCTCTATGCACTCAACGCCGGCCGATCACACACCTGCCTCCGGGTCACCCCGAAGCGGACTCATGGACCCTTCTCCTGCCGGAACTGCCGCTACACCAGCCTCTAAACCACCACTACGCCCACCGGGGTAGGTCGCAACACCCTCCGATGCCTTCTACTCAACACCCGCTCCACCCGCAAGCACGCCATCGAACTCTGGGACCTACTCGACTCCACCTCCCCAGATGTCGCCTTCCTGACGGAGACCTGGATGAACCCCTCCTCGGCACCCGACATTCCCATAGCCATCCCTGACGGCTACAAGATCACCCGCAGGGACCGCACTAACGGAACAGGAGGAGGAATCGCCATCGTCCACAGAAACACCCTCAGAATCTCGACCAGCACCGACGACCCGCTTATCACTGCCGAACGCCTGCACTTCCAGGACCACACCGACCCCAACACCACCCTCAGAGGAACACTCATCTACAGACCCCCCGGCCGCAGTTCAGCGACTCCATCCCCGACTTCGTCAGCACGCACACCATTGCGTCCACGGACTACATCCTCCTCGGAGACCTGAACTTCCAACTCGAGAACACCAACAACAGCAACTCCACCACCCTGATCGATAACCTTGCCAACCTCGGACTCAAACAGCTCGTCACGACTCCCACCCACTCTGCCAGACACACGCTCGACCCCATCTTCTCAGCCAGCAACCACGTCACCTTCAGCTACACCACCGAACTCCACTGGACCAACCACAGCAGCATCCACTTCACCTTTGAGAAGCCTACCATGCACCACCGCACACAACGGGCCACCCACTGCAGCTGGAGCAAAGTCACCGAAGACCAGCTAGTCACCACCCTCGCCTAAAACCCACCAACGGACACTACCTACACCGACTCCGCCGCCCTCAACCTCAGGCAATGGATTGACGACTGCGCCAACACTCTTGCCCCGATCAAGAAACCCTCAAACAGACGCACCGACAGAAAAGCCAGCTGGTTCACTGCCGACCTCCAGGCATCCAAGCAGGCCTGCCGTAGGCTAGAGAAGAAGTGGCACCACGAACAGAGACCAGACAGCAACACAGCCTACAAGAGCACCATCCACAGACACCACCAACTCATCTGAACCGTCAAATGGACCTCCTTCAAAGAGCACATTGACAAAAATGCATACAACAGCAAAGAGCTCTTCAACATCATGAAGGAACTCTCCAACCCCAGCTCCAACTCCAATGACATCCCGCCATCACAAGACCTCTGCGACTCAATAGCCACCTTCTTCTACCGCAAGATCGCAGATATCCACGACAGCTTCAGCATCCAGGCCCCCCCGACAGACACAGACACCTCAGACTCGCCATCCCCTAGCCACATCGACATCAACCGCCTGCTTTCCTGGACCCATGTCAACGACGAAGACACCATCAAAATCATGAACACCATCCACCCCGGTTCACCTTCCGACCCCTGCCCGCACCACATCTTCAACAAAGCAAGCTCCCCCATCGCACCCCATCTCCGCAAGATCATCAACAGCTCCTTCGAGACCGCCACCTTCCCGGAGAGCTGGAAGCATGCCGTGATCAACGCCCTACTCAAGAAACCCAAAGCTGACCCCAAGGACCTCAAGAACTTCCGGCCCATCTCCCACCTCCCGTTCCCGGCGAAAGTCAATGAGAAGATTGTCAACAGGCAACTGACCTCTTTCCTCGAAAAGAACAACATCCTGGACCCGTCCCAATCTGGATTCCGCAGCAACCACAGCACCGAAACAGCCCTAATCGCCGCAACCGACGACATCAGGGCCATGATGGACAACAGAGAAACTGCGGCCCTCATCCTCCTGGACCTCTCGGCTGCCTTCGACACTGTCTACCACCACACCCTCCACACACACCTCCACAACGCAGGGATCTGTGACAAAGCACTGGACTGGACCAGCTCCTTCCTCACCGGCAGAACCGAGAGTGCCTGCCTCCCCACATTCCGCTCTAAAGACACCAAGATCATCTGCGGCGTACCCCAAGGGTCATCCCTCAGCCTGACATTCTTCAACATCTACATGGCACCGCTCACCAACATCGTCAGATCGCACAACCTCAACATCGTCTCATACGCCGATGACACCCAGCGGATCCTCTCCCTCACCAAGGGCCCCACCACTGCCAAATCCAACCTCCATGAAGGAAGGAAGGCCATCGCCGAATGGATGAAGATCAGCCGCCTGAAACTGAACTCGGACAAGACGGAGGTCCTCATCACCGGATCTACCCCCTCCGCCTGGGATGACTCATGGTGGCCGGCCGCACTGGGAGCTGCACCGACGCCCACTAACCAAGCACGCAACCTGGGCATCATCCTGGACTCCGCATTGTCAATGACCCAGCAAGTGAACGCCGTCTCCTCCTCCTGCTTCAACACCCTCCCCATGCTCTGCAAGATCTACAGATGGACCCTCACTGGTACCAGAAGGATGGTCACCCAGGCCCTCGTCAGCAGCAGACTGGACTACGGCAACGCTCTCTACGCAGGAACATCAGCCAAACTCCAGAAACTACTACAACGCATACAGAATGCCTCTGCACGCCTCATCCTCGACATCCCCCGCCACAGGCACATCACAGCCCACCTGAAAGACCTACACTGGCTCCCCATCAACAAGAGGATCACCTTCAAACTCCTCACCCACACTCACAAAGCTCTCCACAACACCGGACCAGCATACCTCAACAAACGACTCACCTTCTACACCACAAACCACCAGCTTCGCTCTGCTGACCTCGCCCTCGCCACCGTCCCCCGCATCCGCCGAGTGACTGCCGGCAGCAGATTGTTCTCGCACCTCACCGCAAAAACCTGGAACAACCTCCCCGTCCACCTACGACAGACCCAGGACCTGCTGGCCTTCAGGAGACTCCTCAAGACCTGGCTGTTCGAGCAGTAGCAGCCCTCCGCTTCCCCAAGCGCCTTGAGACCCTCACAGGTGAGTTGTGCGCTCCACAAATATATTGATTGATTGATTGATTGACGGTGATGGAGGTGGTAGTTGAGACAGAAGCAACAAAGGTGGAAGAAAAAGAATGTGGAGAGTATAGCAGCTATGTAAGGGCATACAATGCATCCAAGGTCTCCAACATCTACAGAAACCTCAAACCCCAGCTCAAGGCCACCGACTTCTTCAATCAACACAACGACCCCGCTACCACCACAGACATCTGACTAACTGAAAGGAGCCATCTCTCCCAACAGGACACTGCCTCCATCATGAACTCGGTCCACTCAAGGGCCCCAACCAACCCATGCCCTCACCACATCTTCAACCAAGGCAAAGCCAGAATCATCCTCTTACCTTGTTCAACACCTCAATTGCCATAGCCACCTTCCCCGAGGACTGGAAATGCACAGAAGTCAATGCCCTACTAAATAAATTATTAGCAGACCCCAGAAAACTCAACAACTACAGACTGATCTTCCTGCTGTCGCTCCCAACCAAAGTATTAGAAAAAAGCCATCAACCAACATCTCTCTTCACATTAGGAATGGAACTTCCTACTTGACTCCTTCCAATCCGGATTGTGCAGAAACCACAGTACTGAGAAATCCCTCATCGTGGCTAACAACATCTGAGCCCAACTTTACCAAGGAGAAACTGCGGCTATGATACTCCTAGACCTCTCGGCAGCCTTCATTACGGTCTCCCACCACACATCACAAGGCTGCGCAACATAGGCTCCAAGGAGCCGCTCTCAGATGGATCGCCTCTTTCCTCACTGGGAGAATGCAAAAGATCCACCTTCCCCCCTTCACTTCCAAACCCAAGGAAATCATCTGTGGAGTACCACAAGGATCCTTGATTAGCCGCACCTTTTTCAGCACTTATATGACATCTCTGGCCAGCAACGCCAAAACCCATTGACTCAACAACATATCCTACGCCAACGACACACAGCTCATTCTCCCTGAAGACCCCACTAACACCATGACCAGCTTCCACAACTGCATGACAGACATCACTAACTGGATGAAGGGCAACTGCCTGAAGCCCAACACAAACAAGACAGAGGTACTGATTTTCAGAAACAAAAGCTCTCCATGGAACACATCCTGGTGGGCTCAGAACTCGGACCTACTCCTACCCCCACTGGCAACGCTAGGAACCTAGGCAAGATTTTGGACAACAAGCTAACCATGATGACTCAAGTCAACTGCATCTCCTCCTTCTGCTTCTTCATCCTCCTTATGCTTCATAAGATATTCAAATGGCTACCCCAAAGCTCAAGATGCACCATCACCCAGGCCCTCACCTCCAGCCGACTGGACCCAGGCCCTCACCTCCAGCCGACTGGACCACTGCAGTCAGACATGTCCTGGATCTCCCTAGATAAACACTCCTCACCCCCTACCTCAAGGATTTCCACTCGCTCTCTGCACAAAAAATATGCCAGTTAAATCTCCTGACCCATGCATACAAGGCCCTACACAACTGCGGACCTGCCTACTTAAACCACAGCCTAAACTTCCATCTGCCCACATAGCACCTCCACTCCATGTTCCTTTCTCTATCTCTCATCCCTGCATCCAATGTAGCAGATGCAGAGGTTTCTCCTTCTCCTACCTAGCAACAAAGACATGGGATGAGCTACCCTTTCATCTACAGACTTCCAGATCCCTTCAACAGTTCTCAATGTCCCTGAAGACCTGGCTATTCAGCTAATCAACTGGACCCTGCCATTGCCAGATAACCTCACAGGCGACAAGTAGCACTCTACAAATCTACTGATTGATTGATTGACTGTGTGATTGTGTAACAGCCCAGAGGTGTAGAAGCTTGCCATTAATGTGAACATCCAAGAAACTCTATGACTCATCTGGAGATGACAAACATAAGAAACAGGCTAGTAAATGGCATGCTTGCTGGATAAGGACTATTTTAATGAACTGTGGGTCCTGAGAAAGAGTCAACGTGGGCACCTGGATCTCTCTACAAGGTTACAGTCCATTCTGGTTATCACAGCAGGTATGCAAAACAGAAGATATATTTTCTAGTAAACATACTAATAAAACACAATGAAAACAAGGATTGCAAGGTTAATGATTCTCCATTTGGCAACAGCATTCTGGGATATGTCCACAGATTTGACATCTTTCACCAAATAGCTAGCAATAACTTCCGCTCAAATATCCACATGGTAGAATCAGGGCCCCCAGGCCTATTTTTTATAATGTTAGGTGGCTAAGATATTTGGATGGAAGCTGAATAAGTTGTCACCAAACAGGATGGTTGAGCAATGTGGTGGGACAAGGTCTCATCCAATACATGCAGGGCCCCACAAATACAGCAGGTCATATGCTGGTGCTAGTTCCTGTCCCTGGATCACTGACAGAATATCGACAGTCAGAATATCGAGGTACAAAAATATCGACACAAAAATATCGATGTCCAGAATATCGAAGTCCGAACTACATAATGGTAAGTACAAAAATATAGAGAAAAAAATACCCGCTCCTAAAAAAATAACACAATTAATATAATTAGCAATTAATCAATTAAAAAAAATTGATTACAATTAATAATTAATTAACAATAAATGTATTATCAATAACAATAAATAAAAAATAATAATTACTCTATCAAAATTAAATTATTTCCCACCCTATTCCCCTATAAACCCAAAACCCGCTCCTAAGAAAAATAATACAATTAATATAATTATCAGTTAATCAATTAATGCAAATTAATTACCAATTAATAATTAATTAACAATAAATTAATTATCAATACCAATATATAAAAATAATATTTACTTTAATAAAATAAAATTACTTCCCACCCTATTCCCCTATAAACCCACAACCCGCTCCTAAAAACAATTAACACAAATAATATAATTATCAATTAATCTATTAATAAAAATGTATTTCCAATTAATAATTAATTAACAATACATTAATTATTAATGTCAATAAATAAAAATTAATAATTACTTTATTATAATTAAATTACTTCCCACCCTATTCCCCTATAAACCCACAACCCGCTACAGAACTAAAATGCAAAATTAAATTAAAAATAATTAATAATTTCTAAAAATTATTATTACATTTACTATAATTAAATTACTTCCCACTTTATTCTCCTATAAATCCACAACTTGCTACGGAACTAAAACCCAAAACTTACTTTAAAAAAATAAATTAATAACTTCTAAAAATGTAATACGATACTTAACAAAAGATATAGAACACATACATATAAAATACATGCTAAAATACATAACACTAATATAAACATCAATATTATTAACAACGATATTTTTACAAACGTTATTACTGACTTCGATATTAAAAAAAATGATATTTCTTACCTTCATGTCGATATTCTGGTCACCAATAGTCTTGATGTCGATTCAATCCCTTCGATATTTCCAACTCAATATTTTTGTACTCTGAAAATAAAAACTTTAAAGTAAAAGCTGCTGAGAGCAACCTTAGCCAAATCTCTCCAGTAAGGAGTTTCACAAACCTCATCTCTGAGTATATGACCATAATATAAAAAAGGCTACAATCTTATGTTGCTCATGAGTCTCCAAAAGCCTTTCAGTTCTTTAGCTCTTACTGCAGATACTTATTTATAACTTATACTCTGTTTCATGTTATTATAATATCTCAACAATAAAGTCTTTATTATCAGAGAACATATACTTTCACATTTCCTTCCTCTTCTTTTTTCTAACTGTTTCTAGTATCTCACATTTCTCCCATCTCTCTGGATCAGTTGCTTATATTTACCTTTCTCCAAGGTAGAGCCTGGTTCTTGTTTTATCTCTTGCTCATTCAAAATTCTTATGGGCTTGACAATGCAGGAGAATACTCCCTCTTCTCTATTTGTTGATAATGTCTTTGGCCACAGGCATTATTCAATCTACAGCGAAGGAGACAATTGATACCTTCTCTGCCTTCACAGGATTCATTAAATCATAACATGTTTTGTTCAATGTCTGTCCTTGTGGCAATCTCCAAACTATTTGAGAGTGCTGTGGTTTACAGTTCTGTGATTACAGTGATTTATCCAAATGACTGAATGGCTTTCATTTTGGGATCCCCTTCAGCTATGGCAGAGAATTGTTACTTTTTACATTGTTTAGAATTTGGAAATGGAAGCTACGCTGTGGTGGTGGCACTGTTTTCTTCTTTTAAACCAGCCAGCGCCTGTTTACACTATGCACCATGACATCTTATTCAGCTGTGTGCAGTCGATAAGAATTGCTGAGTTTAGTGCATGCATTCTTCTTCTTATTATTTACAAACTGCTCTCAAGCAGTTAATTTCCACAGTTTGCCTCAAAATCTTAGCTAGTTCCAACATTCCACATGGAGTCATCATTGTTACCCTGCCTCATCAATCTCTGTAAAATCTTTGGTTCTTCTTCTCCAGGGGCAGGATTACAACTATTTTGTGTAGTCTAACAAAACACATAACCTCCTTGAACCAAGTGGGGTTCTGTCTAGCATGGCTGGGAATTGATGGGTGGCAATTGTGTCAATTCTACTACCATCAAGACTGAGATTATGGACTAGCGTCACACTGCTGATGTCTGAGAAAAAGCCTTTTGATCTCAAAACACTGGGAGCTGCCCCTCCCTTGAGAAGGAGGCATAGAAGCTATCTTGGTCAAACCTGTCTATTTTTCCATTTGAAGGTACTTAAAAAGATTGTTGCCCGCATTACACTGACTGATCACACCTAGCATGATGGCAATCAAAGGTTATCACTTGTACCATGAGCATGTGCTTTAACTGACTTGCCGAAGTGACTTATATATATTTAGAATGCAGCTTCTTGCATCTTTCCAAATACAGCAAGTTTGTTCTTGCCTTTCACCCATTAGAGGCATTACCCTCCATTCCTACTGCCTCCTGGGTACATCGTAATTTTATGTGCACTGTACTCTGCCCAGGACAGTATATGACACAACACCACAGCTGCTAAGGGACAAATGAGACCTTTCTTTCCTTATGGTATGCAGTTGTTAGCCTATCAATTTATGCTGCCCAAAGTGAATTATGAATTTAATAAGAGCTTATGGAGCTTTACGAATAATTGCAGTAGACCAGCCTGACCTGAAAAGAGAATTTGAACAAGGACAATATTTAGATGGATTCAATGATGCATGATGGAAATTACAGCACAATTAACCATTGCTAGTGAAAAAGTGGAGGAAATGCAAGGAGATGTTATGAAATCAGAGTCCTCCTTCAACCAGTTAAATGTCAAAACCATTCAGCTTTATGCTAACTTCAAGATTGATACTAAAATAGATGATCTTGAAAACCGAGCCAGCTGCTTAAATCTTCTGAGTTAAGGAATCCTAGCAGGACTGGTAGGAACCAATACAATGGTGTTTGAAGCGATAGTTCTTCAAAAGGCATGCCCTTGCATCCAAACAGGAACTAAACACTAATTAATTCAACAGGTTCATAAAGTCACACTCCCCTAGACTTTAAAGAAGAAAGAAATATCCCTGGCCAATCTCAGACCTTTTGGAGAACTTTCTGTCCAGAAAGCTAGAGCTAACAGATTGATTGTTATACCCTACAAGCACTACCAGAGCAGCAACAGAAAGATGATGGCAGCGTTAGAAATGATTTCGCAATTTTCTATTTTATTGTAGCAACAGTTTATTCACAGGATCCTATTCCTCTCTAAATCATTTGTAGTTTTCTTTTTTGCTCCATGTATGAAGAATCACACAATTTGTTTGAAATACATAAAATCCTTGCAAATAAGTTGGTAACTAAAACAGTCTGAGGGACTGTGAGAGTTCAGGTTTAAAAGGTGTCTGTAGTAGAGAAAACTTTGGTGCCGATTACGATCCGGTAAAAACCGGGTACGAACCGTCGGTCGGAGCGTTTTCTCCGTCCGACTCGTACCCGGTTGTAAAACTTTACAAACATGGAATTACGATTCGCACGGAAACACCATTTCCGTACGAATCGTAAAAAACACCGACCGACGAAATTATACGTACCAATGTGATCCGGGAATGCTGCGACGTGACGTCGGGACGCTTTCAGGCAGCGTTTCACGACCCAGGAAGTACGATTCGAACCGACAGCAGTCCGGACGGCAATATTTTCACGGCACCCAAAAAGTGCCGGAAAAGCGAAGTACGGTGCGAAACGACCAGAGTAGGTGGCCCGGTACGCGCCGACCCCCCCCCAGCCCCCGTACGTTCGAGTCGTACCCCCCAGCCCCCATATGTACGTGCCGACCCCCCCAGCCCCCTTACGTTCGAGTCGTACCCCCACAGCCCCCGTATGTACGCACCGACCCCCCCAGCCCCTGTACGTTCGAGTCGTACCCCCGTGTATGTACACCCGTGTACGTGTCGAACCCCCGTGTATGTACACCCGTGTACGTGTCGAACCCCCCCGTGTATGTACACCCGTGTACGTGTTGAACCCCCCGTGTATGTACACCCGTGTACGTGTCGAACCCCCCTGTGTATGTACACCCGTGTACGTGGGGTATGACACGTACACGGGTGTACATACACGGGGGGTTCGACACGTACACGGGTGTACATACACGGGGGGTTCGACACGTACACGAGTGTACATACACGGGGGGTTCGACACGTACACGGGTGTACATACATGGGTGGGGGTACGACTCAAACGTACATGGGTGTACATACATGGGGGGTTCGACACGTACACGGGTGTACATACACGGGGGGGGTTCGACACGTACACGGGTGTACTGTATTTTTTTGTAGCAACTTACTCTCAGATTTTGTGACTAAGCAATAGGAAGTAAAGTTGTTCAGAAGTGTAAATTACCCAAAAGTGTAAGTTACATTTGTGAAACAGGACCATGCATTCGTTGGAGCTCTCCACTTCCTGATGGAATCGTACACATCTACCCTACTCAAAATCGAGGAAATCCCTGACCACAATGGTCAAATCTAAATTGCTTAATAGATCAAAGGTTATGTAAATCCCATATTTAAATTGCACTGCTGACGTGGAATCATTGTAGGATAATCTTTCTTAGTGAAGACAACATTTGTTTCTGTAGTAAAAAGTACAGGTAATGACTTTTGTGTAGCAAACCAGCATTGAAAATGTCTCTAGGCGCTGGCTGGCTATTATAGGATCCCTGAGCTAGGATGAGAAAAGATGAAAGTTTGCTCTTAAAAAGCCAAACTACTATTAACTTGAAAATTTGGGAAGCCATTCCAGAAATGAGCAACCCGGTCCTTCTGCAGATATAAGGGCAGAGTTCTTGAGCAGATATAAGGGCACATTTTGCTACATGTGTAGCTAGGGGCTGATTTATGAGGGCATTTATGAAGGATGGTAAGGCATTAAAAGTGAGTTTAGGCCTCTACCTTGGAAGCCAATGAAACAATATTCTGATGGCAGAGACTGGCCCTCTTTTCCTGAGAGAAATATCCAGAGAGACTACTGCATTTTGAGCACTCTGTAAGTGAACTTAACAAATGTTTTCAATGCGTATTCACAAATTACTTATTGATAGATTGTGTGAATTTTGGGAGCTAGTAATGCACAAGTGACAAGAAGAAATGAATACATGAATAATAACATGTATTGGCAAAGCCAATAATAATACTAGCATTGGCAAGTGGGCAATACTTTTTTATTTTGTGTTTTTGCTCATATGATTATTTTTTACAAAAATATAAGAAATATGAAAGTAAAGGAGTGACCCAGCAGCCCTGCAACACCAGACATGGCACTAAAGTGCACTTATTTTTGGGAGACGAGGCACATATGATCAGGCAAAATACTGTCACTCACAGTGCAAGACAGCCAGTGGATGACATGGGCTATCCACAGTCTGATGCTACATTCTGTGGTGGGATGGAGCAAAATGTGACTGACACTTGAAAAAGCCAATGGATGAAAAGGGATGGCGAAACCGCCTGCCTGTGTAGGTATATGTATGTATTTTTGTTAAGAATGTTTTGAAAAAATGATGCTGGTGGATAGCTAAAACTGACTCTAGGTCAGGCCTAAAAATAGAGTGAAAGAAGTCCAAAGAAACAAGATTTGAGTGAAAGCTTTTCTGTTTTAAGCAAATTTATTGCTTAATTTTTCTGCCAAAATCATGATAGGCAACGGATCAAATACGTTTTCCTAATTATAGTGTTTGGTAAATAGAGAAATATTGGAACTCTTTTGTTTCCCACTATACACTGTAGGCCTGTGACATAAGCACTGGAGGGATGAGTTGAAGACAGGCATAGAATGTGGAGTTCAGACTTATATTCAGCAGATTAAAATAAGTGTACAACTATACGCCATGTGTGGTTTGGTTATTGGCAAGTACCCGGGCCTGGTAGGACGCTACAACTGGTGACAAGATAGGGGATACAAAGCCCATACACTGAAAGTACTCTTCCAGAGAGCTTGCCTTGGTCCAGAAAACAGCTCATGCATGACAGGTGTGCCGCAGTCGAAGTGCAGAATCGACGCTGTCTCAGCACAACGCCAGCCCATGTAAATACCTGAAGGTAAAGGAAGGGACATTGAAAGTCCACATGTCGGTGGCCTGGAACTGAATGAAACGGCCTCAAATAGAAGGTACTCCGCCAGTACGCAAATTAATGCCATATAATAAATGGAGTAAAACCGCTAAAGGTGGATGCAACCAGGTTATGAAAGCTGCACATAGCAATAATTCACTACAGATTAAACTGAAATGCATGTGCTACGAATCAGAGATTAATCAGTTGTTTGCGAATAAACATTTAAGTACGAAGCTGATCAAATATCATAATGTTATCTGCTTTCATGGACTAGTGATATACAAGGTTTATCTACTTACGGAAACCATTAACAAATCATCGTTCCACAGCATGCTGTGGAGTGGGCCCCAGAAGGAGGGTCACTGGGGTTGTGTTTGAAAGCTGCGTGGCCCACCACCAAAGCTGCCGCATTGAGACCCAGAACAACTCCCTAGACCGCCCTCAAGCAATGAGCTCCTATGGAGAGCCAGGGCGAGATCGAAGCTCCAAAAGAAATTAAAGCTAACCCCGAAGCCAGCACATCACAAGTCGCTAGAGAAGCTCTGCCTAATCAAGTTCCACAAGAAGTATCTGAGAGACCACTACTGTGCACCAATGTATGTACGGCTGCTGCATTGTTGAAACCGCCACCTACATTTGATACTGCCAAGAAACATAATATTGGCAATAGATGGAATGCATTGATAGAGACTTTTGAAGATTTCATAGATGCCAAAGATAAAAATGATCAAACAATTATAAATTATACAAGGAACATGGCTGGCGAAGCAGTGAAAGAAGTCATGAAAAAGATATCACAAGAAGGTGAAGTGACATATGATCACATTAAAACAGCCTTGAATGTCAAATTTAATCAAGTGCCAAATGTGGATTATGAAAGATACATATTCAGTCAAGATCGCCAGAGAACAGGTGAAACAATCGATGAGTTTGTTGAAAGACTGGATGTTGTGGTTTAGCACTGTAGATTCAATGAGTTTAACGATAAGGAAGCTACCCGCTTCAGAGTAATTAATGGATGTTTGTCAGATTCCATTTGACGACGAATGCTGAAGGAAACTCTGAGCTTAGCTCAGAACAGCGTGCTGATCATCAAGTGACTGACACGGAGACAGGAGGCACCCAAAGTGTGTCAGTCATGAGCATGAAGAGTAAGCCAAATTATAAGGCTGAAGGACACAGGGTGATGTCTCCACAGAAGAAGAAAATGTGTTACAGATGTGGATAGTCATTTTCACACGAAGGCAAATGCCCTGTAATTTGACAATTATGCATCAGCTGTGGTAAAGCAAACCATTTCGTGATGGCTTGCAAGGCGAACAGAAAAGTAAGTGTGTCACAGCTTGAAGACAAAATGGCAGACCGGACACTACCTCAGCGATGTTCGGCGTACACCCACAAGGCCAAGTGGTCACACCAATTGGGACAGATTGACACCAAAGGAAGTCAATCGTCATCTAAATCATCCACAAAGAGTTCCTCAGTATCAGTTTCTAGTAAAAGTAACAATGACTATTGTGCAATGTTGATGTTTGCTTCAGAAAGGCATGCACATGTAGGACTGGTTGGATGTGAGCAAAAAGTCATAGTGAAGAAAAACCGTCCTGAAAAGGCACCATAAACATTCAAACATTGTCTGAAGATCACTCTGAAGAGAAATGGGTGTTGGATGCCATTCATAATTAACAGTGGTGCATCGGTGAACATCATGACTGAGGAGAAGTATCAAGAGTTATCTTCGTTACCTCAATTTATGAAGTCAGAGACTGAAGTATACACATGAGCTGACTCAATGTCCTTAAAGAGTCAAGGTTCCCTTGTAGCTACAATGAAATATAAGAAAACTGTGGTGCAAGCACCAACTGTCATACTTCAAGGAATAGCCTCGGTGCCTGTGTGCTGAGTTTTAACACTTCTGCTGATATGGGACTGATATCAGTGAACTACAATATGAACGCCCATCATGAAATTATAAGTACATTTTCTCCATTACTTTATGAGTTAGGAAAACTTAAAACAATGAATGTAAAGTTACATATACATGAGGATGTTCGTCCTGTTGCACAAAGACACAGACACATTGTGTTTCACTTGCAAGAGGCTGTTGAAAAGGAAGATAATTAATTGCTGAAACATGAAATCATTGAACACTCCACTGGTCCAATGCCATAATAATAATAGGTGATTTGTAGAGCACACTGTCACTCCATCCGAAGTTTTGCTGTGCTGAGGATTCTTTCTCTGGCTACAGAGGCCTAAGCACGCACTCTAAACAAGCACTAGATATGTCTAAAAAGCCAGGCTTTCAGTTTTTTGCGGAAAGCTGGTTCTTAGCATTCCTGTCGTAACGCTAGAAGCAAAGTGTTCCACATTTTAGAAGCCAAAAAGCTAAAAGAACATCTTCTAATCTGTGCTCTCTTTATAAGGGGTATCTCATTAAGCGAGGCCCCTGCAGACCAAAGACTTCTTCTGGGTTGATAAGGCTTCACTAGTGAAGCCAAATTTTGGGGTCCTTTCCTGTGCAAAATTCAATGACAAAAACACATAGCTTTGAAAGCCACTCTCTTGCTCACAGGGAGCCAATTAAATTTGGCAAGGGCATATCCCATGGATGAGTGTCTAGGGAGATTGAGCAGCAGATGTGCTGCTGGATTCTGCACTCTCTGAAGCTTTCTCAGTCTACTATGTGAGGTTCCAAGATATAACAAATTACAATAGTCCAGCCTAGATATGACTAGTGCCTTGCTGGACTATTGATTTCTTGGGGGCATATTATCCAGAAACGGCGTTAAAATTATAGCCACTTTAGCGGCAGGAAACTGCCGCTAAAGCGGCGATAATGGGCTTTATAATATGCCCTTGAGATTTCCCATAGAAGCCCATGTTCTGGTGTCAACATGAGCTTCTATTGGAATTCTCTGCGGCATATTATCAAGCCCATTATCGCCGCTCTAGTGGCAGTTTTCTGCCGCTAAAGCGGCAATAATTTTAACGCCCTGCTTGATAATATGCCCCTTAGTTGTTTCAGGGAGAAGGCCTAAGATTTTGTTTAATGTTTTTAAAGTTCCAAAACATTTTCCTGCTAACCTGGAGACCTGACTGTCAAATGATAGGTTATCGTCTAACCAAATGCCAAGATTTTTCACTTTTGGCTTAGGAGTCAGCACTGGTCTAAGAACGTCTGGCCACCAGGTAGTGGGCCAGATAGATGGTTGCTTTCCTAGGACCAGTACCTCACTTTTTCCGGCGTTAAGCATACGAGAGCTATAGTCCATCAATTCTGCCAGCTCAAACAGGCAGGATCTGAGCTGAGCTGCTGTGGCTTACTCATCCTGAGATAGAGTAATAATAAGCTGCAGTTCATTGGTTTATGACATAATATTAAAGTCATGATGCTCAAAGATGTCTGCTAGGGGGCACATATAAATATTAAACAGTTTAGGGCTCAGTGCAGAGTCCTTTTGCACCCCCTGCAGCAGTGGAAAAACCTCAGGAGAGAAAGGTTGTTGGACCACCTGAAAAATACGGTCCTGAAGAAACGAGGCTAGCCACCGCAAAGCAAAGTCATCTACATCGCATTTCCATAGCCGTTCAAGCAGAAGGCCATGGGATACGGTATCAAAGGCTGAACTTAAGTCCAGCATTATTAATGCAGCAGTTTTGTCCCCATCCACAATATGTCTGAGAGACTAAGAGGCTAACAGCAGTGCTGATTCCGTGCTGTACAGACGATGAAAAGCTGATTAGGTCTCGTACAGTAAGTCCTTCTCCTCAATAAAGAGTGTTAACGTGCTTCTCTGCTATTACAGAGAAGAATGGGAGGAGAGAAATAGGGTTGAAATGATCTGGTTTTGCAGGATCCAGTGCAGGTTTTTTCAGGAGTGGTACAACAGTAGCATATTTCCACCTTGAGGGAACCTTACTACATCCAAAGGTCTTATTAAGCAAATTGCAAAGTCCAGGTAAAATAGCCTCCATCCCACATCATGGGTGAGGCAGGGTCACCTTAAAAACCTGATTTCACCTTAGGCAGCAGAAGACACAGCTCTTCTAAATTTAGAATATTGAAACTGGAGAGTCCTATATTAGAGTCCAATTGTCTGAATAATGTTTGAAGACATGGAGCGTCTCTGACTGACTCTGGGAAAGTTGCATATATATTAGAGACTTTATCAAAAAATAATTGAATAATCAGATTGCAACCCACTACAGAAGAAGCAATGGATGCAGAAGCGCAATCCAGAGAGGATAGTGCTTTCACTATAGAGAAAAGCTCTCTGGGTGAATTATGAACTAACTAGATCTTATTAGCATAGAAAGGACACGTAATTCTAATCTGTCTATGGTAGTCCTTCAAGGCCTTACAATAGTTTTCTTTATCCTCAGCGCTATACTTTCTGCGTCACAGGCGCTTACAAATCTTTTTCTGTGTGAGAAGATCGTCATTAAACCATTCAGCCGCAGGTTTAGCCTGCCTCACTGTTGCGATTCGTCGTGGATGCAATAAGATCAAGTTCTTCAGTTATCTAGTTCTCTACTTGTTGATTTGCCATGTCAACACAATCACTAAGAGTTGGACAATTCCATGGGATTCTCCTATTGTAGTATTGCCGAAAAGAGACTGTGAAGGAACTGTATGCATATGCATTGAATATGCGTCAGACCAACAAAGCAATTGAGCGAGAGAGACACCCAGGTTCGCACATTGCTGATATAATAATTCAACTGAATCAGCAACGTTCTTGTCTCGACTCGACTTAAATAGAGAATATCACCAATTGGAGCTTGATGAATAATCCAGTTACATTGCAACCTTATCCACACATATTGGTCTGTTTTGCTACAACCGATTGAGTTTTTGTGTATCCTCTGCTGCAGAACATTTCCAAGACGTCACTCGACTTATCATACAGCCTGTAGTTATTTCAAGATACCTAGGACAGGGACTGAGATCCCGCCCCAGGCAAAAAACGCAGAATATAATTACAGAGCCCTTCACAAAATATATCTCCTGTCTTTGGTGGAGGCCTTAGAATCCTCAGCTCCTCCTCTGCTTGGAAACTCTGAAGTAGATGCCCTTGCAATTGAAACTTGGCTCAGGACAAATATTGAGGCTGTAGCCCCTCTGACCTTCCGCACCTCCAGGAGGACTAGTCTCTCTGCCCCTTGGTTCAACTAATCCCTGAGAGCCAGGAAAGGTGAATGCAAATGTTTAGAAAGGAAGTGGTGTAATCATTATACATTGGAGGATAAGCTGATCCATAAGTCTGCCCTAAAATCCTATTATCTGCAGGTGAAAGAGGCTAAGAAGAGCTGTCTGCAGGTTAAGATTGAGATCGCTAGCAACAAGGACTAGAAATTCTTTAGCATAGTGAAGTCGTTCACCTCCCCCAAGGCGGCAGCTAAGGAATCTCCGCACTCGGCGGAATGGGCCAGCAAGGTGGCCTTATTCCTCCACAATAAGATTGTCACAATCCAACAGTCCTTCTCCTCGAATATAGGGGAGATCCTGGCCCCACATCAGACACTGGACAGAGAATCTGGTCCCTGGCAACCCCCGGTACTATTACAATTCCCCGCTATACAACTGGACGAATCGCTCACATATCTCAAGGGCCTTAAGTTTGGCTCTCCGGTGGATGCGTGTCCTGCAAATGTTTTAGCATTTGTAGCCTCCACTATAAACCCACTGGTGAATATGGTGCTAAACCCATCCCCTTCCACCGGCATTGTGCCATCCTTTTGGAGGCAGGCATAAATTCTGCTGCTCCTTAAGAAACTGTCCACGGACCAGAAAGTTCCTGCAAAATATAGGCCTCTCTTCCTCCTCCCGGCTCTCTCTAAGATACTAGAGAAGCATGTTAACAGAGCAATCTCGGATTATGCAGAAAGTCACAATCTACTGCATATGACTCAATCTGGCTTTAGGGCCAATTACAGCACTGTGACAGCCCTGCTTGACCAGGGGAGACAGAGCTATCCTCATACTACTTGACTAGACTGAGAAACATAGGCATCAGGGGTGCTGCACTATCATGAATAACATCCTTCCTGGTGGATAGAAACTAGTAAATCTGGATGCCCCCTTTTGCCTCCCCATACCCAGTATGAAAGTAGGAGTCCTTCAGGACGCCATCCTTAGCCCGACTCTTTTTTAATGTATACATGTCCTTCTTGCACCCCTGGCAGAGGCCAATGGAGCTAAAATAATCTCATATGCTGATGATACGCAGCTGATCTTTAACTGCGAGAGAGGTGCAGAGTTTGATGAGGATGGGATCAAATCCTCTCTCACAAAGGTGTTTGATTGGCTCAAGGCAAAGCAGCTTAAATGCAACCCAGACAAATCTGAGATTGTCTTTTTTGGCCTGCCTTCCATGAGCAACTGGAGTCATTGGTGGCCTGAGGAATTGCCCCATCCCCTCTCAGCCCAAACCACGGTAAAAAACCTTGACATCTACATCGATAGTGCCCTCTCTATGAGATCCCAAGTCCAGGCATTGGTGGGTACTTGTTTTCGCATGCTTTGCATGTTAAAAAAGTTCCTCCCGCTTCTCTCACCTGATACCAGGAAGACAGTGGCCCAGGCTCTGGTTACTTCTATATTGGACTAAGCCAACATCCTGTACCTGGGCTTGCCTGGTTACCTCCTACAGCACCTTCAAGTGGTTCAAAACTCCGCGGCCAGGGCGATCCTTAAACTTAAGCCCAGGATGCGCATGACCCCTTGTCTCAAAATTCTTCATTGCTCCCTGTGAAACAAAAGGATCAAGTTTAACGCCCTGGTGATGTTGTTCAGAGCCCTTCATGGTAAGGGGCGGGCTATCTCAAAAGGTGTGTGAGCCGCTACGTACCAGCCAGACCCTTAAGATGCTCCTCCTCTGACCTCACCTTCATCTCCAAGGTATGCTTGGCCCGTATGGGGGGCAGATCATTCAGATTTTTGGGCGCTCAAACATGGAACCAACTACCTGCCACTCTGAGAGCCACAACTGATTTAACAGCTTTAAAGAAACACCTCAAAACCTGGCACTTTCAGAGCTAGACATGCCTCTGGATCCTGTTATGCATTAACCCCCAGCACCAGGACACTCTTGTTAAGTAGCTATGTGCTTTACAAGCTCGTTTAATTAATTAATTCATTCATACAGAGGTTGTGGTCGACGCTGGCCCTGTTGGGTTGGGCGCAATCTTGGCACAGCACAGTGGACAGTTGAATGCTCGGAGACATATTGTGGCATATGTTTGCAAAAGCCTGTCACAAACATAATGTGCTTTCTTGTAACCTGAGAAAGAAAGTTTGGCAGTGGTTTGGGCTTGAGAATATATTCATGTGCTTGTACGTAAAGCCTTTCACAGTAGTGACTGATTGTCAAGCACTGTTGACAGTATTTTGCAATCTCAAAGCCAAAATGCATCATCGAATTGAACATTGGGGTTTGAGGTTGCAAGAATAGAACTATACAATCAGGGACATATTAAGGATTTTGGGGGCCCTTGCCAAACGGAATTTGAGGACCCATGTTCTGAACAGCTTTGGACTTCTGAACAAATTTCAGCTCTTTCATGCCCTCTTTGGCCAGGTCACTGACAGTGCACAGGCACACTGGTCCAACATTTAAATCTGTTTATATCTAATATTGAGGGATTGTTAGACTTGGGGGTCTCTAGTTGGCACAGGTATGCACTTGTGACAAATAGGGACCTCCTCCTCTAGTCAGGGTAAAGGGGTACACTCGTAAAACAAACCCTGCTCACCCCCTTGATAGCTTGGCACAAGCAGACAGGCTTATCTCAGAGGCAGTGTGTAAAGCATTTGTGAACACATACAGTAATCAAGTGACACACTACAGATGGACACCACACAGGTTTTATATAAAAAATAAGTATTCTGTACATAGATTTACCACAAGACCATCAAACGACAAAAACACACAATACTGTTACTTTAGATGGTAGCATTTTCCGTAGTTCTCTTAAGTTAAATGCGACACTTTAAGTCAATGTACCTTTTTGATGAGACACGCAGGGCAACGAAAGTGTAGCAACGATGTTGATGCGTTGAAGATTGTTTTGCAAAGAAATAAAGAAGTGAAGATCTTCCAGATGTGATACTCTTCTCCGATGTTGAGAGAAGACTCGACTCGATGCTTCAACTTCAGCGGCGACACCCTTTACGCGATGCGACGACAGCGGCCTTGGCAGTGACACTCTTCTCCGACGTTGCGAGACACTTCCGCTCGATGCGATGTTGCAGCGGTGACACCTCTTTACGCGATGCGACGACAGCAGCTCCGACGGCGGCACGCTTCTCCGTGGATGCGAGGTGCTTTTCTTGATGCGGTGCAATGCGACAACTACAATGGCTGTGATGGCGACACACTTCTTCCTCGATGCGAGACTCTTCTATTGATGCGGGGCAATGCGTCAGCTACGATGGCTGCGATGGCGATACGCTTCTTCGGCGTTGCGAGACACTTCCTGGATGATGCAAGACGCTTCCGCTCGATGCGATGCTGCAGCGGCGACACACTTTACGAGATGCGACGACAACAGCTCCGACGGAGGCATGCTTCTCCTTCTTGAGTCGCGCTTCCAGCTCCTTGCGACACACAGTCCCTCAGAAGGCCCAACAACAGCAGCAGGCACTTCCAAAGAACTGGGGGGTGAAGTCTGTTGTTCATGAGACTTCAGCAGAAGGCAAGCTCTTTTCCAAGCCCTTGGAGATCCTTCACAAGTTGAGCAAAAGTACACACAAAGTTCCTTTCTCCTCTCTTTGGCAGTAAGGCAGGCCAATCCCCCAGGTTCAGAGATAGTTTCCTCCTCAGCTTCTTCTGGTTCCTCCCTCAGCAGAGGTTCTGCTTGTTTTCCCAAAGTGATCTAAATTCTTGGGATCAGGGTCCCAATACTTATCCCCCAAATCCTTTGTCCTCTGAGGGCAGAGGGGCCTGTGCCCAGTCCAAACCAGTTCCTGAGCACTCTGTTTACCAGACTTCTCCTTTCCTTTCACAGTGTAGGGCAGAAACATTAGACGCCCCAAAGGAGGTGGAGCCAGCATTGTGGAAGGCAAGTACAGCCCTGGAGCACTTTGTTGACAGGATTCCTTCTCTTCATTCACTGTGCAGGGCAGCGACATCAGCAGCTCCCCAGGAGGTGGAGCCAGCATTGTGGAAGGCAGGCACAGCCCTATTCAGGTCCCAGGTGCAACTCCTCCCACCCATCTGGATGCAGATCTCTCTATTCACCACTGGGACACCTCCCCCTGTCTCCTGGAATTCCCCAGCCCTGTCACTCAAACTCCAGACAAAGGAATACACAGCCCAGCAGAGGCAGGTTTGAATGGTTAGACAAGAAAATGCCTACTTTCTAAAAGTGGCATTTTCAAACACAGAATGTTAAAACCAACTTCACTAAAAGATGTATTTTATCATCCTGAGTTCAGGCATAGTAAATTCGAATTTCTACCATGTTCTCTGAGTCAGTTAGGATTATAAAGACAGTTGTCACGGCTTTTATTCTATCCAGATTGGACTATTGTAATAGTCTTTACATCAATATCCAGGAGAGACACTTGGCTAGACTACAGATTGTACAGAATGCGGCAGCCAGGCTGATCACAGGGACACCTAGATTTGTCTCTGTGAGGAAGGGTATCAGGACACTCCATTGGCTGCCCGTCAGGCAACGAATTCAATTTAAAGCACTGTGCGTGGTTTTTAAGGCACTCAGTGGAATTGGTCCTGATTTTCTGAAACATGCCTTTCAGTGGTATGTTCCTGGAAGAGCTCTGCGCTCGGCTCAGGCTAATCTAGTTACCCTCCCCCGCTTTAACAAAACTAACTGGGGAGGTAGGAGTTTCTGCCATTGCGCTGCGAAGGCTTGGAATGGGCTGCCTCCTAAACTCAGGAAGTTCACGGACCTTCTTTCTTTTAGGAAAGAATTAAAGACATGGCTATTTAACTAAACCTCCTTATTAGCATTTCACAGACCAATCTTAGGTGGATAGCTTACAGCGCCAGGACACCTCTGGGTAACAGAGCGCTATATAAGTCTTTTTAACATTAACATTAACATAAAATGTAATAACCAAACTGCCCATACTGGCCTATGGAGAACAGGTAGCCTTGCAATAGTGAAAAACGAAAATGGCTGTAATTCATTATTAGAACATGCCACACACACCAGGGCATGTCCTACCTTATCCTTACAATGCACCCTGCACTTGGGCCTACCATAGGGGTGTCTGATATGAAGAAAAGGGAAGGTTTAGGGACTGGCAAGTGGGTGCACTTGCCCAGTCAGCATGACAGTACCAGACTGCACGCAGGCTCTGCAATGGCATACCTTAGACACATGTTTACAGGCTGCTTCTGTGAGTGGCATAATCCGTGATGCAAGCCCACCAGCAGTATTTGGATTACAAGCCCTGGGCCATCCTGGTGCATTGTACTAGGGTCTGACAAGTAAACCAAACCAACCAATCATGGAATCGCAAATTATACATTAATTTACAATAGGGAGCACTTGCACCGTGGCCCTGGACAGCAGTGGCACAGTGCCCTGAGCAACAAACGCCAGCAAAAACATATGAGGCAACAGCGAAAAATGGAAGGGAGACTCACGCAAATGTGCCAGGTCTAACAGGGATAGTGAGGTGATTTCACTATTTTATAGTAGTAGCAGCTCACTAATATATTACTGCAAATAATCCCTGTGACACACTCCTGTTTCTCATATGTGAGGTCCTGTTTTGATTTAAAAGAAACATTTCTCTGCAAAATGTATGTCATAGACGCTCACACATCACCCACATAAAAAATAAAGACACATGGTATTTAAAACAATCTCTTTAAGAATTATTCAAGGTCATCAGGGAAAGACTGTCTGCAGAACAGAGCTGGCTCTATCAGAGGGCCCCCTGAAAGGCTGGGGCCCTGAGGCAGAACCCACTTTGCCAATTCCTTAAAACATCTCTGTATATAATTCTCCATGGTCCAGGGAAAGATCAGAATCCTGTTGATTATTTTTTAAGAGTGCCAATACAGTGTCCTGGTACCTCATCTAAGACAATGGAGGCTTACATTCATTTTATTGTGAAATCAAGCACACCAGATGCCATGTCTTTAGAACTAATTGTCACAGTCATGAGTCAAGATAGTGACATGTCAAAATTAAAAGACATTGTTGCTCATCACTCTTGGGACCAGCACTCTAGCTTTCCTACTAATGACAGTGAGTACTTGAAGTTCAAATATGTAAGAGATGAACTCTCAGTGACTCAATAAGTCCTCATTCTGCGAGGTAGAAAAATTGTAATCCCAGAGAGTCTATGACAACAAGTGATCGACATCACCCATGAGGGACCTCAAGGAATAGTTACAACCAAGAGAGCTCTCTGTGACGAATCTGGTTTCCATATCGCAACCAAAATGGTTGAAAAAGAATAAAAGACTTGTCACATCTGCAACTGTCTTTCATCTCAACTCATTCAGCACCCTTTGAATATGTCAGAATTGACACATCATGTTTGGGAGAGGATTGCTATTGATTTCTTTGGTCCTCTTGAGAACAGACATCATCTTCTAGTCACTGTTGATGAATACTCCCATTTTCCATTAGTAGAAGACCTTTCATCCACTACACATGAAAAGGTTATTCAAATGTTAGATGGCATCTTTGCAACATGGGTTGCACCTGCAATCTTGAAGTATGACAACAGCCCACCATTTCATAGTCAAGAATTCAAAGACTTTCTAAATCACCTCAATATAAAGTATAAAAAAAGCACTCCTCTTTGGCCCCAGGCCAATATTCTATTAGAACCGTTCATGAGTACCCTAAAGAAAGATGTTTAGCGTGCTGCATTGGAGAAGTTCGATCTCAAAGGTGTTTTGAACACTACTCTTCTGGCTTACCATTTGACCCCTCACTCAATGACAGGGGAAAGCCCTGCAACTCTCATGTTTGGCAGAGCCATGATGGGCAAGCTACCCCAATGAACCAACCTTAGAACGAATAATAAGGGAGACAGTCACACTATGGGCTTTGTCCGCAAACACAAGATGATCATTTATGCTGACAGACAACATCATGTGAAAGATATCATCTTTTCAAGAGGAGATTGAGTGCTTATTAAACAACCCAAAAAACAGAAAGTCTGATACTTCTTTTGAGGCGGAACTGTTTATCATTACTGATATCAAAGGACACATGGTGACTCCCCAGCTTCCTGGGAAGTCTCTTACAAGAGACTCCACTCACTTTCAACATGTGGCCCACCGCTCCCCAACCATCGATGTCAATTTAGAGACTGGGTGAAGACAAACCTTTGACTCAGTGTCTGCTCATAATTCCCCATCGCCTGTGCAGATCATCAACACTTCGACTGCCAGTTCCAGATTCAACTGACCCGATCAGGACGTGTGATTCAGGCACCACGATGATTCATTAAAGAATTATAATTGCCTGTATATCTTTAATCATCTGTGTATTTATTCATGTATTTATGAGTGTATTTATTGATCTATTTAATTATTTATCGATTTTTAAGAGTTATAACCTTTTATTTAACAAAGCAGGGAATGCAGTGTCTTGTAAATAAAGAAACGCTGGAACTCTTTTGGTTCTCACTGTATACCGCAGGTCTGTGACGTAAGTGCTTGAGGTATGAGTTGAAGACAGGCTTAGAAAGTGTAGTTTTGACTTACACGCAGCAGAATAAAGACGTGTAAAACTACTCTTTGTGTGTGGTTTGGTTATTGGCGAGTACCGGGGCTGGTAGGAAACTACACTAATAACATGTCTTTCATCTCTGGCAGTACGCAACCATAGTATTTATGAATAAAAGGGACATGTTTAAGCTGTACAAGGTAATGACAGACTGTAATCCATTAGGTATATGCGTTTAGGAGGCTCCGTTTACACTTTATCTCTGGCTTAGCCTGTGCTTATCCTAACATAAAACCACTAAATATCCTTCTGCCACACTTTGTTTATTTTTATTTCTCAGGCTGGCTTCATTATGGTTCCCATTTCCAGAGGTGGCTCCTCCGCTAAGGCAGAGGAGCGTCGCCCCACTGCTCTCAGAGCAGTGCAAAAAGGAAAGATTAAATGATAATAACAATATCATTTTATTTTTAGCCGTTTTGCGCTGGCCAAACAGTGATGCGCATTTAGCTTTACTCCACATGGCTGTGTTGCATAGTCAGGTGGAGAACAGTCCCAAGGCGTCCAGGCACTGTCTGAGCAACCAAACAGGCTGCTCAGACCAATCAAGATGCTGCTGTCATGTTGGTGACAGCAGCATTGTAATTGGCTTAGGGGAGCCTGTGTGCTGCCAGTAGCCATTAAGAGAAGAAGATGGAGAAGAAGCTGCAGCCGTAATCAGGTAAGTGATATTTTTAATTTTTTATATCCCCACCACCCACGTTCTGTAGCAGCCACCACTGCCCATTTTGTAGAGTTTATTTCAGGCTTTAAAAACATTTTAGTAGCTATCAGACTCAAATGAAATTGAATGGCCTAAATTCCTTACATTGATGCATTGACTTCACAACCAAAGCCTCTGGGCTCATTTTACGACTTTGGGTGGAAAACCACAGATGTAGCACTGCATGTGAACTGATCAATACCTCAGTATGGTAATTTTGGGATTCAGTAGTACCACAGTATTCTGGGCTTTAAACTAAGGAATGTATAATAACCTGTACATGCTACACCTGGATCCTGTTTTTAGCGCTGTGCAGATGCAAGATGGTTTTGTGCATGTTCTTTTTCATGTCTTTCAATGCATACATTAACACAAAATCTTACCTCAAAATACCTCTGAGTTAATGCATGCCTTGCTAAGAGAGGCAATAATTACACTGTGTTGTCAATCTCTGCCGTCTGTAGTCCATGCACAAACTCGGAGATATTCAGGAAAAAAGTTGTAAATTGGCACCTGCAGTTTTACATCTGCATGCCGATGAAGATTTACTATTTTTTGGAATTAACAAATGTTCCCATAAGTATGCCTGGAAATCTCAGTCATAACAAAGAGAACAGTGGTTCATCTAAAACATTATTTTGACCAAAATATTTTGATATACCTTCATATATAGTGAATGTTTTCACTGTATCAAACTCAAATCAATTGTTGAACATCACATTTTTAAGAATGTTTATAAACTTAATCCAAGACACGTGCTTTAAATCAGTGCATATGTAATCATGAAAGAATTCAGATTGATAAGTTTCAATTTGTATTATATATTATGGTTCATTGATCACACTTAGGGCCTCATTATGATGCCAGGTGGAAAGCCATCCGACAGCTCCTCGGAGTCTTTCCAGCAGACATCAGAGTTTTCTACTCCGCTTCTGACGAGCTCACGGAGCCCGTCGGGACGGCGGTCGTAAATGTAATCCAGCCTTGGCTCCACCGTCGGGATTACAATTTCTCTTTCCACCTGCCCTTTTATGGAAGTCCACCTGCCATGAAAAGGTAGGTAGAAAATGACTCTGTGGACCCCCTTCCCCCCTGGCCCTCCACTATGGGGCTTCAGGGACACCTGTGGTACCCACTAAACATCCCTGCATGATGTGGCAGGCACCAATGGTGCCTGCCACAAGGTGCAGTGATGTTTAAACTCTGCATTTTTTCTATTGCAGCTTGTGTTGCGAGCGGGAGCACAAGCTGCAATGGAAAAAATGCAGGATCCGACTGCCAACATGCCGGTCAGATCATAATATGGGAAGCCGGTCCTCCGACTCCTTGTCCGGCGGTCCTGCTTCCGCTACGATGCCAGTTGGACATGCGTCCGACTGCCATCGGAATCGCCCCCTTAGAGTGACTATCTGACAATACTCAAAGAAGTGTGTGTACAAAAGAGAAGAGTAAAGGGTAATAGCTCATAGGGAAAAAAAGAAATAAATAAAAGTTAAAACAGAATCACGTCTGCAAATAGTCCAATGGTTAATTAATGAATCGACCAATCAATGGTATTAAGTAAATCTTTATTCGGTTATAAAACATTAATAACCATAAAAGTACATAAAACACATATTAAACACAGTATACACAGTGTAGGAACAAGTAAAATATGTATAGGTTGTTAAAACTCATGTAATCGAAAAAAAGAAGAAGCATTACATAAAAGTAAGCGACAGCTGGGGCATTTTTCCAAAACTTGTTCTGACTCAAATGCATTATATTGCAGTTCCAATCTGAACGTTATACTTTATAGATCGCTTTTGGGCTGCCCTTTGCCCTGAATTAACAAAATTTGCTTCATCCAAGATTTACTCTGTGTTTAAAAATACACTTTAAAAAGGTACTAACGTTTTTCGAAATCAATACAGTGTTCAAAAATTGCAAGTGCAGCATAACAGGACGACATCTTCTAAGGCCAAGAGTTCTCAGCAAGGGAGTTAGCCATAGTTTACGATGTGCAGTGTAATATTTACAAAACAAAACGGTGTGCATCGTTGATTGTTCGGACATTTCGTCGCAGGGGCACACCGTTAAACGCTCATCCCAATTATGTCTTTTAGGGAAGGCTACAAGCCTATGGAAAATATTCAGTCTGAATCGTGCCAACAAAAAACGCTCAAATTGTGACTCGACGTAAGTCAGATATGGTTCCATTTCCAAGGTGGTCATTACTGCCAAGGAAAGTTGGACTGAGGGTTTATTTATCTCCTTACTCAGCCGTAGTTCTTCCATGTGGCTCAGGGCCCTTATTTTTAAATCTTTCTTTGGGATCTCAATGATTAATTCGGGGTTCGAATAGTATTTATCCAACCCCAAAACTTCAAGGAGATTCTTCACATAAGACAGCCACTCAATTTTCCCCGCATGTTCCAAAGACATACAGTCTGCCACTATCTCTTTTGTAAAATAATTTTTTGTTGATGTCCAAATACGGCGCCACAGCAGGAGAGGTTGGATTTTTGCCAAATCCTCAATATGGGGCATACCAAGCTCTGCATGGCAGGCAAAAGTTGATATTCGCTTAGGTGCCGCCAGGAGGAATCTCATAAATGTGTTCTCTGCTACCTGTAATACGTTGGTATTTTTATGTCCCCACAACCCCGCCCCGTAAAGTGCGATGGAATGACACTTTGCTTTGTAGATACGGAGCAGCTCTACTGGTGGCCTCTTTCCTAATTTCTGGGAGAATTTTATAAGAACAATTATTACACGCAAAAGTTGGTGTTTGCGAGCTTCGATGGCCGCTTTCCAGTTGAGCTTTTCATCCATCATTACCCCGAGGTATGGGTATTGAGTAGTCAGATCTAATCTCTCTTTATCAAGAGAAATGGTCCTTCCCCCTTTCTTTCCCTTACCTGCCACCATTACATATGTTTTTTTAATATTTATTTTAAGATCCAGACGACCCATAAACCTTGAATATCTTTCCAAAGCTTTCTGTAGCTCTCGCGGGGTGCGTGCCAGGATCACGGCGTCATCCGCATAGAGAAGCACGGGCACCAGGCGATTTTTCACTCGGGGGAGGTCCTGACCCCCCCTCAACATCTCTACCTCAAGGCCATTTGTGTAGAGGGAGAAGAGAAAGGGGGCCAGCACACAACCCTGCCTCACACCCCGCTCCACCTTAAAGGACTCAGATAATTCGCCCTGCGTTCCAAAGCGGACCCTAGATGAGGCATTAGAATATAGGGCACGGAGAAGGTCTACAAGGGGTAAATCTATACCCATATCAGCAAGGACTGACCAAAGCTTCGAGTGGGAAATGCAGTCAAAGGCCGCGGATAGGTCAACATAGACCATGTGTAACCTTCCCTGCTTTGCTGATACATATTTTCTCATTATTAGGGCTAAATTCAATGCCTGCTCAGTTGTTCCGAAACCCTCTCGGAAGCCAAACTGGATATCGGATAGTATCTTACGGTCATCTGCCCACTCCTGGAGACGCCCAGTACTTTTCCAAGCGAATCCAGTAGCGAGATTGGTCGGTAGCAGGTCACCTCCTCCCTGTTTCCCTTCTTAAATATAGGGACCATAATTGATTGGGTCCAAGTTTTAATTATCCCACACTTCATTGCTGCATCGAACACCCTCTTTAGAATTGGGGCCCACAAGTCTAGTTTAAACTTAAAAAAATCGACAGGTACGCCATCTGGGCCAGGAGCTTTTCCACTTTTACTCATTTTAACAGCGTTTGTGACTTCAATAATTCCGAAGTTTAAGGAAATCGGGAATAAATTGCCTTGTAAACTCTGATTATTCTCCTCTAATATTTCTACTCCTGGTAATTTACCAAAAACTTTCGAAAAATGATTTACCCATACTGGGCCCTCAATCGCCACTTCTACTGTTGGCTGATCACTTGCATCTGTCAGGAAGGGTGTCTTCACCACCTTCCAGAACTGCTCGCTGTTTCTGTTCTGGGAACTCTCATATAGTTGGTCCCAGAGTACTTTTTTCAATTCCTGTTTTCCTATTTTACAGGCTAGACGATAGGACTTTCTTAGACTGCGAATCTCCTCTTTGTCTCTTACGGATTTTGCAAACGCTATTTTTAGGGATTTATGAGCCATAGTACAATCCTGGTTAAACCACCCTTTTTTTCCACCCTTATTCCCTTTCTTGTTGCGTGTTAGACAGTCATTTACCTTCTCCAGAATTAAACTGAAGTTTTGCAAAACTTCCTCTTCTCCGGTATCGACGTCTAGGCACTTCACTATAGCGGGATATACCGCGAGTACCACCTTGTTTGTCAGGTCTACTGGGTCTATCTTTCCCCATCCTATGGCATAGCCATTTGTTTTTATTAGACACATCTTATTCTGAGCAAGTGCGGTCATCAACAAGTGTGATGTTAATTGCCCCTGGTCTACGACCAGGTCGAAGGCCAGGGCAGCATGGTCGCTTAAAATATTGACTATTAGTCTAAATCTCTGAGCCTTACTTTCAAGGGTCGCTGAGACTAATATATAATCGATCGTCGACTCCCACCCCCTACCCAGATAAGTTGGCTGTAACTGCCCACGGGGAGTCTTAATTGTATTTAATATCACCAGACCTAATTCTGACAGGGTTTCATTTAGGAAATCTCCTACCCCAGAGTGGCTAAAGTGGGTTGTATAATTTTCTGTTTCTTCCGCCACGCCACAGATATTGCTATTTTTCGCCTCGCAAGGGTGATGATTAAAGTCACCCCCCCAAACGATGCTTGGGACATCTGACCCTTGCACTTTTTTTATCAAAGTAGAAAGTTTGTTACGGAGAGCCCCGAGTGTTTTTACTCTCTCACTTTCTAGCAAATTGTCATATGTATTTACCAAAATAATAGTCCTCTTCTTTTGGAACAATAGTCTCAATATCTGATAGTTAGGGTGTAGACTAAGAGCTGTCACTTCTAGCCCTGGTATGGTATTTTTTATATACACCATCAGGCCACCCTTGGCCCTGCCATGAGGGCCTGCAACTGCCGCCGAAAAATACGTTTTGTACCCTGTCAGATGTAATTCGTTAGTGATCCATGTCTCCTGTAGACATATCACATGATAATCTTGAACAAAATCCATGGCACTTCCATTCATTATTTTTGTGCGTAGACCCGCTATATTCCAGGACATGATTTGTACTATGTTATCGTCCTTTCTAAGATCTAGCGATTTGTTAATGCTAGCTGCCTCTGCTACGGGTAGATTCTCCGGGATTCTTTGCACATCATCCCCCGTGTACATAGATCTACTACGGGGACTGTTCCCCAGGGTAATAGTGTCAGCACCTCTAATCGGTGTCAGATTAGGTAATGGCAAATGGTTACTACTTTCCATTACTTGTCTTTCTACGCTTTCACTTGGGATGGCAACTTCTTTGAGAGTGATAGAGTCTGCCGAGATAGGTTTTTGTGGGGGGACCTGCTCTAGACTAAGTCAATCTACATTTTCCAAGTCAAACAGCGTCGAAAAATGGTTAAAGGTGGGTACATTGAACCCCTGATGTAGCTGGGGGTTGTTATTCTGATGTAGTACGTTGAGCCTCTGAGGTAGATGGCGATTATTATTCTGAAACCCCCTAGAAAACTGAGGGTAGAATAGGTAATTGCGGGAGTTTTGATGAGGAAACTGGTAATCTGTTTCCCTCCAATCTGAAAAAAGGTCTTTTGCAAGGTTTGGTTTTAGGTAAGAAGTCAGTTCTCGTGGGTAAAAGTAATTAACATAGTGAGTAGAAATACCGTCCCCCCCTCTAGCTTCGTACCAGTCGCCAATACATCTAACAGCTCTGTGATCCCTAAAATTTATGATTATCACATCCCCCTTCTTGTCTTTTGGTCTTATTCCCACCCAGCTCGTACGTCTCACCATTAAAATTTCCCCATTTATGTGCGCAGGAAGAGGTCTATTTTGTTTGAGCCAATAAATGGTTTTATTTCTTAGGGCATGATGGTCCTCCCTAGTTCCCTCTGACAGTTCTGGTACCCCAGTCATGATGATCGTATATGGGGCTGATTCTGGGGGTAAGTCCACTCTTCTACTCGGAGAAATATAAGGGGACTGAAGTGGCCACTCTCCATTCCGATTCTCCACTCTATCTTTTGCGGGTATATTATTTGTTAGCACGGAATTTTTTTTATTATTTGTTTTTTCAGCTTCTCCTGACTTTCCGGCTTTAGAGCTATAGCCCACCTTTATTTGACTTTCTATTTCTTTACCATTTGGAAAGGGATTAGTTTTACCTTTATCTGTAGTTTCTTTGGGTGACTTGGCCAAAGCTTTTTTTCCCTGCGCGGTATGAGGTTTCGTTAAAATACCGCTAGTTGATGGTTGTTCTAGCGGCCGAGTAAGAGGGGCGACTGGTTCGACAATATTGTTTTTAGTCTGTACCCTTAATAATTCGGTTAGGACCAAGTTATTCCCTTGCATATTTTTGCCCAGATCGTCCAAGTGTGAGCTTATTAATCTAGTCCTCTCTAAGAGAGGAAGTAGGAGGGACTTAACCATGGTCTCTATTTTAATGAATAATTTGCCCACAGGGTCCTGGCCGGTAGACAACCATGCAGTGTTGGTGCTTGCGGATGGGTTGATTGTCTCGAGGAACCCTATAGATGTCAATGTTTGTGCCAGGGATTTTACTTTTTCCTTTTTTGCCAGGGGTGACGTGATAGGAGAGCCTCGTCTCTTCCTTGTATTTGGTCTATTCTCGAAGAGCCCTGTAGTCAGCGGAGGGGATATAACCAAGTTCGGCGAGTCCGATAACCCGGTTATGGTTAAACTAGTAGTGTGTTCGGGGAAGGGAACCCCACCTGGGGAATTTGTCTCAATAACTGTTTCTTTCCCTATTGTGCCTAAAGAAGAACGTTTACCAGTTAGCAGGTCTAGTGAAAGGCGCTTTTCTGTATCCGCTATTTCCTTTTCCAAAACTGTTGTTACACGTTTAAAGAATTGATCTATGGTACCAGTTACTGGACCTTTAGAAGTGTTAACTAATACAGTGCGCGATTTCCCTGCGTCTAATGACATATTAATAGGCATAAAACAATTACCCCGGATATAAATCCAAAATACGAGGGGTACAGTGACCGTATATTGTGGATGGTTGCAACAGTCCGAGTATACAACTCTTACCGCGATGTGGGGTTTTAGGGGGGTGGCCCGTCCCGTCCTCAGTCGTCCTCTGACGGCCGCAGATGGCCCACCCTTTGCCCGGGCTTAGCCCCGGTCTGCGCCCCGCTCGCATCCCGCTTACGCGGTAATAGGCGTGTGCTATATAGCAAGGGGAGGAGGGGCCGGGAAGAGGCACCAGGTGCGCTGCGCAAGAGCGTTGCAGGGCAGCCTGGGCCTCGCAGTCCCGGCAAGGATATCAGGCTTCAGGGGTAAGTAGCGCTGTGTGCAAGTCCTCCAGCAGCTCCTCCAAAAGTTAACAGTCACCAACTGCTCCTCCCAGGATTAGATGACAGCGTTGTTCAAGAACCACAATCCACGTCTGCGAGCGGCAATCAATGGTATTGTATAAGCATAGGTTTCTCTTATTTGTATGTCGGTGTTTCAAACCTGGGGGATGAATCAATGGGTCATCATCGGGATGAGTCAAACTAAAGGAGCATCTGATAATTGGAAATGGAAATAAAGATTCCTTATGTGCAAAAGTGTGCATAGTCAAAATGTCCCTGCGTGTCAATATCCAGAAATCAGTGGAGCGAGTTGTAAGCAAATTTGCGAATGCAATATAAATTGTGCAGACCCTTCACATGAGGTTGGTCATCTGTTTCTGAGAGTGCAGCAATAACAAACGGCATTGAGCCAGGCACAGCTTCTGAAAAAATAATGTGACTATTCCTCTAGTACAGAGCTCTCCACTGTGGAGAAGTCTGCACAAGGGAAACAGCATGTCACGACCACACGTAGGTAGCAGGGTTGGACCTGTACATCACACTAATATGTTTGGCTGCATGAAATCGGGTGAGTGTATGGGGACTACATATCCCAGAACACCTAGATGAGTGGAACACTTGCTGGCACCAGTCACGAGGCTTAATTAACTCAGCCTGCAAATTGGCTGCTGCTTGTCAATTTCTGCAAGTCAGAATGCAGAGAGAGCCTTCTCTGTTGTCCGCGCTGGAGCGCATTTGCTTTCCTTATCTGTTTGACTGCACCACGCTGGTGCACGTTTAACGAGGGAGCCATTGAAAGGCTCAACACAGGCTGTGTGGGGGTTTGTGATGCTGTGCTGGAGCGCAGGTAATCTTTCCCCATGCTGGTGCGCATTTAACGAGGGAGCTGTTGAAAAGCTCAACACAGGCTGCTTGGGGCTTTTCGGATCGCTGCGCTGGAGCGCATGTAATCTTTCCCCGCGCTGGTGCATGAGTAGTGACAGAGGCCTCTATTTTTCTCCTTTCTTCCGAGGGCCTGAGGAAGAAATCGAGTACGGCTGCTGCGCAGAAGCGTAACCCCTTTTGTTTTGTCTATAATTACCACAGTTGAAAAGAAGCATTTTCATCCAAGGATTAACGCTCTACACAAGGCTATATTGGAGAAGAGTGTTCATCTTGTGACTAGAGCAGAATGTTGGGAATGCTCTAGAACAGGGGTCTCCAACGAGTAGCTCGGGAGCTACTGGTAGCTCGCCAGTACCTTCAAAGTAGCTCTCTGAGGTGAAGTCAAGCCCAGTATCAAATTCAGAGAGTAGGTGCCTATTAAAGAAGGCAGCACGATCATCTCAAGACCCTTAGAGTGACAGCCAGCCAAATTTATGACAGTAACTAATACTAACACTCAAACACACACTATGTCGGCTTATAGGACCTGCTCCATGATTGTCTGTATCCAATCTCAATATAATTAAGTCACAGGGAGATTAACCATGTTGTGGTCCCTCCTTTATCAGTCACAACATGTGTGTGAACAGTGCACCATCAAAAAAACTATGGCAGCAGTATCCTGAGCTGTAATCAGTGCTTACTCACCAAATTACGGGACTTCAGGAGTCAGAGTGAAAATGTGTCTGTTAGATGCATGATCAGCTCAAGACCCGAGTAGAACAGGGTATGATCCAGACCAGAAAAAATTAAGAGATTCATCAACATTTATCTGTGTGTCCATAATAAACACTATTGCTTCCTGAAACTATGCCTGGTGCCAAGAACTGCCAAATATGTATATGCTAGCTCCCATCATAAGAGTGTTATCTTTGGCATAATTGAGTCCATTCCTGGCATAAAAGTGCCAATGGCATAATAATGGCCATCCTTGACTATTTTAGCATTTGTGGTCTAGTTGTGGTATACTGGCAGCCATCATAGACCTACTAAGAGCATGACTGGTCTTTATGTACCTATTCCTGGCATATTAATGGTCATGACTGATATATGGTCTTATCCCTGATCCATATGGTTTCCAGCCTTGGCACAACTGTGGCCCTAGTATAATGGTGGGCATTACTGGCATAATCCAGGCATCCGTGGTGCTATGGTGAGCATCCATGGCATATGACTGTAATACCTGGTAATTCAAAGTAGTCTGTCCATATGAGGCATTTGTACATGGGAGTACATGATGAAAATGACAAGCTAATGTTTTGACAATGTGCACTTCTCAAAAACTGAAAACTGATATTTTAAAAGCGGTTTTAGTTTTCAAAAATGGGTTTTCTTCTGAAAAATTGAGTTTGTTTGCCCACAGTGGAAAGTGGTATTTGATAGAAGAATGTGCATTTTCAGAAACTGGTGAATGATAATTCAAGCTGAGCTGGGGAGACGTACTTCTGTGCTTATGTCCTTTATGCCACTGGGCATGTCAAGATTTGAATGTTACTTCATAAGTCAAGGGGAGGCATTTAATATTAATGAACTTTTCCCCACCATTTCTGCTGGTAACCATACTTGGTTTACATGGGTGGTAACTACTGAAAATCTTGCATAGAGTGGTCATAGTGTAGTCACTATTTTACAGTTAGAAAATTTGCTAGTAGCTCAGGAAGACTTTCCTTGAGCAGAAGTAGCTCTCACTACAGAAAAGGTTGGAGACCCCTGCTCTAGAACTAAGTCCAGCTAAGTACTTTGTGTGCAAATTAATTTCTTTGGTTTTTGCTTGTTTTACCTAAGGATGATTGCGGCGGTGGGGAAATAAGTGCACACACATATTTGTTATTGTTATTGCACATCCTTGCATGTATAGATTGTACAACGTGTTGTTCTTGTGTCTTACTACAGGGAACACAAGGCCAGACAACTGGAGTAGAGAGGATAGGACTGAACTCCTACAAACCCAGGACATATCTCATCGTGTGTTTACCACTGTCTCATCTTTATTGTTTCTTTTGTCCCATTTTTCCCTTTCCCTCCGAAATGGTGTTTTCCTTTGAGTGATAGCTATGTACTCTTGGGACATTCCATGATGGGGGATAGGGTTCAATAGCATCGTACATCTCCCCCGCTGTATTCGGAGCTCAAGGTTAGTGAATTTCCAGTCTGTGTCCTGACAGATTGACAAGACCACGTATACCTACGGTCTGGGCGATGGATACCAATACTGTGCTCACATCAGTATTGGAGTCCTTGACCGCTTTGAGGATGGAGGTAGATGCTTTTCGTGGGGAGAACCTAGAATTGAGAAACGAGTTGGGGACTGTGAGAAGAGAAGTAGCAGGATTGTCACGTAAAGGCCCTACTAGCAATAGAGGAGGTTCTTATATAAAAGACCGGAAGTTACTGCCCCCTCTACACACACATGACATTGACACTAGGCTTTTAGATCAAGCCCAAGGAGGGGGAAATCCTGGTTCCGGGCCTTTTGTGACCTCTTTTGCGAACACTTCACAAACAGATCCCTCATCTATACAAGTGATTCAGCCCATGCTTTACCTTTGGCCCCTCCCGAATGATTTTTTGGAGATCCTAAGAAGTTTGGAATTTGCCTTGGACAGTGTAGGCTGCATTTCATGTGTAAACCCGCAGTGTTTCCCACAGACCAAGCAAAAACAGCATTTGTACTGCCCTACTTAGGGGGTAATGCAGCTAGCTGGTCCTTCCCGCTGATAGAAAGAGACAATCCTATCCTGTACAATTTTTCGGATTTCTGCATTGAAACGTGTAAGCTGTTTGACAGAAAAGCTTATCAGTTATCCTTGGATAGAGAACTCATTTCCCTTAAGAAGGGATCACAAGACTTACTTACATAGATCACCTCCTTCAACAAACTTCTTGTGGAAGGAATTAGCCCATGGAAAAGAGAACTTCCTTGTTTTATCAGTGTTTGAGAGGGTAACTAAAGGACGTGGTACACAGTTGCGACAAATTAATAGATCTCACAGTACTGTTGGATCTATGCTCTCACGGAAGCAGAGACCACCTACCTGCAACACTATCCAGACAAATTATCTTCTTCCTCCCCTGCCTCCTCACTTCTGTTTGTCATACGGTAGAAGGAGGGAGGCTTGAGGGCTTGTATAGACTACAGGGCAATCAATGGGGTAACCATCAAAACAGATACCCATTGCACTTAATTCCTGTTCTGTTGGACCAGTTAAAAGGTGCCAGAGTATTCACCAAACTGGACCTGAGGTGGCATATCACCTGGTGTGGGTAAGGAGAGGCAATGAATGGAAAACGGCCTTCAGGACGAAGTATAGAATATATGAGTACCAGGTGATGCCCTTCGGCGTATGTAATGCGCCTGCCGCATTTCAGTATTTTATGGATGAGGTACTCCAAGGGCTGTTGGTTGTTTCCTGTATAGTGTATATTGATGACATCCTTATTTACTCAGCTTCCATAGAAGAACATGTCCCTCACGTGAAAGCGGTACTGGAACGCTTAAGGCAGTTTTCTCTTTGCCAGATTGCAGAAATGTCTGTTTTACACCTCAGAAGTAGAGTTCCTGGGATACATCATAGGACCAGACGGTCCATGCATGGATAACAAAAAGATACAAGCAATTACTCAATGGGAAAGGCCTTCCAGTGTAAAGGCCTTACAGAGTGTCCTAGGCTTCGCTAATTTCTACCGGAGATTTATAAAAGAATTCTCCAGAATCATTCAGCCGTTAACACATCTGCTACGGAAAGGAGCATCATTCATCTGGAATGATTCGGCAGAACAAGCCTTTCGAATACTGAAGAAATGCTTCATGCAAGCCCCCATGTCAAGGCATCCCAATGCATCCCTTCCTTTTGAGGTGAAGACGGACGCATCTCACTATGCTGTAGGAGGTGTTTTATCCCAGAGACATCCTGATACCGGTCAACTTCATCCTGTGTCATATTTTTTCATGAAATTGATGGCTTGTGAAGTAAACTACAGCATTACAGACAAGGAGCTCTTGGCCATAAAGTGGGTATGTGAAGAAGGGAGGCATTACTTATTGGGAGCACAGCACACCATTGAAATATACACCGACCACCATAACCTATTGTTTCTGAAGATGGCAAGGGCTCTGACTCCTCGACAGCTCCGCTGGTTGCTTTTTTTTTTCAGATTAGGACTTTGTAATAAAGTACCGACCAGGGCCTCAAAATGGCAAAGCAGATGCCCTGTCAAGACCTAGTCAAGTTCTGGAATGCAGTCAGGTCCCATTGGACGAGCCCCCTGTCATTCTACACAAGGCTACTTTTCATGAAGAGTTCCTAGCTTTGACCACTACGCAGGACTTTCTTGATGTTGAAAGAACCTAGACAACCAGTGTGGATCACCAGGCGTTGTTGCCAAAAGACCCTGAACACCATTCAGCTGATGACAACTTACTGTATCATGATAATAAGTTGTATGTTCCACAAGGTCCTCTACAAAAACAAGTATTACACTGGATACATGATTCCACATTGGGTGGACATATGGGAATACGGAAAACCATTCAAGCTGTGAAGAGACATTTTTCGTGGATAACTCTACAGGCAGATACTACGAAATATGTGAAGATGGCACATCTGTGCCCAGGGAAAGTCACAGCACCAGCGACCTAGTGGATTGTTACAAAGTATAACAGTTCCTCCCATCCCTTGGCATACACTGTCCATGGATTTCATAGTGGATATGCTGCCTAGTTAGGGCAACAATACTATCCTGGTAGTAATTGATCACCTAACCAAAATTGGTCACTTTATTGCTATGAAGAAACTACCAACCTCCTGGGAATTGGCACAGATGTTTTTGCAGCTTGGTGTGTGCTCTCATGGGATACCAGCGGTTATTATCACTGACAGAGGAACCCAATTCACCTCACGCTTTTGGAAAGCGCTATGTGATGTAATGAAAGTAGATGCCCGTCTTTCTACAAGTTACCATCCGCAGATGGATGGCAAAACAGAAAGAATTAACCAAATTCTTGAACAATATCCAAGATATTTTACTCTACAGCATGAAGAGGATTGGAGTACGCTCCTCTGGATGGCAGAATTTGCTTACAATAACGCTGGGCACTCCACTTTGGGTTGTTCCCCTTTATTTTTCCTGACTGGACATCATCCTAATATGTTACCCTTCGAATGGCCTGTAAGGTCTAAACATCCCACCATTCAAGAACATCATGCTCATCTTAGAGCAGTCTTGCAAAACGCTAAATCACAGTTAGGCAAAGCACAAGTGCATGACAAACGATATGCAGATAAGAAACGCACCCCTAAACCTTCTATCGAGTGGGGTAGAGAGTATGGCTAGACACAAAACATTTAAAACTAAAGGGTAACACTAGATTAAAATCTAAATTTGTGGATCCTTATCTCATTGACAAGATAATCAACCCTGTAGCCACAAGGTTCACTCTCCCTTCTTCTTGGCACATCCATCCTGTGTTCCATGTCTCCTTGGTATGTCCTTGTCTCCCACAGACTAGACTACCCTTAAAACCCCTGCCTCTAGAAATTGACGGAGAAAAGGAATATGAAGTCAAGAGTATACTCGATTCCAAACTTGTTAGAGGGAGGTTGCATTACCTTATCGACTGGAAGGGGCGTGGTCCTGAAGACAGGACGTGGAAACCTAATTGTAACGTCAACTGCCCTAGGCTCCTTAGGGGATTTCACCTTCAATTTCCTTTTTTAAACCTGGTAGACCGTCGGGTCGCCGGTCATTGAGAGGAGGTTCTGTCACGACCATGCGTAGGTAGCAGGGTGGGACCTGTACATCGCACTAGTATGTTTGGTTGCATGGAATCGGACGAGTGTATGGGGACTACATTTCCCAGAACACCTAGGCGGGTGGAACACTTGCTGGCACCAGTCACAAGGCTTTATTAACTCGGCCTGCGAATGGCCTGGTGCTTGTCAATTGCTGCATGTCAGAATGCAGAGAGCCTTCTTGGTAGTCCGCGCTGGAGCGCATTTGCTTTCCTTATCTGTTTGACTGCACCACGCTGGTGCACGTTTAACGAGGGAGCCGTTGAAAGGATCAATACAGGCTGCCAGGGTGTTCGTGACTCACCACGCTGGAGCACAGATAATCTTTCCCCGCGCTGGTGCGCGTTTAACGAGGGAACCGTTGAAAGACTCAACACAGACTACCTGGGGCTTTTCGGATCACCACGCTGGAGCGCATGTACTCTTTCCCCGCGCTGGTGCGCGAGTACCAACAGAGGCCTTTATTTTTCTCCTTTCTTCCGAGGGCCTGAGTGAGAAATCGAGTACGGCGGTTGCGAAGGAGCGCTACCTCTTTTGTTATGTCTATAATTACCATGGATGAAAAGAAGCATTTTCATCCAAGGATTAACTCTCTACACAAGGCTATATTGGAGAAGAGTGTTCATCTTGTGACTAGAGCAGAACGTTGGGAATGCTCTAGAACTAAGTCCAGCTAAGTACATTGTACGCAAATTAATTTCTTTGTTTTATTTTTTGTTTTTGTTTGTTTTACCTAAGGATGTTTGCGGCAGTGTGGAAGTAAGCACACACACATATTCATTATTGTTATTACACATCCTTGCACGTATAGATTGTACAAAGTATTGTTCTTGTGTCTTACTATGGGGAACACGAGGCTAGGCAACTGGAGTAGAGAGGATAGGACTGAACTCCTACAAACCCAGGACGTATCTCATCGTGTGTTTACCACTGTCTCATCTTTATTGTTTCTTTTGTCCCGTTTTTCCCTTTCCCCCGAAATCGTGTTAACAGTTGAGTGATAGCTATGTACTCTCGGGACATTCCATGATGGGTGATAGGATTAAATAGCCTAGTACATTGCCTCCGCTGTATACGGAACTCAAGATTATTGAATTTCCAGTCTATGTCCTGACACACAAGCCCCCTGTTCAAATGCATATTTTTCTTTTTTTCCTCTGCCTGGAAAACATTTCCCCATGGAGAAATCCTTTACTCTGACCTCCACCAATGTGGGTGTGATCCATTCCTCTTCTCACCCCTTTAGGGATGTTACTCCAGCCCTGAGCTTAAGTATATCTACACCCATTTCCAGGGTTGCAGGGGGCCTGAGAGAAGTTTGGTAAACTTCCAATGCAAACCATGTCTTGGAACTACTACTTGCCATCCCTTGTATTTTTGCCTGCAAAAGTTCCTTTGTGAGTTTCGGCAGAAATAGGAAATTCAAATTTGGCATATGGAGTTTAATAATACTTGGCCATTGATTTAAAATAAGTCTAGAGAAGAACCTCATTCACTCTGTAATTTTTCACTCTGTCTTTCCGGATGTCCTAGCTGTCAAGAGCTTGTAAGTACAACTGTTTCAATTTCATTACTCTTCTCATGTGCAACCGACCATGGATTTTGACTTTTACTTTGCCCAGTGGGAAGAAGGACAGGTGGGGTACTTACAGTGTTCTATAGCTGAGACTTTGCAAAAGCTGTAGGAGCAAAGGGGTAAGTGGATTGCTTACATTGCTGGTCAGCTCTGCACTCACTAGGTCACTTCAGTTTAAGACATAGGGTGACAGGGTTTCTCACCACACTATTTTTTTCCAGGTGAGCAGTTGCATTTAGGTTATCTTTCCTCATTTGATCCACATACGAGAAATCATACAGACACTTTAGAGATCAATGGTCCTCCTCCTTTCAAGGGGGTAGGGGCGTGGCTGGAGTTTGATTTAAGGATGAATAAAATGGATGGGTGGAGAGGAAGAAATAGATCTTTCCTGGTAGAATGTTTCAGGCACATGGCCGGCTAAAAATTGGTCTCCATTTTCCATTTGCATGTTGTTACTTGTCCTTCTTGTGTTTTTTTGCTTCTGGCTGTTTATTCCTGTTTGTATATAGGGTACCTGGGACACTTCAGAATCTGCCCCACATCTCCACCCTCATGCACTAGTCTGCTGCACTGGGCCGAGTGGCTGAGGTTTCTGCAGGGCACGACTGGAAACCCAAAGCAGCCCTGGCAATTTTGTCAGACTGGCCCGCACCCCTGCGGAGTGTGCAAGTGTGAAGCACTGCTGTTTAACAAAACCAGCCCCCAGTTCTGTTGCTTCTGCTACTGGGAGTCAATATTGTAGCATCGCTGCAAAATAGCTCCCAGTAACAAACCTGGCCCCCACCAGTCCAAAACTGGCAACCACAATTCCAGCCTCCCGGGCACATGCCGATGCCCGCTACAGCCAGTCCAGCCCTGGGTTTCAGAGGAAAAACCTCCAGGGTATAGTGTTTTTTGGGCCAGGGGGAGACAGTCATTTACCTGGGTCGAGGAAAAAATAACAATCAAATTTGTTCAGGAAAATTAACAGAATTTCTGCAATAGTTACACAGTTATGGCTACAAAGTGGGAGATTGACCGACCTGACTGTGACTACTGCTTAGGTAAAGATTTATAAAGGAGGGAACAGAGGTAGGAATCAAATGCGGGAGAAGTTCTATGAAGGCAAGAGGCATGTAGAGATCATTATACTGCTTTTGCAACAATGTGACTCCTTCTTGCACATACACAACTGTATTAAACACTAAAGGATTTGTACCAGGACGTATTCACTGCTAACTCTAAATCATGCTCTATCCATGCTTGAGCTTCTCTAGCCTTTTAACGATAAACCTAAATTGGTCATGTTGTGACCTGTGTTTTATGCTCTGCTCTCTTGTACAGAACAGGCGTATTTTCTTCTGCAGCAAACCCTACTGAACATCCCACTTACACATATGCAAGATCTGGCTGCTAAAAGAGTAGGCAATTGTTAGGATGCACCCATCACCGTAGCCGTAGCCCACAACACTCGGCACCATATTACCAGTTCACACAACACACATCCAACATGCGCCTGATAACCCATAACTAGAGTTCATTGGATTTCCAACAATGCTGTCAATGGATGACTATCATCATACACCTTATTCCAGGACCCTTACACCGTCATTTGCATAACAGGACAACTTAGTCATATGGTTAGCAAAGTGCAGCCAACCCAACAGCACATTCATGCAGCACAGTGCCATACACCGTAAAACCGCTGTGATAAATGCAACATAAACACACTTCGCCCGCATGCGCCCAGCATTTCATCACAATTTGCATCCTGGTCTGTGATATAGAGTTCCAGCATAGAATACTTTGCTCCACTGAGCAATGGGAAACAGCCCACCCTTACACCTAATTCTGTACAAAGATATCTCAATATTAAACAAAATGTACTTTCATACTTCATACTAACCTATACAAACCAGTTGTAAGCTAAACATTACATTTACTATTCATCTCTTACAATAAGACATCAACAAACATAATACATAATTAATTGATAGTGTTCCCAACTTAATACAAATGTGTGCCCAATGTAAATGCACTATGATGTCTTAATAATGGATGCTAGTGCTAAACAAATGTGGACAACAAAACATTGCTTATTCAATGAGCCTAGGGATATGGGTATTTAACCTGCCTCTTCCATTGAAATAAAAGGCCAGGTCCGAATTTTAGAAAGAGGTCCTTGTTCGACTAAAAACCTGCTAGGAAATTATTGACGTGCTTTCAAGGCAGCGTAATTACTTCTTTTATCTCCAGTAATCAGCAAGCTTTCTCATACCTAGCGTCTAAAGCCTGGAACAACCTCCCTCTGTATATCAAAGCTTCTAGCTCTGTCTTTGAGTTTCACAAGAAACTCACCCACCTGGATTTTCAAGTTGGCTCCGGCCAGGCTCTGGCATGTCTCCTTCAGATTCCAGGATGACCTCCTGGGTGATATGCACACCATACAACTACACGTAAAATGCCATACCATAACTTAACGTATTACTATGAGAAAGCTTGAGTGGGGAAATAAAGAGTCATAGACCATCCTTCGGACTCATTTGAGTTCCTATAATATCACTAAACCTATGTATACTTTATTTGTGTATCTGGGCCAGAGCATTTTGAATAGAAATGCTATCCAAATCAACCAAACGATTATGCCTATTACATTAATGTATTTTGGGTGGTAACATAAGCAGTTTGAATATGTTTTGTAGGATCATGGCCTAGGCAAGAGGTAATAAGTACAATAAATTGAGTAGAAGCAAACATAACTGTGGTTCTAAGAGAAGTTAAGGGTGGTAAAGTGGGAAGCAATATGTATCCAAATTCTAAATTTTCCTTTATTCATTCACACTAACTGTTGCTTCAATAAAATATTTGAATTAAAAAATAAAGATAAAAAGTGGTGTGCCATTAGAGGATAATTGTGAACAATGAAGAGGGTAAAAGAATAAGAAAGGGAGAAAATAAAAATGATTTGCCTAGAACAAGACAGTAAGTTATTGACATCATAATCTGAGTTTGATGGAACAAAGATGGTCTTGGACAATTAAACCTGGCAGAAAAGAGTATGAGATAAAGAGGAAGAGAAAAAGAGGCACGACGCAGGTGGGGGCTAGTGACGTCAGGTAAGTTTAAAAAAAAATCTTTATATTAGTTTTAACTCTCCCCCTGCGTGACCCCCGCAACCTCTCCTGCGTTCCCTCCACCCACTCCACCACCCTTCATTTGTGGCCGCTGCTACTGGTGGTTAATAGTGCCTGTCATTGCCATGGTGCTTTGTCCTAGCCTTGGTAATGCAGGTTGCAGTGGCCGTTGTGCAGGTTTATCATTGAAGGGGTATCTCCCATCAGTCTAGGAGTCAATATGAAATGCATGTAGGTGACCTTGGTTATTTATAGAAATCTTAGTACAATCCACAACAACGGTTGTAATGGTTTGGTGCAAAACATGTGTTGATGGTGTGACTCATATGCCCCCCTGTGGTTGTGTATGCTTTGCCTCCAGCTTGTACATACTTTCATCTATTATTGAAGGTGACACCTACTACATCATGTGCCGATGAGGCTATTGTTGATGCATTGTGGGGTACTCCCATAATTTAGATATGTTTTATTTCATACATACATTTTGATATTCTGACAATGTGTGTGTTGTGTGAAAAAAATGCTATTTTGGTCTTGAATTCTCCTCCAAGTGTTACAGCTGAGATTCTGTTCAGCAGCTTTTTGGGAATGTGCACATCGATACTCAAAATAGAGACCATATATGAGAGTTCCATGTGAACTACTGCAGATCTACACTTTGGCCCGGATGTCTGTACAACTGGTTGCAAAATACTGGTTGCGATTTACGACCAGTATTTTTGCAACCAATGTTGTAATTTGCGAACCGACCTATGTACTAGTAGGTTGGTTCACAAATTACTAATTCGTAATGGGTCACAATTCTACCTAACTCATGAATATAAATGAACAGGTCACACATTGCTGCCCACTATGAATCACAGCCATCATAGGAATGGTGGAATTCTGGGGTCAGCAGACCACCATGTCTGCGATTTCTTTTTACTAAGGCAATCTTTTATTTCTTAAATGCAACCCGTTTTTCCTGAAAGGAATAGAGACTGCATTTAAAAAGAATATATGTTTTTACATTTACAAAGGAGAAGGGGGACCTCTTCCTATTTGCGAAGGCATTATCACTACATGTTTGTAGTCAGTAAAGTATTAATGCTCTACATGTAGGTGGTAATGTATTAATGTTTCGCAAATTCGGTCACAAAATATTTATTCATACCATTTGAATTCGTTATTTGGAAAGGAAAACCAAAACGCGCCTCATCCAAAAAACAAATTGGTATGTGGTAGCAAACCCAAATTGTGATTTGGTAATGTGTCAGTGAATCGCAAATTGGGATTCATACATAACAAAATGCTTTTTTGCCTTCGCAAATGGGCTTATTTCCAAAATTGGCTCGTTTGCAAACACAAAAAAATCTTAGTACATCTTGCCATTTGTTCTTAGTTTTTTTAATTTCCTTTCTGACCAGTTGGGTAACCAATTCTTATACATAGGTGCCGATCACAATCCGGTAAAAACCGGGTACGAACCGTCGGACGGAGCATATTCTCCGTCCGACGCGTACCCGGTCGTCAAAATATACAAACATGGAATTACGATTCGCACGGGTACACCATTACCGTACGAATCGTAAAAAAGACCGACCGAACAAAAAACACCTACCAATGCGATCCGGGAAAGCGCCGACCTGACGTCGGGACGCACGCAGCCAGCCATTCACGACCCAGGAATCACGATTCGCACCGACGTCACCCCGCACGGTGAATATTTTGCGGCACCCAAAAACTGCCGGAAAATCAGGACGACGCGAACAAGGACCACCAGTACGCGACGGACAGACGGCGACGCGAACAAGGAGGACCAGTACGTGACGGACACACAGGACGACGCCACCAAGGAGGACCCGTACGCGACAGGACGACGCGATCAAGGAGGACCCGTACGCGACAGGATGACGCGAGCAAGGAGGACCAGTACGCGACGGACAGACATGGACCCGAACCTACGAGTCATCCCTGCCCTCATAGCAGTACACCTCCTCTACAGGTTACGACGCAGACGCCGCAGAAGGTCAGAATAACTAAGGGAGGGGGGAAAGTGGGGTGGGGTGGGGGTGGCACTACCAGGGCAGGCCACAAAACAACCACATGAGTGACACACTACACATGGCCTGGACATACCTGACTCCCATGCCCTGGTCACCACGAGGGGGTGGGGGCGTGTCCTGATAATCCAGCGACCGCCACAACGGAAGTCCGTCACCACGCGAACCGGCAACACAACCAGACAGGTACGTCCCGTACCCACGCCTGAAGAGCGTGGGTACGAGTCGGACCACGCCCACACACGTCACCCCAACAATGGCGGGACGGATCGCACCCACGTGGCAAAGGCCTGGGTACGGGCCGCACAAACATCACATAGCGTGGGGACGGATATGTACGGACCCTACCCCCACCCCGTATGCAAGGAGCGTACCCCCCAGCCCAACAGTGCAAGTACGACCCGTACCCCCACCCGCGGACGTACGGAGCGTACCCCCAGCCCAACAGTGTAAGTACGACCCGTACCCCCACCCGCGGACGTACGGAGCGTACCCCCAGCCCAACAGTGTAAGTACGACCCGTACCCCCACCCGCGGACGTACGGAGCGTACCCCCAGCCCAACAGTGTAAGTACGACCCGTACCCCCACCCGCGGACGCACGGAGCGTACCCCCAGCCCAACAGTGTAAGTACGACCCGTACCCCCACCCGCGGACGTACGGAGCGTACCCCCAGCCCAACAGTGTAAGTACGACTCGAACCCCCACCCGCGAATGCAAGGAGCGTACCCCCCTGCCCAACAGTGTAAGTACGACCCGTACCCCCACCCGCGGACGCACGGAGCGTACCCCCAGCCCAACAGTGTAAGTACGACCCGTACCCCCACCCGCGGACGTACGGAGCGTACCCCCCATGCCAACAGTGTAAGTACGACTCGAACCCCCACCCACGAATGCAAGGAGCGTACCCCCCTGCCCAACAGTGTAAGTACGACCCGTACCCACACCCGCGGACGTACGGAGCGTACCCCCACCACACCAGTGTCAGTAGACACGTACCCTCACCTCTAATGCAGTGTGCGTAACCCCACCGTGTATGTGCCAAGCGCACATATCCAGAAATCGGAGGTGTGTGTGCAGAGTCCACCCAGCAGTGCCCTGAGACAGGAGGGGTGTGTGCAGAGTCCTCCCAGCAGTGTCCAGACCCAGGAGGGGTGGGTGGTGAGTCCTCCCAGCAGTGCCCAGAGACAGGAGGGGTGGGTGCAGAGTCCTCCCAGCAGTGTCCAGACCCAGGAGGGGTGGGTGCAGACACCTCCCAGCAGTGCCCAGAGACAGGAGGGGTGTGTGCAGAGTCCTCCCAGCAGTGTCCAGACCCAGGAGGGGTGGGTGGTGAGTCCACCCAGCAGTGCCCAGAGACAGGAGGGGTGGGTGCAGAGACCTCCCAGCAGTGTCCAGACCCAGGAGGGGTGGGTGGTGAGTCCTCCCAGCAGTGCCCAGAGACAGGAGGGGTGGGTGCAGAGTCCTCCCAGCAGTGTCCAGACCCAGGAGGGGTGGGTGCGGACACCTCCCAGCAGTGCCCAGAGACAGGAGGGGTGTGTGCAGAGTCCTCCCAGCAGTGTCCAGACCCAGGAGGGGTGGGTGCAGACACCTCCCAGCAGTGCCCAGAGACAGGAGGGGTGGGTGCAGAGTCCTCCCAGCAGTGTCCAGACCCAGGAGGGGTGGGTGCAGACACCTCCCAGCAGTGCCCAGAGACAGGAGGGGTGTGTGCAGAGTCCTCCCAGCAGTGTCCAGACCCAGGAGGGGTGGGTGCAGACACCTCCCAGCAGTGCCCAGAGACAGGAGGGGTGTGTGCAGAGTCCTCCCAGCAGTGTCCAGACCCAGGAGGGGTGGGTGGTGAGTCCACCCAGCAGTGCCCAGAGACAGGAGGGGTGGGTGCAGAGACCTCCCAGCAGTGTCCAGACCCAGGAGGGGTGGGTGGTGAGTCCTCCCAGCAGTGCCCAGAGACAGGAGGGGTGGGTGCAGAGTCCTCCCAGCAGTGTCCAGACCCAGGAGGGGTGGGTGCAGACACCTCCCAGCAGTGCCCAGAGACAGGAGGGGTGTGTGCAGAGTCCTCCCAGCAGTGTCCAGACCCAGGAGGGGTGGGTGCAGACACCTCCCAGCAGTGCCCAGAGACAGGAGGGGTGTGTGCAGAGTCCTCCCAGCAGTGTCCAGACCCAGGAGGGGTGGGTGGTGAGTCCACCCAGCAGTGCCCAGAGACAGGAGGGGTGGGTGCAGAGACCTCCCAGCAGTGTCCAGACCCAGGAGGGGTGGGTGGTGAGTCCTCCCAGCAGTGCCCAGAGACAGGAGGGGTGGGTGCAGAGACCTCCCAGCAGTGCCCTGAGACAGGAGGGGTGTGTGCAGAGTCCTCCCAGCAGTGTCCAGACCCAGGAGGGGTGGGTGCAGAGTCCTCCCAGCAGTGTCCACACCCAGGAGGGGTGTAACACATGTGTGTGATGCCACAATTACCCACATCCATACTGCCTACAAGGGAACATGTCCCCATGAACTCATGTCAACTGACTCCACACACAAGTACAGTGATCACCAAGGATGCCACGATTGTTGCAGGTGGAGACATGGCCATGCATGCATGGCCAAAGTAGAAGGGCTCCGTCACACACACAGCTCATGTACACACAGCTCTGCGCTAAACATTGGGAACACCCTGCAGGGAAGAAACTGGGTACACAGAGGAAGGAATACACCCTGGGACAATTGAACCATGCAGTAACTGCTGACATGACCTAAGGAAGTTAGCCAACACCTTGTGATGGCACACAGATCCTAGGGTGGCCCCAAAGAGCAGAACACTACTACAAATCCCACACACCCAAAGCCTTAAACACCACCCAAAACAATGTAGCAGCCCCACCAACACCAATACCACCATAGCAGGAGTGTGATAATGAAAAAAAAAATAAGCTTTAATCAGCATGAGCACAATGTCCGTGGATCAACGGCAGTTCAAAGTCAACAAAGGCCATAGGGCAGTCAATTATTCCCAGCTGCATGGGGGACACAGTGGGATGTGTGTCCCCTACCTTGCCTGCACAGTCAAATGCCATCGTCTTCCATACTGGTGAGGGCATCAGGGGGGGGGGAAGCAACAGGCACCGCAGGGACATCAGGGCAAAGGGGCGGCGTTGTGGGTGCAGGGATGGAGGACTCAACCACAGGGGGTGTGTCATGGCCAAAGGCGGAGGCCAGGATGGCACTACACACCTTAGCAAGGTCCTCCAGGGAGTCCCCTGCACCCGAAGTGACCTCAGGCCCCAAGGAGGGGGGGGGTTCAGAGGGATGGGTTGCAGCGCCACCGGGGGAGGGTGGAGACAGGGGGGGAGACTCAACCACCCTGACCGAGGACTTCCTTGACCGCTTGCGTGGTGGCGTAACTGTGGGGCTCAGGGACAGAGCGGCCATGAAGGAGTCCTTGGGGGAGATGTGGCCAGGAGAGCTGAGGGGAGGGGATTTGGAGGGAGTGGATTGTGTGGAATGCGGACTCCCACTCTGGCTGCGTGTCACACGTTTGCCCCCCGACCCAGTGGGTGTGCCTATCTCACCCTGTGTGTGCGTGTCAGGAGGAGTGCGGTGGACCTTCCCTGCTGGTGTGGTGCCTGTGTCTGTTGTGGTGGGTGCATGCCGACGTCTGGGTGTACGTGGGACAGGCATGGAAGTGGGAAGTGTGGATGGGGCAGGGGTAGGTGGGGGGAGGTCGCGCTGCAGGAGACCCACTGCTGCAGTCAGTGTGGAGTCTAGGGACCTCAGCAAGTTGCGTTGGTCAGCCTGCAAAGAATGAATGCCCTCCAAGAATGCCTCGATGTTGGTGAGGGTTTTCCCGTGGGAATGGAGGACATTCAGGATCGCAGCCTGACCAACCTGCATTTGCCGCTGGATGTCCATAGACTCAGCATTGGCGGCAGCAGTGGAGACAGGGGCAGGGGGTGCGGTGCCTGGCAGGAAGGAGACATGCGGTGACCGGGCACGCTGGGAAGGGACACGAGCAAGTGGGAGGCGGTTGGTGGGAACTGAGGGGGCGGTGGCAGGTGTTGTTCCACTGTCAGCTGCTGGTGCAGCCTCCGCCAACCCTGAGACATCCTCCTCGGACCTGTCAGCTTCGTAGTCTGATGTGCCAGTCGACAGGTCCTCGGCCACACTATCCTCCGCCTCTGTCCCACTCGATGTGCCAGCCCCAATGTCACGGCTGCCACTGGTGCTCGGTCCCTCCGCCTGGTCCGTGTCCATGTCTCCCTCTGTGTCCCCCGACGATGCTGTGGGCAGGGTGGAGAGACAGAAATTAATCAGACACCTGTACACATCTGTCACATGAGTCCAATCTACATAGTCAACATTGCATAGCCTGAAGAGGCAGATCCCTAACATCTGCAAAACAAGGTACCGATGTAGGGCATGAAACACAGTTGGTTGAGCCACCATGCCACTGAAATACCATGGAGAGCATGAGACAATAGCTGATGACAGGAAACGGAGTCTGACATAGCACCCAGGCCCTGGGGACAATCCTGCACTGCCTCTGCACCACACAGCGTTTGTGAAAATACCTATGACCAGGGACAATATCCATGAACTTGAGACACATGCTGCATAGGTAATGCTGCAAACATGCCCAACATAACTCGGTCACTGCACCTTGCGTGTGTGTCCAGTAACATCACACACTGTCCAGACCCAGCAATTAGGAATCAGGATTTGACACATAGGCATTGCCCGCCCCAAGCAACCCCCACACGATGCTAATTGCTGAGACACAGGTGGCACCAACATCTCATAGTCTGGGTGATAAACACAGTGGCAGGCAAAAGGCTAGATTGGACGCAAAACAGCAAAGGTGCGCCTGTACAAATAATGAGGTACCAGTGCCCATCCTCAGATGAGTATAACAAGACACACAGGCACTGGCAACTGTGAGTATGAAGAGGGACAATCAGGTCAGGCTGCACAGTGGACACCTGTACATAATAGCACGTCTATATACATGGTGACAGGGGACAATGGCACAGAGCACAACCTACGCTGTAGACAGTGAGAGTGTCCACGTTGATGATGACACAAACAACACTGAGGATAAGGTGCCCCAGGGGACAGTATTGGGCACGCAACTACATGCTACTGAATGGCTGAATGGGAATGACTGCTACACACGTCACCATCCCTGCACTATGCGTAGCGCACACTCATGCACATCATGTCACAGGCCACTACATAGGACATGCGCGCTGTAAGGCATGACACATGAGAGACCAACTCCCATGTCTGGAGCCAGCATCAGTGCCAACTGACATGGAACCCACATGCAGTGAACTTGACAGTTCACAGGCAAGGTCCCACAACCTGTTACCCACCACCACCACCCATGATGCTACAGTCATTGTTCTCGTGGACAAAGCGCCAGCCTACATTACCTTGTGAAGGAGTGACTACACACAGACCAGGGAACACATTGCAAGGAGGGGAAGGGTGGCAGGGGCGCAGCGCTACACTTGGGCAAACTGGATGGGCACAGCACCTTTAAACCCTGCCAGTGAATTAATGCCACTGTGCCCTTACAAATGCCGGTGACACACAACAAACGCACATGTACCTACCCCCTTCCGCCTGCTGCATCGCCTGTAAGCGCCTCTCCAGGTCTGGAAAGACCACCGGCAGCACACGCCTGTGGAGGTGGGTCAGACGGCGGCGGCCGCGGTTCTTGTGGCTCTCAGGTGAGTCCCCCAGCAGGAGCCGTGCAATCCTCCGCGTCCAGCACCGGATATCCTGCCAGCGTTTCCTCACCTGGGACAGGCTCCGCCTCCGACCATCCACACGCCTCACGGCACTGACGGCGGTCAGCCAGATCTGCTCCTTGGCAGAGGCGCCTACCTGTGAGGAAGTACAAGTGACACCACATCAATACACCAGCCACATGTCACAGAGAGACATATGTGAACATAATAGCTGGTTACTACATGGCATGTAATGCAGACAACGCATTGCACCTCTGTCATAGGGACATCATCCTCTGGTGAGGGAAAAGGCAGTACGTGCCATAGTGGGTACTCAGGTGGAATGATGGCAATGTCACAATCAATGATCAAGGCTCACACTGTGCATCACACCCACCCCTCCTGTCTCAGGGCACTGCTGTTAGTGATAGGTCCCCACCCCTCCTGTCTCAGGGCACTGCTGGGAGGACTCCACACCCACCCCTCCTGTCTCAGGGCACTGCTGGGAGGACTCCACACCCACCCCTCCTGTCTCAGGGCACTGATGTTAGTGATAGGTCCCCACCCCTCCTGTCTCAGGGCACTGCTGGGAGGACTCTGCACACACCCCTCCTGTCTCAGGGCACTGCTGGGAGACATCAGGCACCCCCCCCCTGGTACCCCCCCGACAGTACATGGCATGTGTGTCACACCGGGTCACAATGCCTGAAGACACAGTCACAACATAGGGACAGTCTGTGGCAGTGGCCTATGCACTCACCTGATACCCTGGTCGCCCATACAGCATGGGGTACTGTGGGAGGATCACATCCAGCAGAGCCATGTTCTCCTCCAGGGTGAATGGCTGTGTCCTCTCCACAGCCCTTGACATGGTTCCAGGGAATCAGTAGCAGCAGCTTGGTCGACAAATGCAAAGATGTGCAGGCAAGTAATCCCTCATGGGACCTGGCTGCCTTATATGTGGCCTTCTGCCCAGTCTCATGCACAGGAGTACAGAGTGATTGGTCACTCACATTTGCATCCTATGTTTCCACCAATCCCTTCAAACCTAGCAGTCTGTGGGTTCTCTATCGGTTTCATTCTCCTGCATGATGTCAGCCCCACAAACACATTGCAACAAAGTAGAAGAATTCCAACTGACTTCTGCTGTGCACCTTCCAGAACAAAATCGAAATTTGAACCTGGTCGCCATGACAACCAGCATGCATGTAGGCCTTAATACTTGTCCCCTATGTAATTAGGAGAATCACACACAGGTACGGTGCGTTTCCGGGCCCTAGGGCACCCCAAATGCATGGCAACGGCCCGTACATGCATGCCGACGTTCAAAATCACTATGGGTCTGCACGCGTATGCGTACACGTAGTGGTACGGACCGTACACACGCATGTACGCTCACTATCACTATGGGTCTGCACGCGTATGCGTACACGTAGTGGTACGGACCGTACAAATGCCTGTACGCTCACTATCACTATGGTTCTGCACGCGTATGCGTACTCGTCGTGGTACGGACCGTACAAATGCCTGTACGCTCACTATCACTATGGGTCTGTGTACCCGTAGTGATAGTGAGCGTACATGCGAGTGTACGGTCCGTACCACTACGTGTACGCATACGCGTGCAGAACCATAGTGATAGTGAGCGTAGATGCGAGTGTACGGTCCGTACCACAACGAGTACGCATACGCGTGCAGACCCATAGTGAGAGGGCCGTACACTCGCATGTACGCTCACTATCACTATGGGTCTGCACGCGTATGCGTACACGTAGTGGTACGGACCGTACAAATGCCTGTACGCTCACTATCACTATGGTTCTGCACGCGTATGCGTACACGTAGTGGTACGGACCGTACAAATGCCTGTATGCTCGCCATCACGATGGGTACACATACGGCAGCACTCCCACAGTGATTGGGGAACATACACAGGCCCTCTTAGCAGCAGTACGCCGGTTTGTACACATCACTGTGGTGATAGTCGACACACAGGTAGGAATAGGGCGGACATACTTGTCCATGGATGGACATACTTGTCCAGGAATGGACATCAAGGCATCGTCTGTGCATTACTACATGTGTGGGGCACAGGTGTGACAGGCTGTGATGTGGAACATGCCTCCTGAGTGGAGGAGGCACCAGATGTATGATGAGATGTGTACAGGTGTACTGTGTGAGGGTGCAATGTGTGCCAGGCATGCCCTTGACTCCTTTGACATGTGTGCATGTCGTACTGCGCACTTGGGGTGAGCGTCACTGGCATGGCACGGACACCAACACACGGAAGTGTCCCATGATGCCCGGTACAGGGGTCATGACACCTGACTTGTCACTACCCACAGTGCACAATGTGACTATGTCATTTATGTGTCCGGGATTTACATCAGGTTGATGTTGTAGCACCCTCAAAAGCTGCAGCCGTTGCAGCAACCAACATGTGTCTGTGTGTAGATTGTCATTGCACACTGTTCCGCACACCATGCCACATGTGGTATCTGATGTGAGGTGCACATGTATGCATGGGACACGGAGTAGCGTGACAAGGCCATGTCAGCATCCTCACAAGGAATGTGTGGTGAGTCATGACATGTGCACCTTCATGGCAAGGTGTGTGGGCAGGCCTAGTGTAATGTCATGTGACCTGTGGCTCCGGTGTTCCGCTACCAGTCTCTACAATCGGCATCCTACTTCTGCTGATGTGTGTGTGTATGTCACTTCTGTCTTGCGTCGGGCTGTTCACTTGCACTGGGACACAGCTATTCCCATGGCGTGGCATGGGGAGGTTCTCAATCACCGTGTGTAGCTGGGTCTTGGAAGGAGTGTCACCTTGCATCCATACGTGTCCTGGGCATGTAGCACATGCCTGACTCCCTATGTGGCATGTGTGTATTGGCAGATTTACATGTGCTCAGTAGACATGAGTTGTTCTCGTAGTGCACTCACTCTTCCTTGTCACTTCCAAATTACTGCAGAGCGCCTCCTGTTGCCCGAAGAATTCCAGACTTGGCCACCATGCAGGAGAATGACAGGATCCGGCTCTACCGCTTCACCCAACCGTTGATTCTGGAGCTGACGGCGAGACTGGCACCACACCTGCAACCGCAGCACAGGTATCCTACGGCACTGACACCCCAGCTGAAGGTAATGGCTGCCCTACATTTCCTTGCCACGGGTACCTTCCAATATACCATAGCCCATGTTGGTGGCATGTCCCAGAGCATGTTCAGCGGTGTGCTGCATGATTTCTTGGAGGCCATGTTGATTCACCTGGATGACTTCATCAAGTTCCCAACCCCTGAACAGATGACTGAGGTCAAACGTGGTTTCTATGCCCTGGGAGGGATGCCCCATGTCATTGGGTCCATAGATGGGACACATGTAGGTTTGGTACCACCACACGCACGGGAGGTGGCGTACCGCAATCGGAAGCACTACCACTCCATCAATGCCCTTGTGGTGTGTCTGTCCAACATGGTGATTTCACATGTCTGTGCTCGTTTTCCAGGATCAGCACACGATGCCTACATCATGAGGCGTAGCGGGATGCCTGATATGATGATGCAGCTGCGCAACGAACGTGCATGTGTTGTTGGTGGGTACAGTCTGTCTGTCCTGTATTCTGTTTGGCCGAGCAGCACTACCGCTTCGCCAGTTCTAACGATGTCCATGTGCTTTCCATTTAGGGGACGCTGGCTATCCCAACATGCCTTGGCTGCTGACACCTCTCCGCAACCCCATCACGCCGGCCCAGCTCCGCTACAACACCGCCCATGGCCGGACAAGGCGAGTGATAGAGAGGACGTTTGGCATGCTGAAGAGCCGATTCCGGTGCCTCCACAAGACCGGCGGCGCACTCCCATATGCCCCGGCGAAGGTCTGCAAGATCTTCATGGTCTGCTGCATGCTGCACAACATGGCAGTTGAAAGAGCTGTGCCCCTCATCCTGGATCAAGATGACGAGGACCATCCACCCGTGGAGGACGAAGGGCTTGGCAATGGGGCTAGTGATGTGGAGGATGTGGAGCCTCAAGAGGACATCCGGACTCGGCTCATACGCGACTTCTTTGCTTAGTGGTGAGTACCAGGGTCTGAGTGTGCACGCATTGGTCCACGTGTGGCATGCGTTGTGATGTGTGTCTCCACCTGCATGTATGGCACGTGGGTCAGAGGTGTGTGTGGGTGTGTCACTGGAGTGATGGTGGCAGTGATGGTAGTATTTCCCCAGACATAATTGTGACCTAGCATGTTGTCATACATACATGTGTCGAGTACATGCACATGCAAGTGGCTGTGCTTCTTGTGGCTGACTTCTTGTGTGTCTCTCTTCCCCAGGTACCTGCGCATGCCGTTTGCTGGTTGCATTGTTGTGGCACTGCTATTCCTCATGGACATGGCATCGTGGGCTGACTCAGCGTTACAGGCACGGACACGTTTGGAAGTCTCCATGGGGTAAGGGATGCATCTGGGGTGTATTGGGTGTGGCAGTTGTTCACGATGTGTGCACACTGCCCCGGTCGGGGTTTGGGTCCTCTGCAGACATGTGGCATCCCCATGGGACACGACATGCAGCTGGGTACACCTGAATAGATGGGCTGCCTGGTTGTCAGTCATCAGTGATGGGATGGTGGATTGTGATGAAGGCATCAATGTGTGTGACACTGCCCTCGGACACATACGGTTAACATTGTCTTGACATGGCGTGGGACTTCCACATCAGCGGATGTATGGTGTATGGCAGGCTCTCCGTGAGCAGCTGTGGGTATTTAGCTATTATCCGACACTTGTGTGCCAGTTCCATGGCTATCACGCATTTGTGCTGCAGAGTGGGGTGCCAGTGTTGGAGCCACATGTTACTCCACATGATGTGTTCATGTGTACTTCAAGTTGCCTCTGCAATCCCAAACACATGACTATTAAAGATGTCCCTATGCCTCCAAGGTGCCTCTTCTCAGTCAATGCTGGTGTGTTGGCACGGTGCATCCTGCATGTCTGGCATGGTATTCCCTGATTGTGGCTATGTGTCAATGTGTCGAGTGGCAAGATGCAAGCTGTGTGTGTGTGCTGAGACTGTGTAATGGGCATGATGTCCATGACTGTGTGGGTATTGTGACATGTGCCATCCCCATGCATCCAACGTTGTCCATGACCCCATTCTCTGCATCCACCGGACTCAAGCTTGCAGGACATGGTTCTGCCACCTGTCTACACGTACCTGGGTGCCCCCCAGGACACGGGCCAGGATCCCTGACCTCTGCGCATGACTGTTGCTGTACTCAATGTGTCTGTCAGCACGGTTGTTCGGCCACCCCCTCAGCTGGTTCTGACCATCACGGGTGTGTATGGTGCTCCATGTCTGTCTTGCCTAGTAAACTGTGACCCATGTGTCCTGTGCCAGACTCAGGCCCCAGGGTGTGGATGGTTGAAGTGAACAGATGACTCAGGCATGTTTAGACTGTACAAGACACATGTTAGGTAATAATGCTACCAGCAGGCATCAACTCATAATAGTGTGATTTATTATTGGGGGGGGGGCCAAGTGAGGGCCTTTCCGGGATTAGGGAATCCAAAGTTCAGTAGGGGAGTTGGTGTCCTTGCCATTGGAAATCCTCAGAGTCCATGCCACAGTCTTTGTCAACATTGGTCAGCCAGTGACCAGCAGGGCCATGTGGCAGAGAATGTCTCTTGATGCTGTGATGCTGTTGCTCCAGTGGGCCAGGTGCCAGGCCAGGTGTCCTGGGAGATGGTGATGTAGCAGCCACCCTCACGGTCCTTTCCGTGGACGACCCGGCTTCCTGCGGGGAACCTCAGCAGCAGGCCGTGACGACGTCTGGGATGCTCCGTCGGATGTTTCCTCCTCCTCCTCATGATCCCTCCCTGTGGGTGGTGATGTTCTCCGCCTTCTGGCACAGGGAGGGTCGGCCATGGTGTCGGCCATCCGACGGAGTTCAGCGTGAATCCCCTGGGACGCCGTCACTTGCTCAGCCTGTCTGTCCTCCATCCTCCGTTGGTGTAGCTGTAGACAGGCTATTAGCTCCGCATGTTGCTGGGCCTGCTGGACCTTGATCCCCTCGAGGACGGACACAACCTGGGCCATGCCCGTGGTGTCCTGCCGGTATGAGTCCAGGATGTTACGGACATGTGAAAATACCGGATCCCCAGCCAACTGGTCAGGCTCGCGCCTCCGCCGCTCTCCACTCCCACCACCCCTGCCCACTTGCGTCTGGCCTGCACTTGTGGGCACATGGGGTCTCCGGGACCCCTGAGGGGTGGCATTGGCGTTGTCGCCTGCCTCCTCCTGGGTGCCCGGGACACCGTGTCCCTCCTGGCGAGCCTGGCTGCATTGTGGTGTTGGGGCAGGGATCCTGGGTGTCTCCTGGGATGTGGCAGGAGTGGGGGTGGTGGTTGGCACGGTTGTACCTGACGCAGGTGCTGCAGGTGGTTGGACACCAGAGGGGCCAGGTCGGTCGGGGTCGTCCGCAGAGTGGTGAGAGTGGTCGCTGCCGGTGGGATCGGTCTCCTGCAGATCCGGGTCCTGTGAGTGTTCCCCCCCAGTGTTGGGGGGTGCAGCACGACGTTGACCTGTGTGTGAGAGAGACAATGTTACTTTGGATCCATGCAACATCCATGTTTCATCCGTTACAAAGTTGGCACATTTCCTCTTGGAATTAGGATCTGTCTTGCATTCCACTCACAGTGCACTTGTGCATGTGTGTGTCCCTTGGGCACCAATTTGGCCCCTTTAACTATGTGTGGCACAGTCTTACTTGCTGCGTCAAGTGTGACTGCAGTCAGCAGTGGAGTGTGCATGTGTGCCGAGCTATGCGTTTGCGCCTTCCTTGTAGCACTGTACATGTGCACATGGAGTGGATCCACACACTCATATGATGCAGGTGGCTGTCCTTGTGCTCGTGTACAGGTTGTGACATGGCCCTGCGTTTTGCCATGATGAAGAGGGGGGGTTCTGGCACTGGGCACCCTTGTCTACATGCACGCAGTCCACCTGCTGACGAGCAGACATTCCCACACACCAAAGGACTGATTTGCTCTCCCTGTGTCTCCCTCCTTCTCTGTCCCCCTCTCCCTCCCTCTCTGTCCCCCTCTCCCTCCCTCTGTGTCCCCCTCTCCCTCCCTCTGTGTCCCCCTCTCCCTCCCTCTCTGTCCCCCTCTCCCTCCCTCTGTGTCCCCCTCTCCCTCCCTCTGTGTGTCAGCCTCCTCCCTCTGTCCATCTTCCTGTGTCTCCCTCCCTCTGTGTCCCCCTCTCCCTCCCTCTGTGTGTCAGCCTCCTCCCTCTGTCCATCTTCCTGTGTCTCCCTCCCTCTGTGTCCCCCTCTCCCTCCCTCTGTGTGTCAGCCTCCTCCCTCTGTCCATCTTCCTGTGTCTCCCTCCCTCTGTGTCCCCCTCTCCCTCCCTCTGTGTGTCAGCCTCCTCCCTCTGTCCATCTTCCTGTGTCTCCCTCCCTCTCTGTCCCCCTCTCCCTCCCTCTCTGTCCCCCTCTCCCTCCCTCTGTGTGTCAGCCTCCTCCCTCTGTCCATCTTCCTGTGTCTCCCTCCCTCTCAGTCCCCCTCTCCCTCCCTCTGTGTCCCCCTCTCCCTCCCTCCGTGTGTCACCCTCTGTCACCTTGGCCCAGCTTCCTGGGCACACACTGTTAGCAGATCTTTGAGTGGCCCTTGGCCTGTTGATGTGAGTTTGTTTCTGATCTCCAGGCACCCATTTTGTCTGCTGTGTGTCTGTGCGCTGCTGCTGTGGTGGTGTGTGCTGCCACTCTTTCACACTGTTGGCTGTTCATTAGCTGCTGGCATGTGCAAAACAGTGCCTTCACCCCCATGTGTTGATGCAAGGCATCCGCCATTTGCTGGCAAGTCATTCCTGTGTTGGGACACAGTGTTTGTCTGGCTGTGACCTAGGCCATATGGGCAGAGGGCATTGTTGTCTGCTTTGGAGTCGCACTATGTGATTCTTGGTGCCCACACTCCCGCCATCCGGGTTACCGTGTCATGTGTTGTTGTCTTCTGTGGCCTGTGACTTGACATTGTCCAGCTGGGTGCATGGGGCATGGTGGCAGCAGTGGCATGTGCCTGCTCATGGAGTGTGGTTGAGTAATGCGATGGCTTGTGGTGTTTGCGTGCCTGTTATTAATTTTGGTTGTGGTTGCAGTTCCCCCCATGTGAGGTGCGTTGTTTGTGTACTCACCCGGGTCTCGGAGTCCTTCTACTCCTTCAACTGCCTCCACCGGCAGTATGGCCATCACCCTCTCCTCCCAGGGATGGTACTGTACGGGTCTGCGGGAGGGCCCTCCTCCGGTGGCGTTGGCCTGGTCGTGTTCCTCCTGTCTCTTGGCTCTGACCCTCCTCCGCAGATCGTACCACCTGTTCTGGCAATCCTGCTTGGTCCTCCTGGTGTCCGCAACAGCATTCACAGCATCGACGATGGTCTGCCACATGGCTGTTTTGGCTGCCTGGCTGGTGCTTCTGACCAATGTTCCAAAGATCTGTGGCTCGACTCTGAGGATTTGATCAACAAGGACCTCCAACTCTCGGTGACTGAACTTTGGATTCTTGGTAGTGGGCATGGTGAGGGGTGTGGGTGGGGATGGTGTGGGTGTGGGGGGTGTGTGGATGTTGGGGGGGGTGTGGATGGTTGTGTGTGTGTGTGTGAATGTGATGAGAGGGTGTTTGTGAGGGTGGTCGTGTGAAGGTGTGCAAGTGTAAGATGTGGTGTCGCTTGTAGTCTGGTTCTGTGGTGTCTGGCAGCAGTGGGTCTGTTGCAAAGGCTCATGGTTTGTGTGTGTGGGCCCTTTTTATTGGTCCATGGGTGGGTGTGGCAGTGTTTGAATTTTGGGTGGGTGTGTTATAAGGAGTGGTGGTGTATTGGGCCTCTGTTTGTTTTTGACAGTTGCAGGTCAGTGATTGTGTTATTTTAGTGGTTGTTGGCCATGTTTAGTGGCTGTGTGCCTTGCGAATGGTGTATTGTTGAGTTGTTTTGTTTTGTCCTTGTTGTGTACGTGCGTTTTGAGCGTGTGTACGGTGTGTACATGGGCCATTTGGTTGTACGATTTGGTCCTTGTGTGTGGCTTTGTACGACTCGTACATGCGGTTGTGATGTTGGGGCATGGGGTGCGCTCCGTACTTAGAAGGTTGTGTTGGGGGTGCGCCAGGAACGTACTGGGGTGGGGGTACGACTGGAACGTACTGGGGTGTACATGGGCAGTGGTACGACACGTACAGGGGTGGGGGGGTGTACATAGACGGTGGTACGACACGTACAGGGGTGGGGGGGTGTACATAGACGGTGGTACGACACGTACAGGGGTGGGGGGTGTACATTGACGGTGGTACGACACGTACAGGGGTGGGGGGTGTACATTGACGGTGGTACGACACGTACAGGGGTGGGGGGTGTACATTGACGGTGGTACGACACGTACAGGGGTGGGGGGTGTACATTGACGGTGGTACGACACGTACAGGGGTGGGGGGTGTACATTGACGGTGGTACGACACGTACTGGGGTGGGGGTACGACTGGAACGTACTGGGGTGTTCATAGACGGTGGTACGACACGTACAGGGGTGGGGGGGTGTACATAGACGGTGGTACGACACGTACAGGGGTGGGGGGGTGTACATAGACGGTGGTACGACACGTACAGGGGTGGGGGGTGTACATTGACGGTGGTACGACACGTACTGGGGTGGGGGTACGACTGGAACGTACTGGGGTGTACATGGGCGGTGGTACGACACGTACAGGGGTGGGGGGGTGTACATAGACGGTGGTACGACACGTACAGGGGTGGGGGGGTGTACATTGACGGTGGTACGACACGTACTGGGGTGGGGGTACGACTGGAACGTACTGGGGTGTTCATAGACGGTGGTACGACACGTACTGGGGTGGGGGTACGACTGGAACGTACTGGGGTGTACATGGGCGGTGGTACGACACGTACAGGGGTGGGGGGGTGTACATAGACGGTGGTACGACACGTACAGGGGTGGGGGGGTGTACATAGACGGTGGTACGACACGTACTGGGGTGGGGGTACGACTGGAACGTACTGGGGTGTACATGGGCGGTGGTACGACACGTACAGGGGTGGGGGGGTGTACATAGACGGTGGTACGACACGTACAGGGGTGGGGGGTGTACATTGACGGTGGTACGACACGTACTGGGGTGGGGGTACGACTGGAACGTACTGGGGTGTACATGGGCGGTGGTACGACACGTACAGGGGTGGGGGGGTGTACATAGACGGTGGTACGACACGTACAGGGGTGGGGGGTGTACATTGACGGTGGTACGACACGTACTGGGGTGGGGGTACGACTGGAACGTACTGGGGTGTTCATAGACGGTGGTACGACACGTACTGGGGTGGGGGTACGACTGGAACGTACTGGGGTGTACATGGGCGGTGGTACGACACGTACAGGGGTGGGGGGGTGTACATAGACGGTGGTACGACACGTACAGGGGTGGGGGGGTGTACATAGACGGTGGTACGACACGTACTGGGGTGGGGGTACGACTGGAACGTACTGGGGTGTACATGGGCGGTGGTACGACACGTACAGGGGTGGGGGGGTGTACATAGACGGTGGTACGACACGTACAGGGGTGGGGGGTGTACATTGACGGTGGTACGACACGTACTGGGGTGGGGGTACGACTGGAACATACTGGGGTGTACATGGGCGGTGGTACGACACGTACAGGGGTGGGGGGGTGTACATAGACGGTGGTACGACACGTACAGGGGTGGGGGGGTGTACATTGACGGTGGTACGACACGTACTGGGGTGGGGGTACGACTGGAACGTACTGGGGTGTTCATAGACGGTGGTACGACACGTACTGGGGTGGGGGTACGACTGGAACGTACTGGGGTGTACATGGGCGGTGGTACGACACGTACAGGGGTGGGGGGGTGTACATGGACGGTGGTACGACACGTACAGGGGTGGGGGGTGTACATTGACGGTGGTACGACACGTACTGGGGTGGGGGTACGACTGGAACGTACTGGGGTGTTCATAGACGGTGGTACGACACGTACTGGGGTGGGGGTACGACTGGAACGTACTGGGGTGTACATAGACGGGTGGGGGTATACATATACGGGGGGTACGTGTCGGACGTACGGGGGCTGGGGGGAGTGTTGGGCGCGTATGCGGGCACATGTCTCCATGGTTGCTATTGGTGTTCGGTGCGGACGGTGTTTTTTCCATACGGTTGTAGGCTCGGACGCACGGGATGGATCGTGATTCCTCGGTCGGACTTGGATTTTTACGTTTGTAAGGTAAATCGTCCGAGGACGTGTCGGACACATTTTCCGACCCGAGGACGTGTGGGGAATGATTCCCGGTGCGGGTCGTATGGACTTTTTACCATGCGAATCGTGATTGCCAGTTCGTACGGCACTTGGACGATTCGTACGGTAAAAAGACCCGATACGAGTCGCACGGGGGAATTTTTTACCGGATCGTGATCGGCACCATAGTGTTTATTGGAGTGACATGCTTTTAGGAAATTCTTAAGGGTGTAATTATGTGAGTGTGTGTGATTGAGCTGTAATCGGCAGTATCATGTGGTGTTTAGGAAATCCTCGCAAGTTCTTTTTAAACAAACATTATTGAATGTAATGTTTACTATTCTTTCAATAATGTTATTTCTATATTACAATGCAATATGGATTAGTTAACCATGGCAACACACAAACGGCATTCCAAATACCCGTCACATTTCTGTAGATTCTTGCTTTGCGCAGTATCCACCCCTCCCCCACAAATACATTTTCCAAGGACATATTAGATTTCATCATTTATGAAGATAGCAGCGTGTCCCATTCCTCTGCAATCTTCAAATATATATATATGCCTGTCTGTGAGTGCAAGTCTACCTAGGGGCAACTCTTTCTTCTAATTTAATGTGGCCTGCCCGGTCACGGACGAGCACCACTGCGGAACTTTTCAGCGGGGCCGGTGCTGTTTATTTGGACAGTACGAACGGTGCAGAAGGTGCTTGTGACATTATGCAGGTGGCGATACAGGACACTTGAGTTTCCCTTTGGAGAACTTTGGCATGCTTCATTGGCGGCGGCGACCTATGATGGTTGTAATTTGCACTACCAGTCCCATAATGCTTTATGTTGCTATGAGATGCTTTATGATGGAAATAAAAGAGGGGATATACTGGCAATGCTGCGTTGGCCGTCATTGAAACACAGGCTGCTCATGAGGAAGGACGGAGATGCCCGAAACGTGTCGAGCGGCAGAGAAAAGAAAGGGCTGTGTGTCTTGGGAAACTGCCTGCATTGGTGAGTGGATGCCTTTCTGTGAATGCAAGTCTACCTAGGGGCAACTCTTTCTTCTAATATGTATATATATATATATATATATATATATATATATATATATATATATATATATATATAAGGAAGCGGTCTCCGAGTCACACCCAAGACATTCTTTTGTGATCGGCACTGATGACGGCCAATGAGGCCAGAAACGCGTCTGCCTGAATGCTCATGCCATGCAAGGACTGTGCTGTGATTTCTGTGAATGCGCTCAATTAAAGTCTTTGTTTGTGCCCGGAGCTGTGTCCCGCTTGCTTGAAATCCTAAAGGTGAGCATTGGAGTGGATTTATAGTCGAGTATGCTGAAACCGACGGGGACACGCCCTCTCGGTCTGGAGCTCCGCGTTTATCAGCAACTGTTTGGTGTGGTACGAGAAGTACAAACGCGGCGCCCCCCCGAGCGAAGTCATCACCATATGGTGTTCATTTGCAGCGAGGGGAGAGAGGAGGCAGCACAAGCTGCCTGACAAGGACACAAACAAAGCATTTAGTTTGGAGTTAGAACAACACACTTGGGAGTTTGGAGGTGGAACAGTCGTACGCCAGCATACTGGGGCATCACCTGATGTTTGGAGTTTCTCATTACTGAATGAGGCACCACGATGGACTACAGTAACCACCATGCAGTTCACCCAACTCTCACAAGCAGAAGCAACACACCTGCATCAAGGAGGAGGAGTCGAGAGACCACTAAATAGGAAGCGGTCTCCGAGTCACACCCAAGACATTCTTTTGTGATCGGCACTGATGACGGCCAATGAGGCCAGAAACGCGTCTGCCTGAATGCTCATGCCATGCAAGGACTGTGCTGTGATTTCTGTGAATGCGCTCAATTAAAGTCTTTGTTTGTGCCCGGAGCTGTGTCCCGCTTGCTTGAAATCCTAAAGGTGAGCATTGGAGTGGATATATATATATATATATATATATATATATATATATATATATATATATATATATATATATATATATATATATATATATATATATATACATGTATATATATATATATATAATATATATATATATATATATATATATATATATATATATATATATATATATATATATATATATATATATATATATACATATATATCCACAATACACCGCCCTGAAGCAAGGATGCCCTTCGCAGTTGGGTGCTTTAACAAAAAGCCTTTATTATCAAAACCGGCATTTCAGCTCCAAAAAGTGCAAGTTCCTAACGCGTTTCAGAGCTCAGAGGCTCTTTCATCAGAGGATGACGCTGTTCAAACTGACAAACTCGCTGGGGCGCCATTAACTGCATGCCTTTGTACTGACCACGTGGGTCTCTCAGGTGAGTAATCAATGAAGCATGCTGGAACCCGTAGTTCAATACCTGCGAAAATATTCCACCATGTGGTTTCAGTTCGAATTCAGTGTCCTTTCTTTTAAACAGATAAAATACCCAAGTGGGCTGGAATGAAATCACCAGTTTCTTCTTACATACTCAGCTGCGCCTGAAGGTCAGAAAGTTCAAACCTCTTTGGCCCCATACTTGACTCCATGGTGGGGCATCCTTCTCGGCCAGGCTGCCGAGTACAAATCCACAATACAACGCCCTGAAGCAAGGATGCCCTTCGCAGTTGGGTGCTTTAACAAAAAGCCTTTATTATCAAAACCGGCATTTCAGCTCCAAAAAGTGCAAGTTCCTAACGCGTTTCAGAGCTCAGAGGCTCTTTCATCAGAGGATGACGCTGTTCAAACTGACAAACTCGCTGGGGCGCCATTAACTGCATGCCTTTGTACTGACCACGTGGGTCTCTCAGGTGAGTAATCAATGAAGCATGCTGGAACCCATAGTTCAATACCTGCGAAAATATTCCACCATGTGGTTTCAGTTCGAATTCAGTGTCCTTTCTTTAAAACAGATAAAATACCCAAGTGGGCTGGAATGAAATCACCAGTTTCTTCTTACATACTCAGCTGCGCCTGAAGGTCAGAAAGTTCAAACCTCTTTGGCCCCATACTTGACTCCATGGTGGGGCATCCTTCTCGGCCAGGCTGCCAAGTACAAATCCACAATACAACGCCCTGAAGCATATATATATATATATCTGTGAGTATTCCCTTGCTTGGAGCCATACAAACTGCCCAGATGTTTCCAGTTTGGGGAGGTGTGTATAGTCAGACTTTCAAACTGTTGAGCGGTAGGATGTGGCTGACTTCCAGCACACCACCACTATTCGCTTGGCCAGCACTATGGTTAGATCAGTAAATTGGCTCTCTTGGTTTCTCAATTCTGAATGGTCAAAAAGAAAAATAGTTTACTGGTCTACATCCACCACTTCCCTGTTCCAGAGCAAAGTATTTATCAAGCATTTCCAAAGAGTATGTATGAAATTTGCATCTTCCACTTGACACCATCTGCATTTTACAGAATTGCCACGAAATGCACAATTCACACTGACTGAGATTAGGTACATTTGGATCAGAAAGTTAAATTGAATAAATGTGAACCTATCCTAGACACCCTATCCATGTAGCATTTGGCCATATTTCATTTACATCTTCCATCGCTCTTCTTGCACCTCTATTTCCCATACATCTCTTACCCAACCAACTCTCCAATGTATGAGAGGTGACCTAAAAGTTGTTAGTAATATACCAGATCAATGTCTAATAATTGGTCTATCTTTGATTCAACTGTGCCCAATGACCAGATTAATCTGACTGCTCTTCTCATTTGGCCGTAAACCAAAACATGATCATTCAGTATTCCATAGTCACTATTTCCCTTGATAAAACCACAGCTTTCTCAACTTGAACAAGTCTCCTACCAAACACTAACAAGTGACCTGTCTGTTACTGGACTTCTAATACTGGTGTCACTTCTGCAAAGTTTGACATGCACAAAATAAATAGATCATGCACATAGGGCATAACGCTGTTGGTGGTGTCCTTCGTCATGTAAAGTTCCCAGCAGTATATAACCACAGAGACCAATTTAGGAAGCTGTCAAGAACTGGCCAATTCAGTCTAGAGACAATGTACTGGTAATGCTCCTGTTTGTTCCTATTTGCCATCTTTTCTATTGCATGGGAGCGTAGCTCACACTCTTTGATGTTACCTGCATCTATGCTGTTTGATGTTACCCCACAGCACTAATGTACTCTTTAATTCAAATTAATCTTTTTGCAGATGCAGGCACAGAGTGCGAACTTTTAACAAAATGTTAATCATTATGTACGACAAACACCTCCATCAATATGGCCAATATGGCCAACTTCTGGCTACTAAAATTATATTTCAGTTTTCTGGCCACTTCCTCACATTCAGGCTCCTGAGATATCATTTCAGATTTTTCTTTACATTTGGAATAGATAACCTCCAATTGCAAATAATTAGAAAGTGGTATTTTATCATTCAAATTTTTAGCACACCTTGACCGCCAAATCAGGAATTGCAATTCGTTCCAATTTGCTCTTTATGATTAAGTGATTGGAATGTAGCACATTGGCCTCCAATTTCCCTAAATAGTGACATCAGCAAAGCTACTTGGAAGTTTGCAAAATAATCCAGCTAACTTGGGAGTATTACCAGTTCACATTTTTGCTCTTAGTTTGTGACTATTCTCAAGATTACATCTACTAAAAACTCTTTTATAAATACTTGTCATGTATCTCACAAGCAACCTAGAAACAAATGCATGATGCTATTGCAGAGGATTTTGATGTATCCGATTTTTGTCTTTGAATTTTTGAGCAAATACACCAAAAAACTTCAGGTACTTTACACAGATATTTAGACTTGAGCCCTTTTACTAACGTTGCCAGGTGTAATTGGGTTTTGTCACTAGTTGTATGAATATTGGACACCCGGCATTAAGTGTTTAAAAACATTTTTCTTGGATCTAGAGGAAGATGAAAAACTCATATGCCTAACTGTCTCCAGTATCCTTCTATTTATTAGAAGTCCATATTCTTTCATCTACAGACTCTCTCAAGTACCTTCTGTTATTCTACAAGAATATTGTATTTTAAATATTGTGCTACATCCATCGATACCGTAGCCAAATATTGACTATATAAAAGTAAGCATACACTTAGGGGCCCATTAGGATGGCAGGCGGTTGGCCCCCGCTGGGCTGGCGGTAGCCACCGCCGGCCCGGTGTGGGCGAACCATCCATATTATGATGCAGGTGGAAATCAGCCTTTCCATGGCGGCATTACCGCCATGGAAAGGCTTGCGGTCTTTGCTGTTGGGGGCCCGTAGTGGGCCCCCAGGGTGTTGGGGGTGGGAGGTGCACATGGGGGGTACCATACCTCCCTGCATTTGCAAGCACAAGGTGGCAGGCACTGCGAGGTGTCTGTCACGTTGTGCATGCAAATGCACAACATGCATTTTTAACATTGCGGCTGGTGCTGCTTACAGCACCGCCCGCCGCAATGCTAAAAATGCGGGATCCGCCTGCCAGTGTGGCGGGCGCATCCTAATTGGAATGGCGGGACCGCCGCAACATGGGCGGTCGGTCCCGTGCCCCTATGTGGTGGTGGGCGGACAAAGTCCAGCCGCCATCGCAATAGGCCCCTTAGTATTCTTTAACCAACATGTTACCTATAGGTACTTATCATCATAAAACTGTGGTAGTCAATATTTTGGCCCTGATATTTTTGTAGCACAATATGTTTCTACAAGATATTCCAACATGCAGCTCACCTTCTACTATTCACATAGGCTGTTTATCTTGTATGGAATTTTTAGAAATCAAATAATTCCTGGATTAGCTAAAATGGTTTAATGTGCTTAAATTCCTATAGTAATCTTAAAACGAGAAGAACCATTTACCTATTTTCTAGCCGAGTCCCCAGATTCCTGACAACATTTCCTGGTTGAAGTGTTGGCATCCAATCAGATTTCAGCATGGTGACTGTTGGATCTTCAGAGGATCTGCGTCCCTATATATACACATTTATTTTTCTTTTGGTATCTTGGAAACTACTGAACAGATTTACACCAACTTAAGAAAGGGTTGCTTTCTGGACCAAGAGCTACCTTTCTGCCAAATTTGGTGTAATTCCGTTCAGTGGTTCCGCCTGTAGTCATGTCTGAAATCTCTATGGGATTGAACATTTCCTCAGCCCCCGCTCTATGGATCACCCTGAAACTTTCCATGCACAACTAGAATCAACAGAACACTTGCTTTGGAAAAGTTCGTGAAGATTTGTCAACCAGCGGCCAAGATATAGGCAAGTAAAAAAACGCTTTTCCTGTGGAAACCAAGTCCTAACTATAACTACCTCGTGGCTACTGCCAGTAGGTTATATATATATATATATTTTTTTTTTCCACTGAAAAACAGTGATGTCATCAATGATGTAATTTGAGATGTCATCAGTGCTGTCATCAATGATGTCATAGAACATGTCATGAGTAATGTCATATGTAAGGTCATAAGTAGTGCATGAAAGGGGTGCAAGTTATAGTTAGTACTGCTAACTATAACTTGTGAATTTCTGTGGTTTTGTTAGCTTAAAATGTTAATGTTGTCATTGAGGAACTCACTTAACTATATCGTTACTTTAACCTTTGTTTTTTTTCAGTGAATTTCTAAGGTTTTACTAAAACGAAAACAAATCTTTTTGTCACACCTGACTGTGTATTTTGCATTTTTTAACCTTTGTTTTCTTCAGTGAATTTCTAGTTTGTTTTAACGTAAAGTAAAATCTAATTGTGATTCATCAATCAAACGCCCCTCTGCACATGGCCTTTGTCCTTGTGCGGCAGGAGGTTGACTACAGGAACTGGCATGCAGTCAGGCCGTGCGCCCAACCCCCCACCTGCAGCCAACCACTCGCTGCTCATGGCCTTCACCATGCGCAGTTGGCGGTTGGCCAGAAGGATCCCCTTCACTCTTTTAATTTTTTTTAAATGGGAGGGGGCCCCATAGGCCCCCTCCCTGAGCCTCAGAAGTGTATATGGTATAGTTAGGTTACTCGTAACATTTTAAACTGCAAGAATCACTGGAATTCACCAGTTATAATTAGCTGAAGTAACTATAACTCGCGATTGCCATGCGCAGTGTGGTCATATATGTCAGTCAGATGTCATCAGTGATGTTATCATGAACGTCATAGCCATTTCATGAGTGATGCATTATATGAGGTCATAAGCAGTGCATGGCGAGGACAGAAGATTTTTAAAATAAAGTAACAATATAAAAAAATCTCATTTTAATTTACATTTGAGACAGAACACCAAACTATAGAAAATTGGCCTATGCTGTGTGTGGTGGGGGGTATGGCAGTGGACATCTTACTTTAAGTTTAAAAAAACATAGAAATTCATGGAAAAAATATTGTATAAAGTAACTATAACTTGAGCCCTAACCATGAACTGCTAATTTCCTAACGTGTTCTATGACACCACTGCAACATCTGAAATGACATAATTGATACCAATACATACCAATACTGTGTGTAGCAGTGGTGTGAGTTATAGTTATTTTAGTGCAAAAGATATAGCTAAATGAGATAACTATAAGTAGTGGATTTCAGTGTTTTTGTTCATTTAAAATGGCCTGTTTTAAGTGTCATTTTCACCTAAATATAATTTTCTTTAACCTTTGGTTTTACTTTTCTTTCTTTCTTTCTTTCTTTCTTTCTTTCTTTCTTTCTTTCTTTCTTTCTTTCTTTCTTTCTTTCTTTCTTTCTTTCTTCCTTTCTTTCTTTCTTTCTTTCTTTCTCCTCTCTCTCTCTCTCTCTCTATGTCTCTCTCTCTCTCTCTCTCTCTCTCTCTCTCTCTCTCTCTCTCTATATATATATATATATATATATATATATATAATATAATATATGCATATATAGGCATATATATTCATACTTATATATATATATATATATATATATATATATATATATATATATATCAATACCTCAGCGGTTCACTTTTCCCGGGTTACAGGTGCCTCTTGAAAGGTGCGTAACCAACGCGGTTGAACCAAACCTCAAATTATGAACACAAAACTCCCAATGGAAGTGAAAGGTCGCACTCGAGAGGCATTCTTCAATTCGTAATTTATTCTTAAATCATTTTCTCTTAACAGCCAATGCAGATAATGCGCAAGAATGCCGCTGGAGTGCGACCTTTCACTTCCATTGGGAGTTTTGTGTTCATATATATAAATATATATTTTCAATTATTCAATGGTGGTATATTTTCATGTGTAGGCTAGGATTATTATATAGATTCAGAAGAAAAATACAAAAAAGTTTGGATGCTAAGCAGTTTGTTAAAAAATGCAATGCTCTAATGGTCAAGTCAAGTGATATAACAATTTAAAGAGTACATTAGGACTGTGGAAAGTCTAAATGTGAGACTGTGGTTCAGTTAATAAATGTTCAAGGCAATTTAATGGTCAATACACAAAGTCTAAAATTGTATTCATTCAATGACGTTTCAGCCCCTTTCAATAATAATTTAGGTAGCGTCTTGCTCAGGACAGGAACCTGACTTCACTAAACATAATCAGCAAACATTGCTGCTGCATCTTATTCCTAAGCAGTGGGAATGTCTGATTCTGAGGCACCTCAAAATGCCGCATGGACAGTGAGACTCCTGACAGACTCTATTCCTCTTTGCCCACATCTGTATTATGACAGAGCTGCAGAGGTAAAGTACTTCCTCATTTGAATGGGATCACATCCCTTTGTGATTGTGCCAGTTTGCATGTAGCTCTGGCATGATCTGTACTACAGAACGGGCCTCACAAACATCTGTGGCCCATTCTGTAATACCAAAGTGCTCCAATGGTCCAAAGAGTGGGGGAGCATGTCTGCTGCGTCCCTGAAGCACTTTATTACACTCCCATGTTCTATTCCAAGGTGTATGTCAGTGATCCAACATAACACCAACAGCTAAGCTTTATAAACTCATTGGGCAATGCAAACCTACCTCAGGAGTTGGACATACAATACATTTGAGGAAGTAAAAACGAATGACATAGGCCAATCTATTTCTCTGTGATACAGATGTTAGGAATATATGGCTCTTTCTTTGGGTGTTAGACACATGGACAAGGTGGCCCTTGATGTAAATGTTGGCCAATGACCAGAAATAATCTCTCTAAGGACCTCATTACTAGTGGCCAGATAATTGTGCTGAATTTCCCCCACCCCCAAAAGTTACCAATAGCGGGGTTTTGGTAACTCCAGGGGTGGTTAGAATCAAGCCCATTATTAGTTGGACCCTGAGAGTCAACTAAGAACAGAGGATTACTGGGGAAATTGGTAATTCTGTGTCAGATTCCTTTGGTAATTCCTCATTTTGGGTCGGACTTTCACCTGGAGAGTTTGGTTGCTTTCTGCAGCCAAAAGTTCCAGTTGAAAGTTGAGAGAGCTGTTTCGGCAAATCTTATAACTCTGATGGGGTTGGTAACTGATGTTACCGGCCCCATCAGAATTAAAAGGCCACTTATAATGAGGGACTAAGCGGAAAAACACATAGGATGAGGACAAAAAATACCCGTAAGAACATTATGCATTATGGTATGTAAAACATGCAGATTACTGGACTTAGGGATCAAGATGAAGCAAATGTAAATGGAATCTTTGGGCAGAAATCAATGCAGTCGAAATACACATGTTGCTCCAAATCATTTCCATATTTTCAAATACTTTATTCTTGTCAATCATAACATTATTTAAAGTAGAAGGAGCATCGAAAAAACTGTGCTTGGAATGATATCAACAAACTCATATTGTCTTTCAATAAAGTCAAAATGTCCACAGAGAATATTTTGTTTTTGTTCTGTAAGACATCCCTTATGAAAAAATCAACCATAGCAGAAGAAAATCCATTGGGTCTGGTTTACAGTTTGATGGATGCCGTACAGTACATCAAAGTGGAAGAGGAAATTTAGCCATCCACCAAACTTTTAAAGCTTTTTTTTTTATAAAGAAACTCCCAAAGCGGTTGTTTGTTTCTGAAAAAGAAAATACTAATGACTCCACCCTTCAGTATTCTCCCAGGGTGTAGGGGCAAATATGTTTTTTTCTGTCTTTCCCCTACAAGTGTTACCTGATGGTGAGGAACAGTAAAAAAAAGGACATCAGACTGTCCACCCTAAATAGGGCATGCAGTGTATTGCCCTTCCTATGACACTCCAACTCCATTGGAGGAAGCTGTTTCTCGATAGAGCTAACTGAGGCTCCATTGACAGAAATCTTAGGGTCTGCCTGCCTCTAAATGAGGGAGGTGAACTGAGAGTTTGATGGACATGGTACTCCATTTTTCTTTCAAAGGAGTGCCCTGTCCGCCAAACTCTAAATCTCTCTATTTTGATTCGGAAATGGAACTGAGTATTCGATTTAGTAAAACTCATTGGTTGTAATTTCTGACACAAAGAATAGTCATGCACATGTAGAAGGATACTTGTATACATAAATTGTATTAGGTTGACATCTGTTGACACCACCTTTAACAAACCTATTTTTGCATTTAAAAATTCTAAGAATTTCCAAGACATCCTCAGTTAGCATGTACCTCTTCAAAACCAGAGTCAACTATTCACAGCTGTTGGGAACTGCTTCCTGTCTTTCAACATTACAAAATACAGGTTTGGACCACATGCACCTTTTCATTGAATACTACAGTTTGTACACAAATGAACATCTGCGGTCTTCCTGAAACATGCTAATTTCTACACCTAGATAATTAAATATGTAATTTGGGGCCTTTGGAATTTAATCTGTGGGACAAATCACCAAGAAAGTTCAAATCAGGCAACACCATAACTTTATACCTTTTAATTTATTAATGCACCTCTGGGGGTACAGTATCAGGAAATATTAATTTGGCAAGCCATTGTATTTCTTGCAGCACCCACAAAAGATGGACATTTCTGAAAGCATGTAGATAGATTGTCTTGATTCTGTCAGTCTGGAAATGAATAGCATTGACAAATGTGTAGTTACACATATGTTGTGAACAATTGTATATAACTTTGGGGCATGATTCCAAACTGTAGCTATAGAAATACATATACATATTTGTATTTCTATATTCATGATACATTTAAATTTATATTCACTTCCTAAAGAGTCATGAAATATTTAACAATCATATGTAATACTTTGATAATGTCTAGGCAAAACCATACACACACAAAAGCATTTTTGATGTAAATTATTGTTTGCAACACCACACAACATTTTGTCCTCGTCGCTGACAGAGTGCTGTGATCTGTACTTTTTTTGTGGTATTTTTTTCAATATCTACCTAATGTTTTTTCAACACTTTTGTATCCATAATTTGTATATTAATATTGTACAGGTAGAAAAATATTGTTTTCACCTAATGCTCTTTCTGAGAATTATAATTTGATTCCAGATTTTGCAGCTCACTCATTGGCTCACAACTTTATTATGTGGCTTTTGCAAGGTTTATTTATTTTCCCTTTGATCACACATCTTATGGACTCATTCTTTGCTAGCTGTGGATCCTTTTTACCAACACTTTGAGTCTTCCTCATACCTAGCAATACCTTTCATTGACCTGAATCGTTCTTTTTCTGGCCATTACTTTATGCTGATTCTATATTTTGGTTGTAGTTTTTAGTTGTGAGTCTATCCTTCCATCACCCAAGCTCACATGTTTATGACAGGCAGACATCTAGACTTGTTCCTTGGTCGAGTCTTCAAGTTTATTTCTTTATTTATACAGCGCAGCATTCATCCGGATGGATATCACGGCGCTAAGGAGAGTGCAACCTAGGTGGGAGTAAAGTAATGTGAAGAGGTCTCTAAGCCACTGATCAAACCCTAGGGAACCGATGGGTTTTCAGTTTCTTCCTAAATACCAGGTAGTCATCGGTAAGCCTGAGTTCTAGTGGTAATTCATTCCAGTGAGTTGCAGCCAGATGGGAGAAGGAGCGACCCACTGCCCTGGTTTTCTTGATGCATTTAGTTTTTGCCTGTGCCTGATAGCACGACCTCGGGTTCTGTGTGGTGACATAGCATTAAACTCTGTCTTGCAGAATTCTAAGGCCAAGATGGTGTAGTACTTATGTCCAAGGCCCAACAGCTTAAATCTGGCCTTTTGACGCTCGGGCAGCCAGTGGAACTCCCTCATGCATTCTGACACCGAGCTGTACTTGCTCTTGTTGCACACCAGCTTGGCTGCCACATTCTGGACCACCTGAAGACAGGAGAAGAGGTAGTCTGCCATGCCCACATAGAGTGCATTCCCATAATCCAGTTTACTTATAAGCAAGGCCTGAATGATGGTTTTCCTACACTCTGGTGGGATCCATAGAAAAATAATTATTAGCAGTTTTAGTGTCGCAAAGCTTTTCCCGCACAGTGCACAGCATTGTCCTGCATCGTTAGTGCATTATCAATGAGAATGCCTACGTTTTTTGCAACATGTTGGGTGTGGGTGCATTTCCTAGTGATGGGGGCCACCAGGTTGAGTCCCAGACTACGTGTGCTCCTTCAAAGAGTAAAATCTCTGACTTATCCGCATTCAACTTCAGGCAATGGTCAGACATCCATGCTGCCATTTCTGAGAGACAGCTGGTTAGTCTAATACTAGTATGCTTGTTTCCATCTAGGGCTATCAGCATTTGTATGTCATCTGCATAAGAGCAGATACTGACTCCCCATTTTTCGCTGATCTTGGCCAATGAAGATACATAGACATTAAAGAGGGTGGGACTCAAGGAAGCTCCCTGTGGAACGCCATAGTCGATGGATTTTGGGTTTGAGGAGAAAGGGCCCAGTTGTATTGTCTGTGTTCTATTGCTTACAAAGGAGCAGGGCCACTGAAGGGCTTTAGAATGTATACCCTTTTCATAGAGGGTTCTCAATAGTAGGTCGTGCGAAACAGTGTCAAAAGCCGCCGATAAGTCCAGCAGGATGAGGGTGGTGGCTTTACCCTGGTCAGTTAAGGATCTAAATTATCTAGGACTGCCATGAGAGTAGCTTCAGTGCTATTGGTGGCTCTGAAGCCAGTTTGAGTTGGGTCCAGGAGCACAATGGTTTCAAGGTAGTAGTCAGTTGTTTGTTTACCAACTTCTCCATCACTTAAGATAGGAATAGGGGCTGAGAAATTGGTTTGTAGTTTGGTAGGTTTTGAACATCCTTACCTGATTTTTTTAGTAGAGGGACTACATTGGCTTTTTTCCATATCTCTGGGAATACGGCAGTATCTAAGAATTGGTTAAATATACGAGTTACGTAAGGGTATAAAATTGGTATGATCAGGGAAAAGATAAAATGAGGGCATGGGTCGAATGGGGACCCTGATTTAACTCCAGCCTTTGCTTTTGCAACCTGCCCCTCTGTAAAGGGGTCAAAGTTGTTGAGGTAGGATTCAGCCCCAGGATGAGGGTCCAAGGTTTCCCAATCTATATCATTGATGAGGGCTGATTTCTGAATAAAGAATAAATCCCAGAGATTTTTTCAGCCAAACATTTGCTGATTGCCTCACAACACTCTGTTGAGGGGGGCAGAACTTGGGACATGCTAGATGGTTTCATTGCTCTTTAACTATTTTGTAGAGCTCTCTGGGTGAATTGCTTTTTTCGTTTATACGCCTCATAAAATAGACCTTTAACTGCATTATTGTAAGTTCTCATTTCCGCTTTATATGACAATCTATCCATGTCCTGCTTGGACAATCTCCACTTGTGTTCAAGTGCTTTGCACTTTCTCTTCAATATCCTAAGATCAGGTGAATGCCATTTTTCAGGTGGTATCTCCTATTGGACTTGTTCCCTAGTCTAGGGGCAGATTTGTCCAACGTACTGGAGATTTCCACTTGGAAACTTTCAGCGCTCATTTGCACAGGGGGTGTCTTCAGGGCATTTGGGTTATTTATGGAAAAGTGATGCTCGAATGTGTCAGGGGTGACTAGCCTCCAGGCTCTTTTTACCGCTGCTGACGATGTGGGAGGGCTAATTAGTTTTGCCGGTAGGCTGAGAGTGAAGGATATCAGAAAGTGATCTGTCCACGATAGGGGCCTTACCTCTAGGATATTGGTGGATTCTATATTAGAAAATATAAGTTCCAGAGTGTACCTGGCAATGTGTGTGGGTTCCCTAACCCACTGTTTTAACTGAAGTATCTGCATGTCTTTGTTTAGGTGTTTGGCCACGAGGTTGTTAGCGTCTTCGAAGTGGACATTGAAGTCTCCTATTAATACAAAGTGCTTGTGCTTTAAACATGAGGGAAACAGCTGAGTGAGCACCAAAATCCGGTTTGTATCGAAGGGGGGGGTTATAGATAATTGCCCCCAAGTGTTTTTTGGGCACCGTTGGTTACTTGAAGCACTAGGATCTCATGATTCCCCAGTTGCAGAAGAGGTTTGCAGTATGGGCACTGCTTGGTGTGAGATTTTGTAGCTGCGACGCTTGCACTACATGAGAAGCACAAATGAAATGACAACAGACTAGATGTCTCTGAGCACAATAGGACTTTCATGAGACTTGTAATGCTGGCAGCCATCTTGGATTAATAAAGTATGCGTTCCTCGTGTTCCAGAGTGTTTTATCAAAGAATTACTGGATACAGAGAGGTTTTCTGGGATAGCACTTTAAATCAAGGATTTAGACTTTAACTTTAACACCAGTAAAGGAGTTATACTTTCCAAGGATCTTGAATTCTATGTCCCTTTATTTCAGAAAAGGAGCAAGAGGAATCCTTAACCTCTACAGGCTGTGTTTATATTATTTTCAAGTCACTGGTAGTAGTAAAGTATTACCAGCTTTGGGGAATCAAATCTATATTTTCAGGAGTTAAATGTGCAACACTAATGTTTATATACATACACTATGGGAAGCCCTTTAGCAGTACATGCAAATACGGGCACCGTGCAATATCACAATGCTATGTCAATTTGGTGAACCTATTGTTTTTCATGGGTAAGAGTAAAACAATGATTACTTTGCATAATACATTGACATTGAGCTATTTTGTCCAATGCCATTAACTTATCTTCTTAGATGTGAGGCTACATGAAAGTAAATTGCATATCGTTTTTCATAATTTGCAAAACGTTCATGATTCACACCAATTTAATCATTGTTATTCTGTAATTGAACCGCAAAATACACGTCACCAACACAAGCTGCAACGACCATGCCTGAAATAAAAAAAATAAGAAAGGTGGCATTTACTGCATCAAAATAATCCTAAATTCAGGCAAACACCAAAATACAAGGGTTAGTGAAAGTGACCATATGCACTGTTCGACTCACAAGGCCGTTGCAGGTTTGAACCTATGTTCCACCCTTAGTTGTGTAAAGTAAATACATTAAAAACAGGTCTCTTAGAGCCTAATTTACTTTCTGTTCCTGATGTTGCCTTCGTGACCGCTGAGACGAGAGGTTACATAATGATAATGATTTTGATGAAGACATTGGAATATATTAATATATTATGTGTGCATAAAGAGGAAGCTATGGCACCTGTGAGCTTCGGTTCTAAAGAAAGGGCATACACCAACGGCGTAACCAAACTTGAGGGGGCCCCCTGCAAAGCACATAGAGACCTTCCCATGCTTTGGACCCAGTCAGGAGCTCTCAGCGGCCGCCCATGCATAGTGCTGGAGGGGGCCCCTGGAGCTCGGGCCCCCGCACTGCAGGGCCTGAGTGGGCTAATGTAATGCCTTTGGCATTCACTAGACACCTAAGGCCTATACATTTACGGGCTTGAAGTCATACACAGCAACATTACTCGGAAAACATATCCTCATGACATATGAATTGCCCATGCTGACACAATCAAATCTGGAAAAACTGGTTGACGGTCATGAATATTGATTCAAAGGTTAAAGACTTTCAAAACGCCACAGCTGCTGTGCATTTAGTAAATCTTGACCGTCCAACCACCCTGACTTGTCTCTTCTACTCCTACAACCCCTTTTTACTTAAAAAAGTTGGATTTCGATACATTATCAAAGCACGTAGTTACCTCACCAAAAATTGCTCTAATGCTGTTCCATTAAGTAATGTTTATTATTTTAGCACTGAAAACCATAATTTATATTATGTAGGAGACTCGAAACATAACATTATATCTTTGAAGGGAGCAGATTGCCAGCATGCTATTGCAAGATAAAATCTTTATGTTCCTTAAAATAATAAAGCTAAATACAGAACTGGTTGTAATAGTGAAGCTTTTAAACAGTACTCAACAAAGAAATCTTGACATGCTGAATCCCACAATTCATGTTTTATCAATGGTAAGAACAGTTGCTGCACAGCCCACTACATCTCCTACTTAGTGCTGTTTAGGAAACCTAAACTAAATAAGAAGGTGGATGTTCTGCCATTATGTCTGTCATGTTAAGTTATGTGATGTTATTTTATAATATAATATATTATATTATATTATATTATGTTATGTTATGTTATGTTATGTATGTCATGTTATGTTATCTTATATTATATTATGTTATGTTATGTTATGCTATTTTATATTATATTATAATAAATTATGTTATGCTATGTTATGGTATGACATGTTATGTTATATTATATCATATTATGTTCCGTCATGTTATGTTATGCTATATTATGTTTTGTTATATCTGTGTGTCACAGTACAAGATACGATTCTTTAATTAGTTTAGTCAAGCACCCGATTCAAAGAACTCCGGGGCATATTATCAAGAAACGGCGTTAAAATTATCACCGCTTTAGCGGCAGAAAACTGCCGCTAAAGCGGCGCTAATGGGCTTGATAATATGCCCTTGAGAATTCTCATAGAAGCCCATGTTCTGGTGTCAACATGGACTTCTATGGGAATTCTCTGCGGCATATTATTAAGCCCATTATCGCCGCTTTAGTGGCAGTTTTCTGCCGCTAAAGCGGCGATAATTTTAATGCCGTGCTTGATAATATGCCCCTGTGAGTAGTATGAATCCTGAAAAGAACGTTCCAGCCGATAAATTAAGTAGAGTTAAGTTAGGTTTTGGCAGCATCGGTTGTAACAACACTCCGAAATAGTAAATAATGTGGTAGTCGGATTATTCTTGGTAAATACCGTGTTACTATTTGATACGGAATTACTGGTAATACCATGATTATGCCCGCCCCCTTAATTAAGAGGTATTTGGGGGGGAAAATCCTACTGCGTGAGCACATTTAGCAAGCACGAGTGCTAGGGCTGCTGTTTATGTTCTGTTGCATTTAGAGTAATTTTTGGGCACAAAATGAATCCTCGCATCCATTTAGGTTGCAAGGTTGCATTTTGTGCTAAGAAGCTCGAGCTAAATGCCCTGAATAAATTAGAGGAAGAAAAACCGAATCCAAGTGGATGTTTAGTAAGTGCAAACAGCTGCTCATACTCGCTATCAACATTCTATTGGATTTAGCTCTTAGCAAAAAATGAATCATTGCGCCCATTTTGGACACAACGGGGTATTTTGCGCGAACAAAATAGCGCTAAGTGCAGAATTACTCTTCTTGCATAATTCTGCGTAATCTCGCAGAATTTTGAGGTAATGCTGTGTGATTACTTTGCATAGAATTATACGAGTTACACCCACACCTCGTCATTACTAGGTGGGCCTTTGTGGATGGTGGGCTATCAATAATGGAGTAGTAGTTTAGAGGGTCCTCCAAAGGGACTCTTAGATGTTGGCTTAGGATATAATCATGCTTAATCCATTTCAGTGATCATGGCCCCTTTAAATTATCATGGCTTCTTCTATTTACGAGAGGAACAGATCAAGGCAAAAACTGTTCCCATAGGAACCTTTAAACACTTCATGTCCCTACCCAGTATTACATCAACACTTCAAAGGTGAGCCCAAATATGTACACTTTTGTTTAGCCTAATATTTACTCAATTAAAATATCTGATCTGATGCTGATTAGATATAGTACTATTTTCATTATGTGCTCTGCCTAATAACGAATGAGCTCATACTGAGACCTATTTTATCCCAACTTGTAACATAATGCCGGTTTGCGCAACCACACATATAGTGATGGAAATGTGCCAACAAAAGTGTGGCCTTTGAAAGGGATCATCAGAAATATTTGGGAGAAACAAGAAATGCAATGATTTTGCATTTTGCCAATTGATGTTGTTTTCAGTTGACCCCTTGTCACCAGGACACAATTAGAGCTGTTCACAAAAGTAAGTTACACTTGTGAGTAATTTAGCAACTTTACTACTTTTGGCTATTTACTAAAACTGAGTGCAAACTGTGGACCTACACATCTCAATCCCAGACCCAGTTCTAGGGGCAGTTGTGGCAGAAGGGCCAGATCCTACCAAGAGAAACCTTTGGCCCACCAAGGGCCTTCCATAAGTGAAGCACTTTGTTTTATCTCAAATAAAAACGCTAAATGGGTGAACAGGTTGAGGCGATAGTGAAGCAACACAGTGAGGGAGAGTGAAGTAACATAGTGGGAAGTGGGGTGATGCAACATGACAGACAGGGAGAGAAACAACACTTTGGGTAGAGGAGATGCAACATGAGGGAGGGAGCAACTTGGAGTGTGTGGAGGGGGAAAAGCAAATGGGTGAGAGAGAGCAACACAAGTGCAGTTTAAGTTAGATAAGCACATGGGCAAAAGAGAGCAACATGAAGGGGTGGAGAAAAGCATATGGAGAGACATATAGAAATCACATGCACTTGCATGGATTGCTTAGCAAAAAGAAAAACGTAGGTGCATATTATCAAGGACGGCGCTAAAAATTAGCGCCGCTTTGGCGGCAGGAAATTGCCGCTAAAGCGGCGATAATGGGCTTGATAATATGCCCTGGAGACTTCCAATAGAAGCCCATGTTCACAGTAAACCCAGTCAATGTTAAGCAGTGGGCAGGCTGCGAGCTCCTGTATGTTTTTGGTAAGCCCATAAAATGTCTTTCACAACTAGAAAGTTTGCCCTCTCTGGTAGGCTTGAGCTCAAAAAGATATGAAAAGTGGACAAACAAAATTTTACATCCTAATGTTGAGTGAACTAAAGAACACTCTCATTTTGAAGTCAGAGATGGGAGAGAAGAATTGTGACAAGGGATTTAAACAACATTATTTCCTTGACTGGTAACCAATCAAGCATCCTTAGGGTAGAGATAGTATGAACTTTAGCCAGTAGTTGGTCAGCGACCATTTTTATGAGCTGAAGCCTTCCAAAAAAGGTTTTATGGCCGTCCTAGGTAATGGCATTTCCATTGTCCAGCCATGGTTGTAACTACAGGGTTGTGATATTGTGGTGCAAAATAGAGAAGGATTTTGCACAAGAGCTGGCTACCTTGTGTCCAAGATGAACTGGTAAGTACAAAAAGAAAATAATCAGTGTGAAAGTACTTCTTTTATGACAGAGGGACAGGCAGCAATTTGTTGCCTAGCCCTCCGAAAAACAAATAAATAAAAAAAGACCTCAAGAGTCGTGGTGCAATGGATGAGTGGGTGGGCGAAGCAAAGGGGAGTGGATGGGGATTCTAAAATAAAAATAAACCCAGGTGGGAGGAGGAGGAAAGCAGAACACCAAGGAGAGAATAACACAGCGCTGCGTGAGAAGCACAAGAGCCACATGTAAGAAAAGGACAATGAGTGAGCGGGTCGGGGAAGCAACGGTGAATGGATGAGATGGCTGTCTGGCAGGTGAGACCTAAAAATGAATTTCGGAATGCACGGTGTTTTACACCAGGAGAAGTGTTTTCCTGAAGAAATATTTTAAACTTCTATTAAGGATTGTCTGTCCTGTGGAATCTGCATGACACAGGACTATGTTTTTGGAGGAGTGGTAATCCTGGACATCATTGCCTTACTTAGATTTCTGTGACTGCACCAGTAAATTTTTAAAAATCTGCCAGGAGTTGGAAAGCAACACAGATTTTAGGTGCTTTGGTATGATATGTATATTTCTGGCTTTCTAAAAACTTGTTTAAGAATCAGGCCCCTCTTTATTTAAATGGATGGTACATTACATTGCTACATGTTTTTTAGCTGTAACCAATACCCACTCTCCTCTTGAATCAGCCCGCCTACAACCCAAAAAATATGTCGAAGACTCTATTTCAATTTTAGTTTTTAATACATCTGATGCTAGCGTGGAATTTGTTTTCCATCATATTCCCAGTTCCAAGATCCAGTGTTCTTGAAATTAAATATATAATTGGCATACTTTCTTACCAGGTAGACTTTTACTTCAGAGATCTTTCTTTTTTTTCTAGACTGTGTTGTTATCTCCCCTGCTCTTGGGTCAGGAGTCATGAATACTGTCCCTGGATTGGACCAAGCGAGTGAAGTGAGTGAGCGCTGACTACCTCCAATAGTATTCAGAGAATTTCTCCATGAGAAACGCTTGAAAAGATGCACCCACATATTGTAGTTTAGCCATAGGCTTTGAAATGGGCACTTATTAATTATTTTAATGTTTTCTTTGTGAGCCAAGAAATTCTGACTGTCCCAAGCAGTGATCACCATTCACAGACCCCAAGATAATCTTGAGAAATAGTGATAACATTAGCCATATTGTCAAATAAGCTCTTTATTTATTTCGACATTTCACTTTCTTTCCTTTTTCTATCCTGCCACTTCCAAGTAGATTCTCAGCCATATGATATAATTAAGAATCCCGTTGAAAAGGGCAGGGAGAAACAAAATACACAATTCTTACTGTTTCAGGTTACATCAGTCTTAAAGAGAAGTTTCTCAAAAAGCTGTAATGAATATCACTCAAATGACAGCATTAAATATACATTTTAAAATAAGAAAAATAAAATAACTTTGTACTGAAATATCGATTTTTCAGTTTGTGTAAATGGCTACACTTTCATATTAAATTGAAGCTTTGTTTCATGGGAAAATAAATAATTTCTCAAAATTAAAACCTAATTTATTAATTGTAAAAATATGTTGTTGTCCCGAAATACCAAATGTTCGTTCGTTAGAAAACATTGGTGCTCGGACATTGTTTTTTCTTTTGCATCAAGCATTTACATGTACTACTGTAACACATCAATCAATGAATCAATTTTTCTTTGCATGCCCATGTATCCTTGCTTTACTATTACTGAGCAACCTAGCCTCATTAAGTTTCAGCATAGTAAACTTTTTCCTAAAAAATGGAAAAACTAAAGATATCTTTCACACAAAAGCATACAAATGTTCACCAGTCTGTTATTCAGTTTCTTCTTGTCAGTAACATCTCAGTGAATTTGCTGACTTCAAGCAAGGCACTGCAGCCCTGAGCAGTGAAATTAATCAATGGTCTTGATGGTCAGGGAGAAAACTCTCCGCATCAGGATTCTTTGCCCATTCTGAGTTTGCTTTAAAGAAAACAAAAATGTTTGCTGAGAAGGGCCAAAAACACGGTGCGTGTTTGTCAAACTACTTTGTCTAAGATGCATCCGCATATTGTTGGATGTAGTGTAGGCAGTGACATCCCTAACGACAGGTGGGGATCTCACTGATTTTATTTCAGCTGGGCGCGGAGTTGTTGCTTGGCAACATTCCTTATATCTGCTGGCTCTTTCTTTCCTACTACCTGCAGTCTATTTAAAGACCCCACCTATGTGACCACAATGAAGGTACTCCAAAGAAGAGCCACAGACAAGCTCATCCGCACCAGTCTGTGCTATAACCATGTGCAGGGCACAAAACACTGGCCTTCCGAGATTGACACAATCTGGCGTTCCCAAATTAACAATTTCCTTCTCTTATGAAACCTGCTTTACTCCACTTCAACTGTACATCCTCATCCTATTAGGGCAAGACACTTGACCCCTTCTGATTTTGCTTCCCAGACAAAGTCTTCTCTTGCACAACTTCGTGGGCTGTCCATACCATCAACCTCTTCAACTTACTTCTATTTTCCCCAACGTAAGTTCTCTCTAGAAACAGTCCATTGAAGCCTCCAAACTTTTAATGGATGCTGACATGGACGTGCTTTTTATTTTTGAGACTTGAATCCGAGACAGCTCAGCTACACGTATTGCTTTAGAAATTCCTCCGTCCTATAAGATATTGCATCTGTAAAGTGGGTGTGGGCAGTGCCATTATTTACAAGCACTTTCTAATCTTTCTATGCTCCCAATACTATTTTTTTTTCATTCTCAATTTTTGTATCAATGCCTCCGCCCTACCTCACCCGTCCATCATCTGTGTGGCTTTTACCTCATGTTCTGGCACACACATCTGTTGTCACCCAGGACCTGATATGGACTTCAGCTAATGTCTTGTTGATGTGTTAGCCACCCCCCTTTGTTTTCACAGCATCTCATTTCTTTTTGCGATGCAACCTAGAAATTTGGATCTGGACGCTACCACACTAGTCCTTTTAAACTTTTGCTAAGTTTTCTGCCTTTCTCAGTTGTCCTTTGCTCCTACTCATAAGTCACACCACGTTGAGGATATTATTTGTCTCCCCTGAGCTCATCTGTATTTCTTCACCCCAGCCACTTACCTGATCGAAAACTTTGGGGTACTATTTACCACATGTTTTCAACTCATCTCTATTGCTAATGGTGAAGATCCTTCTGTATAGCTTAGTGTCGCTTGGAGCAAGGCCACTTATGAAGCTTTGTTGACTGGATTTACGTCATCTATTACTATACAAACAACTGTCCAGACATTGATATTGTCAATTTTGGCACTTGGATTTCTTCAGCATTAGATCTTCTTGCTCTTAATGAAACTATTTGCAGCTGCAACACTCACCCCCCACCAATGGGTGCATTGAAGAGCTTACAAAGTATGAACACCAATGAAAAGGTCTGGATAGGAAATTGCAAGCTAATTATAGCAGCAATGCAAAAGCAAGTTATCTTGTCTGATTTAAAACGTACAAATTCAAAATTCACCATGCTCATTCATCCTACTATACCACTAGCATTTCATGTGCTAATAGTTCTGTCAAGCAAATATTAAAAATCATAAAATGTAAAACTTTTTCCTCCTTCACTACCAGTGTAGTCCCTCCTTCACAGGACCTCTGTAAATTTACCTAGCTGACTTTTCTCAGGAAAATAGAATCATTTGTTGTGCTATCTCCGAATCTACTTCCTCCTCTCCTTCCTCTTCTGGCAGTAAAACACCTGGCCCCTCACTGACTGATTTTCCTGTCTCTCACTTGATTATATATTTGAAATCAGTTTACCCATACCCACAATGTTTTATTGGCCATCACTGATAATACAATTTCTCTATGACTTCTGCCTACATGTCAGTGGCGTGGGTCTGATTTTGTTTTTGATAAAAAATTGTTCCCTAGACCCCTCCACTTTTACCAACTATTGCTTCTTCATGCTTTTGCCATTCCCCTCTAAAATTCTTCAAAGGTAAATCAACAATCCCTAAATTCTTTTAATACACCTAATAATTTATTTTGTGGTAATTTGGCTTCCATCCCTTCACAGAACTGAATACCTCCTTTTTGTGGTTTCCAGTGAACTTTAATCGCAGGTGAATTGGGATGGCTGGACTGCCTGATCCTCTACATTTTCTCTACAGTATTAATACAGTGGCGCACCTCACCATTCTGACTAGATTATATTTGATAGGTATCAATGACTACGTCTTAATCTACTTTCAATCAATCCTCTCACAGCATGACCAAACCAGGCATCTTGTACCTTCAGATCCACCTTCAAGCCTCTTTGGTGTGGTGATCCTCAGAGATCCTCAGTGAGCCCTATTTTTTTCACACTTAGGGGGCCTATTAGGATGGCGGTCGGAAATTCTCCCTGACCACCATAGTAGCGGGAAAAGACTGCCCGCAAGGACCGCAGCATAACCGCCGGTCCAATTAGGATGCTCCGCAGTTGAAAACTGACCGCGGCGGTTAGATTCTGGCGATTAACATTGCGGCGGTTGCTGCTGCCAGCAGCACCGTCACGGTGTGAAAAGGAGCATGTTATGCATGTCACTGCACTGTGTGGCAGGCACTGCACAGTGTCTGCCACCTGGTACAGGGACATGTAGGGGGGTACCATGGTTACCCCACCAGTGCACCCCCCCCAACACATTGGGGACCAGCAATGGGCCCCCAGAGACATTCTTCACATGCCTTTCCATGGCGGTTCCACCGCCACAGAAAGGCTGGCTACTGTCAGCATCATAATCATGCCGGCGGAGCCTGGCCCTGCACTGGCATCATTGTAGCGGTCCAGTTCCGCCCGCTAGGCATGTGTGTGGGGACTGGTACCGGCGGATAAGTGGCGGGCGGAGATTCTTACCACTGTGGTCGTCACCGCCATGCTAATGGGACCGGCGGTTTTCAGGGTTGCGATCGCGGGCGGATGTCCGCCGCCAGTCCGGCAGTTGCCATCTCCGGCTCGGCGGTGGCCATCCCTCCGCCATCCTAATAGACCCCTTAATGTACCCCTCTAGCATAACAGTAACTGATGAGTATATCATTGAACCGTAGACCATTCTCAGTATGGATGATAACTAGGGGTTTCCCAGTCAAATTTCCAACACTGTCTTGCAAAGTTAGGCAACTCAATGGAAGTAAACACTCTTAAACCTAATTCTGATAAGAGAGACCATCTTGGAGGACACCTCACTCCCTGGTCCCCAGACTTATGGCTTAGATGATCAGAGGAGAAATCTGGATGTTTATCAAGTTGAGATGACCTCATCTCAACAAGGTTCTGCTAATCATTTTTATTTTATAACTACGCCTTGCTTACTCATTTTCCATTATTCTTTTAATATAAGAGCAAAGCATCACACCAACGCAAACAAGAAGAAAAAAATGAAATACATTTCAACAATCCTTTCTCTCCCTCACACCCATCAAAAAGGCAGGAGTGTTGTACCTAAAGAATTTCCGTTGGTAAAATGTGATGGTGATTGTTGCTATTTCAAAGTAACAGATTACCCCATTAGATACTTTCACGGCATTAGAAATACATTATGCAGTCTAATATTAAAACAGCCTTAGAGTCCGCAAGTGAGTACAGCACAATAATTGGAGCAGACCTTGTGACAAATAGGATAATATATGTGATTGTGTTTATTGGAATTATCTGCATCGACCTGTATGACAACTAAAATCATTTGGAACTATAGTCACGCTATTTTTAGCCTTTAGAACGACCTCGCGGTGTCCGACCTGTAAGAGCGGACCCGCTAATATCGAGGTCAGCAGTCTAGTTGTTTTTTTCGCCCTGCCCTATTTAAGAAGCACTCTGGCGTGGCCGCGCGCTAACGCTACATGACTATTACGTGGTGGGGGAATGCTAACTGCGAACTTTGCACATGCTGTATTGATTTTTAAAACTGTGGTTGTGTTTATTGGAATTATCTGCATCAACCTGTATGACAACTAAAATCATTTGGAACTATAGTCACGCTATTTATAGCATTTCGAACGACCTCGCGGTGTCCGCCTGTAAAAGAGGACCCACTAATATCGAGGGCAGCAGTCTAGTTGTTTTTTTCGCCCTGCCCTGTTTAAGAAGCACGCTGGCGTAGACGCGCGCTAACGCTACGTGACTATTACGTGGTGGGGGGAATGCTAACTGCGAAATTTGCACATGCTGTATTGATTTTTAAAACTGTGATTGAGTTTATTGGAATTATCTGCATCGACCTGTATGACAACTAAAATCATTTGGAACTATAGTCACGCTATTTTTGGCCTTTAGAACGACCTCGCTGTGTCCGCCTGTAAAAGCGGACACGCTAATATCGAGGTCAGCAGTCTAGTTGTTTTTTTCGCCCTGCCCTATTTAAGAAGCATGCTGGCGAGCCGCGCGCTAACGCTACATGACTATTACGTGGTGGGGGGAATGCTAACTGCGAACTTTGCACATGCTGTATTGATTTTTAAAACTGTGATTGTGTTTATTGGAATCATCTGCATCGACCTGTATGACAACTAAAATCATTTGGAACTATAGTCACGCTATTTTTAGCCTTTAGAACGGCCTCGCGGTGTCCGCCTGTAATAGCGGACCCGCTAATATCGAGGTCAACAGTCTAGTTGTTTTTGTCGCTCTGTCCTATTTAAGAAGCATGCTGGCGTGGCCGCGCAGCGAACGCGCGCAGCGGGCGTGCCTAAGGCAAGCCCGTCTGCGCCCGTCCGCGCACCGGCCTCGCACAGCGCCAGCCATGCTGCTCGAAATGACGAAGGGGGTGATGGTAATAAGAAAAAAATCAGCTATTCTAGTGAGGCGTTAAAGCAGATCGGTAAGTCAGCGAGGAATAGGATCAGTATACCCCATTTGGAGGGCACAGCAGACACTAAGGCCGACTTTATCAGGAAAGATGTCATACTGGGAAGGCTGCTCAATGTCAGATCTCTGCCAAAACAACAGGTGGAGATCTAACTGCTGCTTGAATTCCATTGTTTAGATGTCCTTTTCATGACAGAAACCTGGACCCACTTAGGCCTGGAGGTTGAATTAGGGTTGGCATGTCCTTTGGGTTATAAAATCTTACATAAGCCCCGAAACAGAGGACGAGGAGGTGGAGTGGGGATCATCTTTCAGGAAGCCCTGGACTTCACCCAGTTGGAGATTGATGAAGTGGAGGGCTTTGAAATTTTTGGTTTCTCACTCAAAGATCCTAAAGGCTACTTGTTGGCAGGCATTGTCTGCTATAGACCGCCAGGAATAGTGATTTCATCTCACCTGCAGGGTCTAATAGATGTTATCTGCAATATGGCCATCACCCACTCTAACCTGCTGATAATGGGCGACTTTAACTTATGGTGTAATGGAACTCTGGATTCTAGCCATAGCAATCTTATTCAGGCCTGGGAAAGTTTGGAACTGCGTCAGTGGACCCATAGGGGAGGAAATATATTAGATCTAATCTTCTCCAAGGAACCGACTTTGGGAGTAGTAGAGATCCTCCCGGTTGGCTGGTCCGATCACCATCTGGTCAAGTTTTAGATACTTGACATCAGAAGAGTTCAGCCCGCCACCAGAGAGGCAAGGATGTTTGATAGTAGAGACTGGAAGGGACTCTTCAAAAGGAAGACTAGCTCTTCTTCGGTATTCTCCTTTGAGAATAACTTTAATAATGGAACAATAGTGGAAGATAATTATATTGATCTCTGTGATCAGATTAAAAGCCAGCTTGACCAAATTGCCCCCGTAAAAAACTGTAAGAAGATAGGTAGGTCATCTGCCTGCTGGTACAATGACCATCTCAAATCTTTGAAATTGGGCTGCCGGCAAGCCGAGAGGAAATGGAGAAGGACTTACTCGGATGAGGGTAAGTCCTCCTGGAAAGCTGTATTAAGGGAATATAGGAAGGAAATTGATCTGGCCAAATCTGAATATTTTACCAATATTATTTTAAATTCAAAAAATAACTCCCGAACAATTTTTAAAATAGTGAAAGATATGACTGTCCCTAAGTGCATACAATCCAAAATTATGCCTACCCAAGTCTTGTGTGATAGTTTAGCAACTTTTTTCATGGAAAAAATTAGTAACATCATTGATGAGTGTTGGAGGGAGGACCACCGGGGAGTCGGGGAGACTATTCCGGGGCACCTTCCTACCGCAAAGTTATAGCCGAGCGCCGCTGAGAAGCCCCCTCGGGGAGGTCCTTCTCCTATGATCGTACTAGGCCCAGTAATACCACCACACAGGACTCGGTATCAGTTGCTTGACTTGGTTCTTTATCAACAGTAGTACGTTCAATATTTACAGTGGGATCGAGGGATCCAGTAAGAGTCTCAATGTCTTTTAGAGGGATAGGGTAGCGGGACAGTCTTAGTACCAACCAGGTACGGGAGGGCTCTGCGCCAGACCTTGAGTGCTGGTCTCAGAGCGGCTCGGACGTGGGGAGCCGCGACGGCGTCTGCAGGGCTCGGGTGGTAGTTCCGCTTGGGTCGAGCCGCGACACAGTCAGCAGGGCTCCGGTGGTAGGTCCGCTTCGGTCGAGCCGCGACGAGGTCAGCTGGGCTCTGATGGTAAGGTTCAACAAGGTCGGGCCGCGACAGCGTCAGCAGGGCCCCAAAGGATCGTGAAGGTCTTTAAGCACGGTGGAGCCGCGACGTCGTCAGCAGGGCTCAGAGTGTGGGTTCAGGATGAGTCTTCTTCCGTAGGGTCAGCCGCGATCCGATCAGCAGGGCTCTTGACTCCAGGATACAACTGTTGTCCTGTTGTTGGGTCGCCCCAGATATAGGAATGGAGCCCTTTGATGTCCAGACCCTTGCGCCCGGAGGGGGCGGAGAGGCCGGGTAGGGAGCGGCCAGACGCCCAGCAGGAGAGGCGCCAGGCCCCAGAGAGCTGTGGGGCGATCGCACCTAGGTGTGGAAGGACGGTTGGGGGTCCCATCGATGCTGCCCTCCGCCGGGAGTGGGAAGGGTTCACGTGGTATCCCCCGGGCCAGGGGTTGGCGCCTCGATGTCGGGCCTCGCTGGGACAGAGGCCGGGTGGAGCGGGGTCACGTAGGTGGTCACGTGGAATGACGTATAATCCAAAATGGAGGAGCCCCGAGGTGCATGGGACCTCGTGCGGCTTAGCGAGGGGGAACAGGACCACGCCACGAGGCCGGCTCCAACAATGAGCTAAAGACACTTGCACCTTCTAGGAAAGAGGGCCTCATGGATAAAATCAATGAAGCAATGGAACTGGGAAAGGCAAGAAGTACAGAAATAGGCTTGATGCCTGTTATGAACCATTTCGAGCCAGTCTCGGAGGAAACTTTTTACAGAATTGCTGCAAGTGTGTCTTCGGGATCCCCTTTGGATCCTCTTCCACATAAAATCTGGAAGGAGCTAGGTTCTGAGCTCTTTCCTCTCTTGCGTCAGATCTGTAATAGCTCTTTGGCCTCTGGGTCAGTACCAGTATGCTGGAAACAAGCAGTGGTTACTCCACTTTTGAAAAAAATAACTCTGGATCCAACCTGTGCTGCTAACTACAGACCTATCTCTCTTCTCCCATATCTGATCAAAATCATTGAACGATTTGTCAGCAAAACATTGTCTCAGTTCCTGGAATCCAATTCCAAGGCGGATGATGTCCAGTTTGGCTTTCGACCTTTCCACGGAACTGAGACTGCTCTGCTGACCGTATTAGACGATCTTCGATTGCGGGCAAACAGGGGGCAATCTGGTATTCTTATTCTGCTTGACCTGTCCGCCGCTTTCGATACGGTCAACCATGATATTTTGCTGACCAGGCTAGAAGAAGTTGGGGTGTCAGGAATGGCCCTCGAATGGTTTCGCTCCTATCTTTCTGAAAGGTGTCAGGCGGTCTCTCTCCCACCGTTTCAATCTAAGTTCTCCAGTGTCTGCCATGGCGTCCCACAGGGATCAGCGATACGCCCTATTCTTTTCAACGTTTATATGCGACCCCTGATTGAAATCATTAAGGCGCATGGCGTGAGACTGGTGAACTATGCCGACAACACCCAAATCTTCTTTTCTTTGGAGGGAAACCAGTCAATTCCGCTGACCGCCTTCCATGACTGCATCCGGGACGCTGCTCACTGGCTAAGAGCTCATTCTCTCCAGTTTAATTCAGATAAGACTGAAGTCTTATACTGTACTACGGGGAGGGTTCCTCCCCCCTTTCCTGGAAATCTTTGGTCCTCTTCTTCTATGGCTACTCTGGTACCGGCTAAAGCTGTACGTAATTTGGGAGTCACGCTCGACGCTACCTTAACTTTGGAGATGCACGTAAACAAGGTGGTGGGGACCTGTTTTTCTCTGATCAGGGCCCTGAAGAAGATTCTTCCGTTACTACCAGAGACGGCCAGAGCACTGGTCGTTGGTGGTATTATCTTCAGTAGATTAGACTACTGTAATGCCCTACTGCTGGGGGCCCCTAAGTTTCTGATTGAACGTCTCCAAAGAGTGCAAACTGTGGCGGCTAAACTGGCTTTGTTGAAACCACGATGTTCATCAGGCTCGCTGGCCCTTGCAGAGCTCCATTGGCTGCCGGTAATGCAAAGGGTCTAATTTAAGTCCCTATGCCTGGTTTTTAAGGCCTTACATGGCCTTGGACCCATACCCCTTCAAGAGATCTTCACTTGGTATACACCTACAAGGTGTCTTCGCTCCGCCACTGCCTACTTGGTGAAAGTTCCCAGGATTCGAAGAGCCAAGTCAGGGGGTAGGGCCTTTAGCTTCACTTCAGCTAAGCTCTGGAACAGCCTCCCTTTGGAGCTCAGACAATCCAATGATCTTTTGCAGTTTGGAAAACAGATTAAAACATGGCTGTTTCCCAGAGCTTGATAGCTCTGGAAGTGTTCCATCTGCTATAAGTTTCGCTCCTTTCTTTGCCATCTGATAATGAATCATGTACTGTAGCGCTGAGGTACCCGTTGGGTGTTTGTTGCGCTTTATAAATTTCGTATACAACACAATACAATATTGGTTCCTTAACTACTTCAAATGCAGCCGTTGCGCTGAAACAGATGCTGATAATAGCTCCATTTCCAAAATGTTCCACAGCCACATGTATCATAATGCTATAAGAGGGGGTTCCCTTTTTTTCTAGTAAGCCACACAATTCATTTTTGTATTACCCAATCAGACTTTGTTTGACACTTCAAAGCGGGGCCTCAGACCGAAAACAATGGAGGAGAAGTCCACTTGCTGATAGTATTCCAGAATCAATTTAATTGCGGCTAGCACCTCAGCACAATAGATCTTAATTATTAGACACTTCCAGTAAATTGTTTAAGGTCTCCCCATAGCCAACAACCTCTCCAGCACAATTCGCTTGTGTGCGGGTAATATTTATATATTTTGGTTGGTTACATGTACCAATCAAACACTAGTATTTTGTGCACCACTCCATAGGCAATGTGTTGTGATCTGGGTTAGAATGCTCTCCATGTCATGGAATGGAGTGATGCATCTGGTGATGTAGATTCATTCCAGACGGAGAGAGGGATCAACGGTAGAAGTGTTGGTGCTGTGTTAGAGATCGTGCTGAACTGTCAATAAACCTTTGACTACAAGCCTGCCTGGAGAGTTATCTCATCTTTACACTGGCGACGAGGGTGGGATGAGTATGTAGGTTTAGAGAATAGGACTTTATTGGCGCCAGACATCAATCCTGTTAGCTATGGCGGTGCCAAAATCAATGTCCTTGGTTATATTCAAGCTCTGATCAAATTTAAGGATAGGCACACCATGGGTAAAGTTTATGTGGCTGAAAGGGGAGACAATTTGCTGGGATGGAGACACCAACGGGATCTTGGCATTATGCTTAACCCTTGTGCGAGTGACCCCAAAGAACAAGTTATGTTGGTAGATTCGTGGGGTGCGAGTGGCGAATGCTTCGAGAAGTTCCCAGAGGTCTTTTCAGATACCCTAGGCTGCCTTAAAGGATTTGAGCATCACATTGTTTTGAAGGAAAGGGCCATACCTTGTGTACACAAGGTTAGGAAAGTGCCCAACATGATGGTTGAACCACTAAAAAAAGAGTTGCAGAGGTTACTGGATTTGGGGATTATTGAAGAGATTGAGGCCTCAGAATGGCTTGCGCCCGTTGTTCTTGCTCCAAAGGATGGAGGAACCAGTATCAGGATGTGTGTGGACCTTAGAGGGTTAAATGAGTGGATTTGGGTTGATCGTCAACCTCTGCCTAACATATCAGAGTCTCTTAGTATCCTGAGAGGGGCTAAAGTTTTCAGTGTGCTGGATCTGTCGTCGGCTTACCACCAAATTATGCTGCACAAGGACTCGAGGCACCTCACGTCTTTTGTGACGCCTTTGGGGGCTTATCGGTTTCTCCGAATGCCTTTTGGATTGGCGTCGGCGGCGGCTTGCTTCCAAAGGGTCATGAAAATGGTGCTTGGGAAAATACCTAATGTTATGTTTTTTCAAGACGACATTTTGATATATGGCAAGAATGGGAAGGAACATTGCTCAACCCTGTATGCGGTGTTGGGAAAACTGCGGGAGGTTGGACTCACAGTGAAAAAAGAGAAATGCCGAGTGGGGTTGAGTTCTGTGACATATTTAGGGCATGTAATATCGGGGGAGGGTATTCAACCCAAGTTGGAGTTAGCTGAATCCGTGGTGAAAGCTCCTACTCCTCAGGATAAAGACCAGGTGAGATCGTTTTTGGGTCTCGCGGAGTTTTACTCGAAGTTTGTTCAAGGTTTTGCTAGTGTGGCTGAACCAATCAGAACTTTACTTAAGAAGGGGACACAATTTGTTTGGTCTGATGAGTGTCAGAAAGCTTTTGATTGTATTAAGGCTGAAATTGGTAAGATGCCCACTTTGGGACATTTTGATGTGAATTGTAAAACTGTTTTGACAACGGATGCCAGTCTAAAAGGGCTGGGAGCTGTGCTCTCCCAAGTAGTGGATGGTGAGGACAGAACTATTGCATTTGCTTCTAGAGCTCTCAGAGATGCGGAGGTGAATTACTCTTGTATTGAGAGAGAAGCGTTGAGTGTATTTTGGGCAATTCAGCACTTTAAATTTTATCTCTGGGGTATTCCCTTTTTGGTTCGGACGGATCACCGTCCTTTGGTTCAAGTTTTCTCATGCCGTCATAATGAGAACACTACGCCCAGACTCAAGCGTTGGAGTGAGGGACTTCAAGAGTTTAATTTTGTGGTTCGCTACATTCCAGGTTTGAGTAACAAGTCTGCGGATTGTCTTTCTCGGTTGCCGGTTGGAGAGTCTTCGGATTGTGGTGAGGTTGAGGGTGTGTATTGGGTTGCGGAGTCTGCCTTTTCATCAGAAGAATGGAAAGAAGGTGTGTGCAGTGACAGGGACTTTGCTCTGCTTAAAGGGTGGATAAATCATGGGTGGCCTGATTACAAGGTGCTAGGTTTTGACATGAAACCTTTTTGGGCTGTGAGGGATGAGTTGTCGTTTTGTTGTGACAATCTCATGAGAGGTGATAGAGTGATTCCTCCCAGTGCTTTTAGGGAGAGAATTGTCAACCTTGCTCATGAAGGTCATTTAGGAAGGAGTCTGACAAAAGCTCGGGTGAGAGAGAAGTACTGGTGGCCCAGTATGGACCGCATGATCGAGGGGGTGGTTAAAGATTGCTTATCTTGTGCTACTAACGATAAGTCTCACACTCCCAGTAAAGCTCCTTTATCTCCTGTGGAGGTGCCTGAGAAGGTATGGACTAAAGTGGGATTGGATATTGTAGGTCCATTTGAACTGCTACCTTCTTTTGAAAGGTTTGTTCTTTTGTTGGTGGATTACACCTCCAAGTGGGTGGTCACCAAGTGTGTGTCTGTAGCTAACACGAAAACGGTGATAGAGTTTCTTAAAGACATCTTTGTTTCGGAAGGGGTTCCAAAGTTCTTAGTTACTGATAACGGTGTGCAGTTTGTCTCACATGAGATGTACAATTTTCTTAGGGATTCTAATATTGTTCATCAGAAGACAGCCCTATACTCACCTCAGGCTAATGGATTAGCAGAAAGGATGAACAGGGTGGTTAAGGGTTGTGCTCAGCGTGCTTTGGAGTCTAAGTTACCCTTTAGTGCTGTTTTAAGGGAGACCTGGTGGGCTCACCGCACTACACCGAATGTTGTCACACTAAAATCTCCTTTTGAAGATTTGAGGGGGAGGAAGGCTTCTTCCAAATTGAACCCGAGTTGGTTACCTCCCAGCGTTGGTGGTGGTATTTCTGTAGATGCAAGACGTACCAGGGTTGCTGACCACCAGAGGAGGTATAAATCTGGTTATGACTCTAGGATGAATGTGAAATTCAAGAAGTGGTGTGTTGGTGACCGGGTGTTGGTGAAGAACCCCAGACACACGTTCAAAGGTAGATCTGGTTTTCTGGGTCCTTTCACCATTGTGGCGATCAGGAAGAATGTGGTGAGGGTTGACACTGACTGCTGGTGGAGTATGTCTAGGTTGGTCAGGTATTCGGGTGGATTTCAGAATGTGGGGGTTCCCAGATCTGCTTTGTCGGACATGGGTAGTCCTATTGAAAGTGGCACTCTTGATGGGGGGGGAGTTAGTTCTCGTTCTTCAAGGTGTAGGAGTGTGCCTGTCAAGTTGAAGGACTATGTGTTGAATTAATGTCACCATGGTTTGTGCAGTTACCATACTGTGCTGTAATAATGTAGTTGCATGCAGTAATTGCTGTTGCTGCATTGTGCTGAAGTTCTGAAGTGCATGTTGCGTTTGTCTTAAATTTTACCTGCTCTGTTTAATTGGTGTTTCTTGCAGAGTGCTGTTTTGATTTGTGTTATTGTTTATTTGTTTGTTGGGAGGGGGATGTGTTGTGATCTGGGTTAGAATGCTCTCCATGTCATGGAATGGAGTGATGCATCTGGTGATGTAGATTCATTCCAGACGGAGAGAGGGATCAACGGTAGAAGTGTTGGTGCTGTGTTAGAGATCGTGCTGAACTGTCAATAAACCTTTGACTACAAGCCTGCCTGGAGAGTTATCTCATCTTTACACAATACTATGTCAGTTTTTTGCTTAAATCTCTCCAAAGAGTGTCCCACTGAGAATCAGTTATGCACTTCACAATAAAATGTGCCTGTTGTGATTTATATGGATGATGAAGCAGTATCATAGCCTGCAATAGAATGTTGTACAGTGTGGTAAATTTGCCTCTGGATTCCCCTGCTATTTCAAATAAATCCCTAGTGACTGCTTCTTTCCTAACTCAGTGCAACACCCAATGTCTCAGCTGCGTATAACAGAAGCATTTGCTTTCCTCGACTTTAAAGTTTTGCTTACAGGTCTCAAAAGATATAACCACCTGGCCCTTGATTAACTCTGATATAGTCAAGCTCTCTCCGATTCCGTAAAGCTGGGGCAAAGGATGGATTAAAAGGGGTTTGGGAGCATGGAAGAGAGATTTCTCTTGTTTACTTAGTAATTATATCCCACTCTAATAAAGTTATTCTTTTAGTATGTGTAGGTAGGAATTAGGGGTTCTACCTGCATTTGACTTCCATACCAGGTCTGAAATTGTTCTACCAACTATTACCCGGTCCATGTGTAGCCAGTGTTTATTTGTGACCCTGAAGGACCAGATGACCACAACCCTGAGTCAGACAGCCCAAAAGTAGAGTAAGAAATCTGAGTGGGATAAACCACTCACTAATTTAGGAAGACTCGGGCATATTTACAAGCCCCTATCGCCACAGGAACGTCACTTTTAGTGACGTTCCTGTGGCGATATGGGCTTCGCCTTATTTATAAGGCAGCGTTAAGCCACTTAACATGGCTTAACGCTGCCTTATAAATAAGGCACCCCTTCACACTATGCTTAACATGAAAGGGGCGGGCAACACCCATTGATTTTGATACTGCCCCATATTAACACTGCAAAACGAGGAGAAATGCATTATTTCTCCTAGTTTTTGCTGTTTCTATGTGTGCTGCGTTGTGCTGCCCTTCTATGGCTCTCCTTTGAGCTTCAGAAAGGCACTGCTGTGGGGCCGCTGCAGCAGGAATGTCCACCAGGATTAAACTCGTAATCCTGCAAGTGGTCTGATTATGCTTTTGGCAGTCTTGCAGCGGGGGGCTGATGTGGCAGCCCCCAGCCAGACCGCCAACCTTGTAATCAGGCCCTTAGTAGAGGCCTAGTTAAAATTAGGCCATAAAAAACAGCTCTACACATCATAGCTTTTTTGTTTCAATTGCAAACAACTCATATTATTAAGCACATATAATTCTAATAAAAGAAATAACTCACACAAACCCGATGCACCCATTTGAGGGTGTGCCGCAGAGCAAACATGGATAGTGTTACTTGTACTATGGCCCCTGGCATGGTTTTCAGATCAGCAGACGAAAAGTTGTCTATTGTGGTGTTTGCACTGTGCTAAAACTGACAAAACAGAAATTCTGCTTTCAATCTACATTGCAGTGTGGACTTAAAAATATAGATTCATTTTTCAAATCAGCTGCAGGATTTGGTATCCGTTAAGAGCAGCTGAAAATACAACCAACAAGCATTAGCATGGCCAATAGGTCTCGCCTTTGGGACCTTATGTGTTTAGCCAGAACTTTTGGCTATGTTGTAGAGCATTGTGGCTGTTGTGCATTATGTTGAAAGTTATAATAAAAAGTGTTAAGCATTTTTGTTACCTTCATACAAACGAAGGCGACATTATATACAACTGAAAAACCTGATTAAAAGATTTTTTAACATAAAAATGTCTTTTACTTTTTTTGTACTTGCACTGCTGGCAACTTCTTCCGGCCTGTTCTCATGCTTGTTTGTTATAAAAAAAATGTTATGGGGGAGGGGGACATAAATAACAGGGGAGTGGAGGTTGGAAAACAGTAATTTAATTAGAACACGAGCAGCGGACGGACACTAGGGGAGAATCAACAGATGCCAGAGTCCAAGGGCAGACTGACGTGATGCTTAGGTGGTGCGCTGATGCAAAATGGTGGTGGTGAATGATGTTTGGTGCTCAGGTGGTGTGGATTGGAGGTACGTTGTGGATTGTGGAGTTGAAATATGTTGTTTGGTGTGTAATTATGTGGTGTGTATTGGAAATGTGTGGAGTTGAATTGTGTGGCCTGGAACTGTGGTGTTAAGTGAAATTATGTTTAGTGAAATTGTGTCATGGTGTGGAGTGCATTTATGTTGATTGGTGGTATGTGGTATAAAGTGCATTTATGAGGAGTGTATTTATGTTGCATTGAGTACAGTGCAATTATGTGTCGTGTAATTATGTGGCACTGAGTGGTATTATGTGGAGTGTATTTATGTTGCTTTGAGTAGAGTGTAATTATGTGGCGTGTAACTGGCACACTGAGAGGTATTTTGTGGAGCGTATTAATGTTGCATTGAGTAGAGTGTAATTATGTGGCACTGAGTGGTATTATATGGAGTGTATTTATGTTGCATTGAGTAGAGTGTTATTATGTGGCGTGTATTTATGTAGCACTGAGTGGTAATATGTGGAGTGTATTTATGTTGCATTGAGTAGAGTGTAATTATGTGGCTTGTAATTTTGTGGTACTGAGTGGTATGTGGGGTGTATTTGTTGCATTGAGTAGAGTGTAATTATATGGCGTGTAACTATGTCACATTGAGTGGTATAATGTGGAGTGCATTTATGTTGCATTGAGTTAAGTGTAATTATGTGGCGTGCAATTATGTGGCACTGAGTGGTATTATATGGAGTGTATTTATGTTGCATTGAATAGAGTGTAATTATGTGACATGTAATTATGTGGTACTGAGTGGTATTATGTGGAGTATATGTATGTTGCATTGAATAGAGTAATTATGTGACGTGTAATTATGTGGTACTGAGTGGTATGTGGAGTGTATTTATGTTGCATTGAGTAGAGTGTAATTATGTGGCATGTAGGTATGTGGCACTGAGTGGTATTATGGGGAGTGCATGTTGTATTCAGCAGAGTGTAATTATGTGGCACTGAGTGGTATTCTTTTCAGTGTATGTTGCATTGAGTGCAGTGTAATTATGTAGCATATAATTATGTGGCACTGTGTGGTATTATGTGGAGTGTATTTATGTTGCATTGAGTAGAGTGTAAGTATGTGGCGTATAATTATATGGCACTGATTGGTATTATGTGGAGTGTATTTATGTTACATTGAGTAGAGTGTAATTATGTGGAATGTAATTATGTGGCACTGAGTGGTGTTATGGGGAGTGTATGTTGTATTCAGTAGAATCTAATTGTGTGGCATGTAATTATGTGGCACTGAGTGGTAATATTTGGAGTGTATGTTGCATTTAGTGCAGTGTAATTATGTAGCAAATAATTATGTGGAGCTGAATGGTATTGTGTGGAGTGTGTGTTGCATTGAATAGAGTGTAATTATGTGGCGTGTAATTATGTGGCACAAAGCGCTATTATTTGGAGTGTATGTTATTTTGAGTGCAGTGTAATTATGTAGCATATAATTATGTGGCACTGAGTGGTATTGTGTGGAGTGTATGCTGTATTCAGGAGAGTGTAATTATGTGGTGTGTAATTATGTGGCACTGAGTGGTATTTGGAGTGTATGTTGCATTGAGTGCGGTGTAATTATGTAGCATATAATTATGTGGCATTGAGTGGTATTGCGTGGAGTGTATGTTGCATTCAGTAGAGTGTAATTATGTGGTGTGTAATTATGTGGCACTGAGTGGTATTTGGAGTGTATGTTGCATTGAGTGCAGTGTAATTATGTAGCATATAATTATGTGGCATTGAGTGGTATTGCGTGGAGTGTATGTTGCATTCAGTAGAGTGTAATTATGTGGTGTATAATTATGTGGCACTGAGTGGTATTTACAGTGTATGTTGCATTGAGTGCAGTCTAATTATGTAGCATATAATTATGTGGCATTGAGTGGTATTGCGTGGAGTGTATGCTGCATTCAGTAGAGTGTAATTATGTGGTGTGTAATTATGTGGCACTGAGTGGCATTTGGAGTGTAGGTTGCATTGAGTGCAGTTAAGTATGTACCATATAATTATGTGCATTGAGTGGTATTTCATGGAATGTATGTTGCATTCAGTAGAGTGTAATTATGTGGCACGGAGTGGTATTGTTTGGAGTGTATGTTGCATTGAGTGCAGTGTAATTATGTAGCATATATTTATGTGGCACTGAGTGGTATTGTGTGGAGTGTATGCTGCATTCAGTAGAGTGTAATTATGTGGTGTGTAATTACGTGGTACTGAGTGGTATTTGATGTGTATGTTGCATTGAATGCAGTGTAATTATGTGGCGTGTGATTATGAGCCACTGAGCCCTGCACCCCCAGCTATAATACAGCAGAGGCGCAGAGGTTACTTCCTTTGTAGGGGGCCACGCTCCCATACAAATAAGAGGACGCCCCCTCATGATAGCGTTGGCGCTACATGTGCACCAGCGCTATTAATATTACAGAAAGAGACGTGCAAACTCTGCGGCCTCTTTTGTAATACCATTGTGCCCTAGGGGAGCACAAACCGGGCGCAAATGCCCTTTGCTACAACTGGGCTCAATGTATATAACAAGGCCTCTGGTATCAGAGAGAGAATCTGTCAGATGCACCAGTGGAATGAGCGTGCTTTAGAATTACACAATATAATATATACTGTGATACAACTAGACAAATTGCAACTAGACATGGACTGCACAGGATTAACAAATGCACATGGACCGTCAATATCCGGCCTGTTAAACAACTACGCTCTTTCAGCAATAGGCAACATTTTGCACCAGGACCACTAACCCAAGAGCAAATCCCATTCACAACATTTTTGCTGTTCACAACGGTAGAACTGTTTTAGCATTACTTTCTTGCGTTTACATCTATAAAAGAGAACCAACAGGTGCTCTTTTCCTATTTTCAAATGTTAAAAATGTGTTTATACAGAGATAAGAAAAAAATCAATGTGTGTTATTGCTCAGAAAACTTAAAACACACTGTGGTACAATCATGTGGACAACACGGCCCCGAAAGCATAGAGTTAGCAGCTCATAAGAGCATCAATATCTTCTGACAAACTACCTATCAAAACCAGAATTATTTATAATTCATTCTACATCAATACTTCACCTGGTGCCACCATACGCACAAAACGGCACCAAAAACCAGAGATGACTAAGCGTTGCTATCTCAACAGCACATCCATATTTTTTAAAAACTTCAATATAAATATAATTCTGGAAATCTTACACTAAAGGTCACCACGCCCACAAGCACGTGCATAACACGGCATCAACGTCATGTAAATGTCTATTGATGCCTTCGAAGAAAGCGGCATTCTCAGGCTGAACAACCGACAACCGCATAAATCACCAACGGTTCTGTCTGAATACGCTTACTTACATTTTACCAACCTCAAAGCTGGTCAGTCAACCCTAGGCACAAGCATTGCTTCTCCCCACAGCCCACGAAGCACCTTGCTCGAGTTGAATTCTACTGTATTGTTGACGACATTACATGAACTGCTACAAAGCAATATATACTACGCAAGTGCCCTTAAGACTTGGGCGTTCTTACTATAATGTATTTAAGCGAGAATTGGATAACCTCCTGTGGAGAAGGTAAAAGGCTAGTAGTAAAGGTATGATTTGTACTGTTAGAGGCCCAGATTTGGAGGAGCACAGGGTAACCAACCATGCCATGCCGGTAGAGCTCAATACGTGTCTATGTCCAGGGCAGACAAATCCACACACACAATGGACTACGAAGCAATTGATGATATTTGGTCAACTACCCAAGACAAACTAATACTAAAGAACACTTTAGGCTGACAGATTATCACTAACCAAGCACAATGAAAACTGATGACCTGGAATGTGGTCAACGAGAAAGCCAAAACCGTAATAGGTGCATAGACTCTGAAAGAACTATGAGAGCTTACAGATAGCAATAAGGATTGGCACAGTCTATAGGCCTCGCCGTCTGCCTTTGACAATGTAATATTCGCGAGCCATCCTACAAGCAGCGGAATAAATGAGGCGTGCTACCCTTTTAAAAACACATTTCCAAAAACATGCAATTGTTTTAGAGCATTGAGCGTGACACCTTCTACAGAAAATGAAAAAAGAGTCACTAGGAACAGAGTATTCAGTGCAGGAAGTTAAACTAGCTGCACAAGTGATGTAAGTCACTACAGAATATCTCGGCATGCTGCAAGGGCCTGAGAGTCTAATGGAGCCAACAAAAGCACAAGCTAAAGGCAGTTAAAAGAAAGGACACGGAGGACGACTAAAGGTCAGGCAGAAATTACGAAAGTAGAAAAAAAAGTTGAAAGCCGACACGAGTACATTAGTTACAATTAATCAAGCAGGATGGAATGCTCGTGTGAAAACACTGCTGTGAAAAGGAACCAGTTGTAAATAAAACTACATACAATTGGTAAAGCAGAAGGAAAAGAGCAGACGGGAAAATAGACACGGGCAAGAGCAAGATAAAACAAGCACGCGCGCCTCGCGCTGAAAGCAAAAAAAAAACAAGTTTGGCAGGAGAGGAGGAGGCAGCAGGGGGAGGGGAGAGAGGAGGTGGCCTGCGCCTGTTTCCCTTGTGGGAGCGAGCAGGAACTATCTGTTAATTACAAACAGATGGTTTGAAAGCTCGCTCTTGCAAGGGAATCGCCAAACGTGCACGCGTTGCCATTCAAAGCAATGCAATGCGTGCACGTTTTTGCCTGAAAACCTGAATCGATTTCTAAAGGTCTCCTCCTACGTAGCGCATGTGCGCTGCGTAGGCGAGACCTAAAAACGACTTGTCATCTCAGCTCAGAAAATGTCCGCCATCTTGTCTTGCAGAAAAATTGTGCTGCGAACGCAAGCATGAGTTTACCCGCAAAAACTACAGCGCTCAGCTGTCTTTTGTACTCTCACTACAATTTAATACTACAGAAGGGCTTGCAAGATCCCATCTGCATACATAGATTTATAAGTGGTATTTTAGCACCTGTTTATTTCTGAAGGGAACCTCCCCCATTTCCAGGGATTTCCCATCACAGTGCAAAGGACAATCACTGTGACCTACTCCTGGAACCCAGCACCTACCCAGAAGGCCAGCCAATAGCATAGTGGTGCTTGCTGGTGTAACCCATGGTGTCTGTCAAGTGTTGCTCTGCCATGATTTCAAGAGGCGTTATATTTTTTAAACTTCCCCAGTACTCCAAAGAAAAAACGTAACAACAGCCGAAAGAAAAATTAAATGCTGTTCACTCACATATAATACCACACCCCTTGAGGACGTGTGCAAATGTTTTCTTTGGTGTATCTGACTTGTTGACATCACTGTTACTTGAGCACTTCCAATCATTACAACACAGCTCCTGTCCTCTTCCCTAGTGGCGTTCTCTGCTTTTGTTTGCTGAGGTGCACATGCTCCGCTCACTCTAACTTTCTCATCCGTATGCACTGATTTTAATATATATTTTTTTTAAATTGCTCCTGGTTACAGGATAATTCGTTTCAAAGTTGTTCTTTAAGGAATATGACGCGCCTTGAAAAACACACCGTCACGCTGACGTCGCAGTATGAATTGTTTTGGGTGAAATAGGTAAATATCCAAATTGTGCTTCCATCACCTATCTCTGCATCAAATTTGGTGGCGAACATGACTACACTGAAATCGCTTTACAGAGCAGCATTAAAAAATATAGTTTGGTTCTGCTTTTTTTAGTATTCTGAATATGTCCGTTGATTTGTTTGGGCGGGTTTGCTTAGGAAGGAGTAAAGGGGTCCTATATTAGTGACAGCATGCAACAGCATGGCCGGTAGAGTTGAAAGAGTCCCCCGGGGTATTTCTGTTCATCCCCTGCTGTGGGGACCCCTGTACTTATCTACTCATTACTGCTTCATCGTTTTGTTTAAAGCCTCGCAGTGATGAGCTTTCAACCACCTCCCATGGGGCTCTTCTAATACTTAACTGCTCTGGTGGTTTGACTGTCTTTTTGGCATCTAACAGGCTTTTCCCAGTTTTACACCATTAACTCTTTATTAGTGTTTGTCTCTTTAAATAGAAAACTGTCTTCTCTTTGAATGTATTTTACTCCTAAGTAAATTCCCCTAAGTATATTTGCCTAGTTTAGCTTTTCTTTTTATAGTAAAACCATAGAATACTGGATGGATTTCTTTATTATAGTGGCGATCAGAACATTAAACTGTTTATTTATGCCATCCTACAAGAAATACACGATAACGTTGATTTAGCACTTGTATATTTTAACACAACCTGTGTCTGCAGTGGTAGTGCGAGGTTTCGTATTTCTACCAAACAGAAAATGCATTTCTTTATTGTGTCATTGACTAGTTTAGTTTATTTAAAATGGTATTAATATTGGAACTGGCTTTGAATTAATTTTTGGAAAGGAGAAAGCTACGAACAATAGATTTATTGTTATGATTTGGATAGATTCATAAGTAAAGTGGGATTCACAAAAATATCCAAAACAAGTATGGAATTTTGTTAAAGTAATTGATTTTAATGCATAGTCCTACTGCCTTACACTTATTTGTGGCTCTTGTCTGCAGGAGTCAAAATCTGCTGGAGTAATTTGTTTGTAAATTAGTGCGCTGCACATATTTGTATCCATCAGGAAAATAATTGTCCTGGTGGAGAACGTCCTTTGCGCAAACACCCAGCGACAACATCACCTTCAGCCACACCACCAAGCTCTGGTGGACTGACCACCGCTGTGTCCACTTCTCCTTCACCAAACCCACTGTACACCACCACGGCCAACACTACTCTTGCAGAAATTGGAACAAGGTCACCGAAGAACAGCTCACCACCTCCCTCAGCAACACCCCTCCACCGACATCCACAGACACCAACACCTCAGCATGCAACCTCCACCGATGGATCTCCGACTGCGTCAACTCTTTGACTCCCCTCAAGAAAGCCCCAAGCAAGCAACACTCCAAGAAAGCCAGCTGGTTCTCTTCTGCCCTTCATGAGTCCAGATGCACCTGTAGATGGCTCGAGGAGAGAGGGAGGAGCAGCAAGACCCCCAGAAGACCCCTCACTCTTCAGGACCGCTGTCATCACACACCACCACCTCATCAGAAAAACGAAGAAAGTGGCCCTGCAAGAATGGATCAACATCAACACACTCAATAGTAAAGAACTTTTCACTTTGGTCAAATAATTCACCAGACCCAGCACAGAGACAACAGACATTCCCCTCCTCCCAAGACCTCTGCAACAACCTCACCTACTTCCACCACAAGATCAAGGAGATATATGACAGCTTCAAAAGCATTGTTACCCAAGACCCTCCCAACCCACCTGCAACCACCGCACCCTGCGATGCCGGACCCCAACAGATCTTGCTCAACTGGACTTCCCTCACCGCAGACAACACCCTCAAGATCATGAAGAGCATCCACTCCGGAAAACCCTCAGACCTCTGCCGGCATCACATCTTCAACAGAGCAGCTATCACCATCACCCTCAAACTCTGCCGCACAATCAACTGCTCCATCTACTCCACCACCTTCCCAGAAGACTGAAAACATGCAGAGATCAACCCCTTCCTAAAGAAACACTCTGCTGACTCGATGAACCTCAAGAACTTCAGACCCATCTCTCTTCACCCCTTTCCAGATATGGTCATCGAGAAGGCCATCAACGTGCAACTTTGCGAGTTCATCGAGGCGAACCACACCCTGGACCGCTCCCAATCTGGCTTCCAAAGCAACCACAGCACGAGACAACATCCGCCTCGACCAATGCGAAACAGCAGCCCTCATTCTCCTAGGCCTCTTGGCTGCCTTCAATACCATCTCTCACCGCACCCTATGCACAAGACTCCACGTGCCAGCATCCGCGACAAGGCCCTGGAATGGATCTGCTCCTTCCTCACTGTCTGAGAACCAAGAGTCAGACTAGCTCAGTTCCTCTTGGAACCTACAGATATCAGCTGTGGAGTGCCTCAGGGTTCCTCCCTGGGCCCACTCTTTTCAATATCTACATGGCCCCGCTTTCAGTCATCATCAGGGACCACAGACTTTTACAGTGGGATGAAGGCTGTTGCCATATGGATGAAGAACAGCTGCCTCAAGCTCAATTCAGAGATGACCGAAGTCCTCATCATGGGCTCCATCCTTTTCAGGGAGCAAATCTAAATGACCACATGGGGTCGAAATATCCTGTGGGAAAGCATCTGAACACCCAAAAATTAGGATTTGAGAGCTTTCACTATAAACTTAATTTCCACTACCTACTCCATGATTCTGTCAGTGCTCCTGTACCTGGCCCAAAGCACAGGAAAATCCACATGCCTGCAGGACTCATTCTTTCATTAGCTGTATCTGTGTCTCTACATATATGCAGAAGATATCATGATTAGCAGTGGCAAATGAGATTTTCGTATCAACATTTATGAATTAGGCTAATAGTGTTGACCTAACCACAAGACCAATGGACCACTACACATCAGCAACAAAAAGCCAGCACGAGTTTAAGTTCAATACCAAAGTAAGGAAAGCTTAACCTATGTAGCTTTTTAAAGACAGAGATTTCACTTATTTTCCCTTGCTAAAAAGAGGCTAATTTTGATCAGGAGATTGCAACCCCATGCCGCATGCTCCATTTTAGACATTCTGAGCCATGGGCTCATACTCCAGCTACAGTGATACCCTAAGCAGCCTGTGGTGGACTACAACTGGTGAGAGGCCGCTATCCTGACAAACAAGACTCCCTTGCCTGCATCTGACCTATTATTTGCCTCAATCTGATTACCAGAACATTTACTAATCAGTTCCCCCAAGCCACTCCCAGTCATTTAAGTTGAAAAAGATGCATTCTCCAGCCTTCTTCCACTTCATCACAGACATTTTCACTTTTGGTTTTGTCAGAGGACAAAAATGCAAAGAGAACAACCTGGGTGCTGGGAGAAATTCGTTCTGATTCAGTTGATCAGGCACAGCACTAGTCTGACAGGATGTAGGTAGATGGTTAGTTGCCCTTTTTCAGAAATACAGAACTTTATCTCTGAACGATTTGCTGTGAACCTTGCAACCACTGTATATGGAGTGAGAAACTCTAAACTCCTAGGGCTCCATCACAAGTTGAGCTAAGTGAACTCTCACAAGAAGACACAACACCACCTGATTCAGTGCTCCTTGGTTTGATGGTTTCACTACATGTGAAGATAATGGTGGCAGTGAAACTTAGGATAAGTTCAAACTGCTAAATGAAGGTGGAACTCATTTCTTGACAATGAACTGGCAATCGTGGAAGACAAGCATAAACAGATGTGGTTCATCGGGACCAGTCAAGTTAGTCCCCATTTCTTGGTCACTATTCTATATGGGCACTGAAATACAGAATGGTACTGATAAACCCAGTTGTAGAGTTATCCTCTTGCAATAAGCATACAACTCTTGAAGCTCCAGAATTCAATTAGTAAGAGATTTAATGAAATATACAAAAGCTTCTGGATTCAGAGAGAATAAGGTGCATGAGTGAGGCTATCTCCCTCAACCTAGGCAGATTCTGATCACATACAGTGCATTTGTCTATGTGGACAGGTATATCACAACAAAGACCTGGGTTTCAGAAGGTATTTTGTGCCATACAGGTTGGTGCGAACCTTGTAGGTCTTTGGTAACGCCCCGAGTCAAAAGATCTTTTTTTGGGGTAGTTGCCAACTAGTTGGCTACCTTCACTTTCTTAAAAACCAGAAAAAAGATAGATGGTTTTACTCTCAGCAGTCTCACAAATGATCGTGTAGGTGTCTAAACTCAAATGTGGTACACCTAGGGTTTCTCAATTCAGTTAACTAATGAGTAAACCGTGAAAAAACACATAAATGTGCAAAAAATGTGAAAGAGACGTGATGGCACCTCACGTGCGCAACCCCAATTGAGCTTGCTGGCTGGTACTCGTCAGCATTGCCCACTCTTCTCATCATCGGCAGCCATCACGCTCAAAAATAATAATAAAGAAGAAGTGTCCAAAAGAAAAACAAATGGTGTGACTAATAGTGAACGTTAAAAAGTGAATCAGGTACACCCACTACAGGTTCAAACTTTATTCCTCCTTAGGAGTGCACCTAATTCAATGTTTAAAAAGGTTGCTAAAAATGCATACCCTCCTTAGATGCCAACATGTTTCATCGCCTGGATTCTTTCTGGCGATTTCGTCAGGGCAACAACAGTCACAACAGGCACACGATAAGGACACTTCTTAAAATCACATTCGGAGACCTCGTGGAGCCTTGGCCTCGCGTACCAGCTCAATGAATGAGGTCTCCAATGGGCTCCCTATGTGAGTCCTCGGGGTTTTGTGTGGCATTCCCCCGTAATGCCAACCACCTAAAGCCTCACGGAGCTCCTTCTCTCCGCCTTATCGTGTGCCAAGCGACTGTTGTTGCCCTGACGAAATCGCCAGAAAGAATCCAGGCGATGAAACATGTTGGCATCTAAGGAGGGTATGCATTTTTAGCAACCTTTTTAAACATTGAATTAGGTGCACTCCTAAGGAGGAATAAAGTTTGAACCTGTAGTGGGTGTACCTGATTCACTTTTTAACGTTCACTATTAGTCACACCATTTGTTTTTCTTTTGGACACTTCTTCTTTATTATTATTTTTGAGCGTGATGGCTGCCGATGATGAGAAGAGTGGGCAATGCTGACGAGTACCAGCCAGCAAGCTCAATTGGGGTTGCGCACGTGAGGTGCCATCACGTCTCTTTCACATTTTTTGCACATTTATGTGTTTTTTCACGGTTTACTCATTAGTTAACTGAATTGAGAAACCCTAGGTGTACCACATTTGAGTTTAGACACCTACACAATCATTTGTGAGACTGCTGAGAGTAAAACCATCTATCTTTTTTCTGGTTTTTAAGAAAGTGAAGGTAGCCAACTAGTTGGCAACTACCCCAAAAAAAGATCTTTTGACTCGGGCGTTACCAAAGACCTACAAGGTTCGCACCAACCTGTATGGCACAAAATACCTTCTGAAACCCAGGTCTTTGTTGTGATAGACTTTTTGAGTGGAGGGCGACCTGGGCTACTTTCCCTCTAGAGCTCCTTATTGTATACAATGTGGACAGGTAGCCAGATGAGCCTTCTGCAAAGACTCTCAGAAAAGTTCAGCAAGTCCCAAGTGGCCAGTCTTGTTTGAGTCTTGATCAGTTTCTGGGGTGAAACCCCTTGACATCACCTCAATTTGTCAGACCACACAGTCCATGGGTTAATCCACATAAGATGAGCGTGATGTGGCAGGAAAGAAGGCACACATCCGGAAACAATAGGTGGCTCAATTACACAGTTCCTTAAGTCATATAAGCATGAGACGCATTGAACGATGGGACATTGAAGAAGAAGGCATAAGAGTTTGAAAGGGCCCTTTCCCAGGCAGCTGCTGTAGAGTGTAACAGAAATTGTTGCAAGTGCAATGCTCAGTACAGGAGATGTCAAAGGAAACAATTATTATTTCAAATACAACTAGCAATAAAGTGAACAGTTCTTATATGCTTTGGAAATATCAGTCCATAATTTCACTGAAAGAAATGAGGCCTACGTGAAATTAATATACGATAATATCATGTTAATTTGTAAATCACACATTAATAGGTACATTTAGCATATGAATTCAGATATTATTAATACATTAGTAAACATTTAAATGTGTTTGTGATTAATACATGTAACTATAGGGTACTCATAATTTTTTTTAAGTATTAACGTATACATATAAGAAAATTCATACTGTTATATTCCATATAGGTACAATAATATAGGCCCCGGTAATCTCATTACCCTTCACCTATGTTCTCTCCCTACATTACATTTGTCATGGTTTACAGGGACTGACCTTTCACCTAGATACTACACTGCATTCAGAATGTGGGTTTCCCTAGTTCAAAATCTCATACATTATGCATAAGGATTCTAGGAAGCACAGCAGGACTACCATCTCCTGTATGAAATCTATGTACAAAGTTCATGCCGAATGTCATCCTTAGGCCTACACAGTACTACAACAAGGTAGGACGCCTGGGGAGACCTATGGGTATATATACATCATATCTTGCTAAGATAAGACAGAGGAGACTGGGACTTCCTGGCCAACACACTGACCAGCGACGCTAAGGTTCCTGCATGCAGACACCCCAGCTCGCAGTTGTCTAACATCCCTCGCCGTGTGTCCAACTCTAGACCAGGACGGGGTCCAACAGTCTCTCACTTCAGGTAATGGGGTTGACTAAATCCTAGAGGGATTCTTGGCTTAACACCTACACACAGGCTAGGTACACTTAGGTACATCTAGTTAGGGAAGCATCGTAGGAGTACGCATCTTTTATCATTTGTTTTTTATATATTCGTATCTATTCATGATTATAGTAAGATGGTAGAGCTATACCATTCATTTACCTTTATTGTACTGCTAATCCTTTATATTTTATACTGCCTAGCGGTTGTTGGAGCTCATCTATTTTACACCAGAATAACAACCGTTCAATTAATTCTTATTGAAAACTCCCAGCCTGTTTATTCTGTGTATTTCTCTGAGACCAGTGACTGAGCGAAAGGTAGTATATTGTGTCCACGGTCCTGAGGGATCAGGGTTGTCATGTTTGATGGTTGCCAGGAACTATTCTCTCCTTGATAAAATAAGGATTGACTGTGAGCTAGTTGGTACAAAAGGCCAAAATACCCGGTGGGGGTGATCAGAGTTCGTCTGACACCAATTCTACAGTGTATGTTATCTAAACGCTCAGATCCTGTATATTTTTTATAGGAACTACACGACATGGCGCCACCAATGTTGGTTGGGTATTTATTTAACAGTAGAATCTGAGTAGTTCAGTCGTGCTATTCTCAGATATCCCTATTCACAAAACACCAGTGACGTCTGGAGTGGGTAGGCTAAATTCCGCCACAGCTGTGTAGGCAAAAATGCTATTTCTTAGCTGTTGGTTAATCAAACTTGAAGGACATAGTGTTCTTAAAAATGTGTAAAACACCTTATCTTGGTTTTCTTGGAAAATACTTCTTCCTTAACACAATGACTGAAGATGCGGATAACACAGGAGGAGTTATGCAAAACGTGCACCTCACAAATGACGAGGAAGATGCAAATACAATTCAAGATTGCAGAAAATATTAGAACTGCAGTCGCCCTGAAGCTGCTTGCGCATGGTTTAACACCTAGGGGTGGCATAGTAGCTTTCGTGATTGAGGCACACAAATCATACAGAACAGAGGTATTTTATTCATGAGTTACATTCCCAGAAGCAAATGCAAGAACAAAAACATTTCACTTCTACACAGAAGGTGATGCACAAGCTGAATATTGTCCATATGAGGACATTGAGGTTCCACTCAGGTACCAGGAACACTTATACTGGTTTAAAAGTGCCCTACCCCATACAAGAAGAAGAGTGAGACTGGGCCCGCTCGGAAGAGAAGGGGCAACATGGCCAATATTAGCAGCCTGCACACCACATCCTGACATCGAAACAATGCCAGGACCAGACTTACTCATACTTCACAATGAATTAATAAAACTTTACAGAAACATGACACAATACGTCATGAGGACACTTACGGTCCAGCCAGCGATGGTAACAACAAATACAGCTCATGTTCAAAACACAACAACTAAAATTACACCACAAACATTACATGCGGTAATGGGTAAAATGCCCGCAAAACGTGAACAAATGCCATTCTGGATAAGGGTGGGCGTAGTTCGCGAAGTAGCACTTCGCGAAGCTACGCAAAGTGAAGTTCGCACTACGCGAGCTACGCGTAGCACTTCGCGAACTGCGAAGTAACATGTTCGCACTGTGCAAGATGTTGTTTTCAATGATTGCACAGTGTGGACAAGCAACCGGCACTGTGCAATCATTGAAAATGGCATCTTGCACAGTGCGAGCTGTAGTTTTCTGCTGCTCGAGTAGATTTTTACTCGAGCTGCAGCTTTCTCAACGCAAACTGGTAGTTTCTCATCGCGAGCGGTCGCGAGCATACGCGACCCCTCGCAATGAGAAAACTGACCTTCTCGCGTTGGGAATCTCGCCGGGAGGTTTATTTTCCATGCTCGCGATCGCGAACAAGGAAAAAGTCTCGCCAGGATGTCATTTTGCTTGCTCGCGGTCGCCAACTTGACGTTGAGGACCGCGAGCAAGCAAAAAATGACAGCAGCACTACGCAACACTACGCTACGCGTGTTCGCACTGTGCTACGTGCAGTTCGCGTAGCGCGAAGTAGCGCGAACTTCGCAAACTACGCGAGCGTAGCGTAGTGCTTCGCCCAGGCCTAATTCTGGATAGCTCAAAAGATAACACAGCTAGAAGCAGGATTCGCAAATACTAGCCCTTATGAAAAACACAGAATGCTGACAATCTGCTTACCCATGCGCATAACACCACAGATAGAGGATTGTACCTCTTGGGGTACAGTTTTCGCTGCCATATATATCAGAACTCATGGTATCCCATCATTAGCAGTAATACCAGACCTATTAAGACAAATACAAAATGAGTACAGTGCAGAGCCTGCTCTGAACTTGGGGATGAAGTTACTAGGTAACTATGCTCAGGTATCAGCCATAATATTAGCAAATATTAAAGGGGAGGCAGCATCAGTGGCCATCCGTCAACGCCTAAGGGAGTTCAGTCCTTTACAACAGGAGCACAAAACACCCAAAATAATTGAAACTGCGTTTGCAGAGTTGGGCAGGGATAGTTTGGGTGGAAAAGCATTAAACCACAACTGATGGGTAGTTCCGAGAAGGTGACTTCCAAGCAGGCACCTACTTCTTCTAAAAAGAAGTGGGATAATAACAAAAAATAAAATGTTAAATGTTAGACTTGGCATTTTTTGGCGTGTTTCCCCTGAGTTTTTGCTTTCTGACCTCCTGGTTTTGAGTTGTGCTGGCTTAGTGTTTCTGCTCACTTTTCTCACTGTTGATCAGTGGTAAAGTGCAAGTTCTCCTGTGGTAAAATGTGTTGTGGATTGGTGTTTCCATGATTGAACCGTTTGATTTATGTGTTAGTCCCTAGTAAAGTGCACTGCGTGCCAGGCCCTGTAAATCAAATGCTGTTGGTGGGCTGCAGCACTGGATTGTGCCACCCACCGAAACAGCCCATAAATTTATCTCTGGCTTGCCATTGCAGAGCCTGTATTCAGTCTGATACTGCCATGTCGACTTGGCAGGTGCACCCACTTGCCAAGCCCTAACCTTCCCTTTTCTTACATGTCAGTCACTCCTAAGGTTGGCCCAAGGTACCCCTGTGGGCAGGGTGCAGTGTATGTGAAAGATAGGACATGCCCTGGTGTGTGTGGCATGTCCTGATAGTGAATTACTGCCAATTTCATTTTTCACTATTGCAAGGCTACCTGTTCCCCATAGGACAGAATGGGGAGTTTGTTTATAACATCTTATAAACATAACTGGCCCTGGGAACTAGGTAGGAAAATGAAGTTTAGTATGCCTGAACTCAGAATCTAAAGATGCATCTTTTAGTGAGGGTGATTTTTACATTCTGTGTTTTAGAAAGTAGGTATTTTCTTACCTAACCATCTAGTGTGCCTCTGCTGGCTTTGTGGATTGACTGTCTGGGTTTTGGATGACAGGGACTGGGAAGCAGGAGTTGCTCTGGATAGTCTAAGTGGATCAGGAACGGGCTAAATAGACCTGGGCTGCATTAGAGTAGGGGGAGGGGATTTCCTTGCACCTGAATGGGCCTGCTCTGCCTCTGACAATGCCGCCTCTACCTCCTGCCAGGAAACCACACCAGAGAAGACAGAACTGGTTTTGGCTGGGCACAGACACTCTCTGCCTAAGAGATCAAAGGATTTTGGGATATAAATATTGGAGCCCATACCCCTGAACTTTAGAACTCTTTTGGGTCAAGAATACTGCCAAGAAGAAGAGCCGGAGAAGCTGTGAGGAGGAACTACCACTTTGCTGTGTGCTTTGCTGTGTTGGCCTGCAGTGGCTGCTTCTGTCTTGGGCAGTGAAAGGACTGGACTTTCTGCAATCTACTTTTGTGAGTTTCTCCAAGGGCTTGATGTAGAGCTTGCCTCCTGTTCAAGAAGTCTCAGGAACAGCAAAGACTTCAAGATCTGCCCTCAGCACTGGGTGTTTGTGTGTTTTGTGCTGCAACAGAAGAAAAAGCAACTCGACGACTTCAACGACGACGCTGCCGACTCCGTGTCCTGAAGGCACCGCAGAGGGCACCGCGTCAATGCCGCACCGTGACCCTGGTCTCAATGATGATGCCTGCTGATGCTGTCAATGAGCCGCTGCTCGTACCGTGACCTGTGAGCACCGCACTCCGCACCGCCTCACTTCACGACGACGCCTTGGTATCCCCGACTACGCTGCTCCACGGCAAAATCAATGCTGTTGCTTGCACCGTGATTCGAGGGCACCGCTTGTGAAGTTACACGACGCACCGCTCTCATCCCGCACCACAGCCTTGGCCTACCGACGCTGGCTCCATCGACTCCAGTTCATCAGCTGACGACAGCGCTTCAGCAACAACGACGCCGCTGTTTGCACCACGACCTGCCAGCACCTCGACGAGCACCGCGTTGACTTCGCACCGCAACCCTGGTCTCAATGATGACGCCATCTGACACCGCCACCGCGCCGCTGCTTGGACCACGACCTGAGGGCACCGCACGCCGCACTGCTGCACTTTGCACCGCAGCACCTGATGCCTGCTGACGCCAGCACTCCTGACTTCAACAGAGAAGAGTTCAATCTGCAACTCGTGTGACTTCGAGGGCCCCGACGAATCCTGCACCCACCTCCAGAACCAAAGCCTGCTGATGCCCTGCTTTCGGAAGCTCAACAAGAGGTCGCCGACAACCTGTATTTCTAAAAGGTACTGTTTGCTGGTCTTCCTGACACCATAGCTGGCATGCGACACCGCGGTCAGCCAGAACTGTTTGGATTTGTTTGCTCACGACGCCGTGATAGCCTTGGATGGAACTATAGACATCAAGGAACTGTTTTTCAAGCACATTTTGATAACTGAAGATTTTTAAGTACTGTATTGTGAATTTTTATTGTTTTTGGTCTTGTCTTAAGTATATAAAATATTGGATATTTTTCTAAACTGGCGTGGTGTCCTTTTGCAGTGCTTACAGTGTATTACTGTTGGTTATGTGCAAATGCTTTACACACTGCCTCAAAGATTAGCCTGACTGCTTGTGCCAAACTACCAAGGGGGTGAGCAGGGATTATTTTAGGAACGTAACTCTGATCCTGACTAGGAAGAAGGGTCCCTAATTGGACAAGGGTGCAAACCCTTGTCAACTAGAGACCCCCTTTTCTAACATTGGTTGTCAGCGGTGAGGATAGGACTTGCATTTCCACTTGACTTACATAATTGGTGTGCACTACTACCATATTGCAGACCATACCGTGCCACATACTGGTTCTTTTTCTTTTTGGCCTATTTTTGATCTTGCCAGTTTGAACTTGCAACTTCATCATGCCGGAATCAAAAGCATCATCTGTTGCATCCCTGGAAGTTGCCTTTGAGGACGATAGGTTGGAATCCTACAGTGTTAGTGAATTGAAAGCTATTTGCAAAAACCTAAAAGTCCAAGTCAGAGTCCTCACTAGGAAGGATGAGCTACAAAAGGCGCTGAGGGCCTGGGGAGCAGCCAGTCATGCTAGCGAGCAGTCTGGTGATCTCAGTGGAGAGGCGGAGGAGCCTGCTCTTAGGATGGATGTGCTTGTGGGAGGGGGAACCCCCCAGGCCAGGCAGCAGTGGCCTGTCCCCAGAAGAGCTGGAGGACAGGTGGGGAGCAAGTAGAAGTGCAGTAGAACTGGAGAAGCTTAAGTTAGCAATGGAGGAGAAAAGGATGATGTTAGATCATGAGATCAGGATAAAGGAGCTGGATCAGAGTAGTGGAACCAGCTCAGATGGTGGCACCAACCCGTCAAGACAGGCAGACAGAATTGTGCATATCCCTTAGAATGTAGGCAAGGAATTCAAGAAGGGGGATGACATACAAAGGTGGTTTCAGGGTTGCGAGACAGAAATACACTTGAATGGGGTCCCTGGGGAGAATTTGGAACCAGGATTGTGGCCTCTGTTTCCAGAAAAAGCAACAGATAATTCAGTAGCTGTGGGTAAGGGGTATAACCTCACCTATGTTGACATGATGGAGGCCCTTCTCACTAAGTATGGTCTCACTCCTGAAAAATACAGGGATCAGTTCAGGTCCAGTGAGAAGTCTGATGCCAACACTTAGTTGGAATGTGTGGATGTGTTTTGCAGGTCACTGGATGGCTGGGTGAAGGGCCGTAATGTGACAGATTTTCTGGGGCTCTACAATTTGATTGCATGGGAGCACTTGTCTAGTCTATGTTTTGCAGATCTACGCCAGCACCTAGTTGATAGTAAGCTGACTGACCCCAGCAAGGTTACTATAGAGGCGGACCGCTGGGTGAGTACCAGGGTCCACAAGAAAGCTTTTGGGGGAGACTCAGCCAAAGGTGGGCAGGGTCCCCAGCAGAAAAGTGGGGGGGGACAAGGGTAAAGCACAGGAGTTCTCTAAGGGCCCCAAACTAACACCCAGGGTAAAGGTTTCCATCCCCCCGGAGATAAGAAATAAGGGGTCTCTTCAGGAAAGCCTGCTGAGACCGGCCCCTGCAAGTGTTTTGCATGTGACCAGGTGGGTCACATGAAGGGGGACCCCAAGTGCCCTAAGGGAGCACAGCCACCCACCGGTGGTCAGTCCAAGATGTTGGCTAGTGTAGCTCTTGGGGAGGAGGAATACCCACAGGAGGGTGGGGATTCCGCAGAAATGACCCTCATCTCACTAGGGGACAGTGAGATGGTCCCAGGAAACCATGCGCCCCCTAACACAAAGAAATACAGCATCTGGGTGACCATCAATGGGAAAAGGGTAGAAGTTCTCAGAGATACTGGAGCCAGTGTGACCTCAGTCCGGTATCACCTGGTCTCTGAGGAGCAAGTAGTCCCAGGGGCATTCCACCAAGTAATTGCTGTGGACAATTCAGAGCACCAGTACATGGTGGCGCAGGTTCCCTTCGAGTGGGGGGGTCTCAGGTCCCTTGAGGGTGGTTGTGAGCCCTTCCATGCATGTAGATTGTCTGCTAGGTAAGGACCTGGAGCAGTCCTTATGGAAGGATGTTGAGCTCAGGTCTCACTTGGAGATGCTTGGCTTGCCAGACTGGGCCTACGTGTCCACCTAGTCAATGGCGGCCAGAAAGGGTGATCAAGAGGACTTGGAGCCTAAAACAGTGGCCCAAGTCCCTGCCAAGAGAAAGGGCAAGGGGCAAGGGAAACCGGCCCCTGACATTCCCACGGACCAGGAGGAGGCAGACCTTGAGGGAGATGCCCCGGTGCCTACAGGGGAGTAGGTAGCCAAACTGGGGGACATCTCTGAGCTGACCTATTGGCAGCAAGAAGGGGGTCCCACCAGGGAGGAATTCTGCAAGGAGCAGAAAGAGTGCCCTTCTCTAGAAGGTCTGCGGTGGCAGGCTGTAGACCAGGTAGCTGATGATCAGTCCAGATCACATTGGATCTTCTGGTAGAATGGTCTCCTGTATAGTGAGCCTAAGGTCGCTGAGCCTGGGTCAGCTCCTGTTCTGGTGGTACTCCAGCGCTTCAGGACCTTCCTACTGGGTCTAGCTCATGACGTGCCCTTGGCAGGGCATTTGGTGCAGGACAAGACCTTTCACAGGCTTGTCACCCACTTCTTCTGGCCCCAAATGGGAAGGCAGTCAGATGGACATTGCAGGTCTTGCCAAACTTGCCAGGCAAATGGTATGAGTGGGAGGAAGGCCAATGCTCCTCTCCAACCTTTTCCAGTTGTTGGAACACCCTTTGAAAGGGCAGGGATGGACACTGTGGTGCAACTGGATCCTAAGACAGCCATGGGCAACAGGTACATCCTGGTCTTGGTGGACCATGCCACCTGGTACCCGGAGGCAATCCTTCTCAGAACAACGACGGCGCCAGTGGTGGGCCTGGCGTTAATGGGGATCTTTTCCCGCGTGGGGTTCCCCAGAGAGGTGGTTTCTGACAGGGGGATCAATTTCATATTAAGGTATATGACATCCCTGTGGAAGGAGTGGGGTGTAACCTACAAGTTTACCACTCCTTACCACCCACAAGGTAATGGTCTGGTGAAAAGGTTCAACCAGACCTTGAAGGGCATGGTTAAGGGTCTAACCAAACCCATGAGGCGTAAGTGGGACGTCCTCTTGCCATGCCTTCTCTTTGCATACCGGGAGGTGCCACAGAAGTCTTTTGGGTGCAGTCCTTTTGAGCTTCTGTATGGTCACCCTGTGAGAGGACCTCTGAGTTTGGAGAGGGAAGACTGAGAGGCAGCTACCAGGAAAACTCCCCAGGATGTGTTTAGTTACATGCTGCCCTTCAGAAACCAAACTGCCCACTTCAGGAAACTCGCTCAGGCGAACCTAGAAGCAGGCCAGGAAGAAATGGAGAAGTGGTATGACCAGAATGCCACTTTGGTCGTATTTAAACCTGGGCAGAAAATGTGGGTCATGGCCCCAGTGGAACCTTGTGCCTTGCAGGACAAGTGGACTGGGCCATTTGAGGTGGTGGAGCGCAAAAGTGATGTCACGTACCTGTTGGATTTGTGGACTCCAAGCAACCCTTTGAGGGTCCTCCACATGAACCGCCTCAAGCCCCACTTCGAGAGGTCCGAAGTGAGCATGTTCTTGGCAACAGATGATGGGGTGGAAGAGGAGAGTAAACCTCTCGCTGACCCCCTGTCTACCAAGGAGCACGATGGGTCAGTGGAAGGTGTGATCCTCTCCCCTACACTGACCCTAGAGCAGCACAGCGACTGTCACCAGTTGTTGGGACAGTTTGCCCCACTGTTCTCCCTGACCCCAGGAGTTACTCACTGGTGTACCCATGATGTGGACACAGGTGATAGCCCTTTTGTGAAGCACATGATTTACAGGTTGGCTGACCGGGTCAAGGCCAGCATTAAAGAGGAGGTCTCTAAGATATTGGTGTTAGGGGTGATCGAGCCTTCCAACAGTCCTTGAGCCAGTCCAGTGGTCTTGGTTTCGCTGCTGCACCCGGTGCCACTCCAGAACTGTAGTTTTGTGTGGACTACCGTGGGCTCAATGTCATCACCAGGACTGACGAGCACCCCATCCCCAGAGCTGCTGAGCTCATTGGTCAGTTGGGAGCTGCCAAGTTCCTCAGCACGTTTGATTTAACATCCGGGTACTGGCAGATTGCCTTAACCTATGGGGCCAAGGAGAGGTCAGCGTTCTGAACCCCAGAAGGACATTACCATTTCCGGGTGATGCCCTTTGGATTGAAGAATGCCCCTGCCACCTTTCAGAGGTTGGTCAACCAGGTGTTGGCTGGGCTGGAGGATTTCAGTGCTGCCTACCTGGATGACATCGCAGTGTTCAGTTCCAGCTGGGAAGAACACTTGCAGCACCTCAGGGAAGTGTTGAGGGTGCTGCAGAGGGCAGGCCTCATGATCAAGGCCAGTAAGTGCCAGATCAGGCAGGGTTCTGTGGTGTACTTGGGACACTAGGTGACACCCCTACAGCCCAAGATTGACACCATTCTGGCTTGGGAGTCCCCCACGACCCAGACAGAGGTGAGAGCCTTCTTAGGTCTCACCGGGTACTACAGGAGGTTCGTTAAGGGCTATGGCACCATTGTTGCCCCCTTGACAGAGCTTAATTCCAGGAAGCAGCCCAAGAAGGTGATCTAGACTGAGTCCTGCCAGAAGGCTTTTGATGCCCTGAAGGCTGCCATGCGCACAGCACCTGTGCTCAAGGCACCCGACTTCTCCAAGCAATTCGTCGTGCAGACTGACGCTTCAGAGCATGGTGTGAGAGCGGTGCTCTGACAACTGAATGAAGAGGGCCTAGACCAGCCTGTAGTCTTCCTTAACAGGTAACTGGGAACAGAGGTGGAGTGCCATCAATCAATCAATCAATCAGGGGTTTATATAGCGCGCTACTCACCCGTGAGGGTCTCAAGGTGCTGGGGGGCATCTCCAGATCAGTCAAAGAGCCAGGTCTTGAGGTCCTTCCTGAACATGTGCAGGGTCTGGGAGCGTCTGATGTTCACCGGGAGCTCGTTCGAGGTTTTGGCTGCGATGTAGGAGAAAGCTCTCCTGCCGGTTCTGTTTCTGCAGATGCGGGGGACCTCTGCCAGGGTGAGGTCGGCGGAGCGGAGGTTCCTCTTGGGTACATGGAAGGAAACTCTCTCGTTGAGGTATTTCGGTCCGATGTTGTTAAGGTATTTGTAGGCGTGGGTGAGGAGCCTGAAGGTGACCCTCTTCTTGATGAGGAGCCAGTGGAGGCCTCGTAGGTGTTGGGTCATGTGCTTGTGATGCGGTGTCCCAAGGACGAGTCTGGCTGCAGAGTTCTGGATGGTTTGGAGTTCGAGTAGAAGAGGTTTGTTGATTCTGGCGTAGAGGGCATTGAAACTAGTGGAGGCAACGGCGTTGATACGGCGTTTCATGGAGAGGGAGGAGTCAAGGATGATGCTGAGGTTTTGTGCATGATCTGTACGGGTGGGTGGGTTCCTGAGGGCAGAAGGCCACCAGGTGTTGTCCCAGGCAGAGGTGCAGGGTCCGAGGATGAGCACCTCGGTCTTCTCTGAGTTGAGATTCAGGCAGCTGTCTCTCATCCAGGCTGCCACGTTCTTCATTCCTTCCTGGAAGCAGAGTCTTGTGTCTTCGGGGTTCTTTGTGAGTGAGAGGATGAGCTGGGTGTCTTCAGCGTAGGATACATGCTGAGCACGTGCTGTCTGATGATGGCGGCGAGGAGGGCCATGTAGATGTTGAAGAGCGTAGGGCTGAGTGATGATCCCTGGGGTACTCCGCAGTTGATTTCTGTGGGTTTGGAGAGGAAGGGAGGGAGTCGAATCCTCTGGGTTCTGCTTAAGAGGAAGGATTGGATCCAGTCGAGGGTGGTTTCTTGTATTCCCGCGTAGTGAAGTCTGGCTGTGAGCATGCTATGTGGGACGTGTCGAAGGCTTCGGAGAGGTCTAGTAGGATGAGGGCTGCAGTGTGTCCCTGGTCCAGTAGCATGCGGATGTCATCAGTGGCAGAGAGGAGGGCGGTCTCGGTGCTGTGGTTGCTGCAGAATCCAGACTGGAAGGCATCCAGGATGGAGTTCTCTTCGATGAAGGCAGTCAGCTGGGCGTTTACGAGTCTCTCAGTGACTTTGGCCGCAAAAGGGAGGAGAGAGATGGGCCGGTAGTTTTTCATGTCCGTTGGATCGGCCGTTGGCTTCTTGAGGAGGGGTTTTACCTCCGCCCGTTTCCAGTCTTCTAGGCAGATGCCTGATCTGAGGGAGGCGTTGATGGTGCGTCGTAGTTGGGGTGCGAGGACGGTGGCGGCCCTGTGGAACATGTGCGATGGGCAGGGGTTCATTGGGGCTCCTGAGTGAGTTTTCTTCATGGTCGCGGTGATGAGTTCGATGGTAGCAGGTTCCCAGGTGTTACCTAGACCAGCCTGTAGTCTTACTTAGCAGGTAAATGGAAACAGAGGTGGAGTGCCATAGAACAGAGGTGGAGTGCCATGGAAAGGGAAGCTTTCGCTGTGGTCTGGGCACTGAAGAAGCTGAGGCCCTACCTATTTGGGACTCACTTCCGGGTTCAGACAGGCCACAGGCCTCTCAGATGGTTAATACAAATGAGGGGTGAGACTCCAAAACTGCTGAGGTGGTCCATTTCTCTACAGGGAATGGACTTTACGGTGGAACACCGTCCTGACACAGAACACGCCAGTGCAGATGGTCTTTCCAGATTATTCCGTCTTAGTGAAGAGAACTCCCAGGAGGGTGGGTAGTTCTCCCTACTTTCAGCTCGCGGGGACATGGCATCTTTTGGCATGTTTACCGCGAGTTTTTGCGTTCTGACCACTCAGTTTCGACTCTGTTTGTGCTGGGTTAGTGTTTCTGCGCACTTTTCTCACTGCTGATCAGGGGTAACATGCAAGTGCTCCTGTGGTAAAATGTGTTGTGGATTGGTGTTTCCATGATTGGTCTGTTTGATTTATGGGTCAGTCCCTAGTAAAGTGCACTGCGTGTGCCAGGGCCTGTAAATCAAATGCAGTTGGTGGGCTGCAGCACTGATTGTGCCACCCACCCAAACAGCCCATAAATGTAACTCCGGCCTGACATTGCAGAGCCTGTTTGCAGTCTGGTACTGCCATGTCAACTTGGCAAGTGCACTCACTTGCCAGGCCCTAACCTTCCCTTTTCTTACATGTCAGTCACCCCTAAGGTAGGCCCAAGGTACCCCTGTGGGCAGGGTGCAGTGTACGTGAAAGGTAGGACATGCCCTGGTGTGTGTGGCATGTCCTGATAGTGAATTACTGCCAATTTCGTTTTTCACTATTGAAAGGCTAACTGTTCCCCATAGGACAGAATGGGGAGTTTGTTTATAGCATCTTAAAACATAACTGGCCCAGGGAACCAGGTAGTAAAATGAAGTTTAGTATGCCTGAACTCAGAATCTAAAGATGCATATTTTAGTGAAGGTGATTTTTACATTTTGTGTTTGAAAATACCAGTTTTAGAAAGTAGGTATTTTCTTACCTAACCATCCAGTGTGCCTCTGCTGGGTTTGTAGATTGACTGTCTGGGTTTTGGATGACAGGGGCTGTGGAGCAGGAGTGGCTACGGATAGTCTCGGTGGGTCAGGAAAGGGCTGAATAGACCTGGGCTGCATTTAGAGTAGGAGGAGGAGATTTCCTTGCACCTGAATGGTCCTGGTCTGCCTCTGACAATGCTGTCTCCACTTCCTGCCAGGAAGCCACACCAGAGAAGGCAGAACTGGTTTTGGCTGGAAACAGAAACTCCCTGCCTTAGAGATCAAAGGATTTTGGGATATAAATATTGGGGCCCAGACCCCTGAACTTTAGAACTCTTTTGGACCAAGAAGACTGCCAAGAAGAAGAGCCGGAGAAGCTGTGAAGAGGAACTACCACGTTGCTGTGTGCTTTGCTGTGTTGGCCTGCAGTGGCTTCTTCTGTCTTTGGCAGTGAAAGGACTGGACTGGACTCTCTGCAATCTACTTTTGTGTGTTTCTCCAGGGGCTTGAGGTAGAGCTTGCCTCCTGTTCAAGAAGTCTCAGGAACAACAAAGACTTCAAGATCTTCTGCTCTCAACACTGGGTGTTTGTGTGTTTTGTGCTGCAACAGAAGGCAAAAGCAACTCGACGACTTAGACAACGCCTCTGCCGACTCTGTGTCCTGAAGGCACTGCAGAGGGCACGATGCACCGCTCTCATCCCGCACCGCAGCCTTGGCCTACCTACGCTGGCGCCATCGACTCCAGTTTGCCAGCCGACAACAGCGCTTCAATAACGACGACGCCGCTGCTTGCACCGCGACCTGCCAGCACCGCGATGTGCACTGCATTTACTTCGCACCGCAACCCTGGTCTCCACCGAGCCGCTGCTCGCACCGCGACCTGAGGGCACTGCACGCCGCACTGCTGCATTTCGCACCTCAGCACCCGACGCCTGCCGACAGCAGCGCTCCTGACTTCAACAGAGAGGATTTCGATCTGCAATGTGTGTGACTTCAAGGGCCCCGACGACTCTTGCACCAACCTCCGGAACCAACGCCCGGATGCCTTGCTTTCGGAAGCGCAACGAGAGGTCCCCGACCCACTGCTTTTCAAAGAGGTACTGTTTGCGGGTCTTCCCGTTACGGACCTGCTCCGCGCCGCAGCAGTCAGCCAGAACTGTCTGCATTTGTTTGCTTACAATGCTGTGATAGCCCTGGACAGAGCTATGGACATCAAGGAACTATTTTTCAAGCATATTTTGATAACTGAAGATTTTTAAGTACTGTATTGTGGATTTTTATCGTTTTTGGTCTTGTCTTAAGTATATAAAAATATTGGATATCTTTCTAAACTGGTGTGGTGTCCTTTTGTAGAGCGTACACTGTATTACTGTTGGTTATGTGCAAATGCTTTACTGCCTCTAAGATAAGCCTGACTGCTCATGCCAAGCTACCAAGGGGGTGAGCAGGGGTAATTTTAGGAGTGTAACTCCCTTATCCAGACTAGGAAGAAGGGTCCCTATTTGGGCAAAGGTGCAAACCCTTGCCAACTACAGACCCCCCTTTCTAACATTAAAGAAAACAGATCTCAGTCCAGAGAAAGATCTCCTCCACAGCAACAGACAGTAATTTTACCGGCATTCTCCGACCATGTTCCCAAATATTTAAAAAATACATATGCACAGGAGTGGGTGGTAGCTCAGGCCCCAGAACTATACAAAAACCATGTTGGATGGGATGAGGATTCACCCCACCACATTATTCCACACAAAAATACTCCTACTGCACAAAGGCAGTATCCAATAAAGCAAGAAGCTAAAATACAAGTCAGGGAGATCTTAGATCAACTTGAATATCAAGGGGTGATTGAAACATGCACCTCTCAAATGAATAACAAGACATCACATACCGTCTAGTTTTAGATTACAGACATTGAAACACTTGCACTAAGACGTTTGCAGTTCAAAATGCACACACTGCCGCATTATTGAATAACATTGTGCGGGAAAAATAAAAAACAATAGATATCTCAAATGGATTTTTTGCCAAAATATAGCACCTGAGAGCAGATATTTCACAGCATTCTCAGCGCTTGGGTCCAAGCGTCAATTTTGTCAACTCCCCCTGGGGTATAAGAACAGCCCGGGGTTGTTTTCGGCTAGGGTAACTGAGTTACTTCAGAATCTGGATGAAGAGGCATTGTCCCATGAGGATGATATTTATCTAACAGACAATGACCTGGAGGAACACTTGAACAGAGTGAATACCATCAATTGGGGATTTGCCTCTGAGGGTTACAAATTCAACTGTAAAAAACTTGAAAATAGCCCATCTTAAAGTCCTTTTTCTAGGATATGAGCTTTCAAGTGAGGGAAAAGCCTAACAGTTAACTTTTTAGAAAAGTGTGCGCTGCTCCAACCTCTGAAATCATTGAAAAACTTGCAATCAATACTGGAATTCCTTACCTTTGGCAGAACCTACATTTTAGATTACGCAGAAAGAGTAAAACCTTTTTACGATTTGATAAAACCTGACTTTTCAGTCAGAAAATGGACACAGGAACACACAGATACTCTTTGTTCCTTACAAGCTGACATGATAGCTTCAAATCACTTACAAACATGCATACATGTACGCAACCTTGTGATCCGTATGGTTGCAGGTAAATCAGGGTACACCTATTTAACATATAACGAAGGTGAAATAGTACCAATAGCATATAAATCACATTTATACACAAATGCTGAGATGCGTTTTGTATCAACTGAGAAAATACTAACAGCAGTACAGACTGCTGTTGTCAGAGAAAGAGCCCTGGCCCAAGGAAAACGTATACTAGTCGTTACCCCGGATACAGCCTTAGAGGCTGCAACAAAGGCAAGCGTTTCCAACGCTAAAGCCTTACATCCAAGATGGATCCAATGGGCCAATTCTCTATCTACAACAGATGTAGAATCCAGGTACGACCCAAATCTTTACAACCCAAGCATTTCTGCAATACGAACAATAATATCCTCTATCAAATGAAGTAATGCCTCTGGATCAGTATGAATACATTATTTACACTGATGGTTCTTCCCAACCGGCCATAGGGAGTAAACAGCAATACAGTGCAGCATCTGCTATCGTTAAAGGATGTATGCGGGATGGAAAGTTTCACCTGATTTGCACAAAAACACAGTCTCTAGGAGACTGCACGGAGCAGCTGGCAAAACTAAAAGCACTAATACTGGCACTGGTGAATACGGATCGAGAATTCCCCGCACTAATCGTGTGTGATTCCTTTAACTGTGCACAGTCATATAATTAATATTTACATCATTGGGGACTGAATGGGTTTAAAGATGCAAAAGGTGGCACAATTAAGCACAAAATGCAACAGGTAGCGGAGGTGAAAAATGAACTACCAAGGGCTCACGTGATACACACATTGAGTCATCAACATGATGGCGTTCACATTGAAGGGAATTCATTGGCTGATGAAGCCGCAAAGGGGGCTGTACGTACGGCTTCCGTAGCTGCAATCACTCGTTCAAAAACGAGCATAGATGTTGAGATAATGGTTGGGATTATTGCCACACGTAATAACTCAGCAGTACCAAAAATATTTCCACTCAAGTACTCCTACAAGTTAGATGCAAACAATGTTCCATTTGCTCAGATTCCAGGAGTGGGGGATAGAGTAATACCAAATATGGATCGAAGGTTAGGATTAATTCTAGCAGCACAAGAGGGTATAAATTCTGCACATGCAGGAGTTTCTGCAACAGTTTCTCTATTGAGACAACTCTACTGGTGGCCAGAACTAAGAAAGCAGACTATGGACTAAGTCTTGAAATGCAACACCTGTCAGCAGATGAAAGGCTCCACAGTGTACACGTCCAGTGCAGACATCTTTACTAATATCAGACGAAACCACTTGCGTGTGTTTATTTCGACCACTGCGGCCCCTTATAATCTGATGGGGGTTACAAGTATATCATGGTTGCAGTGGATTCCTGCTCTAGGTTCCTATGGGTGTGGCCCCAGTGCTCAACTGACGCTTAAACTGTTATAAAAGATTTGCGATTCTTTATAGGGACATACGCAATAGGAACATTACATTCTGACCGTGGCCCTGCACTTAGCTCTAGTGCTTACAAGAAGGCAATGGGAGGTTTGGTGTAGCATTGCAGTACTCCTCTCCATTCCATCCCGTGGGAAATTCGGTCATGGAGAGGAAAAACCGGAACTTCAAGCAGTGTTTAACAGCTAGAGTATTAGGCTCAGTGTAATTTGGGTAAAACATCTGTATGGAGTACAAAGGGCATTAAATAATCAGCCAAGAAGCTCTCTAGCGGGTGCCACTCCTTATGAGGTCATATTTGGGACGAGAATGTGGGTACCTGATCTTGATTGTGAAGGCACAGAGGCAGATGAGAAACCTTTTGCCATCCATAAATGTTTGGCTGTTTTACGGGACATAAATGAATCCAGGGCACTACAGAGTAATGTCCAGGTGAAAAGGACTGCCACTGGGGAAGTAAAAAGTGTCATGGCAAGACCTGTCTGGATCCCTAAAGTCGGGGATCTGGTCAGAAAGAAAATAGCGGCCAAAAAAGAATTTGGGCCATCAAACAGAAAGCCTGTACCTTTCCTGGCAGTTGAAAGAACGAGAACAGTACTTGTGCCACCTCTTGCTGGTAAAAAGGGGAAAAGATTTGTCACATTTGATGTCATCAAACCACACTATGTGGGCGATACTGAATAGTAGGCCACATGGGCTCCGGAGTAACAGACACCCTCCTCTCACAATTATACATGAAGTCCAAACAGAAAGACTCATCACGTTTGAAGGATCACATACACGGAATGAAGGACTATGCAACAATGCAATAGAACTATTTTCTCTCGACACCGAAGTTCAAAATGAGAACTCAGCTGAAAGACAAATTTCTATTTGACCAAACACGGATATCTATGTCAACATGCCCCAACAAGAACAAGCTACAAGCAACAAGCTTCCACAAAACCTGTGGGACTACCGAAAATAGATCGAACTGCATCTGGCAATTTCATTGACTTTTGTACAGTCTCAATGGATCCAAGTGAACCTGAAACGACGCCAGCCCAAAGAACTCGTCTACAGCGATTTAAAGATTTTATGAACTTTCTCAAACAGACTTACCTGGTATCACCTTGGGTTTAACTCTGGGTAAATACAGGAATACTTTTCTTTCTTTTCTGGATAGGCTTAGTAACTGATTTAGTATGCTTATTGATGGAACTTATCTTTGAAAAAGCACTGCAGCACAAAAAGTGAATGGGATTCTGAAACCGCATCTATCATCACATTGTGAAAGATGAGACCTATCATCAGTGAGCATTACAGCAGTTCCTAAACCTGATGGTATAGTATGGGTCAAGGTTGATTATGATATATTTGGCCCGACTGAACTTTAAAAAAACCCACATTTATTTAAGATTTAATTAAGTGATATCATTACCTCCAGTACCTTTTCCGATGATCGGGATTATGAAATTATAAATAATATGTTGTCTGATTTAGACAAATCTGCTGCTTTTTCTATTAAGGAAATGTTAGAGGGCACATCAGACTTTGAAACAATATATTGCTATCAAAAGTATGGTCATCACTTTCTGCATAACTCTGCTAATTCCAGAAATGTTTTCACATACCACCAATGGGAACATTGCCCAACACCGCCGAAAAGCAGTTCAAAAACATTTGCACAGAAATGTCCATATTTTTCTGGGTTTATCAAATGAGACCCAGCCTCATATTATTATAAGGTTGCACCAACACCAGCAAGGAAAAATATGTTAACAAACACCAAACAGATTTATTCTGCTGCCTTTATTGTCTGACCAGTGTTTCGACTTATGCAAAGATACCATAAACTAAAAATCGGTCTGGGGTACTAGGGACTAGCAGGGATGGGGAACAGAGGCACTATTTAGAGAATGCCTCATTCCTCAGCAAATAATGTTTTTGAATGAAACAGTGCAACAAACGACCTACCTTGGATTAGCAAAGAATAAAGATTTGCATACTCCTCAGATGCCCACACCATCACACCCTGAGGGTAATATAACATCGCAAGAAGAGGTTACACTAGATGACATCATGCAATGCAATAGAACAGGATGGTTGATTTGGCCCATAGACACCAATAACTATCATGAAAGACTTAAGGAATTGGTATCAATAGGCCAGATCCACGTTATATACAGAGACAACACCCAGGGGTAGTGACATCATACAGTTTTGGGAAGTTATGCCTTTATTGGCCAAAGACCTCAACACTCACACAGGTGAAACAACACTTATCCTTACTCTCAGAGGATGTGGACCTACGTGATTTTTTATTAGGTCCTAAGAAGCCACGCCACAAACATTTCTATTTTGCTGTCTACAATGAGATTGGAAAATACCACAACAAGAGGCCGCAGAAAGATTACAAAAAATAGATCATATAACCCTTGAGAAAGCTCTAGCCGTGCTCGACAATGGGTTAACGACATTAACCTCCGGAATATATTCACTGGGCAACATTGTATCTTCTGCTATTGATGTACTAGAACAGGATCTGTCCATGTTACAACAAGGGCAATCACAATTGCATTCTATTATGTTGTTAAGCTGGACGCAGCAATCTTTGCGCACGGGCTATGTGCCTTGGTGTTTCATAAACAGCACGTCTCTGTTTTCCTCCTACAAGCTGACAGAAAAATAGATAGAATTGGCACAAAGGGGAGTAAAGTATACAACGCTGCGCATTGAAAAACTGGACAGATTGTCTTTACAGTGGCAGAGTCACCCTTCACAGAATGGTTAATTCATTGCCACATAATTCTTCCGGTCACTACTTTTCAATTTCAATATTGCCTTGAACAGATGCAGGCAGGCAGATATGAAGAAATGGTTAGGGAATTCATCAAGGAATCTTGGGAATTACCATACAGATTTCGATGCCAGAGTGGGGAAAAAGAAGTGTTTCTAAGCGGTACAAACTGCGAGAATACTTTAAGTGCATCACTTATATGCCAGGATATAATGCTTCATGGGGCTTGTAACGGTTCAGTAGCAAACGTATTCTGTCACTTAAAGGGTGCCCCAGCTGCCGTGATCACTCAGGTGTTCAGGCTACTTTCAAATGGGAGTTACTTGATGCTGAATGATCAAGGTTGCTGTGGGATGCTTTCGGGCATCGCATATCTGGTAACTGTGAGTGCCAGGGTTACTTGCTGTATGCAAGTATTCTTTCCACTAACACATACAGTCAGGGAGGCGCCGTTATGGCCTTCACTAAATGTTTCATTAATACAGTTTGATACTTTGAGCAGGATGAAAACCATGCTTATACAGAAACCCGTGCCCAAAACCTCCGCTCAAGAGACTTTTGATCTTCAAGTAGTAAGGTCTTCGGCAGAGATACAGGCACTTATATGTACAAATTGCCCTTTCCTTTTTGAAGAAATGGTAAATCGTATTTTCAACATGTCTGATACAACAGGCATTGTCCACCTATTTAAGACCATAGGTTCTGTACTGTTAAGCACCTTTCAGACGGTCCTCGGAGTTATACCGAACTTTATACACTCCGTATTTGGGAGCATATTTGGAGGGCTGCCGCTGATTCTGTTTCTAATAGCAGGTATCCTGATTGTCATTTTTCTGCTACGCAATGGATGTCCCAGTTACCAGACCCGATAACAGCCCAATTTCTGCAGTGTCCCCAACGTATTCCTATGTTGATGACGGCATTCCTAGAGGCACCACAGGTAGTATCTACTCCGGTTGGTATGGACACCGGCTCCTCCTCTGACACCCAGGCCTTGGATGGAACACAGGCTGCCCCAGCACCAGCTGTGGACAGCACGGAAGATCATCTGTGCTCAATTGACATAATATGTGAGATGTTACAGGGACCGCCAACTGCGGAGGCAAGCAACGAGAATGTTGCATCTACCAGCCTGGACACATAAACATTTGACTCATTTGGCCCATTGTGTGCTGGGAAAAAAATGAATTTTTGGAAAACAAACAGAAAATTTGAACTCCACATCTAAATTGACATTCTTTTTGAGAATACATGACTTTTAAATGCTTATAGTAGTTCAAACTATACCTGAGGACATATTAGAGCTATAGCTTGAGTGTCAATTTCCATATTTTCTTTTAGACTAATAAAAAAAAACCTTTTAACCTTTTAAACATTGTTTTTTTAGCAAAACAAAAAACTAATGTTTTTAACAATTTGCGTACCAATATCTAGGCAGCCTAGTAGCACGTTTAGAAATGTAACTATGTCGTCCATTCGGAATAGGAGTGGGTGTTATATTCCATATAGGTACCATAATATAAGCCCCGGTAATCTCATTACCCTTCACCTATATTCTCTCCCTACATTACATTTGTCACGGTTTACAGGAACTGACCTTTTACCTAGATACTACACTGCATTCAGAAAGCGGGTTTTTCCTAGTTTGAAATCTCCTACGTTATGCATGAGGATTCTTAGAAGAACAGCTGGACCTCCATCTCCTGTATAAAATCTATGTACAAAGTCCATGCCATCCTTAGGCCGACACGGTAATACAGCAAGGTAGGACCCCTGGGGAGAGAGGCCTATGGGTATATATAAATCACGCTAAGGTAAGACAGAGGAGACCGAGACTTCCCAGCCGACACACTGACCAGAGACACTGAGTTTCCTCCATGCAAACACTCCAGCTCGCAGCGGTCTAACATCCTTTGAGGGGATGTCCAACTCGAGACCAGGATGGGGTCCCACAGTCCCTCACTTCAGGTAATGGGGTTGACTAAATCCTAGAGGGATTCTTGGCTTAACACCTACACACAGGCTAGGTACACTTAGGTACATCTAGTTAGGGAAGCATCGTAGGAGTATTCATCTTTTATCATGTGTTTTATATATTTGTATGTATTCATGATTATAATATGATGGTAGAGCTATACCATCCATTTACTTTTATCGTACTGCTAATCATTTATATCTTATACTGCCTAGCGGTTGTTTGCGCTCATCTATTTTACACCAGAATAACAACTGTTCAATAAATTTGTATTGAAAACTCCCAGCCTGTTTATTCTGTGTATTTCTCCGAGGCAGACTAAGTAAGCACGAGTGACTGAGCGAAAGGTAGTATATTGTTTCCACGGTCCTGTGGGATCAGGGTTGTCATGTTCGATGGTTGCCAGGAACTATTCTCTCCTTGGTAAGAGGAGATTCTAGTGGCACTGTGAGCTAGTTGGTACAAAACGCCAACATACCCAGTGGGGGTGATCAGAGTTCATCTGACACCAATCCCACAGTGTATGTTGTCTAAATGTGCAGATCCTGTATACTTTTTATAGGATTTACACGGCAATACTTAATCTTTATCGTGTATGTGATATTCTACTAATGCATATATGAAATGTATGTCAAAGAAATATCATAAAATCACATCCAAATATGATTGTGTAACATCTACTTTTCTTTTTCTTTTTCGGTGCCAACATTATTACATGAAATGACATTTGTAGTTAATTTTCACATGAAAACCGAACTAAATCATAATATTTTCTTTCAATCTTATTAATTTTATACTAATTTATATGAAGATCAAATCAATTTACAATAAAATCCATAACGTGAGATTTCTCTCCTACATTATTCTAACTCACATACATGAATAGAAATAATATTTAATCATTAATAATCACATCTATATCAATTGAAAGAAATAACATGCCTAAAATCTATCTTTTCTTCTGCAAGATTTTGCATTGCAGTCTCTACATCTCATATATTTGTGTAATTGTTATAACATGTAACTATGCACACCTTATGTGGCTTACACAGAAGTTGTACTATATAATTTCTTTTATCAACAAAATGGTTTGATGTAATCTCTATTCTAACACCCACACCTGAAAACCTGCATATAAAAAGAACTGCGTTGCTTTATTAGAACACACTCCTTCCTCTTCTGTACCCTCCCTATCCACTGATTGGCTGATCACACTGTTTAAGGTACAACTGCCCATGGTAGGAAGGACTCTGACAATGTGAACAGAACTAGCCTTGACTACCTTCATAGCACCAGAAGAGACCAAAAGGTGTTAGCTGCTCCCATATTTCAAAGCAGGAATCACTACAAAAGGTGTAAGCTGCTCCCATTTTACAAAGCAGGAATCACTACAAAAATACCGGTAATGGGGCATCCACTCCCTCACCTCCAAGGACAACAGAGAAATGAGCCCTCCATTCCAGGACAACAACAGCACCAGAGGTAAGTTCATCCTCTGCTCCACACTCACATGATGAATGTTTGAATGCAAGCATGAGAGGTTCCTGTTACACATCTGTTAACTTATTGGTGGAGTGACAGCAAAAGTCATGACATTGAACACATAGCAAGCCCTTCCATGTTCAAGTTATTATGGATAAATATTATGGCCCCATTTCATAAAGGGCCTCCTCACTCGTGGGGGACCCACATAGTCGTGGCGGGTGGACCTGCACTTGTGGCAGGACCTCGACCTTCAATGTGGAGGTCCCACCATGAGGGCAGGACCCCTGCCACGACTGCGGGGCCTCCGCCACGAGTGCGGAGGACTTGTATGAATCGGGCCCTATATTTGTTTATAAGTTTTATAGAGGGGGGAATTAAAAAGGGGTTTACCAAAGTTCTGAGTTTCAATTTTAAATTCCATAGTGAATTTTTTTCTCTGCAATAGTGAAAACCATTGAATGGAATTATATGAAACTTTAAACGGAGCTAGAACTTTACTAAGAGTAGTGCTTTTCCTTGGTTTTATGCAAATGCATTCTGTCATTCTTCATTACAAAAAGTTTTAGAATTTTATATCTGGATTGTCAATTTGTAAACCTATATTTGTGCAGTGTCATTGGACCTTAATTCAAAAGAATAAACGATTCCCACTGGGCAAGGGCACAATCATCTGTACTCCAGATGTGTTTTTAGATTGAACCCTGTACCCTCTGATTGGCTGACTGAAACAGGCTGCCATTACAAGACTTCGGGCTTGGTCCCAGAGTTGTGGGAAAAAAAATGAGAAGGGACATAAGCGAGCAGGAAGAACATCCACTGACATCTTGGCCCAAAAAGGGGACATAAAGGGACCAGATTGTCATAAAATATTTTTTTTTAACTCAGTTTGTTTGCTTGGTGATCATACTGAGGTTTGGAACATCCTGGACCTGACAGAGGGCCACAGTCACTCCAGTAAATCTTGGGATCCCCAAATCTGAAAAATACCTCAAATACATGGGCCACACCCTCAAAGGAAATGCAGGAAGAAGAAAAATGGGGGCAGAAAGTTTCAAGAATTTAGATTACCACCAGCATCGTCCTTCATTTACTCCAGAAAGAACATGGATTTGCACTAGTCCAAGCATGGGGAAACACAAACTTTGACAATGCATATTTGGAGGTGTGATTGGAGTTGTGATGGGGTTTTCCTTGAGCTGGTTTAACTATTACATTATGTCATTGCTATTTGTATAGCGGATAATCTGCTTGGTATAGCTTCCCAGAGGATGGCGGCCTTTCAAGTGGTTCTGAGGTACCCTCGGTAGGCTGAAGTCTGAGTTCATCCTGTGATGATGAGCTTTCAGTAGTGCAGATGGGTATGTTTCTGTCTTAGGAGAATGTGTCAGGTTCAGTCGTGTATTGGCAAATGCTTTTGGCCTTCGATGGGTGACACCAGAGGGCAGTGCCAAATCACTTATTTATTTTATCCGTCAGTATGCATGCCATTGCCTTGCTGATTAACCTATGTCTTTACGATGAAAGAAGGACACAAGTGCTCTTGGATGCAATAACAATCAGCTAATAACACATTTGGGAAGTATTGGCTGCATGCTAGAAGTTCTGTCTTAATATACACTACGATAGGATATGGTGCAGTGTGTCCTGGGGGAGACTGCTGTTGTTAGCATGGTAACCCTATACAATCTAGCTGTCCCGAATTGTAGTATCTGTGCCATGGTCCTTGTAAAGAGCAGTGATGAATAGTATGGGTGTGGTGTGTAATTAGAGGTGCATGCTCATGTGTACCTGCAAGCAGATACCCATCTTTGTGGCATAAATGTGCTGTACTTTATGTGCATGCGATGTTCTGGCTTCCCTGTGGTCCTGGATGTTATGTTTTGGTCTAGTTAGAAATTCATACTGCTGTGACGGTGTTTTCAGTTTATTGTTGTGAATTCAAGGGGGATATCAGTTTTTCCAGTGTGTGATCGGAAGATGTAAAAATGAGTGGTTATCAATATTTTCTCTTTTTTGCGCAATAAAAATTATGAGAATGATGTTTATCCAGTTCTTTTAACTAAAGTTGTTTTTATTTAGTTTCTCTGCTTGTTCATTTCTATTCTCAATTTTTCCTCCCTTCTTTCCTGCTCTCTATACCCTTTCTTCTAGCCTTTTTAATGAATGTGCTTTTCATTTAACTTTTCATTATGTCTCTCAGCTTTCAAAAACGTTTTCCAAGCAGGCCCACCCACCCCATGTCAACAATGTGCATGGCTGGGTATATCTTTGCACCTCATTAAGATTTAATAGCAGCAGACAAAGGTTAATGGTGATCATTTAGTGCACCATCCTGCCACTCTTTTCTTACATAAAATGCCACTGATTAGCTGAATGAAGGTTTTCTACTTAGAAAATGAGGGTGTACCATTATTGCAAGCATGTCACTTTTCCCTGAAGTTTGTCTCAAGATATTAAGAAAGGATTGGGTTAGCATACACATAAATACTGTTTGAGATAAGGGAACAGACTGCTACACAATTAATATGCATTCTGTTGGATATATGATAATGACAACTGTGTGGTGAATGAAATGGCAGCTGAGATAGAAAGAAACTTCATAAACTGCAGTGTGTCTATGATCATTTGCCTATGTAGGACAAGCACCACGTCTCCAACCTACTCACCGATGCAAAACATGACTTACTCTTCATAACTGAATCATGGTGGTGAGATGATTTGGCTCCAGCATTGAATGAAACTGTTCCTCCAGGTTATCAAACTGATGCGTAAAATCACTTAGGCAATAGAGGAGAAGGACTAGCTGTTATATTCAATTAAACAATAAGTCTCACCAAAACTGACAACGTTTCCATGCAAGGTTGTGAGGCCCTAAACACCCGATGCAACTCTACACCAATGTCCTCCTGTAACCTCCTCCTTCTTTACAGAGCACCACCTAGAGATGCAACATTCCCAGGGACATATCTAGACACAGGTCCAACCCTCATGACACTACACCCCAACCTGTGCATCCTTGGTGACCTTAACATATGGTTTGACAAACCCAAAATGCCTCATCCAAGAACTATCATTACTGGCCTAGACACAATGAACCTACATCACATAATCCTCATATCCACACACATTACTGGACACATCTTAGAAGTTATTTTTGTAATTCTAGACCTAATTACCTTTCAAACGACTACTCCAGTCACCTAGTCATCTGGTAGCTTTCCACCACAAAGCACCACAATTCATTGCAACTAAGGCCACCTTACACAGAACCACATATGGACCGTGGACAAAACTCAGTTTTGAATACTTATAAACACAACAAACATCCTTACACAGATCTACACACAATACATTCAGTTTAAAAACTCTGAGTGGCTCCAGGAAGCTTTTGATATCCTAATACCACTAAAAACAAAAAAGGAGTTGAAAAGAAAACTAGCAACTTGGGTGAACGCAGGACTAAAAAAAGATAAACCAACACATTTCAAATCAGCACCACACCTTATTCAAAACATATAACACTACAGGCAAACTTCACCTACACAAACTTAACAGAATATACAAGTCAATAATCGGAAAAGCTAGAAAAAGGGTACTATTCACACAGAATTCAAATGCTAAATGTGCAGATAAAGACTTTTATAAACCTAAATGCACAGAAGGAACTCATCCTATTTCTCAAGAATTTACTGACAAACTGGCTAATCATTACGTAACCAAAGCAGACAATTTTGATTCCTACTTAAAACAAAGGAAACGCACCAGCAGAAACCCATTTCCAACAATGCCCTGCAAGGGTAGGATGACCCAGCCTTTGCATTCCTTCAAACAACTATCAGAAACTGAAGTAATGAATCGTGTCAAAACAATCAGGCCAGTATGACCCATGTACATTACAAATCTTCAAGGTAATTTCTTTAACTACCTCTGCTGACACACCAGTCAGAACAATCATCAAGAATTCTTTAACAACAGGACTCTTTCGAAAAACTTAAAAAGGGCATGCATGTGCCCATTATTAAAGAAAAAACATGGACCCACATAACCCAAACAACTACAGATCGATTAAAAATGGACCGTTCCTGGGCAAACTGATAGAAAGAACTGCATTCAACCAGATGTCACAATGCATTGAAGACAACTTAATGTTTTCTGACTTCCAAACAGGCACAGAATCTGCCATCATCACCATCTGGGAAGACCTCAAAAACACAATATACCAGAACGGGATCACTGCACTACTTCTCTTGGATCTTTTAGCTGCCTTTGACATAGTTCATCATGACGCTCTAATCCAAAGACTCCACGAAGCCGGGATAGAGGGGACTGCACTTAACTGGGTTAGATCCTACCTTCGAAACATAACAAATTTCATCAATACATCCTATTTCCTTTGCAAAGCATACTAAACAAAAGCAGGGGTCCTTCAAGGCTCTAGCATCTCACTCATGCTTTTCAACATCTACCTGTAGTCACTAACAACAATGATCAATGAATTTCAGCTCACATGCTATAACTGTGCAGAAAACACAAAAGACATTGGAAACTTAAAAATCTTCTGTTGCCTCTGAGCCATTGATCAGTGGATGACATTGAGCCATTGGACGCATACAAAACTGAAAAACTCATATGTGGGGATTGTAAAAATTATGACACTCTTTGTGCCTGGCTTGACAATCTGGGATCACTTCCTAAAGTTTCCTAGGAAGGAATAGATGACGTTACAATGCAAACAATTACAATGCATGCCTTTACAACGCTGTTTTTACATCGCTACTACCATTACAACGCATGCCATTACAATGCATTTTTAGGAACTTTCATTACAACGCATGCCATTACAATGCATACCATTACAACGCATAATGCAGTGGAGTAAGTGTTGGATAGTGTAGGGGTACAAATTACTATTCCCACTCCAGTGAGTGCAACAGTAGGGTAAGTGTTGGATAGTGTAGTGGTACAAATACTATCCCTATGTACCCCAAAACCCATACCCACCCTAAAACTAAAAAATCCCCATTACTTACCTTATAATGCATTGTAATAACATGTGTTGTAATGGTATGCGTTGTACTGGCATGCATTGTAGTGACATGCATTGTAATGGCATGCATTGTAATGGCATGCGATGTAAAGACAGTTGCGTTGTGACAGCTGCGTTGTAAAGGTAGTGTGTTGTAATGACTGCGTTGTAATGGTTATTTCCCCTAGGAAGTAAGAAATCTTGGAATTACCATGGACTCCAAGTTATCAATGAATGCCCAAGTGGATAAGTTAGCAGGATCAAGCCTCATTACTATGAAAACTCTGATGCATCTTGCCCCACCTACGATTTCCACACAAGGTCGCAGCTACTATCTCTCTTGTATTTTACTACAGCAATGGCCTCTACCATGGATCATCAATATCAACTATGAATAGACTACAACAAATTCTGAACTCTGCTACCAGACTACTCCTACGTGTATAGCCACAAGCTCACATCCCCCAGGCCTTGAGGGCCCTACATTGGTTACCAGTTGCCAGAAGATCCACCTTCAAGCTGCTTTGTATCATCCACAAAGCAATACATGGAACAGGACCATTTTTCATCAGGACTAAAATTACCAAATACATACAACAAAGGAACCTCGGCTCCAAATTGGCACCCTGCAGTGAATCTACAGCATACAAGTAAATAAATGGGCGGTAAAACTTTTTCTGATCAAGCAGCCAAACTATGGAATTCATTACTTCCAAAAATAAAATCCACAGATTACTACTTTATCTTCAGAAGACAACTCAAGAGTTGACACTTTTCCTATAAGACCACCATACCCAAAACACAAATGTACCGCATATGCATATGTATGTAAACATATATAATTTGATTATATGTATGTATTTATATAAGTGCATTTCTTTTCTTAAATATTATTTACTAATTATGGATTAAAAATAGTTCAATATTCTTATAGGTCTACTTAATGAATGTATATATGGCTTACGGTGTGTGTGTGTCTGTATGTGTGTATATATGTATATATATATATATATATATTCACTGAAAAAACCATGGGTTTCACACACGTTATAGTTAGGAATTAGCATTTAAAAAACCTTAGAAATTCAGTGAAAAAACCATAGGTTTCACACATGTTATAGTTAGCTGGACATTTTACTCGTAAAAAACCAATGAAATTGCCCCGTTATAGTTAGTTCAGCTAACTATAACTCGCACGCGCCCGCAATGCACTGCTGATGACGTCACATATTACATCACTCATGACATGGTCAGTGACATCACTCATGACATCACTGATGACATCTCAAATGACATCACTGATGACATCATCCAGTGAATGTGTGTTTTTCTGAAAATTAAATATGTTTTATATATGTATATCTCAAGGTCGATGGAAGAATAAATGGGTATATAAGTGTCTAAATGGATGATTTGTTTTTGAAAAATTGATTGTGTAACTGACTGATTAAGTGTATCATAGTGAATACATGGCTTAGTGAGTAATGTTTAAATATGTAAATATCTGTATCAGTCTCTCACTTTGTGTATAAGTGGCTGCATGGGTTGGTGAGTAGCTACATGGGTGTCTATATAGGTTATTAGTTGGTTTTTTGAGTGTCAGTCTGAGTGTCTGCATGGTTCGGTGGGGGGTATTATGTAGTGCATAGGTGCATGAATGAGTCACTCACTGTTTGTATGTGTTGAAGACAGCATGTGTGCAGGACTGTATGGGTGGATGAGTGTGTGTATGGGTGTGTTAGTGAGTGAATGACTGTCTCAATAGTGTCTTTATGAGTAACTACATATGTTTTAAACTAGTATATGTGACTATTGGTGTATATAAGTGAGTATATGTGAGAGTGAGAGATTGAAAGAGTTCCTGTATGAATAAGTATGTGTTTCTATAAGTGATTGTTTAAAAGACTAAGTATGTGTAAGTTTCCGTAGAAGTAAGTGTGGTGGTGTGTGTATAACTGTATATGCAAGTAAAAGTATGTTTGATTCTTTATTAGTATGAGTGACTATGTGTGTGAGTAACTCTATGGATGAGTGGCATTGTGTAACTGGATGTATAGGTGTATGAGTACATATGATGAGTGAGTACATGTATGAGTGACTGTATAGGACTGTTGGTGAATGAGTGAATGTGTATGTGAATCTTAGAATTACTGAAGAGGTTGTTGTAACTGGTATTGGTATGTCCATTGTTTTAAAAATTTTAGTCTCTATTATTGAATGTGTGTATCAAAGGTTATATTAGGGTGAGAGGAGGTCTGCCACTCTATCACAAGGATGATGTCATCAGTGATGTCATTTGAGATGTCATCAGTGATGTCATGAGTGATGTCACTGACCATGTCATGAGTGATGTAATATGTGACGTCATCAGCAGTGCATTGCGGGCGCGTGCGAGTTATAGTTAGCTGAACTAACTATAACGGGGCAATTTCATTGGTTTTTTACGAGTAAAATGTCCAGCTAACTATAACATGTGTGAAACCTATGGTTTTTTCACTGAATTTCTAAGGTTTTTTAAATGCTAATTCCTAACTATAACGTGTGTGAAACCCATGGTTTTTTCAGTGAATTTGCAAGGTTTTTTAAATGCTAATTCCTAACTATAACGTGTGTGAAACCTATGGTTTTTTCAGTGAATTTGCAAGGTTTTTTAAATGCTAATCCCTAAATATTTCGTTTTTGAAACCTATGTTTTTTTCTGAGAATTTGTATGGTTTTTTATATGCTAAGTTATGTATTTTTAATTAAAGCTATTTTTTTTTATTTAAATAAAATTACTTTATATTCATTTATATATTATCTGTATTTTTTTTAAATTATTTTTTTAAATAATTCAATTTGTTTTTTTTTTTTTATAATTTTTTTAATTATTTAATGTCCTCTTTTTTTTTTTTTTTTTTTTTATTTATAAATTCTTGGGGTGCGCGCTCTGAGCGCGCACCTAGTACTATTTCGTATGTTTTTTATGAATTCCGGCGTACGTTATTTACGTACGCAAATATACTTATTGGTGCGCGCTGGGAGCGCGCACCCAGTACGTATGCGCACGTACGTACGCATGCGTCCTACGCCCTCGACGCGGTTTACTTCCGCATACGCTAAAATTACACGCAATAACGGTCGCGTATACGCGTGTTAAACGTATGCGCGCTAGGTGCGCGTATATGACGTATGCACCTGCGCGTTTACGCGTTCGTGCATACGTCATCACGGGGTGCGCGCACGGAGCTTGCGCAGTGCGCGCACCTCGGGTTTATACATAATAAAACAACATTTCTTATTGGTTATCATTACTTTCAGTTTCTAATTGTTTCAATACCACACCCAATCCCCTCATGGCAAGTCATGTGATCAAGAATCATCACTTATGATTGGTTTGAAGTACTTTCTGTTCCAGATTCTTCCCAAACCACACCTACTCCCCTCATTATTAGTTCTGATTCCTTTGGAGAAGGAGCTATTCTGTTGTTGAGAGACAATGGCTGAACAGCAACCTACTTCAGACAGTGACCAGGACACTCTTGAGAGGCAGAGGAACAGGAAGCAGAAAGACAGCTTTGTATGGCAGTTTTTTACTTTTCCTGAGAATGAGAAAAAGGTAAATGCACCAAAAGTTACATGTGTACTTTGTAAAAAAGACTTATCTCGTGGTAATCCTAACAAGAAATATTCTTTTAGCATCAGCAGCAGCTCAGCCGAGCACATCTTCGGCAGCTCAGGGGAGCACTTCAGCTGCGATGGTGCCTTCACCTGTTTCTTTACCTCTTGTTGGTCCACCTTGTTTGGCGAGGTTGTCTACACGGTGCACTGATTGCGGTTCTCTTATTTCTGTGGGGGAGACCAGTCTTGATCTCCTTCAGAGAAAATTTGATGCGCATTCATGCACTAGGCCATAGATGTTTTTTCTTTTTTTGCGTTTTTCTCTTCCTGTTTCCCTCCATTAACTCAAGGGCTCTTTTAAGAGCCACTTATAAACTTAACCAAACAAATTTTTTTTTTGAAATTTTTTTTTGAAATTTTTTTGAGGTGCGCGCACCCTGCGCGCACCCAAGGTTTTTTTTTTTTTTTTTTTTTTGAGAGACTCCCCCTTTTTCCTACTAATGCAACTGTGAAATCACCAGAGCAAAACGCAACAAATCTCTTCCTGTAATTCCTATTTGCACACAGAGTCATGTTTTCACATTAGTCACAAAACGAAAAATCTTTGCCAATTTGAATGCACACTAACTGCTCTTTTTTGTTGGCAAGTGAAAATCACTTTTACAGACTGACACATTATGAATCCACTTTTCAGATTTTTTTAAATGCACATGTCCAGACTGCTTTTTCAGACCACAAACCATGTGTATGCTGGGTGACTGCCTACACTCCAGCAAGGGCAACCAGCCTTAGTGATGCTGAATGTATTTGCATTACAGACTGAAACTTCAAAACCCCACAGCACATTATCAGAGCCAGGACCTCTGTTCTCTCCACCTCTCTCCACTCAGCAGAACCAGATAATGGCAATCTTTCCCTCTATTTTTCCACACATATACATGTTAATTTCAAATCTCACTGCTTCCCCCTTTTTTTCAAATGTAATCACACATTTCTATTGCTTGAAAACCAACCCTTTTCCAAAAGTACCCTTCCCCCTACTTCACTTCTGCCTAGTTCCCTTCCCCCAACTTGACTTCTGCCTGCTACCATAGCAACAGCTCATGGAACACTGCTGTGTGGAGTTAGGTCAGAAGTTCGCCACACAATGTTTCAATTCCACAGAGCAAGAGTGCTTGACTTTTCAAACCTTACAGCAAATCCATAGTACTGTTCTTTGGTAACACATTTTTCTGAACCAATACAAAACATGCTTCTATTATTTTACACATACAGCCTAGTTTTTAGTGTAGAATGGTATGAAACAGCCAATCAGTTCTTTTTTTTTTTTATAAAAAATATGTATGCCTCCATTTCCAAACTGTCTTTCATTTCTTTTTACCATTCTACTGAATTACACCTCCTGAGTGCATCCAGATCTCCTTTGAAGATGTTCACAGTGTGGATTGTAGGACACAGCTATGTCTTCTGGAGTGAAAAATTTGCAGAGAAAAGAGGTATGGTGAGAGACCTTGCTTTGCCAAATGTAGACATCAAGTGGATTGGTCAGAGAGGGTTAAAGTGGCACCAATTAATGCCTTTGGTGAAAACCTTTCAACATCTCCCACAGCCTAACCTTATTATTGTGCACTGTGGTGGTAATGATCTAGGCACTTTAACTGGGGTAGGTTTGGAAATGCTTATTAAGGACACCTTTGTGCAATTGATGTCGCTTTTTCCACAAACTGCCTTTGTATATTCTAACATATGCCAAAGGCAAAAGTGGAACTGGTCCAACCAATTTTGTCCGCAGATTGACAAAGCAAGGAAGCACGTCAACAAATCTATTTCTGCTTTCCTCAGAGACTATGGTATGGGTTCCATTTACCACAACAACTTGCGTTACGACATGCAAGACATTTATAGAGGAGATGGTGTGCACTTCAATGATGAAGGGAACAGAGTCTTCCTCTTGAACCTCAGACTCTGCGTCGGTACTTACTTGTAGGTACCGAAAAACAAACAATAAACACAAGGGCTCTTTTTAGAGCCACCTTATATCTAAACACTTAAATGCAATTTTTTTTTAAATTTCTTTTATTATTTTTTTTTTTTCCGGGTGCGCGCAGGGTGCGCGCACTCGGCGATATTTTTTTACAAAATATTATTCTTTTTTTTTGCCCTACAAGGTCCTACTTTGACCCCCTTACAATGCCTACTGGGTCTATTTCTACCCACTCTGCCCCCTTTTCAAGTGCTCCCCCTTTGTTTATCACCCCCTCTTTATGCGATAGCCAAAATGGCGGCCGCCGCTTCCTGACTTCCACCGATTCGAATGTTTACTAAGATCTAACAACCAATCAGAATTGCGCTCGCGCACGGCAAGGTGCGCGCACCCAGCGCGCACTCTGCGCGCTTACAGATATATATTTTGATTCAAAGGCTATTTTCTCAGAATCTACTGAACAGATTTACACCAAACCTACAAAAGGCACTTCCTTGACCTAGGGACTACCTCTCTGCCAAATTTCTAGTAATTCTGTTCAGCCGTTCGGGCTGTAGCTCGTTCTAAAGGTCCTATGGAAAAATGCATGGGAAAAACGTGTTTTGGGACCCCCCTTTTATCTCAGCCCCCGCTTGACGAATCCCCCCGAGACTTTCAGGGTAGGAGCGGAGCGTAGCGCCCCACCTATTTTGAGAAATTCGCGAGGATTCATCGACCGGCGCCAAAGTTATTCAAAATAGAATGTTGAGGTTTTCCTATGGAAAAGGGGTCCTAACTATAACTACCTACTGGCGACCGCCAGTAGGTAATATATATATATATATATATGTATATATATATATATATATATATATCAGAATAAAGGATCCTTTTGCCAAAAAGGAAAGTCGACGCCTTGTCTGTTGCGCAAAAATCTTTAATCAGCTCAAAACGTTAAACGCGTTTCGCCTGCGAAGCAGGCTTGTTCACCAACGATTGAGATAAAGTTTTCAGCCATTTTAAAGTAAACAGTGATCACGTGACAAGTGAAGAACTACTAAAGCATGAAAAGTGTTAACAGACTCGTAGTTTCGGAACATAATCAAATAAAATGTGCGCTCACGGTTTCAATTACAAACAGTTAATACAGTGTAAATACAGTGTCATGTCCTAAGGTTAACCATCTATTAATGCGCTGTAATTCACCATATTACAGAATTTTAGAAGAGGTTAGAACCGTTACCAATATAGAAATATTCAATGTAAATTCAAAACGATCACCACCCCAGTGGGTACGCCTCACAGTCCCAGTGGACAGAATTTCTATACTTGCGGTTCTAAGTATCTAGCCCAAGTGGGCAAGCTCGACACTGTAATAAACCCATGTGCAAATTGATCATATCAACTTCCGAATTATACTAGTATGTATAAAGTGCTTGTGCTAGTTAAAAATAAGTTCTAAGGCTTATAAATGTGACAATTAAAATACAGGTAGGGAGGTGCGCCAAAGGTGGGATCATAAATGTGTGTGAAAGTCCTCCTCAATATTAAGACCTTCAGGGATTTTGGAGTTGAGGCGATATATATATATATATATATATATATATATATTCACTGAACAAACCATAGGTTTCAGGCAAGTTATAGTTAGAAATTAGCATTTAAAAAACCTTTGAAATTCACTGAAAAAACCATAGGTATAACTGCCTTTATAACGCGAATTATCTCCGTGCATAACCAACATTCAGACATGTGTCCAGGATGCATTGTGGGAGCTGTATTTTTTAAAACAGTCACGTGATGTCAGACACCTTTAAAAATGCGCGCACAGATGCACTTTGTGATTCAGCTTCCTGTCCGTGAACAAGGCTACTCGCTGAAACATGTTGGAGAATGGAAGCTTACTTGTGCAGCATATCTCCGAATAAAGCTAATGTCCCCGGAAATGGGCCTCTATTCTGTTTCATTGGCGTGATGAGTTGATGGGTTGCTCCGTGCCCATCTTAAGAGGCCGCCCTGAAGGGTTGGAGGCTCCTTACTCGGAGGTTTTTCCCTTGGATTTAATTAAAGGAGCATGACCCACTCGCTGCAGTTTGGACCTACAAAAGGTAACGCAATTCATGCAAATCACCTGACAGCGCTGGAAGGGTTTTGATGTAGGAAAACTCCTGCATTAATCGTTTTGGGGATGCGAGCCTTTGAAAGAGAATGAAATATTCCAGCATCATGCTTTTAAAAATGCAATCTCCGTGACTGTAACCCCATTTATTGACATTTCATGCACTGGCACAATGCAAAGAGCAAAGTATTAACTGCCTTTATAACGCGAATTATCTCCGTGCATAACCAACATTCAGACATGTGTCAAGGATGCATTGTGGGAGCTGTATTTTTTAAAACAGTCACGTGATGTCAGACACCTTTAAAAATGCGCGCACAGATGCACTTTGTGATTCAGCTTCCTGTCCGTGAACAAGGCTACTCGCTGAAACATGTTGGAGAATGGAAGCTTACTTGTGCAGCATATCTCTGAATAAAGCTAATGTCCCCGGAAATGGGCCTCTATTCTGTTTCATTGGCGTGATGAGTTGATGGGTTGCTCCGTGCCCATCTTAAGAGGCCGCCCTGAAGGGTTGGAGGCTCCTTACTCTGAGGTTTTTCCCTTGGATTTAATTAAAGGAGCATGACCCACTCGCTGCAGTTTGGACCTACAAAAGGTAACGCAATTCATGCAAATCACCTGACAGCGCTGGAAGGGTTTTGATGTAGGAAAACTCCTGCATTAATCGTTTTGGGGATGCGAGCCTTTGAAAGAGAATGAAATATTCCAGCATCATGCTTTTAAAAATGCAATCTCCGTGACTGTAACCCCATTTATTGACATTTCATGCACTGGCACAATGCAAAGAGCAAAGTATTAACTGCCTTTATAACGCGAATTATCTCCGTGCATAACCAACATTCAGACATGTGTCCAGGATGCATTGTGGGAGCTGTATTTTTTAAAACAGTCACGTGATGTCAGACACCTTGAAAAATGCGCGCACAGATGCACTTTGTGATTCAGCTTCCTGTCCGTGAACAAGGCTACTCGCTGAAACATGTTGGAGAATGGAAGCTTACTTGTGCAGCATATCTCCGAATAAAGCTAATGTCCCCGGAAATGGGCCTCTATTCTGTTTCATTGGCGTGATGAGTTGATGGGTTGCTCCGTGCCCATCTTAAGAGGCCGCCCTGAAGGGTTGGAGGCTCCTTACTTTGAGGTTTTTCTCTTGGATATATATATATATATATATATATATATATATATATATATATATATATATATATATATATATTACCTACTGGCGGTCGCCAGTAGGTAGTTATAGTTAGGACCCCTTTTCCATAGGAAATCCGCAACATTCTATTTTGAATAACTTTGGCGCCGGTCGATGAATCCTCGCGAATTTCTCAAAATAGGTGGGGCGCTACGCTCCGCTCCTACCCTGAAAGTCTCGGGGGGATTCGTCAAGCGGGGGCTGAGATAAAAGGGGGGTCCCAAAACGCGTTTTTCCCATGCATTTTTCCATAGGACCTTTAGACAGAGCTACAGCCCGAACGGCTGAACAGAATTACTAGAAATTTGGCAGAGAGGTAGTCCCTATGTCAAGGAAGTGCCTTTTGTAGGTTTGGTGTAAATCTGTTCAGTAGATTCTGAGAAAATAGCCTTTAAATCAATATATATATCTGAGCCCGCTTACGGTACGCTTACCGTACGCTTACCGTACGCGTACGGTGGCGTGCGCGAGCGCGATTCTGATTGGCTCTTAGATCTTAGTAAACATTCGAATCGGCCGAAACCAGGAAGCGGCGTCCGCCATTTTGTCTCTCGCACTGAGTGTTATTTATCAAACATGATGCCCAAAAACATGTTACGGGGCTGTTTTGACAACTCCCTCCCACATAGTCATGTTGAGGGAGTCCCCAAACATCCCCCAAGAGCAAAAACGGTTTTATTTTTTTTTCGGCAATTTCGCCGAGTACGCTTACCGTACGCTTACCGTAAGCGTACGGTAAAAAATAGAAATTAAAAAAACACTATCCACACTTACCCCACCCCCTGTGCTTTTGGTGGCCTTAGGCCACCAAATGTACAGGGCTTATTACATCAGTAAAAAAACTATATTTTGGCAACATGAAATTATAAAATCGAAATAAAAAAAACACTATCCACATTGACCCCACCCCCTGTGCTTTTGGTGGCCGAAGGCCACCAAATGTACAGGGCTTATTAAAGTTGATAAAAACCGTGCACGGAACGCACTGCGTTAAGTGGGCGCGCACGCCTCGAATGGCGTAAAGTAACTTAGCATTTAAAAAACCGTACAAATTCACTGAAAAAACCATAGGTTTCACACATGTTATAGTTAGCGGAAATTTTACTGATAAAAAACCAATGAAATTGCCCCGTTATAGTTAGTGCTGGCAACTATAACTCACGCGACCGCAATCTTCTGCTGATGACATATGTGTCTTTATAAAAAAAAATATTTGTAATATATGTATAGCTAAAAATGTATGGAAGAAGACATGGGCAAATAAGTGTCTAAATACAGTATTAGCATCAGCAGAGGATTGCGGTCGCGTGAGTTATAGTTGCCAGCACTAACTATAACGGGGCAATTTCATTGGTTTTTTATCAGTAAAATTTCCGCTAACTATAACATGTGTGAAACCTATGGTTTTTTCAGTGAATTTGCAAGGTTTTTTAAATGCTAATTCCTAACTATAACGTGTGTGAAACCTATGGTTTTTTCAGTGAATATATATATATATATATTCACTGAACAAACCATAGGTTTCAGGCAAGTTATAGTTAGGAATTAGCATTTAAAAAACCTTGCAAATTCACTGAAAAAACCATAGGTTTCACACATGTTATAGTTAGCAGAAATTTTACTGATAAAAAACCAATGAAATTGCCCCGTTATAGTTAGTGCTGGCAACTATAACTCAGAAATTCACTGAAAAAACCATAGGTTTTAGGGAAAGTTATAGTTAGTTGGACATGGCACTCGTACAAAACCATAGAAATATCCAACTAACTATAACTTTCCCTAAAACCTATGATTTTTTTAGTGAATTTCTAAGGTTTTTTAAATGCTAATTTCTAAATATAACGTGCCTGAAACCTATGTTTTTTTCAGTGAATTTCAAAGGTTTTTTAAATGCTAATTTCTAACTATAATGTGCCTGAAACCTATGGTTTTTTCAGTGAATTTCAAAGGTTTTTTAAATGCTAGTTTCTAACTATGCCTACAGAGGTAGGACATGTGAAGAAAGAAGAAAAAAATCACAGAAAGAAGCAAAAGAAATGCCAAAAGAAGCAACAATGTCCACAAAGACGAAGAAAAGTGCAGGAAGACGGAAGACGTGCAGAAAGAGGCCTTGTTGCAAAATCATCCTGTGCCCACAACTTTTTCAGATGGGTACTGGTGGTAACTGACTCTGACTAACCAGGCCTAGAGCCAGTGCTATGCTAAAAGACACTTAGAATACAGTGAAAACACCTACATATACTAGGGAACACTATGCGTTGGGGTACCCCTGTGATTAGCATGACCTCCTCTGTAACTCCCTAGGACATAATAGGGAAGGGGGATTAAAACTACCTCTTAAAATGCACCAGGGGTCGCATTTGCACAGTAGTGAAGGGAGGGGGGCCTGAGGTGACATGTGTGCAAACATGCCCTGTGGACGTTTTAAGTTGGGAGATTAAGTCCCCTTGAATCCTGAGGGTCCCTGGGGTCCAACTAGCCCACCAGGCACCTCCAGTAAGCGCCACAGAGCTGCTTTGCTCAGAGGTGTAAAAAGGGGAATGGCCCGGACCACCTCTCTGAAACTAAGCACTGTGGCGCTTACTGGAGATACTTGGTGGCCTAGTTGGCCCCAGGGGCCCTCAGGTTTGAAGGGGACTTAATTCCCCAACTTAAAACGCGCCACAGGGCGTGTTTGCACACGTCACCTCTGGCCCCGCCCCCTTCCTTTACCACTGTGCAAAGGTGCCCTGTGGCAAATTTTAAGTTGGGGGATTAAGTCCCCTTGAATCCTGAGAGTCCCTGGGTCCAACTAGTGCACCATGTACCTCCAGTAAGCACCACAGAGCTGCGTTGCAGAGAGGTGGTCCAAGGCCATGCCCCATTTTACACCTCTCTGCAATGCAACTCTGTGGCACTTATTGGACGTGCCTGGTGGGTTAGTTGGCCCCCAGGGACCCTCAGGATTCAAGGGGACTTAATTCTCCAACTTAAAACGCACCACGCCCCGTCCCTGCCCACTGTGCAAATGCACCCCCTGGTGCATTGTAAATTGGGGGATTAAGTCCCCTTTAGTCCTGACGGTCCCTGGGGGTCAACTAGCCCACCACTTACCTCCAGTAGGCGCCACAGAGCTACGTTGCAGAGTGGTTTAAAAAGGGGCATGGCCTGGGCCACCTCTCTGCAACGCAGTGCAGTGGTGCTTACTGGAGGTAAGTGGTGGGCTAGTTGGCCCCCAGGGACCCTCAGTATTGAAGAGGAATTAATTCCCCAACTTAAAACGCACCACAGGGTGTGTTTGCACACATGTCACCTCAGGCCCCGCCCCCTCCCTTCACCACTGAGCAAGTTGGGTTGAGTTGGGGGATAAAGTCCCCTTGAATCCCGACGCTCCATGGGATCCAACTAGTTCACCAGGTACCTCCAGTAAGCGCCACAGAGCTGTGTTGCAGAGAGGTGTAAAAAGGGGCATGGCCTCTGAACACTTCTCTGCAACGCAGCTCCCTGGAGCATACTGGAGGTACCTGATAGGCTATTTGGCCCCCAGGGACCCTCTGTATTAAAGGGGAATTAATTCCCCAACTTACAACTTGCCAGGGGGTGCATTTGCACAGTGGTGAAGGAAGGGGACGGGGCCTGAGGTCACATGTGTGCAAACACGCCCTGTGGCGCGTTTTAATTTGGGGAATTAATTCCTCTTCAATCCTGAGAGTCCCTGGGTTCCAACTAGCCCACCAGGTACCTCTAGTAAGCGCCACAGAGCTGCATTGCAGAGAGGTGTAAAAAGGGGCATGGCCTATGAACACCTCTCTGCAACGCAGCTCCCTGGCGCATACTGGAGGTTCCTGGTGGGCTAGTTGGCCCCCAGGGACCCTCAGTATTCAAGGGGAATTACTTCCCCATCTTACAACGCGCCAGGGGGTGCGTTTGCAGAGTGCTGCAGGGAGGGGGCAGGGTCTCTGGCGCGATGCTGGCCCCCCTTCCTTTTCTATTTTATGGGCCCTGGGGACCCCATCCCCCAGGCCTTGACCCCCATTTAAAAAAAAAAAAATGTTAGAAGAAGTGCGCCGCGTGGGCCCCCCTCCCGTGGCCAATTCTGGCCCAGGGGACCCCATCCCCCGGGGCATGGCCAAATTGTTTGTTTTTATTATGGAGGGGGGTTGCGTGGCTCCCCTCCTAAGGCCTCTATTGGCCCCGGGGACCCCATCCCCCAGGGCCGGCCTTTATTTATTTAATATTTATTTTTCTTTGGGAGGGGGGCCACTTCCCCCAGGGCCATCCCCCGGGGCCTGGCCACGGCTTTTTTTTTCAGAGGGGGGGCGCGTTACCCCCCTCCTCAGGCCTATTATGGCCCCGGGGACCCTATCCCCCGGGGCCGGTCTGCCTTTTTAAAAAATGTTTTTAGGGGAGGGGGGCCAAGCTCCCGGGCCACTTCTGGCCCCGGGGACCCCATCCCCCGGGGCCAGCCCTATCCTGCGGGAGCCGGCATTGTTTTTCCACAAGGGGAGCTGCTGACATGCAGCTCCCCTTACGGAAAAGCAATTCCCTGCTCTCACTTCAATGAAGCAAAGCAGAGTTTGCAATGACAGGGTGTGAGCCGTGAGGCTCCCACCCTCTCATTGCGGACAGCAGTGTCCCGGAGGTGAGCACATCGGGACACTGCAGGAGCAGGCCCTGGGGGGTGGCAGTCCCCAGGGCCATCATTGGCTTCAGGAGGGGGGACGCACAGCCCCCCTCCCACTTAATGCAAAGCCCCGGGGGCTGGTGCTCCCCAGGGCTCGGGGGTGTTTGAATAATTAGTGCCCTGGGAAGGTGGTGGTCCCCGGGCGTGAGGGGGGCTCGAGCCCCCCACACAGGTTATTGTTATTTAAAAAATGCCCCATGGGTGGCAGTCCCTGGGGCTGCGGGGGCCGTGTGCCCCCCGCTTACAATTAATGAAAGCCCTTGGGGGGGCCTTAGAGGCCCCCCACACTTTTTTTCAACTGCCCCCGGGACCTGGCCCACCCGGAGGCTTTATTAACACGAAGCACGGGAGCTCGGGCTTCGTTTGTAAAAACAATTTGCACGAATCCGCGAATCCTCCGCGGATCCCGCGATTTTCTTTTTTTTTAAAAAGGTTTTTTTTTGCCGTGTGGGTCCTTCTGGGACCCCCTGAGCAGGCCTAGGGGGTCAGGGTATTTCTACCCTGCCTCCTTTTCCTGTTTTGCACATTTGTTTTTCTGTTTTTTTGTGCCTCGGTTCTACTGAGGCACAAGATGGCTGCCAACACTTCCTGGTTTGGAGTGTTGACAGCCAATTAGCATGAAGCTCGTGATCGGGAGGGTGCGCGGATCTACCGCGGCCATAGATATCACTATCTTTATTTCTTAATTTCTCAAAAACTGCTGAACGGATTTACACCAAAAGGTCGCTTACTGAGCCAAGCAGTACCTTTTTACCAAATTTGGTGTAATTCCGTTCAGCAGTTTTTTCTATAACCGTGTCTAAAGTTTCCTATGGGAAATGGATTTTTTTAACTCTATTTTTTGATTTTCTCAGGAACTACTGAACGGATTTACACCATTTAAAAAAAAAGGTCTTTTTCTGAGGCAAGGGCTGCCTTTTTACAAAATGTTGTGTAATTCCGTTCAGCAGTTCGGGCTGTAGCCTGTTCCAAAATTTCCTATGGGAAATAACATGGAGAAAATGTGTTTTGGGACCCCCCTTTTTTCTCGGCCCCCGCTTGACGAATCACTCCAAAACGTTTAGGATAGGAGCTGATCGGAGCGCCCCACCAGTTTTGAAACTTTTGCGAAGATTCGTCATCCGGCGCCAAAGATATTGGGAAAATAATTTTACAATTTTCCTATGGTAACTAGGTCCTAACTATAACTACCTACTGGCGACCGCCAGTAGGATATATATATATATATATATATATATATATATATATATATATATATATATATATATATATATATATATATATATATATATATGCTCAAAAGTCCTCCACTCCGCTATTCGAGTTGGATTTGGTGAAGGATCACAGCACCACGCGCAGAAGGTATTCAAGAACATGTTTTTAATTTCTGTTAAACCATAGTGCAAACTTACAATACGGTAGAGGACGGTCTACGCGTTTCAGCTCCCAGCCTTCTACTGGACCATAGAGTCCCAGAGCCAAGAATGTCTTATGTAAAGTGCTCAGTGCAATTACACACATTACTTTCTATTAGATGAAAGGCTAGACTTTCGTCAATACTGACTGAAAAACGTACAAATTATTTACAAATAATTTAAATTCTGGCTGGATACATTAATTGTGCAAAGGAGCAAGATATATATATTTTTTTAATGGGGGGTTTTGTTTAAAAGAGTATTAGGACAAAAATTAAGTTTGTTATATATTTTAGAACATCGTAAACAAGTCCTTGTCTTTGATTTCGCCATGCAGATCCATACAATTATCAAATCATTTTCCACGGTGGTATAGTATGAGAATGCATGATAAAAAATGTAAAGTACATTACTATTGTGGTATAATATGAGAATACATGATAAAAATTGGAAAGTAAATTACTATTATGTCTGCATTAGAAAAAAGAAAGAACGAAAGAACCAAGAAATTATTTATCATTTATGCCTTTCTAGAGATTTTCTATGGAGTAAAATCTACTCCCCTAGTAGGAGAATTGAGAAAAGAAAATCATGCAATAAATAATCCATTTTCCACTATTAAAGTGCTAGTGCATATATTATAGTATTCTCTTATACACATACACATTATCTACTGGAGGTTGCCAGTAGGTAGTTTAAAGTTAGGAGCAAAGATTCCATAGGAGAAGCGTTTTTTGTTGTGCCAGTAATTTTGGTGCCGCTTGACGAATCTTCATGAAATTTTAAAACAAACATCCACTTTTTGCTTCAGATGCTGTGTTGAATGCTTCTGGGTGATCCGTCATGCAGAGGCTGAGAAAAAAAGAGGGTCCCAAAATGTTTTTTCTCCATGTTATGTATATGGTGATTTTCCTTTTTCTTTAACACGATTACTAGATGTTAGTCCAGAAAGCGTGCTTTTTGTCATTTGGTATAAATCTGTTAAGTAGTTTTAGATATATTTTAGTTTAAAAAATATAGATATCTGGAGACGCAAGTTCTGGCAGTGAACTCACGGATTCTACCGAAATTTGATTGGCCGCCAACACTTCAACCAGAAAGTGTTGGCAGCCATCTTGGGAATCGGCTTGAAGCAGAGTCCCTCAAAAAATGCACGCAAAAGAAGAAAAGGGGAAGGGTATTAATACCCTGACCCTCCAGGCCTCTTGGGCCCAAAAAAGCATTATTTAAACATTTTCAGCAGGATCCGCTGATCCCTCCGAAACTTTTTAAAACACGAAGTGCAAACTCATGCGCTTCATTTCTAATTGGCCCCTGGGTTGGCCAGGTTCCAGGGTCATTAATATAAAGGAGGGGGTACACGGTTTACCTCTCCTGGGGCTCATTGACCTCCCCATGGTTTATTTATTTAACAATGAGGAGGCCTCTTGGACCCCCCCAGCCCCCGGAACTGCCACATCTCCAGGGCTTTAAGTTTGAGAAATGCTGGGGGGCGCGCAGACCCCCCCTGCAACCCCAGTGGCCGCCACCTCCCCAGGGCTTTAATTTCAAGTAATGTGGGGTGTGGCCCCCTCCGCAGCCCTGGGACCGCTACCTCCCTGAGCATTTTGTTGTATTGAATATGGGGGGCTGCACAGCCGCCCGCAGCCCCAGGGCCCACCACCTTCCTGTGTCAAATAGAAAGGAGGGGGCGCCCTCCTGGAGCCACACATGGTTCTGGGGACTGCCCCCCCCCCACCAGGGCTGGCTCCTGCTATGTCCCAGGGTGCCAAGCTCTGGACATAGCTGTTTGCTATGGCTTGGTAGGACCTTTACCACTCCCTCCACGCCATAGCAAACTATGCTGCACTTGGAGCAAGCAGAGCACAACTTATTTGACATGTTAGCAGATCCCACTGTGTTAAAGCAATTGCAGCTCCCGCCGAAGGCGGGAAGCCAGCAGGGACAGCGGGGACCTTCAGGCTCCCCCACAGTCCCCAACTGTACAAAGTAGGTGCCCTGGGGGATGGTGTCGCCGGGGCCAAAATCGGCCAAGGAGGGGGTCGCGTGGCCCCACTCCCGTTTTTCCTTTTATTTAAAAAAATAATAAATGCAAGGGCTGGGCCCCGGAGGTTGGGGTCCCTGTGGCCGAAATCAGCCACAGAGACCCAAACCAGCCTGGGAGTGGGGGACGCTCAGCACCTTCTCCCTTTAATGCTTGTTTTGTCATAGATTTTGCAAATCTTTATTGATGGACAGCTTCTGGGCCCTCATCAATGTAAAAAAAACATGGATAAGTCAAAAATATTTATTTGTATCAAAACACATATATTGCCGTTGTAGCCCCTGGCACTTAAAGGAACTACTTTGTATGTGCATGTGTTTCTTGTGAAAGGGCAAAATACTGTCACTCACAGTGACATTAACCAGTCGCTGAACTAGGCCGACCTACTGCCCCATGCCGTGTGCTGCAGTGGGCTAAAGAAAATATGATTGGCAAAATAACAGACCAATCGATGAAGAGGGCTGGCTGAAAGCCCCTAAATGTATGTATTATATAATTTTAGTAAAATCAAAAGGTAAGTGTGGTCCTTATTAGCTATGCAGGTTTTAAATGTACATTCACTGTGTTACAATTCTTTGCCAATGCATTTGTGAATATGGTCCACGTTTTTTACACTGTAATACACATTAGGCTTAAGTTTATTTTTAAAGGGTTTGTTTATAAATTGGAGGAGTAGTATGATATGGTTTTGGAAACTATATTAAAATTGTCTCTGTACCTCATCAGCAGATTGATTATCTCCAGCATCCAAAGCTAGACCAAGCGCTTCTGCCCACCCCCCAGTATGAAAGCCTGGGCACTGTTCTCTCTTTCCTCTCCTCCATTCCAACTGATGCAATCTGATCAGGCAATGTTTATAACACTGTCAACTTGAAAAGAAGGGGTGGAAAGGGCGGGAGGAGCAGTCATTTATCTAAATGACAAGAGGAGGCGGGAACACGGCATCTGCCTCAGAAATTGCAAGTAAATATGTTTAACAATTAATGCTTACAGTGACACTTGTGACTGTTGAAAAACTCCAACCGCCTCACTGTTTATTGGAGAAGCAGATGGGATCACAGTCATCAATTATGGCACTGTCATAATAAAACTATTGTTCCCTTCTCATCTAGGAGCGCTGTAATTTTTAGATGTAGGAACATAACGACCCCCAGGAGCGAATAATGTTTTGTTTGTCCTGATGTTCCTCAAAGACATATCCTCTCGTGATTGTGCACCAGTAACTCACGCACTGACGTCCTGCAGCACTCCAAAAAAAAAAAAATGAATGTCTTCTGGGAGAGAAAACCTTTTCCTCAACCCATAAAACTTCAACGCATCGCCAGGGCTAGTAAGCGCTATATAAATACAATTTAAAATACAACTCCAGACGAATATGTTTGGATAGATGGATAGTGAAAATAGTTTATGTTGTGCTTAACTAAAAGTAACACACGTCCCAGAGTTTTTTGTCTTAGGAAATTGCTCAATGTTGGAGTTTTTTGTCATGCCAATATTCTTTGTGAAGAATAGATTGCCATCCTGTATTGCTTTGGAATAAAACAGCATCATGATGTTTTTCAACACAATATTTTGGTTTAGTGCTTCGATTTTGATTGCTAAATTAATTCAATATGGCTGCCAAATGTGCAAAAAGACTAGCATAAGGCATTTAACAGGGGTGCTGGAACTAGGGGTGCTCGAGGTGCTGCAGCACCCCTATCTATCCTTAAAGTGAAGATGGAGAAATAGCACTAAGAGTCCATTGAAGTGTGTTTCTTCCAGCAGCTTTAGCAGTGCTTTCAAGACTGTCAGAAATCAGGCAGCTGCTTTTGAGCAACCGCTCCTAAATATTTATGAATTTTTCCTATTTTTCTGCAGGAGCCTAATTACACTCTGCCTTTTGTACAGTGGCGTGTGACAAAAGCTTGATGCATTTCAGAGATTTTCTAACACACCTATACATAAAATCATTTTTTGTTTCTGCAAAGTAAAAGTTAAAGCATTTCCAAAAGGTCAAGAAGCATGCAAAGTACACATGAGGCACATTGACTCTAAGGGTCTGATTATGGCTTAGATGGTAGGATTACCGTCAGCCTGTTGGTGGCGGTCCGACTGGCAACAGTCCATTGGCCTGACCACTGTATCAGGAGTACGGCGGTCAGAGTGACATCAGCCCGATGACACACAGCCTCCACCACCAGGATCATGAATCCAAATGCTGAGACTGTGGGGATGGTTTAGGGGATTGGTGGCGGTGCCAAGGAAGGCGCCAGCGTGCAGATTATGATCTGCATTTCCGACATCCTTTACGTGGTGGTGACCCGCCATGTAAAGGATGCTGGAAAAGTGCAGGGGGGACCCAAATAGGCCCCCCAGGTGATTTTGCCCGGGGGGCAGTGCATGGGGGCACATGTTGTGCCCCCCTCTGCATGCAGTCATGCATGCGCTGTGTGCCATGCACGACATGGTGCATGGCAACAGTGAGTGCACAACAGTGCAGGTGCTGCACCACGGCGGCTTCGCCCTCAGTCTCACATAGTGAGCCTGAGCATGCCGCCGCTGACAGACTGCCACAGTTGCGGCGGTCATGTCATAGTATGGCCGCCGGAATGCCGCCGGTTTTACGGTGGAATTTCCATCGGCGACACTACAGCCTGGTGGTCCGACTGTCAGGTTGACAATTAGGCCCTTAATTCCAAGTTTAATGGAAAGAAAGTGGGTTCAAACAACCCAATGCATATTAGGTTTGCCTTATGTGATGCATAAAAGGCTAAAGCATTCTTTGGTTCACTACCTGTTAAAGCAGCAGTTAGATTTGTCACACCGCTAAACCTTTCATGACGAGACGTTAGAGTCGGCACCTGTGTACGGGTGGGGGTTCGACTTGTACATACACGGGTGTACATACACGGGTGGGGGTTCGACTCGTACATACATGGGTGTACATACACAGGTGGGGGTACGATTCGTACATACACAGGTGGGGGTACAACTCATACATACACAGGTGGGGGTACGACTCGTACATACACAGGTGGGGGTACGACTCGTACATACACGGGTGTACATACACGGGTGGGGGTTCGACTCATACATACACGGGTGTACATACACGGGTGGGGGTTCGACTCGTACATACATGGGTGTACATACACAGGTGGGGGTACGACTCGTACATACACAGTTGGGGGGACGGCTCGTACATACACGGGTGTACATACACGGGTGGGGGTTCGACTCGTACATACATGGGTGTACATACACAGGTGGGGGTTCGACTCGTACATACACGGGTGTACATACACGGGTGGGGGTTTGACTCGTACATACACGGGTGTACATACACGGGTGGGGGTTCGACTCGTACATACACGGGTGTACATACACAGGTGGGGGTACGACTCGTACATACACGGGTGTACATACACGGGTGGGGGTTCGACTCGTACATACACGGGTGTACATACACAGGTGGGGGTACGACTCGTACATACACGGGTGTACATACACGGGTGGGGGTTCGACTCGTACATCCGCGGGGTCTGGGGGGGGTTCAGCGCATACCGGACCCCCAATTCCGCTCGCATCGCGCCGTACTTCGCTTTTCCGGCACTTTTTGGGTGCCGTAATAATATTGCCGTCCGGACTGGTGTTGGTACGATTCGTACTTCCTGGTTCGTGAAATGCAGCCTGCATGCGTCCCGACGTCACGTCGGCGCTGTCCCGGATCACATTGGTATGTGTTTTTACAGTCGGTCGGTGTTTTTTCCGACTCGTACAGAAATGGTGTTTCCGTACGAATCGTACTTGCAAGTTTGTAGGGTTATATTACCGGGTACGAGTCGGACAGAGAAAACCCTCCGACCGACGGTTCGTACCCCGTTTTTCCAGGATCGGAATCGGCACCCTAGTGTGTGTAGCAAAGCAGGTTAAGAAAGTCCTTAAAGCAAAGGGCCACATGTATCAACCATTTTTGCAGTCACAAATGGGCCAATTCTCAGAATCGGCCCATTTGCAAACGCAAAAAATGCTTTGCACAGGTATCAAACACTATTTTGTGATTCGGTAACCTGTTTGGAAGGGAATGTTTAGGGCGTCTCTTCCAAACACCAAATCATAACAAAATGTATGAATGTTTTGTGACCGTGAATTCGGTCAAAAACATTAGCATTTTACCACCAAGTTCAAGTTGGTGGTAACCCATTCACAAATGGGTCCCCTTCCCCTTTGTAAATGTATGCAAAAACTTTTTTTTAAGAGCATGCAGTGGTCCCACAGACCACTGCCCGCTCTTAAAAAAATGAAAAGTGACCTATTTATCCCTTAAGGAAAACGGGGTGAATTAAAAAATAACTGTGATTGCTTTATTTAAAAGCAATCACAGACATGGCACCATCCCCGTGATTTTAGCGATTTCTAGGGGCTCGCAAATTGTGACCTACCTCATTAATATTAATGAGGTAAGTTTATTTGCGACCCCTTACGAATCGCTATATAAAACTATTGGAGTTTCATATATTTGGAATAGTGATTCCCGAATGCGATGCACTGAAAATCATTGATACATGTGGCCCAAAATGTTAAACATATAGGCTTCCCTAAATGAAAGGATGTAAATCTTCCAATAAAAGAATAACTGGTGGAAATTCTCCACACTTAGGCTCAAAACGACAATGCAATAAGTTACCACCTACCAGTGCACCTCCACCCTTACAGTCCTCTCCACTACGCCCCTAAGAAAAACTTACACAGGCATTGGTGTAGAGCTTTGATTACACTCACTTAGCATTGCTACAATGGGCTGCCAAATGCGAAATTGGAGAACTCGGGCTCTAGTTTTCGAGGAATGGTCCGAATCAATCCAACCCTCATGAATTCAAATACATAATACTGTATGAGCTCATTAGTTATGTTATAAAGGGATACTTTGCATCAGTTGCAACTAATGCAAAACCTTTATTCATACCTGCAGATTTTTCAATACCATAACACAAAATCGTACTAATGCCTCATACACTAGAGGGTCAACACAATAGCACATATCGACTCAAGCATGAATAATAATAAGTCCATCCAAGTGAAGTGGCCTCTGTTGGTGTATCAACCACTCAACCATAGATAAGGGGAGGGTCTTTGCGATATTCTGTGTGATAATCCGTCTTTTACTTAATAGGCTGATGTGGGATATGTGTTGATGTTTCGGTTTCAAGAGGTGTTAATCTGTGAGACTTCGTCATGACTCAGGACCTGATTCACAAAGGTAAACTTACACATTAGTGTAAATGTAAGCTTTATTGCTATTCACAAACACATTTTACAAATAGTATCTTTATGACTGTGAAGTCTCCGCATTTCTGGCGGAGACTCTGCTCATAAAAAGATAGGGCATGCCTATCTTTTTATGTGCGAATCTCCGCTACAAGTATGGAGACTCTGCAGTCGTAAAGATACGACTTGTACAATGTGTTTGTGAGTAGCAAAGTGTAAGTTTACCTTTGTGAATCAGGCCTCAGTGTCCCGATTCATTAAAGGGTGACCCTTGAAGTTATTAGTAATAAAAGACCAATAAACTACGTAAATAGAATGTATACATAAACACATAAACTGACATGTGTATATCTGCAAACTAGGTGAACAGTAGAACTCCCAAAGTGCCTGAAAACCATAGCACATGTAAATCAGTCAAAAGAGGCACAATAGACATATTTTCAAAATGACAAGCCAGTCAGCAAGAGGGAGAAACATGGTTTACAAAGTTAACAAGTAATAACGACGACAGACATGTCATCTAGTTAGTCATTTTTATATATTTGCAAAGGTATATCCTGCCTCTTTTGACTGATCCACTTTTGTTTGGGTTGTTTTCACCATTTCTGAAGTGCTTTTCAGACACTTCGGGCATAATCCTGGAAAGCATTCGAATAGGTTAGCCTAAGTTTGGCAACAATGCATACTCTACAAACCTATTGAGCGGCTATCAGTGCAAAATTGTAAATGATATCTAATTCCTTGTGCTGAAAATGCAAATTTCTCAAGTTGATCTTACTTATATGTTGGCGATAGTAAGCGTCAAACTCAGGAAATGGGACCACACAAAATAAGGCCAAAAATCCTCGATTGACTCCCAGTGGAATTCATCATCAAATTTATAAACCTCTGCAATGTCCATGAGCCCTACTGGAGGAGAACCTTTGGATACCTTCATATATTGGCACACCACTGCCTGTTAACCAGAGCCCTCACAAGAACAAATCCTGTGTTGACCCACCAGACAATATTCATTAAGCAGATGCATGGGGTGGATCATTAGAAGCTCATGGCTGAATCTTTTACTTGTTTTCAACCAAAAACTACTTTGGAGGCCTGTGAATATATATTGCAGCAAAAGAAAATCCTTAGCTTAATGAATTGAGGATATGTTCCTAGGTGGCTGGCAATCAGTGACCCCTGATGACACCTGTAATCTAATCCTTCTAGCAGACATTGGTGCCTCAAATCAAGGAATATCAAGAAACAAATGACACTTTGAAATGAACCAGCTTACAAAGACAACTTAAAAATGAATGTCATTGGAGAACATACATCAGCAGAAAAGGAAAGATAGAAACTTCACCTTGTATTCATATTCAGTCCAGAGTCTGTCCAAGAGCAACAGAGGATAATAGTCATCCCCACCATTTTTCCCTAGTCCATACCCTCTCTCCTCCTCAACTTCTCTTCATGACTAGCAAATACTTGTTTGTTTTCACACTAGGACCTGAATAAACTAAAACCTTGACTATCACGTACTAACACATATTGTAGATGTTGACAATCTGTTTAAGTAAGCCGATTATGCTATTGAAGTGCTGTGCAAAAAAGCCCTGGGGTGAGTAAGCCCCCCACACACACAACAAAAGGAGATTTCTGGAGATTCCCTCCTGGTACAATTCAAATGTGATGGAAGCACATTATCACAGAAGGAATATCACAGAATCTAATTTTATTGGCAGGGATAATTTACCACAGCATGACCATAGCGCTTTGAGATTTAAGGAATCGCTGGGGAATCTCTGGCAATTCTGGGGGCTGCCAGTTAATAGATGGCAGAGTTTGCCACCACCACTTCCTCTCGCTTTGTATTGTAAAAGAGTTTAAGACAACTGTAAAAACACAGAGATTGAGTTTATGAGCTGGCTAACAATATTATAATTGAAGTTCTACTTGGAGTCAAAAGAGGGCCATTTCAATGTATTTTCCTAGGTCCTCAATAAAGAGCTGCTACCTCTGGAATTTTCAGTATCTATGCTTGATTCCTGTGAAAGATTGAATCTACAACTTGTACACCTATTTAGCACCTTTGGTGGGCTACTGTACTGTCACAAACAGGTAGACACAATGGGGCAGATTTACAAGCCCCTTGCTCCACTTTTGCGTCATTTTTAACATGGGAAAAGTGACAAAAATGTGGCGCAAGGGGCTTGTAAATCTGCCCCAATATCTGCTGGTGGATGTGAAGAGAACACTTTATATTGTAAAGAAAATACCGGAATAAAAATGCAACATTTGCCATAAAAATGAGTCAATATAGTTTGCCAGTATAGAGTATTGTAGGATCACATTTTTTTAGGGGATCACCCAAAAATAACCATCAGTAATTTGATGCTTGCACATTCTGCACTCCAATGGCAGATTTACAACTACACTTAATGTGGTCCTATTAATTCTAAGGTGTCTGGAGTGGAAGAATAGGGATCTCATATTTTTCAGTGATGTTTCACACAGACAGTTTGGCTGCTTTTGGTGCCGTAAATTCCTATTACCAACCCTTTCAGGACTACTGGTAGCCCTCATAATGAGGCCCTCAATGGTATAGAGATTTAACACATTTTCCAGGGAAAAGGACAGGGACATATCAGTTGTTGATTTACTGTTGTCTTTGTGAACAAGATGAAATTAGATGGAACTCTGGCCAATAAGAAAGTTAGAGTAGAAAGAAAGTACTATTGTTAACAGTAAAACTTGCAAATTACACTAAGGTGAGTGCCTCTGATTCTGCAGAGGTTGGGAATGTAATGGAGGATTCCAGTAGTAAAATCAGACTTCTGCAGTACTGCAACCCCTGATATCCTATCTTGAATGAGCCATATACACAAAGAGATGTGGGTCTCTGGAAATAGTTTTGTCGGAAGAAAGGCTCTCCAAATGAAAGGCTCGGCAGGCATGCATGCTAGTTCCCTTGAGTTTGACCATGCTATGATTAGATACAGAGGACCAATAGTTCATTTTTCAGGAGCAACCAAGGGGCAATTTATTTTTTCTTATGGTCCAATGCCACATTTCCAAAATGTTATTACTTACAATGCATTCTTACTTACCTCATCACCAACATCTCTACATTCATCACCACCTCCACTATTGTGCAATCACTACCTCTTCTACAACAGCTTCTATGCATTCCTTTGCCAACATCTCATCTACACATCGCCCCAGAATTGCTACAGGAGTTCTAGCCCACTTAAATACACTAGCAAATCCAGCCTTACTGTACCCACCTACATCCCCATTTCTCATCACACCATACCATACAGAGCACTATAATCCACACTCTAAAACAACTAACCCCTGACACCATGATCCTTCATCTCGATTAAGCTCATAGAATATTAAGGTCCCAGTCCCCTGTTACTTATGTACCTGAGATGAGGATGGATGTCCAGGGTACAACATTACCCTTGTAGGTTCGCTCATACAACCGTTTCACACTTGTACCAACTCCACTCTTTTGGTTCCTCACCATGCAAAGGAATAGACAACTGTTTTTCCATTATATTATGATGGTCAAACCTGGCATCCTTGGCGTGGTTTTCCCTGACTTTTTACTTCTACCTCCTGCGTTTTTGATGCTGTGCTGGATTTCGTTTTTGCTTTGGACACTTTGCCACTGCTGATCAGTGTCAAAGTGCAAGTGCTCCCTGTGTAAATTGATATTGTGATTGGTTCACCCTGATTGGCATATTTGTTTTACCAGAAGGTCCCTAGTAAAGTGCACTAAGTGTGCCAGGGCAGGTAAATCAAATGCTTCTAGTGGGCTTGCAGCACTGACTGTGCCACCCACATGAGTAGCCTTGAAAAGATGTCTCAAGCCTGCCACCACAGTGCCTGCACGCAGTTTGTTAACTGCCATGTCGACCTGGCCAGTGCACCCACTTGCCAGGCCTTACCCTTCCCTTTTCTTACACATAGGACACCCCTATAGTACGCCCAAGGTACCCCCCTGGGCAGGGTGCAGTGTGTGTAAGAGGTAGGACATGTACTGGTGTGTGTAACATGTCCTGATAGTGAAATACTGCCAATTTCGTTTTTCACTATTGAAAGACTATCTTGCCCATAGGACAGAATGGGGAATGCTTTGTAACATTTTACAAGCATATCTTCCCATAGGGATAAGGTAGAAAAATTGAGTTTAGTACCCCTGAACTCAGAATTTAATAACACATATTTTAGTAAAGATGTTTTTTAAATTGTGTGTTTGAAAATACCACTTTTAGAAAGTGGCTATTTTTCTTGTTCAACCTTCCTGTGTGCTTCTGCCTGTTTGTGGATTGACTATCTGGCTTTCGAGTGACAGGGGCTGGGGAGTTGCAGTGGCTCCAGGAGTCTGGATGAGTCACCACTAGGCTGTATAGGCCTGATCTGCATTTGGAGTGGTGGGAGGAGTAGCACCTGTACCTGAATAGGGCTGTGCCTGCCTTCCACAATTATGGCTCCGCCCCCCTGTGGTGTGTCTGGGACCAAGGCCCACACTAACAAAGGCTATTGTAGTACACTGGCAGAGTGCCCCCAAAACTGGTTTGAACTGGGGTCAGAGCCCCTTGCACAAAGAGAACAAAGACATTTTTGGGAATAAGTATTAGACCTAAAACCCCTGAACTTTAGAACATTCCTGGAATTCAAGAGAAACCTTTGCCAAGGAGAAGAGCTGGAGAGACTGAGGAGAAGTAGTGCCCTTGCTGTGTGTCTGGGTTGGCCTGCAGTTGCTGTTTCTGCCAAGGAAAGGAGAAGTACTTTGCTGTGTGCCCTGCTTTAAGGAGAACTCCTAGGGCCAGAAGTGAGCTGGCCTACTGTTCAGAAGTCTCAGGGACACAAAGACTTCTGGAAGAGATAAGAAACTCAAAGAACTACAGAAATCGATGCATCGCTCTTCTTGCGGCTGTTTTTCCAACGCATTTTCACCGAGTTGGAAGATTTTCCACGCATCTCTGCACCGCAGCGAAAACCAGAGCAGCGCCTGTCATCGCTGCAAGAATCGACACATTGAGGGATCGTGGCTGAAGAGGATTGACGCAGCGCCGCGCAACGCCACCGCATCGATCGCCGCCGCATCCCAGATTTCACGCATCGTACCTGTGCAGCAAGTTCGTCCGACACATCACCTGCGGGCCGGAACCAGCACGAAGAATCGATGCATTATTCCCCATACTGACTGGAATGCACGCAACCCTTCCTCTGCATGCAACGGGACTGTTGCATCGCCTCCTAAGGGTCTCAGGCATGTCGCATCTCTTTGTTTTCCCACACTGCGACTGTTTGGCTTGGTGAAGTTTGACGCAACTACAGGTACTTTAGTAAAAAGTCATGCATCCATAATTTTCTATGGTACAAGTTCTTGAAACCTTTTGAAAGTCATATTTTAACTGTGTATGTTGGATTTTTGTCGTTTTGGTTTGGTGAAGGTTAGATTAAGATATTTTATTTTTCTAAACTGGTGTGGTGTCCATTTGTGGTGTTTCACTGTGTTACTGTGAGTGTTGGTACAAATACTTTACACATTGCCTTTGGGATAAGCCTGTCTGCTTGCGACAAGCTACTAAGGGGGTGAGCAGGGGTTATCTAAAGTGTGTACCCCCCCCCTTACCCTGACTTGAAGCAAGGGTCCCTATTTGGACAAAGGTACCTACCTCTGCCAACTAGAGACCCACATTTCTAACAATGATCCTTTGCTAATATTAACCCCAGGGCATGCAATCTCAATTTGTGTGAAAACAGAAGGCAATTCTGTGAAAACAGTCCACATTCTATTCAAAACACTTCTTAGCGTTGATCCATGCTCCTAATTGTTGGAAAAATGAATTGTGACTCAAAGGATTCCAAGGTAAGACTATATTTCACCCTAAGCCAGTGATTCTCCTTTTCATTTCAGTTCTAGTACAAAAAAGGCAAACAAATTGTTGTGAATGAATACAAACAAGTTATGGTCCCCTTGCCAAGCAACCCTGCTCTTCCTCCACTTCATTAGGCGCACACACTCCCCCTGTTGGAGGGCAGAATACAGTGCATAAATTGCATAAGTCAGTGCTTTAAATGGTTATACATTTAAATGGGATGTCTCAGTAGCTTTTCAAAAATCTATAGACCCCAGAAAAGCTTACTATTAGTCCTATATTAGGAAATGTCTACTTCCTGATCACTTTTGCATGTCCAGTGTCACGTTCCGCCTTTTGGAATTCTCAGGATTGTGCTGATGCTCAAGGGGGTCCACCTTTCGATGGCCCCATGTCCGGAATATAAATACACACGGACTAGTGGGATAGTCAAGCGAGGGAAGGAAAGGGTAGGAACAGAGTGGATGGAGATCTGAGGATGACAAAACAACACTAGATAAATACTAATTCAGGAGTCCTGTGGAACAACTGTATGTAATGCTTACACTTTGGCTTGCCTCTAAAGGCCTAGAACGTACTACCTGAAAAAGTAAGAAGGTGGGTGATCAAATAGCCCGGAGAGAGAAGAGGGTGGTTGCAAGGACCCAACATGAACTAGAAGGAAAAAAGAACATACATTGGACAATGCTTCTGTAGTTCACCACATCGGAGGTCTCGCTATAAATGAGAGAGAGAGAGATTCCCCCCTGCATCACATACCCAAAGACATGTGTGGCGCTGCTGTATATGCAAGACAGAAACACCTGTACACCCTCTCAGGTCCCCCTCTCTAGACAAAATAAATGTGGAGATAAAGAACAACCAAATTCAACAAAGTAATGATGATAGGGTTTCAATACAATACAGCCTTGTATAATCCTTAACAGCCGCTTCCTTCAAGACGGCCAGATATTACTCACGGTTTGTTGGTTGCCTCCCCGCATGAGACCATATCCACGCTGGTCTCTCCAAGAAGGAGATAACGAGAAAAGGAGCTCCAGTTTCTCGTAAATACTCTCCTCTGCAAAGAGACCACCCGAATGGCGGTACTCAGCCAACAGAGGAGAGAACAAAGAAGCGCTTGGGTGGCGAGGAAATGACCACCCCCTGCCTTCCAAAATGGGTCCTAAAACAGACGGTCCTGAAAACAGTGCGGAACGCACTCTCAACGCCTTGTAGATCCAAAAGTCAGTAACAAGTAATGCTGTGGGAAATCACCTGAATAATCGGCAGCGTCTTCAATGTCAGAGTCGCCCTTTACTCGTTTTTTCTGGCGTCGCACTTCAGTCACGTGAGACGTGACTCATGTGTTGCGCACCGGGAATTGCAGTCTTTCACTGGGATTGCTCTTCCGAGCACTCGCACTGCAGCAGTCAGTGGCAACCGGGGGCGGAATCCTGACATCCAGTACCATCACCAATACCATGGGGTCCTACCTGGCCCCTGACAATTTCCTTAACTCATAGAGCATTAGACCATGAAGGAGGAGCAGATGCACAAGTTATGTGAGGGAGCAATGTGTGATGTGGTCAGTGGGGCCTGTGTTGAGTGAGTGTTTCTTGTGTGAATGCCTGTGTGTATGTGTGATTATGTGTGAGATCCCATGTGTGTTTGTTCATCTAGGTAGATCTCTGCATATGTATGTGGGCTTGTGTATCTAGAATGACGTTTGACATGTCTGAAATGAAAGCAGACATTCCTGGAAAAATTGGAAATATCTGGCATATTTAAATATTTGTCACTATGTGATGCCATGATGAAGGCATCAGCGGCATTGTGTAGCCAGCCCTGGCATGTTGATGCTATTCCTGTTATAAGTGCTAGCTTTGAAGTAGGAGAATGTTCTGGAAGTTTGCACCTCCAGAGGTGGTTGAAACTTCTTGCCTCCCTGCCTTGACCCCAGCTTGTCAGGGGGTACAAAAGACTAGTGTCAAACCCTTTGTGAGTGTGTTAAGGCAGAGCTTTTGTGATATGCAAGTGTGGAAGGTGACAGCTCTGCGCCCTGACAAGTCAGAGTTGGCCCATACTGCCAACACCTATTCCCCTTTATCTCACTGTCTGGGAGCAATACAAAAAGACCAACTGGCAAGTCATGTGACCCAGGAAACAGACTGCAGACACCAAATGGTTAGGAAAAAAATGCCAACTTTCTAAAAATTGCATTTTTAGATTGGTGTCCTAAAATTTGACTTTACCATTAAAGATGGGTTTAAATGACAAATTATTAGACACTAAACTTGATATTCGTACCTGTCCCAATTGGAAATTATAACTTATTAAATGTAATAAGGTAACCAAATGCTATCCCATAGGAGAGGTAGGCCATGCAGAAGTGAAAACTGAATTTGAGAGTTTTTCACTACCAGGACATGTAAAACTTAAAAGTACATGTCCAACTTTTAAATACACCTCACCCTGCTCTATGGGTTGTTTAGGGCCTATTCTAGGGGTGACTTAGATGAATTAAAAAGGAAGGTTTAGGCCTGGCAAGAGTTTTATCTTACCAGGTCGAAGTGGCTGTTTTGGACAGCGCACACAGGTTGCAATGGCAGACCTGAGACATGTTTGACAGGCTACTCAAGTGGGTGTCACAATTAGTGCTGTAGGCTCACTAGTCATATTTACTTTACAGGCTCTGGGTTCATGTTGTACCTCTTTACTAGGCACTTATAAGTAAATTAAATGTGCCAATTTGGTGTACGCCAATGTTACCATGCTTTAATGAGTGAACACATGCACTTAAGCACTAGTTAGCAGTTGTAAGGCCAACACAAACAAAATCAGAAAAAATGGAGGAGTAAGGCAAAAGGTTTGGGGGAAGACCTCCCTAAGGCTGATAGGACTAGCAGGGACCATCCACAGAATTGTGTTGACCATCTCTATCATGACGGTGGCTATTCTTGGTAGGATTGTGGCCATCACTCAAATGTTGCATTCATCCTTGGAATGTAATGACAATTCTTGGCATCTTCAGGTCTTTCCAGAAATCTGGTAGCCAACCCTCACATATGGTGTGGAGGCATGGATGTGAGGCTGGACCTTGACATGGGATGCTGAACTGTAGCACGCAAAACTGCACGTTTATTTTTACTCCCCATATGGGATAATAGCAAATGAGTAATAAATGATTTTAATGAAAATGTTTAAGTGCAAAATATGAATATTTTGAGAAAAGGATAAACTATTATTTGGGATAAATAATTGATTTACCAAGAATGAAAAGCAGATGTTTGGGGCTTTCCTTCCATATTAAGTTCCAATGACTATTAATGGTACAATATCCCAGGAGGACACTACAGAGGCTCTCTTATTGGTGCCACATCATTTTATTTCATACATAAAAATGTTGCTAAATATATGACCTATATATGTGGTACACTTTACCTTCAAATAATTTCGGTAACACATCAATGCACCACAATCTCTAAAGGTCTTTTCCTATTGCTTGAATATTCCATTGGGCTTGGTGGTTAAAACTGATATATGGGAATAAAGGGACAAAAAAATGGAGAAACCACATTGGAGGAAGCCAAGTCATGAAAAAAAACTATTTTAAGGTTAGGCAGTTTGAAGGAAATAAAAAATAAGTTGAAAATGAAAAGGAAACATTTTAAAGGACAGAACATTTTAAGGAAAAATCCAAAACAACATTAAAGGTGGGTGATGCTTAGGGGTAGAGAGGGTTTTTTGGGTTCATGGATGGGTGATGTTTAGGGATTATGAGGTGGTTTGAAGGGTCAGGAATCACTGGAGTTCATGTGTAGAAAGGGGTTCATAGGGTTCAGGGATGGGTGGAGTTAAGGGGTGAGGAGAGCTATTTAGAGGTCATGAATGGGTGGAGGTTAGTGGTGAAGGACTTTTAGGGTTCGTGGATGGGTGGAATGTGGGGGTATGGAGGGGCTTTTAGGTTTCACTAATGGGTGGAGTTTAGGGCTGGTGAAGGATTTTAAGGTTCAATGATGGGTAGAGTTTAGGAGTGGTGAAGCGTTTTTAGGGTTCAGAAGTAGTGGCGATGAGGTGTTTTATGATTCAGGGATGGTTGGAGTTTAGGGCTGTGAGGGGTTTAAGGGTTCAGAAATGGGTGGAGTTTAGATGTAGAAAGGAAGTTTTAGTGTTCAGGGATGGATGGAGTTTAGGAGTGATGAGCAATTTGTAGAGGTCAGGAATGAGTGGTGAGAGTTTTTTTAGGGGTCCAGGATGGCGTGAGTTTAGGGGTGTGACTGTTTTTTTTAGTGCTCAGGTATGGATGGAATTTTGAGTAGGCTTTAAGGTTTGAGGGATGAGTGGGGTTTAGGCAAAGAAAGGGGTTTTAGGGTTCAGAACTGGGTGGAGTTTAGGGTTAGTGATGGGTTTTAGGATTCACGGATGGCTGTAGTTTAGGGGTAGAATGGGCTTTTAGGGTTCAGGGATGGGTAAAGGCTAGGGTTCAGGGCTGGGTGTAGCTTAGATGTAGGGAGGGTTTTTAGGGTTCAGGGGTGGGTGTAGTTTAGGTTTAGAAATGGCTTTTGGGGTTCAGGGATGAGTGGAGTTGCAGTGTTGAAGATGGGTGTAGTTTAGGATGAGTAAGGGACTATTAGGATAAAAGCATGGATGGTGTTTAAGGATTGTGAAGGGGTCAGGGATGGATGGAGTTTAGAGGTGCGGAGGTGGTCAGTGAATTAAAAGCATCCAAAGTAGTTGTTTCACAATGTAAATTATATAAATTAGAATTAATATCACCTGAAGAAAGGCACCGAAATAAATACCTCAGACAAAAATATTTCTGAAAGAAAGACCTACAACCATTGCATTTACACCATGAAAAATAAGAAAGTGAAAGCTAATTTTGAAAAGTCATTCTATGAATTGGTTTCTAAGAAATGACAAACGCAATTCATTCAGCAAATTCCCATTAACCAGTTTAGTTAAAATGGTTTCACAATAATGGTATTCCATGATTTCATTTTTCTATGAAATCACATACTACCGGTCAAAAAACTAGGATTGGGCGTAACTCGTTTAATTTCGTGTAGCATAACTAAGTGAAATTGCATCAACATTAAGTGAAATTACTCATAATTATGCAAAATACATTGCACAATCAAAAAATTTGCTGAACATTCAGGTACAGAATTCAAATCGAAAATGTAATTTTGAATTTCTTTCTCGTTGCTCATGTTAAAACCACTGACACTTGCATTTTGATTTGTAGTTTTGTGCTAAAAAACAAACCAAATGGTTCACTCAGGTAAAAAATTGACTTGAAATATTTTTTGACCACCCACGTTAGAGGAACTGCCCGTCGGATTCAATACACTGCCATTCATGTTCAAATTTGTAGTCTGCCCGTGTAACAAATCTACCTGAAATGCCACTTGGTTGAAATAATTACCTGAACGGTACATCACTACCTGGAATTAGCCAATGTGGCGTAACAGGTGTAATTTCTGTAATTTATCAAAATTATGCAATTTACTCCAGCATAATTTACATTTTGCCGAGGCCTACAAAATACCACAGTTACATGATATTACATGTCAGTTTGCTCTGGAGAACATTTTCCTCCTCACCAAAATGCAGCATCAACAACCATTTTTGATGACCAATAAAATGCCTAATTTGTGATTTACAAATTAGGCATTTTATTGGACATCAAAAATGGTTGTTGATGCTGCATTTTGGATACATCACATTAGCCCAAGCCCAAGCTGAACCATCAAATAGGCAATTTTACAGATATAGTATGGTTAAACACAGGGGCATCACTCCTTTGAATTTGTATAAATATGTATATTGTCAGCGCCAAGACGCCTTTAGACTTTTGTCACGCTTAATAAAACTATATATATGTATATATATATATATTCACTGAAAAAACCATAGGTTTCACACATGTTATAGTTAGCTGGACATTTTACTGATAAAAAACCAATGAAATTCCCCCGTTATAGTTACTGTAGGCAACTATAACTCACGCGACCGCAATCCTCTGCTGATGCTAATACTGTATTTAGACACTTATTTGCCCATGTCTTCTTCCATTAAATTTTAGCTATACATATATTACAAATATTTTTTTTTCATAAAGACACATATGTCATCAGCAGAGGATTACGGTCGCGTGAGTTATAGTTGCCTACAGTAACTATAACGGGGGAATTTCATTGGTTTTTTATCAGTAAAATGTCCAGCTAACTATAACATGTGTGAAACCTATGGTTTTTTCAGTGAATTAGCAAGGTTTTTTAAATGCTAATTCCTAACTATAACGTGTGTGAAACCTATGGTTTTTTCAGTGAATTTGTACGGTTTTTTAAATGCTAATTTATTTATGTATTATTTTTTATATATTTATTTTACAATAAACTACGTATTAAAAATTATTAGGAGATGGTCTGCACTTCAATGATGAAGGGAACAGAGTCTTCCTTTTGAACCTTAGACTCTGCATCGGTACTTACTTGTAGGTACCACTAAAAAAATGACTTCATAAACACAACAGCTCTTTTTAGAGCTCCCTAATATCTAAACTCTTAAATCTGCTTTTCATTTATTTATTTTTATTTTTTTTACCGTACGCTTACCGTAAGCTTACCGTACGCGTACCCCGTGATTTTTTTAAAAATCAATAAATGTTTTTTTTGTACTTTTCTGTCCTTCTTTGACCCCCTTACAAATGTTAGGGGGTCTGTAACTCTCCTCATTGCCCCCTTTTCTTGTTTTCACTCTTTTTTTTCAGAGTGAAATACACAAAATGGCGGCCGCCGCTTCCTGGTTTCGGCCGATTCGAATGTTTACTAAGATCTAAGAGCCAATCAGAATCGCGCTCGCGCACGCCACCGTACGCTTACCGTAAGCGTACGGTAAGCGTACCGTAAGCGGGCTCAGATATATATATTGATTTAAAGGCTATTTTCTCAGAATCTACTGAACAGATTTACACCAAACCTACAAAAGGCACTTCCTTGACCTAGGGACTACCTCTCTGCCAAATTTCTAGTAATTCTGTTCAGCCGTTCGGGCTGTAGCTCGTTCTAAAGGTCCTATGGAAAAATGCATGGGAAAAACGCGTTTTGGGACCCCCCTTTTATCTCAGCCCCCGCTTGACGGATCCCCCCGAGACTTTCAGGGTAGGAGCGGAGCGTAGCGCCCCACCTATTTTGAGAAATTCGCGAGGATTCGTCGACCGGCGCCAAAGTTATTCAAAATAGAATGTTGAGGTTTTCCTATGGAAACGTGGTCCTAACTATAACTACCTACTGGCGACCGCCAGTAGGTAATATATATATGTATCTATATCTATATCCATATATATATATGTATATATATATATATTCTTTTTTTTTTCCCAAAAACTTTATTTCGGACAAAATGTCCTAAACAGTACATCACAGAGCAAATATTTTAAATCTAAAATTCCATCATATTGTCAGTCATAGTAAAAAAAATCATAAAAAGCAATGATAATTATACATGCAATTTCAGATTAAAAATACATTACATTTTGGGATATAGGATTTGGACAAAAAGGTAACACAATTAGATTGGAAAGTGCATGATGCAATAAATACATAAATTAGCTAAAAAGAGAACCTCTATATAAAAGGAAGCAAAAAGTTCCTATATGTAAAACTATACATTAAGCAGAAAAACGGGAAATGGATTTACACATTTGCTACCGGGCAATCAATTAATTATTGTGAGATCTCAAATAAGCCCTTCTAGTGCACCACATTGAAAACAAAAAACCAGCCACCGAGTATACTATTGGAATTCCTGGGTCAGATTTCAGTATCCTAAAAGCTTCAAGGCAGCGCCTACTGCCAAGATTCCTGCAAATCTGAGCCAACCAGCGTCTTCTTGTCTTCTGATAGCCAGAACAACTAAAGAAGATATGGAGCTCTGTTTCCTCGGGGTGGTCACAAACCGGGCACGGGGTCATTTGTTGGTCTCTCCACTTGGATGTAAAACAGCGGAGTGGGAGTACCCCATATCTAAATTGTAAATAGAGCTTCCTAGCCGCTGGTGGAGTAATGAGATCTATTGCCGGTTCAAAGCAAGGAGAATCTTTTATTTCTAAAAAAGCACTAGTACATTTCCTGCTCCCAGAAAAGGTGTTGAGTTGGGTTAGTCTGTAATCTTTGTAGCATGCCTTCATACGACCCTTAGATATTAACGGGCAGGCTGACTCAGGATCAATCCAGCAATCTCCTAAGCCCATGCTGTATAAGAGGAATTTTATATGGTCAAGCCACGGAATTTTTACAGCACCCCGTGACCTCAATACCTCTGATAACTCCTCCATATAGGGTATGAGTTCGGGGGAGGTCCAGAGGCGACGCCAATACATTATGGGCTTGAGGCTCGCTACTTCAGCTATTGGTATTATACCTGTTTCCAAACGTAACGGAACCAAAGGGGTACTACGAGGTAATCTAAATAACTGTCTTAAAAATTGATTCTCCACCTGCGATAATTTTGTCAAATTTTGATGGCCCCATAACTCTGCGCCATATAAAGCCCCGCCTCTTGCTTGAGCCCTATAAATTTCAATTGCTGGACTAACAATTCTTTTACTTGGACTTATTAAAAACCTTCATGATGCCTCCTGAAGATTGTGCTAGTCTTAGCGTAGATTTTGTGATGTGTGCCCCCCATTCCATGGACTCGGTGATTGTAAAACCTAAATACACAAAAGATGACACTCTTTCAAGGGGTTTACCATTTAGAGATAGGTTGGTACGTGTACTTTTTGGACAATTAAATGCCATAAATTTGGTTTTTTGTAGATTAATTTCTAAACCTCGGTCTCTACAAAACAACACAAATTTGTCCAAAACCCTTTGTATCCCCATAGGTGATTTGGCAACCAATAGGGTATCATTGGCAAACATCATAGCCGAGATTCTACGGGAAGCTAGCTTGGGGGCATCCAGATCTTTTTCTGCTAGCAGGACATCAATCAGGCCATTAATATAAAGGCTAAATAAAGTTGGCGCGATATATATATTCACTGAAAAAACCATAGGTTTCACACATGTTATAGTTATAGTTAGCTGGACATTTCACTCGTAAAAAACCAATGAAATTCCCCCGTTATAGTTAGTTCAGCTAACTATAACTCGTGCGCCGCAATCCACTGCTGATGACGTCACATATTACATCACTCATGACATGGTCAGTGACATCACTCATGACATCACTGATGACATCTCAAATGACATCACTGATGACATCACTGATGACATCACTGATGACATCATCCATTGAGTATGTGTTTCTGAACAATTTTAATATGGTTAATATATATAGGGAAAGGCCTGTTGAAGAATGAGTGGGTGTACAAGTGTGTAAATGGATGATTTTCTGTGGTGCGTAACTGACTCTATAAGTGAGTCATTAAATGTATCTTACTGCAGACTAGTGTCTAAACTGTGTAAATGTTTGTATGTGTCTGTATGTTGGTGTATAAGTGGCGGCATGGTTTTGTGAATACCTATATAAGTGTCTATATGAGTTATTGATTGCTTGTCTCAGTATCTGTATGGGTTCCTGAGTGTTTGTGTGGATAGGGTGTGTGTGACTCTATGCATAGATGAGTGAGTGGGTGATTCTATGGGTGCATGGTTTTAAGAGTGCATCTGTGATGGACTGTATAGTTGAGTGAGTGTATGTATGGGTGTGTTAGGGATTGAATGTATATCTCAGTGGTACATTTGTGACTAACTACATATGTGAAAGGAAGTATATATGCGTGTAAGAGTATATAAGTGGGTAGATGTGAGAGTGTGTGATTGTGAGAGTGACTGTATGGATGAGTGTGTGCTTGTATCAATCATTCTATAAGAGCGTAAGAATGTGATACTATTTTTATGAGTAAGTGAACTTGAGTGTGTATAACCGCATAGGTGAGTAAATGGGAGTGTGATTATTTGCATGACTCAGTAGGTGTGAGAGTACCTCTATGGATGATTGGTATTGTGTGAGTGTCTATATAGGTGTATAAATGCATATGATAGTTTTGTATGGAGTGACTGTAAGTATGAGTGACTGTACAGGTGAATGAGTGTTGGTGTATGTAGACCTAAGAGTTAATAAGTGGGTATGTAGTTATTGGTATTGCAGTATGTATGGTTTTGAGAATGGAACTCTTATATTTTGAGTCGGTGTATCAATGGTTATATTAGGGTGTGAGAAGATGTGGTAATTTATCACATGGATGACGTCATTAGTGATGTCATCAGTGATGTCATTTGAGATGTCATCAGTGATGTCATGAGTGATGTCACTGACCATGTCATGAGTGATGTAATATGTGACGTCATCAGCAGTGGATTGCGGGCGCGCGAGTTATAGTTAGCTGAACTAACTATAACGGGGGAATTTCATTGGTTTTTTACGAGTGAAATGTCCAGCTAACTATAACATGTGTGAAACCGATGGTTTTTTGTCAGTGAATTTGCAAGGTTTTTTAAATGCTAATTCCTAACTATAACGTGTGTGAAACCTATAGTTTTTTCAGTGAATTTGCAAGGTTTTTTAAATGCTAATTCCTAACTATAATGTGTGTGAAACCTATGGTTTTTTAGGTGAATTTGCAAGGTTTTTTAAATGCTAATTTATGAATGTATTATTATATTTTTTAAATATTTATTTTACAATAAGCTACCTATATATATCTAGTTATAGATTAACTTTATCCTGTAATATGGAATGGCGCAGTTTTTTTTATTTTATTTTGTATAGAGTTGAACAGCATAGTTAATATCTTCTATAAACTTATAAACACTTTAAAATTATTATATATTTTTTTTAAGTGTTTTTGACCGTGCACGCACGGTGCGCGCATGGTGCACGCATGCGTACGTGCTCCGTGTGCGCCTGCGTACGTGCTCCACGTGCGCATGCGTACGTCGTGCGTGCTCCATACGCGCGTGCTCCTTACGCGCATGAGCGTGCTCCGTATGCTCCGTACGCGCGTGCTCCATACGCGCATGCGCGCGTGCTCCGTACGCGCATGCGTGCATGCTCAGTGCGCGCAACGTGCGCTCACGGTGCGCGCACGGCAAGTCATGTGATTTAGAAACAATACTTTTCATTGGTTTATAGTAGTTTCAGTTCCAGAAACTTCCAACACCACACCCACTCCCCTCATTATTACTTCTGATTCCCTGGGAGAAGGAGCTGAGCAGCTTTTCCAGTACTCCAGTACTTGAGAATGGCAGAGCAGCAGTCATCTTCTGGGAGTGAGCAGGAGACCCTTGTGCAACAGAGACAGAGGAAACAGAAAAACTCTTTTAAATGGCAATTTTTCACTTTTCCAGAGGGGCAGAAGAAGGTGAATGCTCCAAAAGTCACCTGCACTATTTGTAATGGTGTCTTATCAAGAGGAGATCCTAAAAAGAAATACTCTTTTAGTATCTTCACTATGATAAGGCACGTTAGAGATGTGCATCCTGTGGCTTATGCTCGAGCTGCTAGAGAAAACCCTCCAGCAGCTCAGCCGAGCACATCCGCAGCAGCTCAGCCGAGCACATCATCGGCAGCTCAGCCGAGCACTTCCTCTGCGGCGGGAGCTTCACCTGCTTCTGTTCCTCTGGATATACACCCTCTGTTTAGGAGGGTGCATATACAGTGCAATGCGTGCAATGCTCTTCTCTCTTATGGGGACACCAGCATTCCCCTAATAGAGAGCAAGATACAGCAGCACACATGCGGCACCCTATTATTTTTGTCATTTTTCTGTTCCTCTATTCCTCAATTAACACAACGGCTCTTTTTAGAGCCACCTAACATCTAAACACTTAAATTTGATTTTTAATTCTATTTTTTTAATGATTGTTTTTCCGCCGTGTGCGCACCGTGGGCGCACCCCGCGATTTTTAAAAAAAAACTAAAGTGTTTTTTTCACCCTTCATGGTCCTTCAGGGACCCCCTGACAAAAGTTAGGGGGTCAGGAACTCTGTACCCTGCCCCCTTTTCACGTTCTCCACCTTTCTTTATCACTGTCACACACAAAATGGCGGCCGACACTTCCTGATTTCGACTGATTCGAATGTTGACTGATATGTAACCACCAATCAGAATTACGCTCGCGCACGGCACCGTGCACGCACGGTGCGCGTACGGTGCACGCATATAGATATTTATGTACTTTTAAATGCAATTTTCTCAGGAACTACTGAACAGATTGACACCATATATGCAAAAGGCACATGCCTGACCTGACGACTACCTCTTTGCCAAATTTCAAGTAATTCTGTTCAGCCGTTCAGGCTGTACCTTCGACTAAAGGTCCTATGGAAAAATGCATGGGGAAAACGCGTTTTGGGACCTTCTCAGCCCCCGCTTGACGAATCACCCCGAGACTTCCAGGGTAGGAGCTGAGCGGAGCGGAGCGCCCCATTAGTTTTGAAAGTTTCGCGAGGATCCGTCAACCGGCGCCAAAGTTATTCAAAATAGAATTTTCAGATTTCCTATGGAAACACGGTCCTAACTATAACTATCTACTGGCGACCACCAGTAGACAATATATATCAGTGATGTCATTTGAGATGTCATCAGTGATGTCATGAGTGATGTCACTGACCATGTCATGAGTGATGTAATATGTGACGTCATCAGCAGTGCATTGCGGGCGCGCGAGTTATAGTTAGCTGAACTAACTATAACGGGGGAATTTCATTGGTTTTTTACGAGTGAAATGTCCAGCTAACTATAACATGTGTGAAACCTTTGGTTTTTTCATTGAATTTCTAAGGTTTTTTAAATGCTAATTCCTAACTATAACGTGTGTGAAACCCATGGTTTTTTCAGTGAATTTGCAAGGTTTTTTAAATGCTAATTCCTAACTATAACGTGTGTGAAACCCATGGTTTTTTCAGTGAATTTGCAAGGTTTTTTAAATGCTAATTTTTTTTTTTTTCTTCTATTTTTTTAAACATATTTTTATTTTAATTTTCTATCCTTTTTCAAAGACTATGGTTAAATTTTTAAAATTCTATAATATGTTTTTTTTAATATATTTTATAAAATAAACAGGTAAAATTTATTAGCAATACATTTTTTCCTTTTTTTTTTTTTTTTTTTTTAGTACGCGTACCGTAAGCTTACGGTAAGCGTACGGTTTACGCAATGTCCGTAATTTATCTACGCTGTTTGCGTATAGTTACGCAATTTGCGTAGCCGCGCGTACTCCGCGTGGGACGCGTACGCGTGTACGCTACACGCGCACGTTACGCGAAAGTGTTGGAGGGTGACTGTTATGCGCATGCGCGCAAGCGCGTGTCTTTTTTACGCGCATGCGTACTTTTGCCGTAAGCGTACCGTAAGCGTACGGTAGGTCATGTGATCATGAAACACAACTTTTGATTGGTTGAAACTACTTTCAGTTCTAGAACTCTCCTACACCACACCCATTCCCCTCATTTCTGCTTGTGATCCCTTAGGAGAAGGAGCTGGGTTGTCTTTGTGATACGATGGCAGAACAGCAGAGCCCTTCTGAGAGTGAGGCTAGCACTAGCAGCACTACCTTGAGGCAGAGAGCGAGGAAACAAAAGACCTCTTATGTATGGGATTATTTTACTTTTCCTGAAGGCCAGCAAAAGGTATATGCACCCTTAGTAACTTGTAAGCTGTGTAAGCGTGTACTTTCAAGAGTTAATCCTGACAGGAAGTATTCCTTTGGGAATCATACCATGATGAGACACCTCAAGGATGTACACAGAAGGACACATGCTCGACTTACTGGAGGTAACCCTTCAGTAAGTCAACCAAGCACATCCACAGCAGCTCAGCCTGGACCATCATCTGCAGGGCCGAGTCCTTCTTCTGCAGGTCAGGTGAGCCCTTCATCTGTGGGGGGAGCATCTCCTTTTGCTGGCCCTCTGGAAATTAACCCTCGATTTCTGAGGGTTGATATTCGATGCGCCTCTTGTCATGATCTAATTTGTCATAGGGAGACCAGTTTTTCCCTAGTGAACAACAAAATAGATCAGCACACTTGTCGCAGAGACTAATTTTCCCAATCTTTCTTTCCTCTGTCCCTGCATGAACACAACGGCTCTTTTAAGAGCCAACCTTATCTTTCATCTTTTTTTTATATATGTTTTTAAAAACTTTTTTTTTTTTTTTTTACCGTACGCGTACGGTGCGCGTAATTTTTTTTTTTTTTTTTTAAAAAACACTAAAAATCAATTATCACATTACAAGGTCCTTGAGAGACTACAATTAAAAACTGAAAATGTGATTGTAGAGAAGTAGAAAAAAAGGAACCATGATACTATTGACTTACCATACCCGCTCAAAAAAATATTTATTCATTTGTTTTTTTTAAAAATTGCTTTAAAAATGGTTCTAGGTTTTGAAAATTTTCTATATCAATCTGAAAAAAAAGAAAAAAGTATTAATATTTTTTAAAACATTTTATAATACAGTACACATATTTACATATTTATCAAAAAATAATTTTTGCCTTATTTTTGCTGTTTTCAGAATATATTGCATTTCACTATAAATTGTGAAAGCAATTGCATTCATCATTTAACAGCGGGCAAAAAAAAAATAACAATCTCAAAGATTGTATTAAAAAAGCCCAGAATCTCTTTTTACTTAAACTTAACAATATAGAAATGCATAATATTCTAAAAAATATCATCTAATATCAATACTTATTTCTTTAAAATACCGTCTGATATTTTTGTTTCAGAAGTATAATCACAATATTATATCTCAAATAACTCCACAATACATCTGGTTCCATTTTCTTTAGGCCAAATAGTAATTTTAAAATTCTTTTTTGATTAAATTTCCAATGGTAATCCAATAAAATTCTAAAGTTTAATTTGTACAGATCTCACCGATTCTCTGTAACATATTGGTTCCCGAAAGATTTATTAATAATTTATTAAGTCCACAATAGAATTGGTTACCTTTCCGCATGGCCAAATAGTAATTTAAAAAATCTTTTTTGAAAAAATTTCCAATGGCACTCCAATAACATTCCAAAATTTAAATTGTGCAGATGTTACCGATTTTCTCTAAATTTTTGGTTTTCGAAAGTTTCATTAAAAATTAAAAAAGTCCACATTACAATTGGTTATCTTTCCATTAGGCCAAATGATAATTTAAAAAATCTTTATTTTTGAAAATTCCAATGGTAATCCAATAAAATGGTAAAATTGTTTTGTCCAGATCTTGCCAAGTCTCTCTAAAATTTAGGTTTCAGGAAGATTAGATAGGAATTTGCTAAATCAAAAGGCAAACGTTGCTTAAAAACCAATTGGGAATCATTACACAGTGTCCAGCCTTTTTCACATTTAAGATAAACTGTGTAATGTCCAGAAGTAACAGTAGGTCCTTCATGGAAAATTATTGCAACAGTTACAAAGGTTTTTCCTGAAATTGATAATTGCTGTCCTGTAAACTTCTTTATTAAAGTATCCAATTTTGAACCATCAGCTCTACATCGTTGCATCATTAAAATTACATACTGTCCGTATTCCTTTAAAATTAACGTTGAAAACATGTCAGATTGACACTCACCGCATTGCATGCTATGATTAGCATCTTTAACTAATTTAGCAAAAGTGACTGTTTTACTCTCTGGCAATGTCAAATAAATAAACCTTTCATTATCAACATTAGAGCCACATATATTATAACAGTTTTCACAACTATGTTCCCATTTATAAGAGAGACCAAATAAATTATCAATTGCAACTTCTTCTTCTTCCAGTACCTGAAGAAAAAACATCAAAAATTCGTGTGCGTCTTGCTGTTCATTTTGAGAAAACTGTGTTCGTCCTGAACATACATCTAAAAGTTTTCTAATTTCAGTAGCACTTTCTATTTTAGTTTTATCAATACTCGGCTTTTCAAAAAGGAGACTCAGCTCAGAACAGAATCTTTTTCCCTGATTTACTATTATCTGCTCTTGCAAACTTTCCAGATAAAATGCAACATTCAGCACTACATTAGCGTAGCAGTTGACACCAGAGCTATTTTCAAAATGACATCCTACAACCTGTTCTTCTTTTTCCTTACTCTTTTTGCTTGCAATTACATCACTCCTCTTTTTTTTCCTCCTCTCTACATCTTCATTACAGATATTCTCATTTCTCCTTTTACGAGAAACTACACGTTTCTCCAACACAGGATACTGACCTAAATGAGGAGCATAGCTTCTTCTTAATCTATTATACTCCTTTACACAATTTGTATCAGCACTAACTTTTGAGTCATCAAAGTCTATCATGAATAAACCTGATAATGTTTTCACTCGTGACAAAGCAACATATGCCATACCTTCTTTGAACACAGTTGAACCAATGTTCACAAATGCACAATCTACAGTCAATCCTTGAGACTTGTGAATAGTTACAGCATATGCTAGCGAAAACGGAAACTGCTTCCTACGTACATATAAGTCTTTCACAAGCATGAAACGAACTGTACAACGACAAATGTCTTTAACTTCTTCTATATGATCAAATTTTATTTTTAAACATTCAATTCCATCTTTTTTCTGATAATTAATAAAACCCACAACTCTTCCCATAGCTCCATTAACTAAACCTTTTTCAACATCCAAATTTCTCCTTTAAAATACTCTACAGTTCATGCAAACATATAGATTTTTTTCTAATCCAGCTGTTTTGGAAATGTTCTTCTCTAGTGAATCCAATTTATTTTTCAGTGTGCCTGTTAATGTGACAGTAATTCTTCCATCCTCAATTTTGTCCACTGCTTCCAATTTCCTGATCTCTTCCTTTCCCAATTTCAAAAGCTCCTCATTGAATATTGAGCATTCACGTAGAGTTGGCATAAAGCAGATGACACTTTTGTTTTCTGCAATGTTCTTGTATATCTTCTCTGCAACTATTTCTTCCTTTGGAAATAAATTATGTAGCAGCCGACTCTGTAATGCTTTTTTGCCAACTTCAGTGAGTAGTCCAATTCTGATATCTTTCAGAATACTTCCATATTCTTCATCGCTTGCTTGCCTCATATTAGTAGTAAGTTCCTTGTACTCAAAGAAGGACCAAATATTTGTATTTCCGATGCTTCCCAATGACTTCTTCGTGTCTTCATGTGTGACAGTATTAAACACTGGTTGTCCTTTAACTGGAGTAAGTTGCAAAAGATCTCCAAAAACTATGACGTGTTTTCCACCAAATAACATGTCATAGTCTGTCTTCAGAATTTGCTGCATTCTTAAATGCACAAAGGCAAGCATTAAGTTTGAAACCATGCTCACCTCATCAATAATGAGAACTTGCATCTTCTTCAATACTCTTGAAACTTCCAAGGATGCTTCTCCAGTTAGCTTGTTGTATTGTATTTTGTTCTCATGCTCCACTGGTAACATTAGCAAACGATGTAAAGTGATTCCTTTTATGTTATATGCTGCTAACCCAGTTGGAGCAGTAACCACACAAGACAAAGTAGAATCCGTTTTTTGCTGTAGGTAGCTTCTGATGACTTTTATTAGGAAACTTTTTCCAGTTCCAGCTTGTCCGCTTACATACATCCTGATTGGATTAAATGATGTGCATGAGCACTCTTTTTTTCATGTAGAAATCCGTGATCAATTTTGTTTCTGATCTCTTCATAAATTTGTTGCTGCTCTTCATTCAGTTGTCTTTCCAAATGTTGTAAGTCTATAAATTCTTCTTGAGCTTGATTCATAGCCGTTTCCACTTCATTCATGGCTATTGATGCTTCATTTTCAACGATTGGTTGTCCTAGGGGATCTTGACTGAGTGTTCCTGAACTTTGGCTGTCCTGAGAACTGTCTCTAGCTATTTCTGCTGCAATTGTAGTTTCCTGTTCAATTTCTTCATTTAACATTTGCAGATAACTTGAGAATGTACTGCATTGTATGCTGTCTTTGCAAGCATTAAAAGAATCTTCATAGCTTTGAAATTCTCCCAGTAGTTCATCCTCTGTACGCCATGGTTTAAACAACTGTAAAAGAGCCAAGTAGTAAAATTCCTTCTTGTCAGTAGTGTCGCAACTCAGCTTCCTGTGATTTATCAAACTTCCTTTTGTTTGCTTCACCAAACATCCTTCCTCACCAATGACTTTATATTTTCCATTGTTGATGTCTTCTGCGGCTTTCCGTGAATAAATGTAGTTCTGCAGCACTTCATAGAGACACATGTTCTCCAGATGTTGACTTCTCTTGGGATAATATGTGTCCAACATGTTTGATTTCAAAATATCTGTACTTTCTGGGTCATTCTCGGCCAAATATTCAATTTCTCCAACAGATTTCAGTACCCGATTTCTCATTGCTGCAAGGCCTAAACTTGCCCAAATTATTCTTCTTGATTTCGAGTAGAGACTTGCAGAAAATAACCTATCTGAACATTCGTAGGATCCAATTTCTCGATGCGATAACATCTTCAAACTGAAACTGTACAGCTTCTTACTGACAGTCTTCTCGTGAGAAATCTCTTCCCACATTTCCTTCAATTCTGTTTTTTCTGATTTCGTAATGTAAGACGTTACATATCGAGTAACAGCAATGGAATTGTCAGCTACATACTGTATATCCATGTTAGCGTTCCACATGGATAAAATGACTGGGTTGTAGTCATTTATATTTTTTGATTCTTCTTTTCTTTTTAGGTTGTAGGTATTCTTAGGTGATTTTCTTGTGATAGTATGTCTCACAGCTGACATAAAACTGTTGACTCTTCCTTTTGAAAGAACAGGTCTAGGAAATCCAAATCGACATTTAGTGTAGTATTTATCTTTGCTCTTGTATTTCCGTCGACAGTATTTTCCACACCGATGACTTTGGAAACGTAAAACTTGCTCCTTTAACTTTTTCTCTTCTGTGCTTTTTGGTATAGCACATGTTGCATATTCTTCAATGTAAGATAACACTGCTTCATCAGTATCTGTTCCAAACTTTGGGGCATCCTTGATCCACAACGGCATATGAATATGAGGAGCACCTCTTGCCTGGTACTCTTTTCTCCAAAAGAAATCTACTACTTCTCCAAGAGGTGGATTTTTTTTATTGCAGATGAAGGACATCATAGCCTCAAATCTATGATTGAAATATCTGCAAACATTAACCGGATCCAATGAGCACAGTTCTCCTGCTGTCTTGTATTCGATGTTTTTAATGTTTGAATTTGCCTCTCGTAGAAAATCCAGTAAATCATCCCAAGCGTACTCAGCACAGCTTAGGGTAACGAACCATGTTGGTGTTCCTAAATTCCGTAACATGCATTTTAATTCACCATGGCATCGGTACCAATATTCATTTGTCCCACGCTGACAAGCCATCAGATTGATCAGTTGTGTTTCCAAATGATCATCTCGGTGCTGCACTTTCTCCATCAAATCCTTAGCAGACACATTTTGTAAATGTACTCCACTTTTTAAAATGTGATTTACTGCATAAGACAGTGCAGACAAATCACTTTCAAATAAAAGATGGAACAAATAAGGAATACTTTGTCGAAATCTGGGATCTTCAGCATATAGTCTTGTAGTCCGATACTCAGAAGCTGGAATCTGTTCCGGACGTTCATCGTATCGTCCTCCTTTTCCTTTAGGAAACAGCTGGGGAAAACATCGAGCTTCCAAGCTCTCCTCCCATACACTCACGGGAGTTCCTTTTGCTTTCTTCATCTGAAAGAGATCAATATTGTCTCCCATAACTTCTTTTGAATGAAGAGGATGTATGCTAAAATGTTCATTAATTTCTTCTTCCTTTGACTTGTCCACTTTTTCAATTTGTCCAGTTGGTGTTTCTGTGTCTTCTTGTAAATCTTCTTCTTCTTCTTCTTCTATATAAATTGATTCATACCATTTGTTATTCCTTTTCAAATACAAATTTGCTCTTTGTACTTTCCGCACATCTACCAGCTCCTGCCAAATCTTCTTATTCTTTGTAGGTACACCATTAACCAGAATAATTAATGGTTCAGTTTCCAAAGTATCCGCATCAATAGTTTCCATATTTTTTTTCAAATCCAAGGGCAAATACACCACTCTACCTTTTAAACCTCTCAGTAAATCTGAAGGAGGTAATTTACCAGTTTTGGGCTCCATACGTACTATGATCTGGAACGGATGAACACATTGAATGAGTATAGACTCATATGTATTTAATTCAGAAAGTTCAGCAGGAATAGCATCCAATTCTAAATTATTATGTACAGCTCTGGTCGGCATTCTATTTTCCTCTAACTTGTTGTAACAGTATTTACAAATACGCTGATCTTCACCCGAATCAAAACAATTTTCAAGAAATATATATGTGGCAAAATCCTTCCACTTATAATTATCTTCATTTTCACTCTTTCTGTAGAGATCAACATTCCTAGTTTGTTTTCTATAATGAGTTCTGCGGCAACAAATACAAGTAAAATTTGGTCTTTCATTAGAGATTATTGCAAATTTTGTTATGTGATCATTAAATGTGTTACTTACAGAGGGTTCTACATTCTCTTCCACTTCTTCCTCATTTACTGTGTCCTTCTCTGCACTGTTTTGTTCAGGACCAAAGTAACAAAACTGAATTTCATCAACAACCTTCTCTACATCTGATACCGTTCCTCGGAACAGAGCCCTATTCAATTCATTTAACTTTATTGCTGGACTTTTAGCAAAATACAACCGTCTCACAAACTTTCTCATTTCAGTATGATGAACAGCCAGCATCCTAAAATGATGGAAAACACTATTACACACTTTTCTAGATAGACAAGCCAGAGAATGACCCTGCAAACCAGTATTCTCTCTCACTCTGCATGGATCCAGACTTTGAAGCACCTTAATCTTCTGTTTTATACTTTTTTTACTATATTCTCTTAGAAACTCACGAAATTTTTCAATAGATTCCTGACGCACAGTGCAAATACTACTACAATTCCAAGTGTACACTGGGGCTTTAGGACGTCTCCCCATAGCCTCATCCGCCATCACTTGTACCTCATCTCTTGGAACCATTATCTCCTTCTCCATTATGCAACCATTTTTCACTTCGTAAGCACGACCTCTGGTGTCAACTGCATGCAGCAAACTATTACTTTGAAAATAGCTCTCTTCATTAAAAAAAGGTTCACTACTTGAACTATGCATCCACTTTCCTAAAAACACTTTACAAAAGTTTGTTCTGTTCACTACTCTTTTCCTTTTGCTATGTGATTTCAGTTCATTAACCATTTTGTCTAATGTACGCATCCTATTCAAAATTAAAATGAATAGTTTCCTTTTTAATTCTAATGCCTTTGCTGCAATGGCTTCAATTTCTTTTTTTCTTTTATAAAACTTAGCCTTTTGCTTATATTTCTTCACATCCTTTATCAAATTGGACATAACTCTTCTCTGAAACATTTTTCTACGTATCTCTTTAAACGCTGTTTTTCTGTTTATGTAAATCTTTTCAGTTGCAGAAGGTATATTTGCATTAACTAAATTCTCAATTTTTTCCTGTCCTTTTCTTTTCAAAACATTCTTTCCAGTACAGACATTTTGTACATTTTTCCTTTTTTTGAATATGTTTTTTAGAAATTGTTTTGTCTGCTTACCAGAAGATTTTTTCTTTTTCCCAACATGAGCATCTTCTACTAACTTTGCTCCTCCAGTTGTCTTCAAATATTGGTTTTTTTTGTGGGTTTTTTTAACTCTGGATTTTGTAGGCATCTTAAATTTTGTTCACTGCTCTTCAGCAATACCTGAAAAAAACTAAAAAAAAAATCCTTTATTTTATTTAAATATATTACTACATTTCTTTTCACAATAGTCACAAAACGAAATTTCTTTGCCAATTTGAAAGCACACTTACTGCTCTTTTTTTTTGGCAAGTGATAATCACTTTTACAGACTGACACATTATGAATCCACTTTTCAGATTTTTTAAAAAGCCCATGTCCAGACTGCTTTTTCAGACCACCACCATGTGTATCCTGGGTGACTGCCTACACTCCAGCAAGGGCAACCAGCCTTAGTGATGCTGAATGTATTTGCATTACAGACTGAAACCTCAAACCCCACTCGCTTGTAAATACTGTGCATGATTCTACATGGAAAGCAGCTGGGTGTGTGCTAAGAGTCTGCTTCTGCACCAAAAAATCGCTCCCCCTTTTTCCTACTAATGCAACTGTGAAATCACCAGAGCAAAACGCAATAAATCTCTGCCTGTAATTCCTATTTGCACACAGAGTCATGTTTTCACATTAGTCACAAAACGAAGTTTCTTTGCCAATTTGAAAGCACACTTACTGCTCTTTTTTTTTGGCAAGTGATAATCACTTTTACAGACTGACACATTATGAATCCACTTTTCAGATTTTTTAAAAAGCCCATGTCCAGACTGCTTTTTCAGACCACCACCATGTGTATCCTGGGTGACTGCCTACACTCCAGCAAGGGCAACCAGCCTTAGTGATGCTGAATGTATTTGCATTACAGACTGAAACCTCAAACCCCACTCGCTTGTAAATACTGTGCATGATTCTACATGGAAAGCAGCTGGGTGTGTGCTAAGAGTCTGCTTCTGCACCAAAAAATGGCTCCCCCTTTTTCCTACTAATGCAACTGTGAAATCACCAGAGCAAAACGCAATAAATCTCTGCCTGTAATTCCTATTTGCACACAGAGTCATGTTTTCACATTAGTCACAAAACGAAATTTCTTTGCCAATTTGAAAACACACTTACTGCTCTTTTTTTTTGGCAAGTGATAATCACTTTTACAGACTGACACATTATGAATCCACTTTTCAGATTTTTTAAAAAGCCCATGTCCAGACTGCTTTTTCAGACCACCACCATGTGTATCCTGGGTGACTGCCTACACTCCAGCAAGGGCAACCAGCCTTAGTGATGCTGAATGTATTTGCATTACAGACTGAAACCTCAAACCCCACTCGCTTGTAAATACTGTGCATGATTCTACATGGAAAGCAGCTGGGTGTGTGCTAAGAGTCTGCTTCTGCACCAAAAAATCGCTCCCCCTTTTTCCTACTAATGCAACTGTGAAATCACCAGAGCAAAACGCAATAAATCTCTGCCTGTAATTCCTATTTGCACACAGAGTCATGTTTTCACATTAGTCACAAAACGAAATTTCTTTGCCAATTTGAAAGCACACTTACTGCTCATTTTTTTTGGCAAGTGATAATCACTTTTACAGACTGACACATTATGAATCCACTTTTCAGATTTTTTAAAAAGCCCATGTCCAGACTGCTTTTTCAGACCACCACCATGTGTATCCTGGGTGACTGCCTACACTCCAGCAAGGGCAACCAGCCTTAGTGATGCTGAATGTATTTGCATTACAGACTGAAACCTCAAACCCCACTCGCTTGTAAATACTGTGCATGATTCTACATGGAAAGCAGCTGGGTGTGTGCTAAGAGTCTGCTTCTGCACCAAAAAATGGCTCCCCCTTTTTCCTACTAATGCAACTGTGAAATCACCAGAGCAAAACGCATTAAATCTCTGCCTGTAATTCCTATTTGCACACAGAGTCATGTTTTCACATTAGTCACAAAACGAAATTTCTTTGCCAATTTGAAAGCACACTTACTGCTCTTTTTTTTTGGCAAGTGATAATCACTTTTACAGACTGACACATTATGAATCCACTTTTCATATTTTTTAAAAAGCCCATGTCCAGACTGCTTTTTCAGACCACCACCATGTGTATCCTGGGTGACTGCCTACACTCCAGCAAGGGCAACCAGCCTTAGTGATGCTGAATGTATTTGCATTACAGACTGAAACCTCAAACCCCACTCGCTTGTAAATACTGTGCATGATTCTACATGGAAAGCAGCTGGGTGTGTGCTAAGAGTCTGCTTCTGCACCAAAAAATCGCTCCCCCTTTTTCCTACTAATGCAACTGTGAAATCACCAGAGCAAAACGCAATAAATCTCTGCCTGTAATTCCTATTTGCACACAGAGTCATGTTTTCACATTAGTCACAAAACGAAATTTCTTTGCCAATTTGAAAGCACACTTACTGCTCTTTTTTTTTGGCAAGTGATAATCACTTTTACAGACTGACACATTATGAATCCACTTTTCAGATTTTTTAAAAAGCCCATGTCCAGACTGCTTTTTCAGACCACCACCATGTGTATCCTGGGTGACTGCCTACACTCCAGCAAGGGCAACCAGCCTTAGTGATGCTGAATGTATTTGCATTACAGACTGAAACCTCAAACCCCACTCGCTTGTAAATACTGTGCATGATTCTACATGGAAAGCAGCTGGGTGTGTGCTAAGAGTCTGCTTCTGCACCAAAAAATGGCTCCCCCTTTTTCCTACTAATGCAACTGTGAAATCACCAGAGCAAAACACAATAAATCTCTGCCTGTAATTCCTATTTGCACACAGAGTCATGTTTTCACTAGGCCTGGGCAAAAATTTCGTTCCGTTCGCGGAAATTGCGATAATTTGACATTTTTGCGTTCCGCGGAGAGCGCGAAAATGTCAAAAATTCCGGTTTCCGCAGCTTGGCGATAATTTGTTTCTTGCTCGCGCTGTAAAATGATACATTCTCGCGCGCGCGCGATCGCCTTACCTGAATCCCTGCGTTCGCCGACAAGTTTTCTTGATCCGGTCGCGTTCTCCATGAGATGTTGTATTGTTTTTAGCCATTTGCGCTGTCTCGCGACAGTTCGCGCCCGCAGTGACGTCATGCGTCGCGCGATCACGTCTTTCTTCTCGCGATCATGCACCGCGAGAACAACTCAAAACAAGATGGCCGCGCCCGCAAGCAACCACATGGGTAAGTTGGCGACCCGCAACCATGCAGAAAATCTCGCGAACATGCCGGAAAAAAACTTCCGCATCTTTGCGATATTTCTGCTTGTTTGCGATAATTTTAAACATTCTCGCGATAATTTGCGAAGGTTAATTCCGCAAATTCCGCCCACCCCTAGTTTTCACATTAGTCACAAAACGAAATTTCTTTGCCAATTTGAAAGCACACTTACTGCTCTTTTTTTTGGCAAGTGATAATCACTTTTACAGACTGACACATTATGAATCCACTTTTCAGATTTTTTAAAAAGCCCATGTCCAGACTGCTTTTTCAGACCACCACCATATGTATGCTGGGTGACTGCCTACACTCCAGCAAGGGCAACCAGCCTTAGTGATGCTGAATGTATTTGCATTACAGACTGAAACCTCAAACCCCACTCGCTTGTAAATACTGTGCATGATTCTACATGGAAAGCAGCTGGGTGTGTGCTAAGAGTCTGCTTCTGCACCAAAAAATCGCTCCCCCTTTTTCCTACTAATGCAACTGTGAAATCACCAGAGCAAAACGCAATAAATCTCTGCCTGTAATTCCTATTTGCACACAGAGTCATGTTTTCACAATAGTCACAAAACGAAATTTCTTTGCCAATTTGAAAGCACACTTACTGCTCTTTTTTTTGGCAAGTGATAATCACTTTTACAGACTGACACATTATGAATCCACTTTTCAGATTTTTTAAAAAGCCCATGTCCAGACTGCTTTTTCAGACCACCACCATGTGTATCCTGGGTGACTGCCTACACTCCAGCAAGGGCAACCAGCCTTAGTGATGCTGAATGTATTTGCATTACAGACTGAAACCTCAAACCCCACTCGCTTGTAAATACTGTGCATGATTCTACATGGAAAGCAGCTGGGTGTGTGCTAAGAGTCTGCTTCTGCACCAAAAAATCGCTCCCCCTTTTTCCTACTAATGCAACTGTGAAATCACCAGAGCAAAACGCAATAAATCTCTGCCTCTAATTCCTATTTGCACACAGAGTCATGTTTTCACATTAGTCACAAAACGAAATTTCTTTGCCAATTTGAAAGCACACTTACTGCTCTTTTTTTTTGGCAAGTGATAATCACTTTTACAGACTGACACATTATGAATCCACTTTTCAGATTTTTTAAAAAGCCCATGTCCAGACTGCTTTTTCAGACCACCACCATGTGTATCCTGGGTGACTGCCTACATACCAGCAAGGGCAACCAGCCTTAGTGATGCTGAATGTATTTGCATTACAGACTGAAACCTCAAACCCCACTCGCTTGTAAATACTGTGCATGATTCTACATGGAAAGCAGCTGGGTGTGTGCTAAGAGTCTGCTTCTGCACCAAAAAATCGCTCCCCCTTTTTCCTACTAATGCAACTGTGAAATCACCAGAGCAAAACGCAATAAATCTCTGCCTGTAATTCCTATTTGCACACAGAGTCATGTTTTCACATTAGTCACAAAACGAAATTTCTTTGCCAATTTGAAAGCACACTTACTGCTCTTTTTTTTTGGCAAGTGATAATCACTTTTACAGACTGACACATTATGAATCCACTTTTCAGATTTTTTAAAAAGCCCATGTCCAGACTGCTTTTTCAGACCACCACCATGTGTATCCTGGGTGACTGCCTACACTCCAGCAAGGGCAACCAGCCTTAGTGATGCTGAATGTATTTGCATTACAGACTGAAACCTCAAACCCCACTCGCTTGTAAATACTGTGCATGATTCTACATGGAAAGCAGCTGGGTGAGTGCTAAGAGTCTGCTTCTGCACCAAAAAATCGCTCCCCCTTTTTCCTACTAATGCAACTGTGAAATCACCAGAGCAAAACGCAATAAATCTCTGCCTGTAATTCCTATTTACACACAGAGTCATGTTTTCACATTAGTCACAAAACGAAATTTCTTTGCCAATTTGAAAGCACACTTACTGCTCTTTTTTTTTGGCAAGTGATAATCACTTTTACAGACTGACACATTATGAATCCACTTTTCAGATTTTTTAAAAAGCCCATGTCCAGACTGCTTTTTCAGACCACCACCATGTGTATCCTGGGTGACTGCCTACACTCCAGCAAGGGCAACCAGCCTTAGTGATGCTGAATGTATTTGCATTACAGACTGAAACCTCAAACCCCACTCGCTTGTAAATACTGTGCATGATTCTACATGGAAAGCAGCTGGGTGTGTGCTAAGAGTCTGCTTCTGCACCGAAAAATCGCTCCCCCTTTTTCCTACTAATGCAACTGTGAAATCACCAGAGCAAAACGCAATAAATCTCTGCCTGTAATTCCTATTTGCACACAGAGTCATGTTTTCACATTAGTCACAAAACGAAATTTCTTTGCCAATTTGAAAGCACACTTACTGCTCTTTTTTTTTGGCAAGTGATAATCACTTTTACAGACTGACACATTATGAATCCACTTTTCAGATTTTTTAAAAAGCCCATGTCCAGACTGCTTTTTCAGACCACCACCATGTGTATCCTGGGTGACTGCCTACATACCAGCAAGGGCAACCAGCCTTAGTGATGCTGAATGTATTTGCATTACAGACTGAAACCTCAAACCCCACTCGCTTGTAAATACTGTGCATGATTCTACATGGAAAGCAGCTGGGTGTGTGCTAAGAGTCTGCTTCTGCACCAAAAAATGGCTCCCCCTTTTTCCTACTAATGCAACTGTGAAATCACCAGAGCAAAACGCAATAAATCTCTGCCTGTAATTCCTATTTGCACACAGAGTCATGTTTCCACATTAGTCACAAAACGAAATTTCTTTGCCAATTTGAAAGCACACTTACTGCTCTTTTTTTTGGCAAGTGATAATCACTTTTACAGACTGACACATTATGAATCCACTTTTCAGATTTTTTAAAAAGCCCATGTCCAGACTGCTTTTTCAGACCACCACCATGTGTATCCTGGGTGACTGCCTACACTCCAGCAAGGGCAACCAGCCTTAGTGATGCTGAATGTATTTGCATTACAGACTGAAACCTCAAACCCCACTCGCTTGTAAATACTGTGCATGATTCTACATGGAAAGCAGCTGGGTGTGTGCTAAGAGTCTGCTTCTGCACCAAAAAATCGCTCCCCCTTTTTCCTACTAATGCAACTGTGAAATCACCAGAGCAAAACGCAATAAATCTCTGCCTGTAATTCCTATTTACACACAGAGTCATGTTTTCACATTAGTCACAAAACGAAATTTCTTTGCCAATTTGAAAGCACACTTACTGCTCTTTTTTTTTGGCAAGTGATAATCACTTTTACAGACTGACACATTATGAATCCACTTTTCAGATTTTTTAAAAAGCCCATGTCCAGACTGCTTTTTCAGACCACCACCATGTGTATCCTGGGTGACTGCTTACACTCCAGCAAGGGCAACCAGCCTTAGTGATGCTGAATGTATTTGCATTACAGACTGAAACCTCAAACCCCACTCGCTTGTAAATACTGTGCATGATTCTACATGGAAAGCAGCTGGGTGTGTGCTAAGAGTCTGCTTCTGCACCAAAAAATGGCTCCCCCTTTTTCCTACTAATGCAACTGTGAAATCACCAGAGCAAAACGCAATAAATCTCTGCCTTTAATTCCTATTTGCACACAGAGTCATGTTTTCACATTAGTCACAAAACGAAATTTCTTTGCCAATTTGAAAGCACACTTACTGCTCTTTTTTTTGGCAAGTGATAATCACTTTTACAGACTGACACATTATGAATCCACTTTTCAGATTTTTTAAAAAGCCCATGTCCAGACTGCTTTTTCAGACCACCACCATGTGTATCCTGGCTGACTGCCTACATACCAGCAAGGGCAACCAGCCTTAGTGATGCTGAATGTATTTGCATTACAGACTGAAACCTCAAACCCCACTCGCTTGTAAATACTGTGCATGATTATACATGGAAAGCAGCTGGGTGTGTGCTAAGAGTCTGCTTCTGCACCGAAAAATCGCTCCCCCTTTTTCCTACTAATGCAACTGTGAAATCACCAGAGCAAAACGCAATAAATCTCTGCCTGTAATTCCTATTTGCACACAGAGTCATGTTTTCACATTAGTCACAAAACGAAATTTCTTTGCCAATTTGAAAGCACACTTACTGCTCTTTTTTTTTGGCAAGTGATAATCACTTTTACAGACTGACACATTATGAATCCACTTTTCAGATTTTTTAAAAAGCCCATGTCCAGACTGCTTTTTCAGACCACCACCATGTGTATCCTGGGTGACTGCCTACATACCAGCAAGGGCAACCAGCCTTAGTGATGCTGAATGTATTTGCATTACAGACTGAAACCTCAAACCCCACTCGCTTGTAAATACTGTGCATGATTCTACATGGAAAGCAGCTGGGTGTGTGCTAAGAGTCTGCTTCTGCACCAAAAAATGGCTCCCCCTTTTTCCTACTAATGCAACTGTGAAATCACCAGAGCAAAACGCAATAAATCTCTGCCTGTAATTCCTATTTGCACACAGAGTCATGTTTCCACATTAGTCACAAAACGAAATTTCTTTGCCAATTTGAAAGCACACTTACTGCTCTTTTTTTTGGCAAGTGATAATCACTTTTACAGACTGACACATTATGAATCCACTTTTCAGATTTTTTAAAAAGCCCATGTCCAGACTGCTTTTTCAGACCACCACCATGTGTATCCTGGGTGACTGCCTACACTCCAGCAAGGGCAACCAGCCTTAGTGATGCTGAATGTATTTGCATTACAGACTGAAACCTCAAACCCCACTCGCTTGTAAATACTGTGCATGATTCTACATGGAAAGCAGCTGGGTGTGTGCTAAGAGTCTGCTTCTGCACCAAAAAATCGCTCCCCCTTTTTCCTACTAATGCAACTGTGAAATCACCAGAGCAAAACGCAATAAATCTCTGCCTGTAATTCCTATTTACACACAGAGTCATGTTTTCACATTAGTCACAAAACGAAATTTCTTTGCCAATTTGAAAGCACACTTACTGCTCTTTTTTTTTGGCAAGTGATAATCACTTTTACAGACTGACACATTATGAATCCACTTTTCAGATTTTTTAAAAAGCCCATGTCCAGACTGCTTTTTCAGACCACCACCATGTGTATCCTGGGTGACTGCTTACACTCCAGCAAGGGCAACCAGCCTTAGTGATGCTGAATGTATTTGCATTACAGACTGAAACCTCAAACCCCACTCGCTTGTAAATACTGTGCATGATTCTACATGGAAAGCAGCTGGGTGTGTGCTAAGAGTCTGCTTCTGCACCAAAAAATGGCTCCCCCTTTTTCCTACTAATGCAACTGTGAAATCACCAGAGCAAAACGCAATAAATCTCTGCCTTTAATTCCTATTTGCACACAGAGTCATGTTTTCACATTAGTCACAAAACGAAATTTCTTTGCCAATTTGAAAGCACACTTACTGCTCTTTTTTTTGGCAAGTGATAATCACTTTTACAGACTGACACATTATGAATCCACTTTTCAGATTTTTTAAAAAGCCCATGTCCAGACTGCTTTTTCAGACCACCACCATGTGTATCCTGGCTGACTGCCTACATACCAGCAAGGGCAACCAGCCTTAGTGATGCTGAATGTATTTGCATTACAGACTGAAACCTCAAACCCCACTCGCTTGTAAATACTGTGCATGATTATACATGGAAAGCAGCTGGGTGTGTGCTAAGAGTCTGCTTCTGCACCAAAAAATCGCTCCCCCTTTTTCCTACTAATGCAAATATAAAATTACCAGAGTTGTACACAATAAATCTCTGCCTATATTTCCCAACATGTGTAACCTGGGTGACTGCCTACATTCCAGCAAGGGCAACCAGCCTTAGTGATGCTGAATGTATTTGCATTACTGAGTCCAACCTCAAACCCTTAAACTATTCTTTTTTTATACCAATACACCTTAATTTATCGTGAAAACATAGTCCATATTATTTTACATGTTCCTCACATTTAAATTTCTCCCAAAACAGAAAATAATAAACACAACTTCAACAAAAAGAATTACATTTCTATTATTCATTTCTTAATTTACCATATACATCTCCTCTCAAACTCTAAACTCACCTTTAAAATTAGTTAGTTGTGAAAGAAATGTGGCACTCAAACAGCAGATTATCAGAGCCAGGATCTCTGTTCTCTACACCTCTCTCCTCTCAGCAGAACCAGATAATGGCAAAGTTTCCCTCTATTTTTCCACACATATACATGTAAGTTTCAAATCTCAGTGCTTCCCCCTTTTTTTCAAATGTAATCACACATTTCTATTGGTTGAAAACCAACCCTTTTCCAAAAGTACCCTTCCCCCAACTTGACTTCTGCCTAGTACCCTTCCCCCAACTTGACTTCTGCCTGCTACCATAGCAACAGCTCATGGAACACTGCTGTGTGGAGTTAGGTCAGAAGTTCGCCAAACAATGTTTCAATTCCACAGAGCAAGAGTGCTTGACTTTTCAAACCTTACAGCAAATCCATAGTACTGTTCTTTGGTAACACATTTTTCTGTACCAATACAAAACATGCTTCTATAAATTTACACATACAGCCTAGTTTTTAGTGTAGAATGGTATGAAACAGCCAATCAGTTCTTTTTTTTTTATAAAAAATATGTATGCCTCCATTTCCAAACTGTCTTTCATTTCTTTTTACCATTCTACTGAATTACACCTCCTGAGTGCATCCAGATCTCCTTTGAAGATGTTCACAGTGTGGATTGTAGGACACAGCTATGTCTTCTGGAGTGAAAAGTTTGCAGAGAAAACAGGTATTGTGAGAGACCTTGCTTTGCCAAATGTAGACATTAAATGGATTGGTCAGAGAGGGTTAAAGTGGCACCAATTGATGCCATTGGTGAAATCCTTCATGCAAATCCAACACCCTGACCTCATAATAGTGCACTGTGGTGGCAATGACCTAGGCACTTTAACTGGGGTAGGTCTGGAAATGCTTATGAAGGACACCTTTGCACAACTGTTTTCACTTTTCCCTAAAACTGCCTTTGTGTTTTCCAACATATGCCAAAGGCAAAAATGGAACTGGTCCAATCATTTCTGTCCGCAGATTGACAAAGCAAGACAGCACGTTAACAAATCTGTTTCTGCTTTCCTCCGTGACTATGGTATGGGTTCCATTTACCACAACAACTTGCGTTACGACATGCAAGACATTTATAGAGGAGATGGTGTGCACTTCAATGATGAAGGGAACAGAGTCTTCCTCTTGAACCTTAGACTCTGCATCGGTACTTACTTGTAGGTACCACTAAAAAATAACTTCATAAACACAACGGCTCTTTTTAGAGCCCCCTAATATCTAAACTCTTAAATCTGCATTTCATTTCTTTTTTTTTTTTTTTTTGTTACCGTACGCTTACCGTACGCGTACCCCGTGATTTTTTTTAAAATCAATAAATGTTTTCTTTGTACTTTTCTGTCCTTCTTTGACCCCCTCACAAATGTAAGGGGGTCTGTAACTCTCCTCCTTGCCCCCTTTTCTTGTTATCACTCTTTTTTTCTGAGTGAAACACACGAAATGGCGGCCGCCACTTCCTGGTTTCGGCCGATTCGAATGTTTACTAAGATCTAAGAGCCAATCAGAATCGCGCTCGCGCTCGCCACCGTACGCGTACGGTAAGCGTACCGTAAGCGTACCGTAAGCTGGCTCAGATATATATATTGATTTAAAGGCTATTTTCTCAGAATCTACTGAACAGATTTACACCAAACCTACAAAAGGCACTTCCTTGACCTGAGGACTACCTCTCTGCCAAATTTCTAGTAATTCTGTTCAGCCGTTCGGGCTGTAGCCCTGTCTAAAGGTCCTATGGAAAAATGCATGGGAAAAACGCGTTTTGGGACCCCCCTTTTATCTCAGCCCCCGCTTGACGAATCCCCCCGAGACTTTCAGGGTAGGAGCGGAGCGTAGCGCCCCACCTATTTTGAGAAATTCGCGAGGATTCGTCGACCGGCGCCAAAGTTATTCAAAATAGAATGTTGCGGATTTCCTATGGAAACGTGGTCCTAACTATAACTACCTACTGGCGACCGCCAGTAGGTAATATATATATATATATATATATATATATATGTTTGAATAGAAAGTAGGTCCTAACTCTAACAACCTACTGGTGACTGCCAGTAGGTAATATACATAGTCAGTTACGCACCTAGAAAATCATCCATTCACACACTTATACACCCACTCATTCTTCCACAGGCCTTTCACTATAAATATATAAAACATATTTAAACTTTACAGAAACACACAGTCACTGGATGTTTTTAAATGGCTTCAGGGCAGCAGGCATCACCTGCATCTCCTCATACATCTGAGGATGAATTTTTGGTGGAGGCACCACCCAAAGAACGTTTTTCTTCAGTGGTGTGGACATTTTTTACTTTTCCCGAGGGGCAGAATAAGACCAATGCCACCTTGGTCACGTGCAAGATTTGCAAAAGAGTGCTGTCACGAGGGGATCCTAACAAGAAATACTCGTGCAGCACGGCAAGTATGATGAAGCACCTGAGGACCCTTCATCCAAACAATCTTGCACGACAAGAGTGCAAACGGATGAGAAACACTCCTGCTCCTGCGCCTTCCACCTCATCGCAGCCGAGCACCTCAAGAGTGCATCCATCAGCCCAAAATTTGGACATCCGTCCTCAATTTCAATATTTAAAAATACTCTCCACTGAGTGCAATGCGACTTTGTGTGTCGGTGAGCAGTCGATCGATCTGATCTGCCGCCGGCAAGAAAGTCACATTTGCTGGGTTTTAAAAAAAATTGTTTTATTGTTCCCTGAAGTTCATTGTTTGGTTCCTCCGGTTTTGATTTTTGTTTTTTTTGCAGAAAACCCCCCAAAAATTAAAAATTGTTCAGAAAACCCAAAACAAATATAAAAGAAGAAAGAAGAAAAACAAGTTCTTGTAAGAACTAACTTTCCTGGTTTAAAAAAAGAGCTAAATTTCTTTGTTAGTGTGTGAAAGTTTAGATGAATGTATGTGTAGTACGTAATTGACTGAATGAATGCATTAGTAGCGTAAGGTGAATGTATAAGTGCAGAACTATGAGGATGTGCTGCAGCATCACACAGTAACCTCTTTAACTGCAGTGTGCTGTAGTACTTCCGAAGCACAGGGATGCAACATATGTACATAAATATGTTGCAAATCTATGCTTCTCACTGCAGCCATGTGGTGACACAGGCACTCTTGCACCATAGTGCAAGGATATCTGTGTCATGTGCTCTTTGTTTTTCTACAGGAAGACACACCTTCCTGCACAAAAACAATGAGAAAATGCATTTTTCTCCTTCAATGTAAACATTTCAGCATGCATTGAAGATATAAAAATGTGGAGAAATTAAAACAATTCTCCTTGTTGTGCTTTCCTACACCAATTTTAGAATGGTGCAGCATTCACACACATATCGAGATTTATGATTTCTGATAAATCTAGACATGTATCTTGTTCTATGAGTATTAAGTGCAATCATGCACAACAACACTTATAGAACACCCTTTCAACACAAAGTGGTGTGCATGATGAGGTTGTATTTACATGGAATATAAAAAGTGCATAGAGTGCCTTTTCCTCTCTTTGTAAATATGAAAGAGTATCTTGCACAATAACTATGTTACAAAATGTGACATATTTCCGTTTTTAAAATTCCTTGCGAATGATAGAAGGTAAGCACAGAGTTTTTTCTGCAAAGATGTTCAAAGAAGAATGATTGAAATAATTGCGGTCCTTCAATAGCTAAAATGGGAAATATTATGAACCCCTCAAATCTCTTTTTTTGCAGGTCACATGATATCTGATTATGGTCAGATTTCAAAACTACATAGGTATAAACAGAGGGTTTTTAGAAACGTGTTTCAAATTTGTAGCTTCTTGCAGACCTCCTCATTCTGCATATTGAGACTTAGTTAAATTCACCTTCACAGTATTAGGAATAAAAAATGGTATACATTTTTTTCAGATTTTCATTCCAATCTAAATTCATATAAATTGCTTATTTTAAAATTTGGATCTGTGAAAGAAAAGGAAAAAAAATTATAACATGTAATAATACATTTTTTACAACACAGCATAATTTCCACAAAGTAATTTGTTTGCCTTTTTTGCAGTTCTCAGAATATATTAAATTTCACTAAAAATAGTGATTTCAATCGTACTCATCACTTAACAGCGGGCAAAAAAAAAACAATCACAAAGATTGTTAAAAAAACAACAACATGCCATTCTCAACAAAATACCACAAGATACAAATCACAGATATATAAATTTTTGCTTACAGCTAACAACATTTTATAAGTTTAACTTACAAAAACTGTAAATGTTGTCGCTTTAAAATATTCACTGAATCTAAGGATGAATTTTTGGAGGACGCACCACGCCCACAACGTTTTCCTTCAGTGGTGTGGACATTTTTTACTTTTCCCGAGGGGCAAACAAAGACCAATGCCACCTTGGTCACGTGCAAGATTTGCAAAAGAGTTCTGTTGCAAGGGGATCCTAACAAGAAATACTCGTACGGCACGACAAGTATGATGAAACACCGAAGGACCCTTCATCCATACAATCTTGCACGAGAAGAGTGCAAACAGATGAGAAACACTCCTGTTCTGTATCTGTAAAAAAGAATCACAAATAAATGTATATTAATGACTTTCAAATTTATACTATTCCATTACTGTACAAACATAAAAACTGACTAAGAAACTATAGCCCTGAACCACAAGTGTGACGATCGTTAAAACACTACATGCATAGTGCATACTACTTTGAAGTAGTTCATGCCCTAAAGCCTACCTCACTAAAAGACTACATGCTAACTGACTGAATGATTACAGTACTATAAGGAGAAACACTGGGTGAGTGACAGGGTGTTTGTTAGAAGTGTATGATTACTGATTGGGGAATTGAAGGTGTGAGATACAACTGTGTAGGTGATTAGAGGCCGGCATGCAGAGTGAATATGCATTTGAAGCAGTCTATGTGCTAAGGCCTGGCTCACTGCATGAGTACTTGGGAACTGATGGAATGATTAGAGTACAGCAAAGAGAGTGCCTGAGTGAATTTATAAGTGGTTGGCTTTTGACACAGTAAATGGATTAGTACTTGGTACTGAATGGGTCACTAGAGGAGTGCAAAGGGAGTGACAGGATGTTTGCTGGACTGTATGGATACTGACTAGGGAATAGAAAATGTGAAAGACAAGTGTATAGTATGTCGGAAGACTGCATGCATACTGCATAGACATTTGAAGCAATCTATGTGGTAATGTATGGTTCACAACATGAGTACTTGGAAACTGACTAAATCATCAGACTACTGCTAGGTTAGTGCCTGGGTAAAACTTTTAAATTTTCAGTTCTGGCACAGTGAAGAGAATAGTACATGGTACTGCACTTTAGTGTCAAACCCTGACTCATTTTATCAATGCATAAGCAAAGAATAGCTTCTAAAGCTACTAAAACTTGACAACATGACCGATTTTAAAACAGTTATCTGTCAGCAAATACACTATGTTACCAAATGCTTCTCTCAAAATCCTTACCCAAATGTACACAGACTCACAGTGTGATTTTAGACAAGCAGCACTATCCCTATCAGTTTACCAAAACTCATTCACGAGTCTAGAAGAGGTAATGGTACTGCACACAATCTACATATTTAAGTACAGCACATTAGTGTCAAAGCATGACTCATTTAATCAATGCATAAGCAAATACTTGCTTCTAATGCTACTAAAACTTGACAACATGACAGGTTTTAAAAGAGTTATCTGCCAAAAAATACACGATGTTACCAAATGCTTCTCTCACAGTGGTTCCCAAATGCACACAGACTCACAGTGTAATTCTAGACAACAACCACTATACCTAAGAGTTTACCAAAAATCATTCACTACTGTGGAACTGATAAGGGAACTGCACACAATCTACATATTTCAGGACTGCACTATTGTGTCAAAGCCTGACTCATTTAATCAAAGCATAAGGAAAAACTGGCTTCTAATTCTACTAAAACTTGACAACATGACAGGTTTTAAAACAATTATCTGTCAGCAAATACACGACGTTACCAAATGCTTCTCTCACAGTGGTTCCCAAATGCACACAGACTCACAGTGTGATTCTAGACAAGCAACACTATCCCTAGCAGCTTACCAAAACTCATTCACTACTGTGGAAGGGGTAAGGGGACTGCACACAATCTACATATTTCAGTACTGCACTTTACTGTCAAAGCATGAATCATTTTATCAATGCATAACCAAAGACTGGCTTCTAATGCTACAAAAACTTGACAACATGGCAGGTTTTAAAAGAGTTCTCTGTCAGCAAATACACAATGTTACCAAATGCTTCTCTCACAGTGGTTCCCAAATGCACACATACTCACTGTGTGATTCTAAACAAACAACACTATCCCTTGCACTATACCAAAACACATTTCTTCATCTAGAAGGATTACTACATTTTAATACAGAAACAATACTCATTTCACAAATTCATAAACAATGACTGGTTTCTAATTTTACCAAAATATAAAAACAGCACCGTTATCTGTCTGCAAACACATGAAAAACACAAATGCTTATCACAGAATGGTTTCTACATGCACACACACTGTCAATAAGATTGTAGAGAAAAAAAGTACTCCCTACACTTTAGCAGGAGAAATACATTAGTCTAATTAAAATCAAATTAGTCTACATACATCCCCTCACAATTAAATAACTCACCTTTCAAGTTGTTTTGTAGATTAAGAAGTATATCAGTCACACACCAGATTTTCTTTTACAGAATCTCTGCACTGTGCACCTCTCAGCAAAAACAAAGAATGGAAAAGTTTCCCTTTCATTTTCCACACATATTCATGTAAACATCAAATCACCATCCTTCACACATAAATTCAAAAGCAAACACACATTTCAATTGGTTAAACATTTCAACCCTTTCCAACTGAAATACATTTCAACCCTTCCCTCAATCTGCCTTCTGCCTGTTACCATGGAAACAGGTCATGGAACACTGCACTGAGCACACAAGTCACAAGTTCAGCACATAATGTTGCTAAACAAGACAGGAAGTGTGCTTGACTTTTCAACATATCAGCCTATCATATATAATGTTCCTTACAATCTGTTTTTGCTAACTAATAAGACTCATACCTTTAAAAAACAGAAATATACACCCTACCTTTCAGTGTAGAAAGTAGTCATACAACCAATGATTTCTTATCTTTTTTCAATTTTTTTTTCCTTGGAACAGCGCACCCAACGCGAGAGAATCCATGCACCCAACGCGATAGGATGCGCGCACCGTGCGCGCATTTGCCGTTTTTTTTTTTTTAAACGTGGCCCCAGGGTTTCCGCCTGGGACCCCTAAGCACCTCTAGAGGGTCATAGTATTTCCACTCTGCCCCCTTTATATGTTTTACACACTTATTCCCCTTGCTTCTTCAGCCTCGCTTCTACCGAGGCAGAAAATGGCCGCCAACAGTTCCTGGTTTCGAATGTAGACAGACACTCAACAGCCAATTAGCATTCAGCACGCGATCGGGAGGGTGCGCGCTTGGTTCGGGGAGGGTGCGCTCACGGTGCGGGTAGGGTCCGCAGATCCTCCCCGGCCATAGATATATATGAACTTTTAACTCTAATTTTCTCAGGAACTACTGAACAGATTTACACCATTTAAGCAAACGGCACGAGTCTGAACTGAGGACTACCTCTTTGCCAAATTTGGTGTCATTCCGTTCAGCGGTTCGGGCTGTAGCTGCGACAACAGATCCTATGGGAAATTGCATGGGGAAAACGCGTTTTGGGACCCCCCTTTTTTCTTGGCCCCCGCTTGACGAATCACCACAAAACTTTCAGGGTAGGAGCAGAGCGGAGCTGGCCAAAAGTTTGGAAAATTTCGCGAGGATTCATCAACCGGCGCCAGACTTATTGGGAATAGAATGTTGCGGATTTCTTATGGAAAATAGGTCCTAACTATAACTATCTACTGGCGACTGCCAGTAGATAATATATATATATATATGTCAGAATTCCTTCCACCACTTCCTCAGACTCCCAAGAATCCTCGGCAAAGGATCACAGCACCACGATCGGCAATTAAAAAAAGAATGCTTTATTCCTCACAAGATGTCACAAGGTATCATAGACGGTAAGGACGGTCTACGCGTTTCGGCTCCCAGCCTTCTACTGGACCATAGAGTCCTGGAGCCCAGAATGTCATTTTTAAAGTGCCAGTGCAAATACTATTAAAGAAGACAGTGAAGACAGACTAGACATAAAGTGCATCAGTAGATTTCAAAATTAACATTTTTTTGTTTTTCATATTGATCCATATTTTCAACAGAGTAACAACCATAGTGATGTACTAATATGGCTTAACGGAATTCCACCAAATTTGGCAAAGAGGTATTCCTCAGTTCAGACTCATGCCTTTTGCATAAATGGTGTAAATCCGTTCAGTAGTTCCTGAGAAAATTAGAGTTAAAAACACATATATATGTATGGCCTCGGAGGATTCGTGCACCCTATGCGCACCCAGCACGCACCCTCTGCGAACCGTGCACGCACCCTTCTGATCACGCGCTGAATGCTAATTGGCTGTGAAGTGTCTGTCAACATTCGAAACCAGGAACTGTTGGCAGCCATTTTGTGCCTCGGTAGAAGTGAGGCTGAGGAAGTAAGGGAAATAAGTGTGTGAAAGATGTAAAGGGGGAAGGGTAGAAATACTCTGACCCTCTAGTGTTGCTTAGGGGGTCCCAGAAGAACCCCCAGGGTCCCCCTTTTTTGGTGCGCGGATCCGGCCATAAAAATGAAGCGCGGGCTTCCGCGCTTCCTTAATAATTAGCCCCCGGGGGCCAAATCCCGGGGACAAAATCTGTAAAAATGAATGGGAGGCACAGGGGGGCCCCCAGCCCCGGGGACCGCTGCCCCCAGGGGCAAAAAAATAAATAGGGAGGGGGGCTGAACAGCCCCCCCAAGCCCCGGGGACCACCACCCCCGGGGCTTTATTTATCGAGGGAGGGGGCTGCATGGCCCCCCTCCTGGAGCCCTCAAGGGCCTTGGGGACCACCACCCCCCAGGGCCGGCTCCTGCAGTGTCCTGGGGTGCCCACCCCAGGACACTGTTGTTTGCTATGAGAGGGCCCTCCCATAGCAAACTTTGTTTGGATTTTGAAAGAGAGAGCAGGGAATCCTGGTCTCTCTTTCAAAATCCAAACGATATTGGTTTTCCACACGGGGAGCTGCATGTCAGCTCCTGAAGGACGCGGGGAGTCGGCTGGGACCGTGGGGGCGTTGGAGCTCCCCCCACGGTCCCCAACGTGTTTTAATAAGCCCCGGGGGATGGGGTCACCGGGGATAATAAAAATTTGTGATAGGGGCTATTTATTTTTTTATGGTAAAATTAGGAGACGCGCATCCTAACGCGTTGGGTGCACGATTTCTCTCGCTTAGGGTGCGCAGTTACTAACGCGTTGGGTGCGCGACTCCACGGGAAAAAAGTTGAAATTTTTTGGAGATAAACATCAAGCTTAAGTACTTTGTTCTTGAGTGGCTCTAAAAAGAGCGTTTGTGTTCATTAAGAGTTTTTGGTACTTATAAGTAAGTACCTATACAGAGTCTAAGGTTGTTGAGGAAGACTCTGTTTCCTTCATCAGTATAGTGTACTCCATCTCTCCTATACATCTCTTGCATATGAAAGAGCAGATTGTTATTGTAAATGGACCCCATTCTATAGTCTCGGAGAAAAGCAGAAACAGATTTATTCACATGTTTCCTAGCTTTCTCAATCTGTGGACAAAAATGATTGGACCAGTTCCATTTATGTCTTTGGCATATGTTAGAATACACAAAGGCAGTTTTGAGAAAAAGTGAAATCAATTCTGCAAAGGTGTCCTTCATAAGCATTTCCAGACCTACCCCAGTCAAAGTGCCTAGGTCATTGCCACCACAGTGCACTATTATGAGGTCAGGGTGTTGGATATGCATAAAGGATTTTACCAATGGCATCAATTGGTGCCACTTTAACCCTCTCTGTCCAATCCATTTAATTTCTACATTTGGCAAACCTAGGTCTTTGTGAATGCCTTTGTTTTCTGCTTACCTTTGGCTCCAGAAAATATAGCTGTGTCCCACAATCCACACTCTAAGCATCTTGAAGGGAGGTCTGGATGCACTCAGATGGTCTCTGTAAATTAAATGGCAGTTTGAAAAGTAAGATTTTTCTAAAATGGTGGCTAAGATGCAGTTTTGAAAAAATAAAAGAAATGATTGGTTGTTTGACAACCTTCTACACTGAAAACTAGGGTGCATGTTTCTGTTTTTTAAACGAATGAATCTTATTGGTTAACAAAAACTGATTGAAAGGAACATTATATATGATAAGCTGATATGTTTAAAAGTCAAGCACACTTGCTGCTTTGATTAGCAACATTGTGTGCTGAACTTGTGACCTGTGTGCTCAGTTAAGTGTTCCATGACCTGTTTCTATGGTAACAGGCAGAAGGCAGATTGGGGGTAGGGTTCACATTTATGTCATTTGGAAAGGGTTGAAATGTTTAACCAATAGAAATGTGTGAATTAATGTGGGAAGGAATGTGATTTGATGTTTACATGTATATATGTGTGCAAAATGAGAGGGAAACTTTAGAGATAAGTTATAGATAGGAATTAGCATTTAAAAAACCTTTGAAATTCACTTAAACAACCATAGGTTTCAGGTATGTTATAGTTAGGAATTAGCATTTAAAAAACTTTGAAATTCACTGAAAAAACCATAGGTTTCAGAGACGTTATAGCTAGGAATTAGCATTTTAAAAAGACCTTAGAAATTCAGTGAATTTCAAAGGTTTTTTAAATGCTAATTCCTAACTATAACTTCTCTGAAAGCTATGTTTTTTCAGTGAATACATATATGTATACAATCCACAAATATCGGTGCAATAAATCGGGCTGTCGTGGGCGGTCCGAGGTAGGATACCGATACTCCTTATAATGCACTCCACAACTCTCCACCAATCCAGGAAGAAACTCGGACGCTCAGAATGCTGCAAATAATTTTAATGGCAGGGTAAAAAACGACGCGTTTCAGCTTTATGCCTCGTTCACGCTCCGTGAACAAGGCATAAAGCTGAAACGCTTCGTTTTTTACCCTGCCCTTAAAATTATTTGCAGCATTTTCAGCGTCCGAGTTTCTTCATGGATTGGTGGAGAGTTGTGGAGTGCATACATATATGTATATATATATACAAAATATTTATATTAGTCCATTTGTTTATACATTTTTTATATCACTTACTATTCTGTCCCTATATTTATCTTTTCATCCTCGTACACATTACACCATTTTTAGTTCTTCACAAATGAATACAAAATATATGCCTCATATTTAATACAAATTATATTCTCATGTCCGACATAGTTTATGTTAATCGACTTAATTTATATAGAGATGAAAAATCCAACTCATAAAATGTTTTGGCTTCTTAGAGGTAGCCAATACTGCTGGCCATACCTTTCATGCATGGAGGGGTAATGCATAATTCTTATTCATAACAGCCATTGTACTTTTAGTGCTGCAGAATCACAAGATTTTATAAAACCACTTATTCACCTCTGAAATGAACCTCAAACTAATCTAGCTGGTATTGTCACTACTTTCAGGTGATTTTTCATTGAATCCATTTCAGATGAGGTGACGAAACAATGGGCACGTTTTCGCATAAAAGACTCTAACCTGTACCAGCCTTATGTATTTGCCATTTAAAACTTTGCTGAAAATGCTTTGACTGTAAATATCTCACTCCCCCCTCTCACCATAAGTTTTAGACCTTACAAAAACGTTTATGGCCATCCACGGTAAATTCAGCCCTGCTATTGGTGTATGCTATTACCAGGGCCACCGGAATTATGTAATTCCACAACCACATATTTTTCTCATAATTATGATGTTGCCACATTTGCCACATAATCCATCGTCTGCTGCATAATCTGAAGATTTGAACAAAAAATATTGTTTCTAGCTCAGATGAATCAAACGTTACTAAAAACATGGCAACGTGGAATTGTGCACAGTGGATGGTCCTTTCCAAAAGTTAAGAGGTCATGTTTCGGTTCCTTTTTTCTATATGTTGTTGTTAAGCTGGTACTAATGGGGTGGATGCTTTGCCCAGACAATATTACCATGTGCAAAAACTACAAAATAATGAAGTAATAGTGTCAAGAAATATGCAGCATTATGCTACATAATTTGCCTTTTCTAGCCGCATAATTTAGTACACCCTAGCACATAATTAGGTGCTCCCATGCTGCATACTTCCAGTGGCCCTGGCTATTACTCTCATACCATGACTGTGTCTATATTCATTATAAGCACCATCCAATTTAATTTAATTTTATTTATATGAAAGAGGGTAACATCAATGCCAAGTGCCGGAACATTGGCCTCACACCAAAGTGGTGTAGATGAAGCAGGGGTAACAAGCTCATTGATGTGTACTGCAGGTCTGGACCTCACACTGATATTGGTATCACTGAAGCCGGGGTAACCTCAAAGGCAGTGATGAACGCATGTGTATGGGAGTCACTGTGACACTGATGCCACTGAGTTTGGGTCTCAAGTGGCTACAGCAACAGTGAAGCTCACAGGCTCTCATGCAGGCGTCAGGCTAAACACCAAAAACATCTGGCTATCTTAAGCAGTGCATACAGGTTTACGATCTCTACAGATCACCACCAGCCATCTTCCTTATAACAACACGCTGGCAATGCTGAAACTGGGATACTAGACTGAAATAGAGCAGGTCCTCTACACACAGCTGTCCCACCACAGGTCTGTGGCAACAAGCAGCAGGGCATCCAGCGCTCTCAGTTTGTTTAATTGGCTTCCGGACAACTATCTGGCCAACAAGATGCTGGGTCCAAGGACCTTTTCTCTCTAAAGCTCGACAGAACAAGGGAAGCAGGGGTTGAGCAGGCATCCCATCTTTGGATAATCAGATAAGGCCCAGTAAGCCATATGGCAACATGATGCAGGCAGATATGCTGTTTAAAGAGTGAAAGGATACCAAAAGGGGAAGAAAGGGAATTGGTAACATAAACAGTGGTCATTAACCATTTTATTTATTTATTTATTAAATGCAGAAATACCACCTTCTGCTAAATAAATACTTACCATGAATGAATAAAGAAGAGTAAGACCAATAAATGCTAGCAACCTAAGCAGAAACTACCTAAACTTTAAAAGACCCAGATTCCACCCTACTCCTGCTAGATCAAAGGAAACCAAAATTTTGAGCAGGAGTTTTCGCCCCAAGCCCCTCTCAAGCTCTCATACGCTTTCAAAGGTGAACGAGCACCAGTCGGATGAGCCCTAATCTGGTTGTGATTCAAACCCCCACTCAGACTGGCACCCTACACATGCAAGGGAGATAGACAAATGGCTTGGTAGGTTGCTTCCAAGACATTGCAATAGGGAATCAACCTAACTTTAGTTACCATGCTGTTGTCACCCCTTAATGTGATCTAAGTACTTTTCTAGAGTCCTATAGATACTTTTTTTCTAGTTTACATACGGAGGCAGCCTCCTGACTCTCTAAAGTTTCCCCCAGAACAACTTGACAGAGTTCACCCTATCATGGTAAGCGGCGTTAGGACCTGGTGCCATAGTGTATCCGTGTCACACCTGTTCTTGTGACTCTTTGGCCGAGGGCAGGGGAGACAGACAATTGGTTCGGGATGCACCTGCTTTTGCCTGTCCTGCAAGTTGCGAGGCAAGAAATCAGGAATTAGGTGTGTGATCGTTGGTATGGCGTGGGTGGCTATTTAGAATGGGCCCAACCAGGCCTCCCCCATTCACTTCGCCATTGCAATTATTATTATTATTATTATTCTGAGTTTTATATAGCGCCTGGTTACCAATAGGCATCCCAGCGCTTGCCGGCACATAACACTACTACAAGAATGCAGGGATTACACGATAAACAGAAAAGTTTTTAAACGTTTACGGAACCGAAGAAGACTAGCTTCCGAGCGCAGTTGTAGGGGCAATGAATTCCACAAAGAGGCCACATTTATTGAAAACCTTCTGCCACCGGTTCTAGCCTTTTTCACCCTGCCAACCTGAAGGAGATGTTGATGGTCAGAGCGGAGAGAACGAGGGGCCTTGTAAGGCTGGACCATCTCCTCCAAAATAGGTGGACCTACCCCATGCAGAACTTTGTGGGCGATGCAAAGTGACTTGAATTTCACCCTGTCCCTCACCGGGAGCCAGTGCAGTGCCCTCAACGCCGGGCGAGCAGATTGACGCCTAGGGAGACCCGTCAGAAGCCTAGCAGCCGCGTTCTGCACTTGCTGTAGTTTATTCAGGGTAGATTCGGGAGCACCCAGGAAAAGCGCATTGCTGAAATCCAGCCGCGAGATGATAAGTCCCTGGATGAGAAGCCTACGAGTGGCTACTGGGAGCAGAGGCAGAATCTTCTGGGCTGAGCGGAGCAGGCCAAAGCACACGCCAGCAGTCTTTTTGGCATGGGTTTTAAAAGATAGGTCCTGCTCCAGCCATACCCCCAGGCTCTTGATCTCCAGCTTGGGGGGGGGTACCGGTCCCAGACAGTCTGGCCAGCTGCTGGGGGACAGAGATGGAGAAGAGTTCCCCAGCAGCATCAATTCCGTCTTGGAGCCATTTAACTTTAGGGCTGAGCTGCACATCCACGTGTAGATCTTTTCAAGACACGTGTGCAGCCGGTCGGGATGGTGCGCCGACTGGGAAAGGCCTACCACCAGCTGAGTATCATCAGCATAACTGATGATTTTAATACCCAGCGGCAGTACCACACTCTCCAGGGGGGCCATGTAAACGTTAAATAAGGTAGGGCTCAATGAAGAGCCCTGTGGCACACCACACTGGAGAGGGGATGAAGATGATTTTTCCTGGCCTTCCCATACCTCAAATGAGCGACCTTCCAGGAAGGAAGCGAACCATTTGAGGGCCAAACCCGTGATCCCCACCCCCGACAGCCGTTGGAGAAGCACCTGATGGTCCACGGTGTCAAAAGCAGCGCTGAGATCCAGGAGGATCACTGCCACTGAACCTCCCGAATCCAGCATGCTCCTCGCATTCTCCACGACCGCCAGCAGGGCGGTGTCAGTCCCCTGACCGGGGCGAAAACCCGTTTGGGAGTCGCCCAGAAGGGAATTGGTTTCCAAAAAGTCCGAAAGGCGGCTGTTCACCAGCTTCTCAGCCATCTTACTGATACCCGGCAGCAAGGAGATAGGCCGAAAGTTAGCGAGATCGGCGGGATCAAGGTTAGGTTTTTTCAAAAGGGCCTTAACCACCGCCCCTTTCCAACTGGGGGGAACTACCCCCTGGACGAGAGACAGGTTTATCAGATCCGTCACAGGGCCACCAATTGTAGATGACACCTGTTTGAGATATTTAATAGGTACTGGGTCTTTCGGGGAGCCGCTCTTCATAGACCCCAGAACCGCCAAAACTTCCTCCTTAGTGACCGGACCAAGGGAGGCCAGCTCCACTGATTGCAACTTAAGTTGGGAGGTGGAATTATCCTCCAAGGAAGAGACCTCACCTGGCCGGGGAAGGGAGGCCAATATATTGTCAATTTTGCTTTTAAAAAACGAGGCCAGTTCTATACATTTTTTGCGAGGGTCCTCGTGGAAAACCTGAGGATCGGGGGCATTCAGTAGCTCCTTAATAACCCTGAATGACTCTTTAGAAGAGTTGGCCGCCGAGCCTATACGCTCTTCAAAGAATCCTGATTTTGCCACCCGAATAGCGGATTTATACCTGCTCAGGGCCGCACGATATTCTTTACGACTCGCCTCACTCCAGTCTCTCCTCCAGGACCGCTCTAGCCTCTTGCATCCCTTCCTCAGGGTTCTCAGTTCTGGCGAATACCAAGGTGCAGAGCCCATTCTCTTCCCCCTCGTAAGTTGTTTCTTTTTGGGTAGGAGAGTGTCCAAAGAATCCACGAGCCAGGTATGAAGATTCGCATCAGCAACTATTGGGTTAGCTCCCAGAGGGGGCTGCGTGGCCTCCAGGTGTGCCACCCAGGTGTCAACTGGGAGCCTCGACCAGGCTCTCTCCGGGGTGTGAACCCGTGAGACCACCGCAGTTGGGCTATCGAATTGCCATGTCGCGGACACCAAAAAGTGGTCTGTCCAAGGCAGGGCAAGAGCCGGAGATGAAATAAGATGGTCCAAGTTGGAAAGTATGGGATCAAGCAGGTGGCCCTTCTCATGGGTCATGCCCGAGTTGGCCAGATTAATTCCGAAAGATTTAAGATCATCGAGCAAATCGACTCCCGCGGCATTGGTGGGGTCCTCAAGATGGATATTAAAATCCCAGAGGACAACAAAGTTGGCAGTTGAAGAGGCAAGGAGTGCAGTAGTTTCAAGAAGAGAATTAGGGAAGCTACCCAAGGGTCCAGGAGGGCGGTAAATCAACAAACCTACCAAAGACACTGTAGGTGACAACCGAAGGGAGAACTGTAAGCTCTCACAATCAGTCACCCCTCCATTCTGAATCTTACAAGCAAGCGTGTCTCTGTAGAGAACTGCAATTCCTCCTCCCCTCCCTTTAGGTCTATCAAGATGGACCATGTGAAAGCCCGGGGGGAGTGCTCTGACCATGTCAGGACCAGAGCTGGGGGAGAGCCAGGTCTCAGTAAGATACAACACATCCAACTCGTGGTCTAGGATAAGTGAGTTAATTTCAATGGCATGGCTCGGCAAGGACCGGCAATTTAATAAAGCCATGGAAAAAACAGATTTCACAGCCACTGAATTGTGGCCGGAGGGGCAGGCTCTACACGGTAAAAACGGAATAGTTCCCATCTGTGCAAAGCTACAACTAATAGGGTGGGGCGGACGCAAAGTCAATAGGGCGTCCCTCCCATATCGAAGCCTAGTAGTAAATGGCGCCACAGAGTCGGGCATGATGGCAGGCCCTAGGCCCGTCTGGGCCCGGACGGGCCCAGACGGGCTTGACTCTGGCGAAACTCCGGCGATAGTCCGGCGATGACGCTGCGTGATGACGCTGCGCGTCAGCATGGCTGGCTTTATGTTCGCCGAGCGCGGGACACTAGGGACACTAGAGCGCTACCTGCGCCTCCTGCAATGTCCCCCCTCCCAAGATGGCCACCAACACGAGACAGTGGGCAGGGACCCGCTAAAACGCGGTGCGTTGACCAAATTTAGGTGAAAGTAAGGTGGCAGCAATGCGGGTATGCGAGTGGCTCAAAATTAAAAACAGGGGAAAAACGAGTAACTAAGATTAAAATAAAAGACAAAAACGGGACGTTTTTAAAAAAAATGAATTACAGCAGCAGCCAGCATCAGAATAGCGGTGAGTGCGAGGCTATCCTAACGCTAATGGTCAAGATGTTAAGGGTGCTCACCTGAGATTTGCCTGGCTTTATGCTCGCCGAGCGCGGGACACTAGGGACACTAGAGCGCTACCTGCGCCTCCTGCAATGTCCCCCCTCCCAAGATGGCCACCAACACGAGACAGTGGGCAGGGACCCGCTAAAATGCGGTGCGTTGACCAAATTTAGGTGAAAGTAAGGTGGCAGCAATGCGGGTATGCGAGTGGCTCAAAATTAAAAACAGGGGAAAAACGAGTAACTAAGATTAAAATAAAAGACAAAAACGGGACGTTTTTAAAAAAAATGAATTACAGCAGTAGCCAGCATCAGAATAGCGGTGAGTGCGAGGCTATCCTAACGCTAATGGTCAAGATGTTAAGGGTGCTCACCTGAGATTTGCCTGGCTTTATGCTCGCCGAGCGCGGGACACTAGGGACACTAGAGCGCTACCTGCGCCTCCTGCAATGTCCCCCCTCCCAAGATGGCCACCAACACGAGACAGTGGGCAGGGACCCGCTAAAACGCGGTGCGTTGACCAAATTTAGGTGAAAGTAAGGTGGCAGCAATGCGGGTATGCGAGTGGCTCAAAATTAAAAACAGGGGAAAAACGAGTAACTAAGATTAAAATAAAAGACAAAAACGGGACGGCAATGACGGCGCCGAAATAAAGCCATGGTTGGGGTTGCAGACAGCACAGACCCCAACCCGATGGAGCATCGAGCCCCTTCCAGTCTGCCCACCTCTGTCCCTGGTTGAGTAATTCAAGCACTGTAGTGCCTGAAATTCAGCCAGCGTTGATCACTGCAATTGCGGTAAAATTGCCAAATCTGAGATGCGCCCACTGCAGCATCAGCCCCAACCACCTCTCCTTATTAGATTCTTGTGCTGACACAAGAGGCCTACCCAGCCCTGCAACAGAGTAATAATTGCCCTGACTTGTGATCCCGTGGCCCTAAGCCATCGTGCCTAGTTGCTATAGCCCACATGTGGTACAATATCTTCCTGGCCAGTGGTGGTTGTTGCTCCTGGCCACTGGGCACTATGGTGGTCAGTTTTCCTGCAGGTCTCTTTGAGGACTGGAGACAGGGCATCAACTCAGGGTCAGGAAATGGATTTGTCCCACTGTGGTAAGAAAAGGTGTTTTCTCTTGGGGGCTGTTTTTAAAAAGCTCTAGACATTTTGTGATTTATGCAGATCTTCTTGCTTGTGAGTGTTATTTTTCACACCTGTGACTTTATTCTATTTGATTTATTGATTGACATATTGGAAAGGCCACAGATTCTGGAAGGAAAGGTCATGTAGGCAAAAGCAAGTGACAGGGCCCTGAGGTACCCAATTGCTTTCGCTGGTACTGGCTAGATTGGAGAATGAGGGTGGGTCCACCAGTTCTGAATCTGAATCAGAGCCAGAGCAGAATGTTCAAGTGGTTAGCTGTCCCATGTGTTCCAATGTATCACCATAGGCTGCCTTTCTGCCTGTTAATAAAGGCTCAGGAAACAGGCAGTGCAGGGTTGCATGACTGATGGACAGGGTCCTTCTGAGCAGGGGTCTTCACAGCAAATAGTTCATACTGGTGAACTGGAAACTGAAAGCAACACTTCAGGAGAAGTTCCTTTATTGGTGAGGCCTCACCCATGCAGATGGCACCAGATGAAGGTCCAGCAGCATCTGTGGGTATCCCAATTACTTCTGAGTGGGTGAGCCCGAAGAGGACGTTCGTGCCATTGGCATGATTAGCCAGTCTTTAATGGAGGCCTTGTCATGACCACAAAAGCCAGGCTTTTGGAACAGACTCGGTTACTGGGGACTCCACCCCGTCCCCTAGCGACATTCAGAAAACTGCTGCAACCTCATCACCCCAGCAAGACTCATCACTCCCAGGCTGCAGTAAAGACATTCCAGACAATGGATGAGAGGTGTTAACCTCAGTCACCCAATTACTCTCCCAGTTAGCAGTCAATGCAGATAAATCCACTGCTAGCTCTTACCTAACCTCCCTATGTGCCCATCGAGCACAGTCTTAACTGCTATCGTGGTTTTGAAGCAACAAGTAGAGGCAATTATGGCTGATCATGAGAAAGGGAGGGAAGGGTCCCAGGGTAAGAAGTGTGAAGAGAACAAAGCATCTGGACATAAGGACCCTCACTCTACAGCTACTTCAAGTAAAAAAGAGGAGAAAGTACGAGGTAGTGGCTCTAAATGCCATTGGTGGACAGACCCTCCTGTCTAAACCTGCCAGCAGATGTCAAAGAGAAGATTTGGAAGGGTGACGTTGTGGATGTGTTTTCACTTATACATGTGAAAAGGAGGGCATTAGACGCAAAGGAGAATGAAGGGAAAGAGTCCACGAAGGACAAAAGGCCTTTCTATGCAAATGAGATTCTTAAGGCTCACTATGTTTACAGGGGTACCCATTGGCTTGACTATGACCATGATTTTAGATGGGCCGAAGTCAAAGATCCTGAAGTCAAGTGGGAACAGACTGAAGTGAAGGTATGGCTAGAGAATTTCAATAATAAGAATCCTCTCCTTCGCAACGTTCCACTAGGAACCAAAAATCATTCTGCTGGACAGGAAAGTGTGCACTCGCCCAGCAGGTCATACAAATTCAAAAAGTTCCTTCCACGCCTTGCATTCCCAAACATTAAAACATCTAAAGAAAAAGGCAAAGATCCGATTAAATTTTCAAACTAGCCAGGTTTTGCCCACACCTGTGCTTGTCGATAAGCTGCTGCCCTGGCTTAATATGTACCCTAATCCTAATGGCCAGGCATCGCAGATGTTGTATTTTGTTTTTTACTTTGGTTTCAGTGTCCCAGCCCAAGATATTGTGCCTATTACTCTCTGTGACAATCAAATGTCAATGCAGACTCATGCAGGTGTGGTAGCAGAGAAGTTCTTTAAGGAAAGCTCTTTGGTAGAATCACAGGCCCGTTTCCCACACCACCCTTTGATGCATTTGTATGCTTTCTACTGGGAATAGTCCCCAAGTAAGAGCAGGGCCAGTTCAGACTAATACATACCCTCTCCACCACAAAAGGGGCATCGGTCAATGATGCAGTAGATCCTTAGGCCTCTTCAGTAAGTTATTCAACTGTTGATGAAGCTTTGGTAAGGTTAAGGAAGTTAGGTTCTGGAACACTGCTGACCAAAACTGATATTGAATCTGAATTTAGACTTCTCCGAGCCTGTCAGTCAACACAGGAATGTGACCTTACACCAGCTGCAGGGTTTGGTTGGTCAGCTCAGGTTTGCCCTTCTGACCGTTCTCCAGATCCATGGTTCACACTGTAGCACCATCACGCTAGAGACTTGTAGAGGTCAGAGAGGACTTAAGGATTTGGTGTAGTTTTCTGACATAATTGAACGGTTTGTTGGTGTGGCCCACCCCACCAATATCCAATCAGATGCTGTATTTGTTTATAGACTCAGCGGTTTTGGGGCAATATTGGGCTCTCAGTGGCATAGGGGATATTGGCCACATTCTTGCATCAGTGAGTTGTAGCTAAACAGATTGTCTTTCTGGAACTGTTCCCTATTGTTGTGGCTGTAACCATCTGGTCTGATGTGTTCAAGACCAGGAGTGCTATCTTCTGGTCTGAAAACAAGGCTGTAGTTAAAGCCATTAACAGACAGGGGCCCTTTTGCAGGTTTTCATAAATATCTTGTCCTGCTGTGCCTGCAACTCAATGTACTATTTAAAGCTGACACATTATTTCTATGGTGCCTTCAGAGTGGGTGAATTGGTGGGGAACTCCAAACAAGACCGTGTAGACAGCTTTCAGTTCTCACACACACAAATTGACCAGGGCAAATTGGTCATTAGGCGGAGGAAGTCCAAAACTGATCAGGTTGGAAGGGGGGCTATTATTGAACTATGGATGGTACTCCCCCATCTCCCCTGGTGCTTCAATTTGCCTGGTTGCCCACATGAGTGCCTATCTGTATTTGCATCCAGGTTTGGGAGTACCTGCATGTTTATTCATGTGAATTCTGAGTGTCTGTTGTGTTATCAGTTCTCGGCTGTCTTGGCCACAGCTATTAGGTCCGCTGGGATGCACCCTTTGATGTAATTCTCTCACTCATTCAGAATAGACGCTGCAGCTTTTTCAGCCAGGAAGGAGCCTCACACCATGAAGTCAAACGCCTCTCTCAGGGAGTGAAGGCAAGGCAGATTGATTCCAGAGGTAACACACTTAGCAAGGAAACAAGGCAAGATACTACCAGGCTACTCAAAGAATAACTGGGGCCACTAAACAACACAGGACAGGTATGATCAAAGTAAGGGGTGTACTGGTATATGAACAAGAGGTCTCTTGGTAGCTTAGGGAAAGTTCTTCGGACTGACACCAGCAGATTGTTCTTAGCAATAGTCCTACTGAGAAGTCATAGTGGTGGTTACAGTATAGAGACTGTTGTACTCTGTGCAAGGTGGACCGAGGCTGACAACAACACTAAGACAGGTAAGAATCCAAAGGACCTAGGCACAACAATCCTGATCAGAATGGAGGCCAAACACGAGGTCACACCGTAAACAGATATGGACTGCAACAGACAGTGGGTCAAATTTGGAGTGACTCAGAGTTTAAAGAATAATCAGAATACAGGACAGACAAGACAGCAATCAGACAAGGAGAAAAACAAGACAAGGAATTATGAACAGGGCTTCAGACATTCGGAACAGAAATGCAGGAATCAAGAGCATGCTATACCCAACAGGCACTGGAACAAGTAATGCCCTGTTGGTAAAGGGAACTGGAACTAAGATTCAGAACAAGGAACTTGAGGATGTACCTGCAGGGCCTGGAACAAGTAATGCCCTGTTAGTAAATGGAAACTGAAACTAGGACTCAGTACAAGTAATTCAAGAATGTACCCAACAGGCACTGCAACAAGTGATACCCTGCCTGGTAAATGGAATAACATAGGAATACAGAACAAGGACAGGCTAGTGAATCAGAACAAGGAATCAAAGGGAACCGCTGGCAACTCAGTGAATACGTGGTCAGAAGCCCAACAGAGAAAATAAAGAAATCAGGACATCAGACTAGAAAGGGTTGGCAAAAAAGGGTTGTGAGCGCCGCTTGAGCACCAGCGCAAGCCCACAGTGAGTTGGTGGTTGTGGTTTATGACGTGTCGCAACATTAACAACACACACAGCGCATATCAGCACCAGCAAGCAGCATTCCCTGTGGGGTTTCCTGGCAACTTGCAATGCCGCTGAAGCCTACAAGTTTGTTTATATAGTGACACACACACTCATCAAGTGGTTTCAGTTTGTCTAGACTGTTATATGGTGACGCGCTTACCTTTAATGTAAAGATTGTGACACTTTCTCTTGGGCAAGAGGTAAAATGAGTGTGTGCTGTTCTATGGTGACAAGCACACCTTTTTTTTTAATTACTGTTTGATAGTGCTCAGTTTTGGAGTCAACAGAGAAGCATGGTGATGTGCACACCATTTTTGTATCAATATTTGATATAATGTGCATTGTATGATTAACAGAGCCTGGTTGCGCACACCATTGCTTAGTTGTTAACATTGTCAATGTGCATTATTTAGTGTGTATATTGAGTGTCCAGGTTTATATTCGGCAGGTCTACACTTGGCACGTACTTCATTTTTACAGCAACGTTTTGGGAGCATATTACAGAAATGACAGATAATCTGGCTGTTCCTACACCATTTTTGGCTAATCCTGTGGATCCTGCAGTTCCGTAGGAGGAATGGATTGATGGGTTCAAAATATACATGTTGACTGCTGGTAATGAAAGTAGGGCGGATGAGAGGAAACAAGCTATTTTGTTACATTCATTAGGTAAAGAAGGTTTGAGGATTTATCATACTTTACCAGATATTCCCTCTCAGGAAGAAGGGGATAGTGTGTAGTTGTATGCAAAAACTATGAAAAAACTCAATTTGTACTTTGGTTACAAAATTAATGTTATTCTGGAGCACTACAAGTTTTTCTCGCATGTACAAAAAAGTGATGGAACTATTGATACGTTTGTGACTGCGCTGAGAGCATTAATGGTGAATTGTGCTTTCACTGGAAATCAGGATGATTATATTAGTGACAAGTTAATGATGCACACGTTGAATGTTGCAATTCAAAAAAAGTTATGGATTGCTCACAATCCTACATTATTAGTAGCTTTAGACATTGCCAGAGGTGAAGAATGAACTAACAAATATGTTAAAGTAGTTAATGAGGATAAAGTGAAGGATGACAGTGGTCATGATGACTCTCAGGTTAATGTAGTGAAAGGCAAATCTAGAAGTGAGAAGCCCTCTAGTGAAAACAAATCTAGAAGTGAGAAACCATCTAGTGAGAGAACTGACAATCCTAAAGAGAGATGTTGGGGTACACAAAGTAGTGTATATGTAATATTCGGTAGTGTGAATCATTGGGCCAATGACAAGTCATGCTCTGCCAGAAATGTACCTGTTTACATTGCAAGAAAGTGGGTCACTATGCATGGGTTTGTAAAGGGTCAGAATTTAGGTTTGTAGTGGTAGTTAGTGATACCAACGCAGATTATAGCAGTGAGGAATTGTATGTTGATCAGATCTTATGTGTGTTTAATGAGGATTCTGGGAAAGGTCCCATTGATTTTGATGAACAGTTAGTGTTATCACCAGTCGTCGATCCTGACAAGGATAGACTATTGAGTGTGAGAGATCCCAAATGTGTGATTGAAATTGATGGTAATACCTTTTCAATGCCGGTGGATTTGCGAACCAGGTATACCATAATTTCTGAAGACAATTTTTGAAAGTGTGATGCTTTCAAAGAAAAATTAGTGCATAAACCTGTTGTTAAATTGAAGTCAAATAGTTGTGAATCGGTGGATGTTACTAGGATTCTTCATTGCTGTGATCTCATAAAAAACAAAGACATTTCTGGGAGAATATACATAGCTTAGAAAGGGGAATCTTTGTTTGGCCTCATTCATCAAACAGAGTTGCACCCAGGTGCACCCAAACAGGTTGTTCTTGTGGGTGCTCCCAAGAAAAGGATATTGTCCAAGCATTTCCAGTAGTGTTTACCGATAAATTGGGCAAGTTAAAAGGATTCAAACATCAAATAGTGGCAACCTAAAGCCAACAAAGTGCGAAATTTGTATTGCCAGTGAGGGATGATTTTAAAGCTGAGATTAAAAAGCTAGTTGATGCTGACATCCATTGTGCTGGTTAAGAAACGGGATCAATCTATTAGGTTATGTGTTGATCTTCGTGATTCAAATAATGCTATTTGGATAGATAGGTATCCCTTGCCCAACATAAATGAAATGATTGCTACCATTGGTAAAAATAAATGTTTTCCAACAATTGATTCATCAGCAGTTTATCACCAGATCGAGTTGCCTGATGCCTCTAACCATTTAACATCTATTATCATGCTGATTGGTGCATATAGATTTTAATGGATGCCATTTGGTTTCCCATCTGCCTCGTCATTCTTTCAGAGACTGATGCAGAGGACATGTCTGGTGTACGTTATTTGCAGGACAATATTTAAATTTGTGGTAAAGATGAACAAGACCATCATTTAAAGTTAAGAGGTGTGTTGGAAAGGCTCTGATGTAATGAACTAACAGTCAAACAAGAAAAGTGCAGATTGAAAGTTGAAAGTTGGATCATACTATTGATGAAAATTGTGTTAGACCCCATGAAAAGTTGGTGAATAATATTGTCAACACCATGATACCTGATAACAAGGATGATATGAAATCCTTCTTAGGGACAATTTAGTTTTAAGCCACGTTTGTTGCAAACTTTGTGGTTAAGACTAAGTGTATGAGGTGTTTGCTTAAAAAGTCTTGCAAATTTGAGTGGGATGTCAAAAAGAGTTAGGCATGATTAAATGGGAAATTGCCAGTGTACACTATTTGAGTAGTTTTGACATAACATATAAAAATATAATTTCAACTATGCCAGTGTTTATGGCCTAGGGGCAGTGCTGTCACAAATACAAAATGGTGAAGAAGTTGTCATAGCATTTGCTTCATGTACATTGTCTGATGCGGAACAATGTTATTCTGTTATTGAAAGGGAGGCTCTAGCAGTTTTTTGGGCTGCCAGACACTTCAGAACATTTGTAAGGGGCATACCCTTTGTAATCAGAACTGATCATAAGCCACTTGTTGATGTCTTTTCTTTTAAGGGATCAGGCATTATGTCATCGAGAATTGCTAGATGGGTGGCAAATTTACAGGAATATAATTTCACCATGCAATCTAGAGCTAGATACAAGACATTGCCAGAATCTGGCATGTATTCTGGAGATGAATTTTAGCAATTTGGATGGATCACATCTATGGAGTGCTTTGATTAAAAGTCTGTTACGAAGAAAGTGTGGTTGGATGCTGTGAATAATGACGAGGAGCTGACAAAGTTTTGCACATTCATTAGGGAGAGTTGGCCTGCTGATGTGTCAGGTGTAAAGAACTATGTGCAGGTCAAATATGAATTGTGTGCTGATGCGTGGGCCTGAGAAGAGGTGGTAAGCTTATTCCCCCCGTTATATTGAGAGGTAAGATTGTGGCCACCAGGGTCGACTAGGTAGAAGTAAGAAAAAAGCAGGTTACGGGAATTGCTTTGGTGGCCAGGCATGGATAAAGATGTTGACAGTGTTGTGAAGGACTGTGAGTTGTGTGGCAGGAGTTATAACATCTTGAAAACCAATACCCAACCACTTCAGCCGGATGGTTATCCTGGGGGTGCTTGGTTGAAGGTGTCCATGGACATAATGGGTCCCATTGATGCGCTAGGTATTTGTAACATTTTTGTGATGGTCATGGTGGATTACTATTGTAAATGGTTTGAAGTGGAATTCTTAGGAAAGTGACAAGCAAATTGGTTATACAATTTACGGAGAAGGTGTTTATTTGTGAAGGTTACCCTAATGAGGTTGTATCTGACAATGGACCCCAGTTTTGTTCTCAAGATGTGGTGACATATTTCAGTCAAAGAAATATTCATCATTGCAAGACTGTGGTGTATAATCCCAGAGCCAACGGTCTGGTGGAGAGAGTGAACAGGTTTTAAAGGAGAGTGTACAGATGGCTGTGGCTAATGGAAAGGTGTAGTAGAACATGTCAATCAGATGCTGATGGCAAATAGAACGAGCATACATTGTACCACTGGATTGTCGCCTTTTGAATTATTGAGGAACAGGAAGCCTAAATTGGCAGTGTCTATTGGATCAAGTTGCAGAAGTGTACAAAAGTGAGTGAAGGTGGGTGAAAAACAAGTAATGCATAAGAATTATTTTGATGAGTGATGTAGGGCCAAGGAATTGGATGTGTCCTGTGGTCAAATGGTTAATATCAAGTTATCATGGTGTGTAAGAAAATGCAAGTCTGTGTTTTCTGAACCCAAGGTAGTTAAAAGGGTTGGAAGAAATTACGTTGAGTTGATTGATGTATCCAGGTGGAATTAAAGCAGGTTGGTCAAGGTGGTTGATGAATGTACGAAAGGGGTTGATGAGCGAATGAGAGGGGATGTGCAAATGAGGTGTGGTGAAACATTACATGGTAAAAGTCAGAAACCATTCCCAACCGGATTCAGGGAAAAACAGGAAAGTAACATTTCCTGGGAAGTACAGAGATTGTGTTTGCAATTGATTGCTTACTGGTTAAGGGCACATATGTTCTTTTCCAATAATTGGTGTCCTTGTTCAATTTATACAACCATGGGCCATATGCATGAAGCTGTTTTGCAATCGCAAACACTGCGAATACCAGAAAATGGTGTTTGCGATCACAACACAGAGAATTCCTATGTGTAAGAGCCATCCTGAAAGCAAAATTGCTAATCGCAAAATTAGCGATTAGCAATTTTGGGAGGCATAGATTCTGCGAATATTTTTCAGGACTCGCAATCTGCGACACGCCAATTGCGAAAATCACATTAAGGAGTTCTCAAATTGCGAATTCGCAAAATGAGATGCATGAAAAAATCGCTATTTGCGATTTCACGAAATTTGCAATTTTGCTAATCACAAATACCACCAAGTCTGAGCAGATGGTAACCAGGTGCAACCTATTTAAAGAGGCCCACAATGCCATAGGGCCTTTCCACAATGGCTGGGCTGTATGTGATGGCCAGGAGGCTGCGAATCAGAGCTGCTGAACAGAGAATGAGATGCCAGCAAAGAATCGGCAGAGTGCGCATTACTCTGTTCCAGCGGACTGTGGAGGAGATCCATTTGAACTACAGGCTGGACAAAGACAGCATCCTGGACCTAATAGCGGAGCTCAAACCCATACTAGAACACCCCACATGCAGGACACACACCATCCCCACCCATGTAAAGATCTTGTGCTCACTGCACTTACTGGCATTAGGGACTTTTCAGGGAGTGATAGCCACAGCAGGAGGGGTCTCTCAGAGTGCACTGTTGCGCTTCTTCTGCGCTTTGCTTGATGCAATGGTACAGAGGATGCATCACCACATCCAATTTCCCAGCACACAACAGGCACTAGACCAGACCAAGCAGGAGTTCAAGCAGGAGTTCTACCAGATAGCACAATTCCCCCACGTAATTGGCTGCATAGATGGGACCTATGTTGCTATGTTGGTGCGGCTGCCGGCTGCCAGAGACGAGATGAGATAACACAGAACTATTTCTAGGTGAGTAATGATGACACAATGCTACAGATTGGTGCAAAACTGTGTTTTTATTTCCTTCAGTGCAGGAATGTTTCCGTCACACAACCTGACGTGCACACTATGTTAGTCCAAATTGCTTGCAGATGTTCAACACACATTGCAAGTCTTATTAACAATCATGAGTCAAGATGCAATGGGTTGCCTCACCCATTGCCATGTGCCACTCACGGCTCTTCACCGTCGGTGTGCGCGGCTTGTCGCCCCTCGCTCAGGGTGCCCACTACCCTCCCCTGAGGCATCGGCTGATCTCCCCTGATGCGCACTACGACATCTGTCCTGTGGGATGGGGGAGTGATGCTGCTCCTGCTGGATTGCCCATCATCCTCCAGTGATCTGAGGGGTCCGGTGCCACCTATGGCTGCTGTCCTCAGCTGGTCCACAGCGTGTGTAACTTGCACCAGGCCCCTGGCTACATCCTGGCAGCAGTGTGCCATCTCATGCTGCATGCTGACACAGCAACGTGCCAGCACTGATGTGGCAGTGGACAGCCGGTTTACAGCCTTTGTGTACATTTCCAGGCGGTTGTGGAGGCGCTGTTTCTCCCTGCGCCTGGTTAAACGGTCTCGCCGCATCTCTGTGCACATTGCATCCAGAGCACCAGTCATGGCCATGAAGCCCTCCGTCATTTGAGTCATGTTGTTATTGTGCGATGAAAATTGGCACTGTATTGATTTCATTGCCTTTGCTTGCAGGTGCTGTACCTGGAGCATGTTTCCTTCAAGCCCTGCAAATACCGTGCCGTCGCCTATGTCAGCAGTGCTGGTGGACGGCCGTGCCCTGTGCCTGGACAATATTCCTGTAGTAGGACGGGCAGGGGACTGTGCTGTGTGACGTGAGGCACGCTGGCCCTGGACTTGCTGATCCTCTCCACTTGTGGCCAGTGGATCTACCTCCAGTGGTGGCAGTGGTGGTACTACGAGGCTCCATCTGCGTGTCACCGGGATTACTGGGCTGCCTTCCTCCTGCTCCTCTTGCCCTGACTGTTCTTCTGTGTGGGATGCATCCTCCCCTCCTGCCATAGGTTTCTGGTTGTGCTGTGAATGTAAATGCAAACATTAATTTGGTATCCTGCCTCGCATTGGTTATGCAATAAATATTTCAGTTTGGAGTTACGTGGATCCTATCTGTCTGTTTTTTGCCTTTCCTGATACATACATTCTGATTGTACCTTGCTGGGTGTCACTGCTCCACTGTTTGGTGCATGTGACTACAACTCCCATAATACATTGCTGGGTGAGCTAGTGTGCATGCACTGGAGTTGCATTCATGTTTGGTGCCTGGGTCTTTCCTGGGTGTGTGGGTGATGTGGCGATGTATCAGGGGAGTGTTAGCATGCTTCTTACCTTGTCTGGTGTCTTGGGGGTCAGAACTGTCCAGGTCAGCCACGCCACTGACACTCTCCGGCAGCAGGGTGCACTCAACCAACTCCTCCAAAGGCGTAGAATCTGCAGCAGTGGACGTCCCACCACCGGTCTTCCTTGCCTCAGCCAGCCTTGTAGCCACCTTTTATTTGGATCTCTTGCGCATATCATACCACATTTTCCTGAGGTCTTCAACGGTGTGGTGGGTCACGCCGATGGCATTAACCTTCTTCTGTATGTCTGCCAGATTTTCCTTTTGCGTGCCTCTGGCACACGCAGTGCTTGTTTGCCAAACAGGAGCTCATGGCTCACCACCATTTCTTGGATGAGCACCTCCTGCTCCCTTTCACTGAACATTTGTTTTCTTTTTCTGGCATTCTCCTTCTGCTGCTTCTCCTGTGAGTCCATGTCTCCTTCACTCACATGCAGTGCACACGTGGCTCTGCTCTCCTCCCAGCCTCTCACTCAGCTGCTGGCAATCAGGTGCAGCATGGGCAGTCACACTTCTTGGTTGTGATGTCATCAAGCTGCACCCGAATTGCCGATCAGCAGATTTGCGATTCCTTATTTGCGAAGTCGCAATTAAGGAATCGCAATTTAGGTATTCGCATTTATTTGCTGCTAACTTTTGAGAATCGCTAAATATCAGTGGACTTTTATTAACATCGGGTTTTGCGATTCTCAAATTGCGATTCTCAAGAAATCGCAATTTGAGATTAGCAAAATCCGATTTTGAAACATATGGCCTCATGTGTAAAGTTTATTGTGCCAATTTTTGTATTGTGTATCAATTGTTGTATTTGTGTTTTGTAATATTTATCAATATTATGTCATTGTTATAAAAGAAGGACTTAGGTTGTGATTTGTAGACTGCAATCCCTCGCTTGTATAGAACATTTAATGTGAGGGATTACAGTTCAGAATGGAATTGGAACGTTGTGGGATCAGTTGGAGGCAGAGCGGATGGAGTTAGGCTGCTCTAGGGGAGTTGTCATAATAAATAGTTTAACCTACCTGGTTGTACGTTCGTATATGTGGGAGCCTTTACCACACTTAGTCCTGCTCCATTCCTGGGGAGTGTCTCCTTGTAAATTGCTGTATGTATTGATCCTCTTTACACTGACTGATTGTTTGGATAGACTGTATTCTGGTGTTATATTTTACTATTCCTTGATATTTAACAGCGTCCTGTTTAAGATTTGTTGAAAATAAACATGACCCAATGCCCACAATATTTGTAATGTCTTGTCATTGATTCATTTGGGTTATGGAGGAGGGACGTAGTCCTGACTGGGGTTTCTCTGGGTACTATTCTGCTTTCAATATTAGTAGTGGCTGACATTTCAGGATAAAAAAAAAACAATGTGGCAAATTAAGGCTTACCCTGCAGTATAGCACTTATTTGGTAGTTCTCAATTTGACATGTCTTAGCCCAGCTCATTCAACTGGTTTTTGGAGCCAGATCACCAATAGAAAAAATCACCAGTGAAATAATTGTTAAAGAAAGGAATGGTTTAATGTGCCCATATGCCATCTATTTTTCTGAGGTGTTTACTTACTACATATAGGTACATTTTTCTTCTTAGAGTTTGTTTTTTATGGACTATTCGACAACATATGGCATCAACATGAAGTGATTCTTTGATTATGCCATGCTTTTACATGCTTGTTAAGTGAAAAGGCACCAAAATGTAGATAAAAATAGGTAAATTTATTGGTGGTAAAGGAAGGAGGCCCAGCACGATCAAGAACCAAGGATACACCGTTTAACTGCCGACCCTGGAACATGGAACATCAAACGTACAACGCAGGTACAGTGTTCCATGTTCCAGGCAGAGAAAAGCAAGGGAGGGAGGGATACAGGGAAAATTAAAGCAAGAATGTAACACATCTCACCTCTGACACAAAACAAGGCAAAACGTAAAATCAAGTTAAATATCTACCAGGTACACAAAACTAGGCAAAACGTAAAATCAAGTTAAATATCTTCCAGGTAATTTTCTTAGATGAACATTGTTTTTGACTCTTGACGCTACTGATTGTGTAGGCTGAAAATTATCAGAAGAAACATTATCTGAATTGCGTAAGAGAGATGAATCAGTATTGTGTAAATCTTTACATTTAGCAACCCTTCTCACATTCCAAACCCTACCATCTTAGGTAATGACACTATTCTTACAAACTTTCACAATCCTAATTAGATGATAGAATTTGGAATAACCTTTTGCCAAAAAACAGGTTTCTTGATTCTGACCCACTCTCCTACCTCGAAATCATGAACTTTAACTTTCATTTTTGAATCAAATGCTAATTTCATTTTGTTTTGGTTTTCATCCACACGTTTGGCAACAAGGTTAATATCAAGAGTGTCATTGGTCGTATTAATCTTCTTAATGCTCCATGGACAGATTTCAGAAGAGGGTTCTCTACCTTTCAATAGTCTAAAAGGACTTACGCCAGTTGCAGAATGAGGAGGGATGCGATACATCCATAACTTTCTCCTCACTACATCCATCCATGGCTCAGAAGATACGTTAGCTGACTGAATACCATCTTTAAGGACTCGATTAAAACATTCTACCTGACTGTTTTCTCTTGGTTCATATAATGACGTGGTATGGTGTTTAATATTGCACAAGAGAAGAAAATCTTTCATTTCTTGTGATGTGAGTTGAATACCATTATCAGTCACAATCACCTCTGGTGCACCTTCACGGGCAAAAACTTCCTTGAAAAAGTTGATAATCACCTGAGATGAAGCACTTGCTACAAACTTAACCTCCGGCCACTTAGAGTAGTAATCCACTATGACTAAGGCAAAGCGAGAATTCAAAGGCAATTTTTGAAAGGACCTGATATATCAAAAGCTACTTTCTGCCAAGGGTAAACAGGCCAAGTGACAGGATTGAGAGGAGCAGAAGAAACTTGGAGCATTTTGTCGCTGCTAATGTATTCTGGACACTCCCTGACTGTCTTATCTACCATCTTGTCAAGCCCAGGCCACCAAAAATTAGCCCTAATGAGCAGTTTCATTGACGACATACCCAAGTGTCCTTGGTGTGAAAGTGACAAAATCTTTTTTTGCATATTAACAGGAGGAATAACTTTACCTCCTTTGAAAAGTAAACCACCAACTTCTTCAATCTCAGAAGATATACGACAAAAAGGAGCAATTTCAGCGGAAACAAGTCTTTCCTTGGGCCACCCTTTTTTTATATACTCGAAAATCTGTTGACACAAAACATCATCATTCATTTCCCTTGACCACTCACTTTCAGACAGGTTCTTAAACTCATAAGAAACAAAATCCTTTATAGTGGCAATGATATCCACATCTTGTACAACTGTGGACACACACTCATCTGAGCATGGTAATCTAGAAAGAAAATCAGAAGTGATATTACTCCTGCCCGGGACATATACCACTTCAAAGTCATATTCCTGTAAACGAGACGTGAGGCGAGCTAGGCGGGCAGTAGAGTTCCAACCACCCCCAGGAGATAAAATTCCAACAAGGGGCTTATGATCAGTTCTGAGTATGAATCTACTTCCCCAGACATAATTACGAAAATGTTTGATAGCCCAAACACATGCTAGTAATTCCCTCTCAATTACAGCATATCATCTTTCCGTTACAGAAAGAGTCCTAGAAGCAAAAGCTACACACCACTCGTCTCTCCCAGAACATTGGCTAAGAACTCCTCCCAGTCCATAAAGGCTTCCATCTACTGTGATGATGCACTTCTTATTAAGACAAAAGGATTTAAGTGTAGGTGCATTAACGATCTCTTTTTTGATTTCTCTGAAAGCCATTTCTTGTACATCAGTCCAAATAAATTCAGAAGATTTCCTAGTTAACTCTCTGAGAGGCTCCATTTAAGTAGCAAAGTTCTGTATAAACTTACTGTCGTTTTCGCATAAACCAGCAAAAGAAAGAAGTTTCTCCTTTTTGTCAGGAGCTGGAGCATTTATGATAGCATCTACCAATGCTTTTTTTGGTACCACACCGTTGCCAGAAAGAGTATGACCTAGATATTCTACAGATTTGCAAAAAAAATTGCATTTTGGTAGCTTTAAGCATTAATCCACTTTTACTCAATCTAGAACATACTTCTTTTAAGTGATAAGAATGTTCATTCACATTTTTAGAAATGATGAGAATATCATCTTGGAAACACTTAACGAACATGTTTACATCTTTGAAAATATGATACATCGCTCTCTGAAACACAGATGCGGCCGAAGCCAAGCCAAAAGGCATTCTTTTAAACTGAAACAACCCATGAGGTGTGATAAATGCCGTGAAATGTTTGGAATCATTGGTGAGCTCAATTTGGTGATAAGCAGAAGGTCGAGGGTAGAGAAGACACAAGCACCATCTAACATGCATATCATTTCATTGATAGTGGGAAGGGGATGACAGTCAGTAACCAAATTAGCATTTAACGCCCTCAAATCAATACATAGCCGAATACTTTTGTCAGGTTTATGGGCCAAAACAATGGGAGAAACCCATTCAGATGACTCAATTTCTTCAATGATATCCTCTTTAATCATGGAGTCTAATATGTCCTTTAGCTCTGCCCTAATACTGATGGGGATACCTCTTAACTTTTGTTTTACTGGAACAGAATTTGCTTTGACTTTGGCAAAAACCTTTAAGTTTACCTAACTCATCCGAGAACACCTGAGGATATAAATCCGTAATTTCTGTTCCAGATAGTGATAATACAAGTACAGAAACGGGTTCTTTGTTTCTAGGATTTAAGACAATACCTAACTTTGCTTGGTCACGCCGACCTAAAACATTGACACCTTTGAGAGCTATATATAGTTTGATGACCGCAGAATTGCCTTTAAAGTTTATAGGTACAACCTTGAATCCAACAAAATCAACTTTGGAACCATCAACATTGAATGCAATAATATCGGGTTTACAGAGGGAATCAAAATTGATCAATTCTCCCAGGCATTCTGCGCAATAATCTTGTGTAATTATGGTCCAAGGGGATCCAGAGTCTGCCATAAGTTCCAACTTTTTTTCCATGATGTAGACAATGCATTTAGGGGAAGAGATTTTGTCAGTTTTGGAATCATCAAGGTTATCTTGAATTGAAACTACAATGCCAGACTCTATACCACCCTGAGACTGATCCTCTACAGAGATATTATGAGAAACACAAGAAACTTTACTTTTACTTGGAATGGATGGGGAAGATTGAAGATTTTTTCCTGAACTAAATTTAGGTACATTCTTACACATTTTCGAAAAATGTCCTGTACGTCCACATTTATTGCATTTCCTACTAATTGCCAGACAATGTGGAAAGGAAGCTATATGATCAGGGTTACCACATCTATAACAATAGAACTGTTTAGGTTTATTGCTAATTTTGTAACTAGGAACTGATTTCGATGTACTAGGGTTAACAACATTAACCTCGCTAGATGTAATGGGTTTGGTTTCTGTATTAAGAGATTTAATCCATTTATCGGATTGTTCTAAAGCCTTGGCTGTACTGATGGCTAATTCCAAATTGGGATCACCCAAAATCCACAACTGTTCTTGAACCTTTTTACTTTTGACATGAACAATTATCTGGTCTCTGATCATTTTGTCTGTCATCAATCCGAAATTACAATGTAGGGACAATTCACGAAGAGCGGTGAGAAATTCATCAAAGCTTTCATTATTATCTTGAGCTCTAGTGTAAAATTTGAATCTATTGAGTGCTACACTAGTGGTAGGTTTATATCTACCTTCTATACGCAAAACAGCTTCATCATAAACATTATAGTCACCACTAGACCTGACTGGAGGGAGAGTTCTGTACACAAGTTGACCTTCTGAACCTAGAGAATGGTAGAAAAATTTAAAAAATTCTATCGGCTGACATACGTTCTCCATCTATAGCTTTAAGGAATGTGAAACACTCCTCTTTCCATCTTGTCTAAGGGATAGGTGGTTCTTTTGTTTGTAAGAATTTTATGGTGGATCAAATTGCATTGTAATAGAAACTCAAAACAACAACTTAAAATATAAGAGTAATACAAGGTAGTCTATGCAAGTATACAGTATAATACTGGAAGTCCAGGTGTGCCTGTCCCCGAAAAGAACAGGCTTATTTCTTTTGCAAAACGTCCTGTTAAATGTAAATGTAATACGCAAAATATTATAATACCTTTAAACTATACGTGCTACACAAAATGGCAATGTGATAAGGTAAACAGATTGTCATGAAAAATATACTAAGGATGTGTATATCATCATGTGCACTTGCTGAAGTTATTGAGGGGTTTATCAACATAAGCAGAGTAAACAAATAGGTATGCACATCACCGTGAAAAATAATGGTAAAACGTGTTATAACTGGGTTACTACATAGATGCAATTTTACCACTGTAAGGAGAGAAGTCGTGGACTTTACTGCTGCCGCTTTGTTTTGTTCAAACAGTAATTGAAGACTGCAGCGAACTCACCAGTGCTACCGCCGGGCATACCATATTACCACAGTTTGAAGTGCTTTGTTTAGTTTAAACAGTAAATGTAGACCGCAGCGAACTCACAGCCGCTACCGCCGAGCAAACAATTTTACCGCAGTGAAGAAATATTATCCACTTATCCTCTGCCGCTATGTTCCGTGATTGAAGACTGTAGTCACAACAAATTCATCGCCACTGCCACTGAACACATAAGGATTTTGTAGTTGTTCCTGATTTAGATGGCCGTCGGCGTGATGACGCGTGACGCAGCCAATCAAAGGACGATGCGTAGCGTCTGACGGAACCGCTGTGCTGATGGATGAAAAGCGTCACAGCCGGTATCCAAGCAACATCGTTGGCAAGGTGATGACGTCTTCGGGAATTTAGATGGACACTGCAAACTCCGGAAAGACGTTAAAATTCCTTTAAATCCTGAAGAAAAGGAGTAGAAGATCCGGATTTCACCAGCCTGACACAGCGAGAGAAGCAGGAAACTTGCAGCAATCAGTGTTTCTCACTGAAGTCGAAATCGGGTCCGGAAGATTCCACTTGACCTGTGCCTCATTGAAACGTGGTATGTGGAATCTTCTTCCAATCGTCGCCAAAATTGTTAAGTGAAAAGGCACCAAAATGTAGATAAAAATAAGTAAATATATTGGTAGTAAAGGAAGGAGGCACAGCACGATCAAGAACCAAGGATACACCGTTTAACTGCCGACCCTGGAACATGGATCATCAAACGTACAACGCAGGTACAGTGTTCCATGTTCCAGGCAGAGAAAAGCAAGGGAGGGAGGGAGACAGGGAAAATTAAAGTAAGAATGTAACACTGCTGTACTATATGGACGTACTGCACAAGCACAGACTTCCCCCAGTAGCCATGGTTTGGGGCGTTAGCTAAGCATGTCTTACACCTGTGATTTTGGGACTGGTATGAAGTCACCTTTTTCGTAACTAGTAACTTTAGGCACAGGGCTCCTAGAGACAACCCAATAGATTAAGGCTGGCCTCTGATGCGCCTTTGTGAAATCTACTTCCACCCAGGGTCGAACTGGCCTATAGGGCAATCAGGCAGTGCCTGAGGGGCTGGTCAGACAGATCAATGAGTAGGCTGGTTTTTTTTAGCAGTTGTAGGCTGATTTTATGGCCAGATGGGCCATAAAATCATATCATAATATTCCCCATATATTATCTCTTTTTTTAAACTATATGCTATAATATATGTGGACCACTTTTATTTTGGTGCCCGGGCCTATTTTTTGTCCCAGTCCAACTCTGCTCCCACCTCTCCACTAGCAACCGTCTATGTGCAGACAAATGCAAGCTGCAGACTCAGGCACTAATTAAAATGGAGTCATGATATATTGTTGAGAGAGGGCCTGTCAGCCGAAAGTACCATGTCTTGGTCAAAAATCCTACAGTCACCCTTCTTACACAAGGTAACCCCAGTTCTGGCCCAAACTAAATTTATGTTATGGACCTCGGCCGGCCGAAAAGCGGCGATAATTTTATTGCTACATCAGCAAGCTCACGCTATCGCGTGAAACCTTGCCTTAGCGCCTGAATTCCTAACACCCATTTTGCATCTCTAATGAGATGCAAAGTGGGCGTTCCTCCCCAGGATATCGGGAGAAATGTCGCTAAGCGACATTTCTCCTATTATCAAGCCTCACGTAAAGCAGCATAGCGACAAGAAAAGTAGCGATAATCTCTGTTATCGCTACTTTCCTTATGCCTGCTTTGAAACTGACTTAGCGATGATATCCTATGGAAGGTGGATATCATGGCTAAGTATGTGAGGCCCTATTAGCAAGCTATCGCCAAACTTCGTGGGATTATCGCTGGGTTTCCAGCGATAATCATACGTTTGGCAGTTAGCGCTAGGATTTTTATCGCTTTTGAGATAAGCGTTGCTAATATCACGCTATCTCAGCGATAAAAATCCACGCTAGCCGGCGATAATTATCCTAGCGCTAAGTGCGCTTAGCGATAATTATCGCCGGTTGTTGCTGATATGCCCCAAAGTTAGTTGCTCAAGATCCTTACACTCTATTGTAGCCTGTGCAATTTGCTGCTCTTTGTTATTACTGAATTTTTAGCTTGATTATTATTATTATCATTAATATTGTATTTAATGAACTTCTACTTAAGTAACTGCGACCCCAGAGCATGCTGTACGACCACCAGACAATCTGCATTAATTTTATATGACAGTTATGTTACAAATCCCACGCCTTAAATTAACTCACAGCTACCATGATCTTCTGCTTACTTATGTTATTTTTTTCTATCATTTTATTGCTTCTTCCAAAAATGTAATTGTTTTTTAAATAAAAAAAAGAGCTACAAATCTATTTTTTGGGTGAAATTTCCTGTTTGAGCCCGAAACGTGATTACAAGACAGACACAAACTGCGCCTGAAGCAAGTGCACACCATTACCCATAAAACCCCACGCAAACCGGCAAGGCAAATTACACACGTTGCTGGTCTACGCACCTCAGTACAAGGGTCTGTGGTCTGCAACTCGGAACAGGGTGCAAATTGTGACCAGCTAATTACCGCACCACACACAAATGATCATTAGTGGCTGCCCTACTTGCACCTGGGACTCGCGCGCGCCATGTGCTCAGCAGCACCCTGTGTGACCTTGGTGCAGCACCTGTTTAAATGCTGTTGCACCAGTTTATGTTTTTGGGGAGCCGCCTGTGGGAACACGGCAGCCTTTCCTGCTCTGGGCTATGATTGCTTTGTTTCGGTTGTCTTCCGCAGCTCCACAGCGCCCAATATAGATTTTAATCAGCATTTCCATGCAGAGAGCCACTAACTTTATATTCAACAGTGTCTGCAGCCAAACAACCAAACAAACCTCTCTGCCTGTTGAGCGGAGCCTCACAGCGCCTCTGGGTGTTTCTCTGACTTCAGAACGCTGAGGATAATTGAGGGTTTCTGTTCCTCGCGCTGCAGTGTTGTTGTTTAGCAAACATGGCGATAAACCCTGCAATAACAGCCACAACAAAGGCGAAGGTGCAGAATTAATTATGGCAAGTAAATCACCACATATGTTTAGACAACATAATTAACACTTCTGAGATAGGCTTTACCTCGTGTTTTGAGAGCCAAGTGACAGGAGAGGCAAAGATATTTAAGTGCAAGTGGATATATCCTTTATGTCCCTAGAATCATAGCATATAGAAGAGACCATTTTTTAAGGAAGAGTAAATATTCATTATATCATTAACTTTTAATATTTCAATGTATGCAAACGTGAGTCTTTCACGGGTTGTTCGATGGCAATACTTTTTTTTTAAGTTTAAAAGAATTTTATTAGGTGTTGAAAAATGAGAATACAGTACATCAAGTTTCGCTGGGAAAAGGGGGGAAAGGAGGAAAGGGGAAGGGAAAGGGGAAAGTGGGAGTGTTGAATACAATATGCAAGAGGAAATGTACATCCAAACAGTGATCATAAGCAAATGAAAAAAAACGAAATAAAAATTGCATTAATCATGTTAATTATAACCTAGACAACTAATTACAGAAGAAGTAAGAGACAAGCAGTATGTACAGAGAGTTATGGACTTAATAAGGGCATCATGGGGGTTTGGAAACTTCTTGTTGTTCAGGCGATGGACGAGAGGAACGAGCAACACAGTTATCTAAGTATAACGTAACGGGGAGCCAGAGCTCCGCACGTTTAGCTGCTACTTGAATAGGAAAAACAAAGGCATTGTCAAGTCTATGGTTATAACAAACATTAAACCACCACGCTTTAAAGAAAACATTAGACGTATTTTTCCAGTTAACAGTAATCTGTTGAAAAGCAGTGGCTAGTAATAAATCAATAATGCGAACATACATGTCTACGCCATCCCAGCTAGGAGATAAACTACCCAAAAAAAGATGAGAAAGAGAAAAAGGGATACGGGTATGAAAAATAACATTAATTTGAGCCCACACCTGCAACCAGAAAGCATGCACATGTTTGCAAAGAAAGAGCATGTGGAGTAGGGTAGCGTTGGGGGAGTCACACGACCAACAATTGTGTGAGGTATTGGGAAATCTTTTGTGAAGCGTAGCAGGAGTGTGAAGAAGTCTGTTATAAATAAAAAATAAGGATTGTGTCAAGGAAGCGGCTCTGGAGGTTTTACGTATTTTTATCCATATTTTGTCCCATAAGGATATCGGCCAAACTATTTCAAGATCAGCTTCCCATTGAGATTCAACCTTGGATTTGGGTCTGAGCAGGTCATGGTTGTGAAGGTGTTTATAAAGAAGAGACGCTGTAGGTATAGTACGCAAGAGAGAGTGAAGGCGAGAGATGAGGGAGTGCGAGAGAGGGGGAGGAGAAGAAGCCGAGAGTTGTTCATGAACCGCTAGAACCGCATCCTTAAGTAGAAGATATTTGGGGAAAAAAGATAAGGGTAAGCCAAAGGAAGAACGGAGATCAGAAAAAGAAAGGAAAGTGGAACCAGAAAAGAGTTGCGAGATCCAAATCAATCCTCGGGTCCTCCATGATTTCCAATAAAAAGGCTTAAGACCAATTAAGAGATACTTATTATGCCAAATAGTGGAAGAAAGGAAATCCGCGACGGTTAGAGGTGGACCAGGGGCAGCAGATAACAAAAGCTTGAGAGTGTGTTTGTGAATAGAAGTAGGAAGCAAAGAGGGTTTACGAGAAAAAGCCAGATACTCTGCAAAAGAAAACGGAGAAAGGAGAGCGGGTTCAACTTTAACCCATAGAGGGCAAGGGGAAGAAGAATCTTGAAGCCAAAGGGAGGCTTGACGTAATAAAAAGGCCTTCTGGTACGCAGGGAAATCAGGGAAATTAACACCACCCTCAGAGGCAGGACGTATAAGCCTGGCAAGAGACATTCTAGGTTTTTTGGAGTTCCACAAAAATGAAGATAACATTGAGTTAATTTTTGTAAAGAATTTCGCGGGAATAGGTATAGGAATATTGGAAAGTGTGTAAAGAACAATAGGAGAAATCATCATCTTAATGGTGTCGAGACGACCCCACCAGGAAAGGTATAGAGGGTGCCATCTTATAGTGAGATCAGCGATCTTTTGCGTACATTTGGACATGCATAAAGAGACAGTGGCTGGAATGGAGGAAGTAATATATAAGCCCAAATATTTAATGTGGGAGGGACACTAAGTGAAATGGGAGTCATGAAAATCTTGTTTGAAGGTGAATTTGGTTAGGGGAAGGATCTCGCACTTGTCGTGATTAAGTTTATAACCAGAGATAGAGGAGTAATTACGGACTTCATTTAGGAAGGCCGGAATAGATTCTGCAGGGTTGGAAAGAAAAAGTAAAATATCGTCTGCGTAGGCAGCAAGTTTGATGTGGGAATCTGCAATCTGGAAGCCGTGAATGGCGGGATTCTGACGTAGCCTGGAAAGAAAAGGCTCTAGAGCGAGATTGAAGAGAAAGGGAGACAAAGGACAACCCTGGCGAACACCACGGCCTAAATTGAAATAAGAGGAGAGTTGACCATTTGCAAAGATTGCAGCTCTAGGGTGAGAATATAGCAGGGAAACTAAAGAGATTCGATGGCAATACTTAAACGTTTGATAAGAGCTCTGCTACGGTGCTTAATAAATCTATATCCGAGTTCCTGTGTCAAGAAGGGACCCTCAGTGATTCACAAAAAGATTTGATCCCCTAATGTGAGATAAGTGGGGTAACATGATTATGGTAAAAAAAATAAAAACAGCACTTGTAAGTACCAGGAGATGAAATTGTAATATAAAGAGGGAAACCGGTAATACCGCACACCTTACTTATTGGACATGTGTCCATCAACTTTTTGCTACCAGAGAATACCTGAAGTAATGTATGGGTAACCAGTTTTCACTGGTTATTCAAGGAATTTCCAACCTGAAAGGAAAACAGGGCGAAAATGGCTGCCCATAATGTTATTGACTTGACTTTTTTTACTTTATTTGAAGGCATTGGATGTAATCGAAAGCTTAGAGTTCTGGTGGAAACCTGCATCAGTGCTGCGGGATTTCCCTGTCATGTCACTCAAATGTGGTGATTGCTTCCTGTTAGAGGAGATCTGGTTGGGTATGCCGCCAACATCTTTGTAAAAATATAAAAGTATGGAGTTACTTCCCATTGGCCCGCCGAAACTTCTAATACCATGGGTTATAACTGCGTTAATATTATTGCCGCCTGTTAGAGTTTAGGGGCATATCTACAAGGCGGCAATATAAAATTATAGCCACTTTTGCGGCCATTTTCGGATGAAAAGCGGCGATAATTTTATCGCTATATCAGCAAGGTCATGCTATCGCGTGAAACCTTGCCTTAGCGCCTGAATTCCTAACGCCCGTCTTTGCATCTCTAAGCAACATTTCTCCTATTATCAAGCCTCACGCAAAGCAGCATAGCGGCAACAAAAGTAGCGATAACCTCTGTTATCGCTACTTTCCTAACGCTTGCTTTGAAACTGACTTAGCCATGATATCCTATGGAAGGTGGATATCATGGCTAAGTATGTGAGGCCCTACCAGCAAGCTATCGCCAAACTTCGTGGGATTATAACTGGGTTTCCAGTGATAATCACACATTTGGCAGTTAGCGCTAGGATTTTTATTGCTTTTGAGATAAGCGTTGCTAATAGCACGCTATCTCAGTGATAAAAATCCACGCTAGCCGGCGATAATTATCCTAGCGCTAAGTGCGCTTAGGGATAATTATCGCCGGTTGTTGCTGATATGCCTGTAAGGGGCATATTATCAAGACAGGCGATAAAATTATCGCACTGCGATAATGGGCTTGATAATATGCTCTATGGAATTCCAATTGAAACCCATGTTAGATGTGAAGGACATCTAACATGGGCTTCAATAGGAATTCCATAGAGCATATTATCAAGCCCATTATCGCCGTTTTAGCGGCAGTTTTCTGCCGCTAAAGCGGCGATAATTTTATCGCCTGTCTTGATAATATGCCCCTGAGTGCACTACTCTCGACAGGCATTTTGATATGATTTACCTTCACTTTGATCATTGCAAAAAAACGACTTTTGATTAAGGCTTCAGGGCAGATCTATGGGGAACACAATAGTAAAATTTGCAGCAGTTGCTTGGTATGGATGTTACAGCGCAGGGGGTTTGGAATTTTGAGGAAACTCGACTTCGAGGGTATTCACAAACTCTACTCCAGAACTTTTTCTCTTTGGAAATGGTCAGAAATGTACTTCTGTTCAAGGCAGGAGGAAATTCCTTTGAGTGTAATACTGAAAATGAAACCTCCACTAAACTAATGAGGTGTAGGGTAGTGGTTGTGAATTTCGGATATTCATAAACATTCACTCATGCAAAATATAAACATGTGGTGCAAATGTATGAATATCGTTAAAATATCCTTAAAAATAGTGCTCCATGTGTCTTATTTCAGTATGTGTAAGTATGTGATGTTTGTTTAAAATACTCTGATCTTAAATAGATCAAAAAGGAACATTTTACAGACACCAAGTCATTGTTGTACTTCAAAGGTGGTTGTCGCTCCCTGATTGCAACCCTTTGTTTGCAGTGCTGCTCTGTGTCTTAGGAGATGACACAATATGGCGGCAATAAAAACAAGTCACCGGTGATCTGTAATCAGTTCCAGGCTGTGGTAGTGATATCATCATTCAGTTTTCTAACTTATAGTGTTCGTCCATTCAGGCTAAACGTAAAGCACTGCAGCCCCACATATAGCAATCCTTGAAGGGGCTGCTTACAGGCCAGAAGGACACTTGCCGAGCCCCACTGTCACGTGCCCTGTTCAGTTTACAACTACCAAGAGCTTATCGCACAATAATCACAAGCCACTACTTGTTATAGCAAAAAAGGCCACTATATTAAGACAGGTACATTTCTCATCACAGTCAAACAACTTTGTAAACAATTTGATTTGACATCATAAATAGTTTAAATTGTCTTATGAAACCCCCAACCTTTTGTGAAAATGTACCCCAAACAGCTCAATCAAATGTTCTTGAACAAACCCCATGTAATTGCAAACCCCATTTTTCTCTTCCCCTCCCATGCGTTAGTCCTTCCCACGCCCCCCGAGGGAGGGATAAGGCCGCTCCCGACCTTCCACCCCCCAAAAGCGCCACCCAGGAAAACCGTAGAGTTTTCCTGGCCCTACCTAATATATTGCCGAAAAGGAAAAAAACATCATAATCTGTGATTGCACCATAAATTCCCATTCAATAAGTTTGCGAGCATATCCCTCAGTTCCAACAAATAATAGGCCTGACCCAGTTGAGATAAGTGAACACCATCGTCTCTAAATAAGTGCCCCTCAGATCTTGTAATGTTGCAATTGGACAACACTTTAATAACCATGGCTTGACAAAATACCTTCATGGTCCGGTTGAGTTTACGTCTGGCTTTTTCAACTGCAGCGTGACTCCTTGCCCCCCTCCAATGTTTTCTAAAGATAAATTCTGTCCAAATTAGGCACGTGCCTGCCCAATTGTTCTTTATAATGGCGAGGTCCTGCTTCATTTGTTTAATGAGAGACAAACCTGATAAAGACACCAAGTAATTTTCCCCTAAATGGATGACTGGCATATCAAGAGGACCTCAAGAGGAAAACAGTTTGGTTAACATAGGGAGCAAACCCGCCCACCGCATACCACTCTTGCCCTTCCGTAAAACTTAATGTCTGACACTTGGAAGTCTAAGGGATCTGCCATAAATTTGTTCTGCAAAAATCGCTGCCCACTTTATGAAGGAATGGCCCACTATCCAAGTGTTCCTTTTTTCTGACAAAGGGCCCTGCACACAACCTGAATGGAAAAACAAACATTAGCAAATCGAAAAAATTACAACAAATCATACCAGAACAACATATCTAACATAACGAGCACAACAGGACGATTTCCACCTCCCAATCCACCGTATGTCAGCCCAACCTTGCAGCTTCAGTAGCAGCGCCAATACGAAACGAATGAGTGCCAAACAAAAAGGGGTCTTTTCCCAACCTAAGCAGAGACTTCCTTAATACTGCTAGCAAGTGAGAATTAGTAATCTTAGATCCATTCTTATGACAAAATATTACACCAGACTTGAACCAAACTAGATTGGTAAAAACCTCCCACTCTCCCACTGGGCAACAGTCCTCCACCTGTTGAAATGTACCCAGGTGCCCTTTCCTAACTGATCTGTTTTGAATGTTCTCAACAAGACCCTAAGTTTTTGGTCATGCAGGAAAATCTCATCACTGCAAATACCAGGGAGGCCCCGTAAACCCAATAACTCAGAAACCCTAAATGCACCAAAAAATAGCCAAATCCTGCATAACCGAAAACAAAAAACTTCCCACTCATCATAGCAACAGAAAGGCAACTGCACCAAAAGCATTTGTAATAACTCAAAAGTCACTGGTTCCCGTAATGGAGATGTATACCTCCGCTCCCTGCTGAGACCTTTTAAAACTTTCCGCACCAAAATACCTTCAACTGGGTCATATCTCCACCATAACTGTCTATAAAAGGAAATCCCAGCTAACTTTCCTGCAATAGTGGTGTGAGATAGGCCCTTGTTTATTAAATGAATTACTAAACCCCAAATCAAGTATTCATGATTGACCACCTTCCCAAATTGAAAATCAGCGTTGCCATAACTTAGAAACTCCGTCCAAGCCTGTCGATAACTTCTTCTGGTGGTGGGAGCTACAGATTTCTCTACTAGCTCGACGATCCTCAATCCCCCAACTCCCAAATGCTCTGTGGGATCGGAGTCTTGGTGAGGTCTGCCCCTGGTGCCAAACTGTGAAACTTCTGCTAATGGAAGCGAGACAAAGCATCTGCTATAGAATTATTAGTACCAGGAATGTGTCTAGCTTTAAATACAATATTCAATTTTAAACTCTGTAACACAAATGCCCGTAAAAGTCGCAAAACTCTCAAGTCTTTTGCTCTCTGTCTGTTGATTAAATCCACCACAGCCATGTTATCGGCATGGAAAAGAACAGATCGGTCTCGGAATTCCTCACCCCAAACAAAAAGAGCCACAATCACAGGGAAAAGTTCCAGAAAAGCAATGCTACGCCCATGCTGTAACCAGTGAGAAGGCCAACTTTAGGCGCACCAACGACCCTCCCAGAACAAGCCAAATCCATTTGCCCCTGACACATCCGAAAAGAGTGGAATCTGCCATAGCATATTCTCTTCAACAAAATACAGAGACACACCATTGAAATCCTCCAGAAACTGCAGCCAGATACAGAGATCTTCCCTAACAGCCTTGGAAATCCTGACCTTGTGATGAGGGAGAAAAGCCCCAGACATTGACATACCCAGACGCCTACAAAAGGTCCTGCCAGCCCTGCCCACTCTACATGCAAAATTGAAATAGCCCAACAAAGGCTGGACTTGCCTGAGTTGCAGTTTTGGCTGATCAATAACAGTTAGCATAAAGGACCTAATTTCTTGCACTTTCCCCGCAGGCAATCTTGCTATCATGTCCATTGTATCAATCTCAATTCCTAAAAAGGTTAGCCTTGTGGTGGGACCTTCCGTTTTCTCTGGGGCTAAAGGGACACCCAGTTCCTGTGCCAAGATTTTGAAAACTTGGTAACGCCAAACTATATTGATTAGTGTGACCAGAACCAATGAACATGAAATCGTCCAAATAATGGCAAACCATAGCATGACCACTAAACTGGGTAAAGCACCCATGTAAAAAAGTGCTAAACATCTCAAAGAGGGCGCAGGAAACAGGACATCCCATGGGGAGAACCTTATCCACATAAAAAGCACCATTGAAAAACATACCCAGGAGCTCAAAATCAGAAGGGTGTATAGGCAAAAGACGAAATGCTGATTAAATATCACTCTTTGCCAATTCCGCTCCAGTCCCCACTGACCTCACCAACTTCAAGGAGTCATCAACTGAAGCATAAGACACACTGGCGTCCGATGGAGAAATAAAATAATTGATGGACTGACCCTCTGGCCAGGATAAGTGATGAATCAAGTGAAACTCCCCCACCGACTTCTTGGGTACCACTCCCAGAGGTGACACAATCAAATTTTCAAAAGGACTCTGCAAGAAGGGACCAGCTACTCTGCCAGCTTGCACTTTCAAATTAAGTTTCTGCCGCTCTATCTGAGGAAGTTCCTTCGCGGATTTTAAATTGTCTGCCCATCTCCTCTGCCTAGGCCCCTGATATCCGATTCTAAAGTCTTCTCTGAGACCCGAGTACTGCTTAGCAACACTGTCTACGTCTGGATAGGAACCCAACCATTGTTCTAAAACCTCAAATCTAATTGGGGTATAAGCCCTTTGGTGGATATTGGAATGCTGAACCTCTCCAAAGCATTGAGTTAGTGGATGTTTTCCCTCACATTCCGAGCAGTCGTGTTTGTAATGACAAAATTGTCTGTTACAAAATCCCCTATTGAAGTTCCAGCAGGTTCCTGAAACCAATAATTGTCCTCTCCCATACCAACCCACCCCAGCTGGGGTGGGGCGGGGTTGAAATGGACGATAAGTGACCGGCAAACCACTTGCCATATGTGTTGTGGCTGGTGGGTGAGTAGAAGACATCCATTAAAGCCACAGTTTATAATCTACATCCCCCACATGGCTTATCATGAAAAATACTGATCCTGGCCCTAAATTCTTCATCGTAGCTTTCCCAGGCATAACCACAAAAATGCATTTGGGCCTTGCAAATGATATCCATGTATTTAAACATAGCCACTGCCCTATCTTGGTGTCGTTCACAATATATGCTTGCATAGATGAGAAAAGCTGATGTCCAATTTTCAATGGTTTTGGGAACCCTAGGCCTTTTAGCCTGCTCCCATTCATCTTCCTTAGATCCCTCCTCGGCCTGGATGTCCCTGTGTAATAATTTAAAAACATCTACAAACTCACGCTTCCAAATTCTGTTAGCGTTCTGTCTGAAAGGTGTGACCCCAAAGGCATCGCAATACCCATATTAGGAAGCTTCTTATGAATATTCTGATCTTCTTCCTTTTCGTCTTTATCAGAATGAGCTATCTCAACCACTTTCTTTGGCTGAATAGTAGAGGTCGCGTCTATCAGACCACTACCGGTAGCTTTGTCCTGTGGGCCTGAATTCTGTAATATAACGTCAGGTTGTGAGACCACGTCAGCATTCAAAAACCCCTCCCCAACACCAATAGAACGTGTGTTATTTTCCTTGTGGTCAGATTGATTCCCTGTGTCCCACCACTTTGCCTTACCTGATGGTAGCTGAGATGAAAGTTTTTGAAATTCCCTAGGATCGTCCCGCTGTCGAGGGCCGCTCAGCCGATCTCGATCCGTTGTCCGGTCCGCTCCGGACTTCTGTAATACACTGAGCACATTTGTTGTCACCAACAAACCCCTTTGCACCCCAGTGTTTAGATGTGAAACCGTCAGGGATTCAGCACAGTCCCCCTCCCTCAGCTCCCTCTCCTCCAATTCGTCACTGTCATCCCCATAATCCAGATTGTCATCATGCATATCCAACCCAGCATTACTCACTCCCGGCTTTTCCCATTCACCCACAGCCCCATCATACGACCTCCAGTTATGCGCTGACATCCGCTTCAAATGTCCAGCTGATGGAAGAACATCTGCACGTGATCTTCCTCGAGTTGTAGGCCCACGTAGGGAAGCCGCATCTTGCTCCGCTGTAAAAAATCTGGGTTCTCCAAACTCAGTTATTGTGGAAGAAAAAGCCTGTGCCTTCAAGCCGTACTTGCCTGAAGGAGGCACTATACCCCGCCCCCCTTCCACCCTCCGACCCAAACCCACTGACCAGGCTGTGGGCCTAAGACCGAGTCAAAATATGAAGGGGGCTGGGAAACAGGATTGCAATTAGTAGGAAAAATTAAATCTCCCCCAGGAGCAACCCCTAACTGTGAAACATGTGAGTCACCCTGACAGCTGTGAAAACGTGGGACCACAACATGCTCAACTTCAGAGCCAACATTCTGATCAACCAACATGTAATCATCTGACCTTGATACCTGGCAAGAATCACCAAACACAGGTACTGTACCAGAGAAAGCCTGCTCCTCAAAACTGGCATCTTTAACCAATGCTGCCCGTTCACCACCAAATAAACTCCCTGAAATCACTCCACATGTGGTAAATAAAATATCACGCTTTCATAATTTCATAATATCAATAAGATCATGCATAAAGCAAGAGGCTGAGTCTGTGGTATCAGGTTCATAAAGGGATTTATTCCAATAACTCGAGTCAAAGGGAGAATATTTCCATCACCAAAATTGGATCTGGAAAGGGGCTCAAAAGTATTCTCAATATTCTCAAAACATTATTCACAGAGTACAGTATATATACATTTCTCAATTGTACGTAAGCAAAAGAGCAAGAGAGAATGAGATAAGAGCATGTGGGCGTGTAAGTAGGCGTGAAGGTGGGCGTCCATGTGGGCGTCCACTTGATGATAATGGGTAATTTGTCATGTGTGGGTGGATACCTGGAGAATCCTGCAATGTCAGCAGAAATATTTGGCAGAGATGCGTGCGCAGTCGCATGACGTGTGATAGACGTGCAACTAGAGGGAGAAAGGGACTTGACATTTAGCTCTACATGTGGAGACAAAAGTCTGGGGTTATGTCAACCTAATCCCAAATCATATCTAATATCCTATGTTTAAAGAACTGTGTTATCCAAAAAGAAAGGTCTCTCGAACAAAATCTATTCTATACTGACTGTGAGTGCGTGTACAAGCGTCTAAGTGTCTACACTAAATGCGAGGGGGTAGGAATATTCCATGGTAACAGGGCTATGAATTACTTGCATGAGGACAGAGAAGCCGGGCCTTTTGCTCGGTAGCTGGAAGAATGTTTACTTAAACTACTAGACAGGAATGCATTGGGCAGGGAGCGGAGCAGATAATTTCCGAAGGTGAAATACAGTTTTTGGCAGAGAATAGGCTGGATCAGGCACTGTTAGCCGCGCAGGGAGTGAGACAAAGTTCATGGTCACAGATGCAGGCTCAGACTGGAGCTTTCAGAGGCAGAAGGCAAGAAGAGTTTGATGACAGAATCAGGGCCTACTTGCCTGGACTGAAAAATAGCATAAGTGAACCATATAAAGCCGGTGGCCTTTCATACTTAGGAATGGAATATCCGGCCTATTCATGGCGGATCTGACAGAGGACATGTTGACGGTGGACGCACATGTGTTTGCGTCTTCATAACTGGAACTGGAGGGAACATACATGTACTTGTGATTCATACATGAAACCGTTGGGGTCCAAGATAGGGGACATAACTGATCAGAAAAATCCATATTTCCACATTCCCTCCTTGTCCCCTACTTGCCCGTCAAGAGATATCAATCTTCATTAATCCATTGATCTGTTCATATAGCATCATTTGTTCTTCTTTCTTCTTCCGGGATCTTGAATGAAAATCTTGATGTGGAATGCACGATGTGGCACACAGACCACAAATCGCTGGTCCACATTGCAGGCATAAGCAGCAACTGAATAGTATGAGAAGGCCAATACCTAGGAAGGATAGGACCCTCCATCCAAAGGTAGATAATACACTCCAAAACCAACCGGACCAAGTCCAGGTGCCTGGATTCTGGTGTATCTGGCTTACAATCTTATGAAGGCGAGTTATGGCTTTATATACAGATGGCGAATTTTCTGGTATGAAAAATGCAATAGCTTGATCCGATGACCCTACAAGCTCCGCCCCTATCGGCCAGGATAACGTCAAGGACAAGACTATTTTGAAGCACAACAATCCGCATAGCAGACTGCTCTTCTGTTAAATTGCCTAAGGCGGAAATAGTTTCGTTCACTACTGCTTCAAGGGTTCTGGTTAATCTACGTATCAGCTTACTATTGGTAACTGTACCTATATAGGGAAAGAAACCTTTATTGAAATCTGTGTATTTTTCCCATGCTGTTTCAGTGTAATCGACAATTGGGAGATCTCTCTGCTGTCTATTGTGTACTAAATGAGTATTTCTATGATAATCAGGAGGAGCTAGGAAAACAGGTGGTAGGAGGAATGCTATGTAACAGGTACCATCCCAATCTAGAGGTAGGCGTATATATGCGGTCTGGCCACATATAAAGTAGGAATGACGAGAAGCTCTAAATGTAGACTTGCCTTGATCACTGAATTTTATTACAGTGGTGCATTTACTATGGCCCATGTGTATGGAGCCATTCTTTCTTATACATAATTCCCCTTTTACTGGGAATACGGACATGGCGGGCAAGATTGGTGTAGCTTCAGATTCAACGTTCAGGATCATGAGGTTAAGTGTAAAATTACCTAATCCATATACTTCATTTCTTAGATCAGTTCCTGTTCTTTTGGGAAGTCCCTCCTTGTTAGGGTAGCAGACTTTAAGCAAAACTAAGTTCAGGTTTCCCCATACCCAGTTGTCTTGATAAACTGCGGAATTCGAATCTAGGGAATTAATCAAACTAAACCATGCTCCACAGGAGCCATTGTGTGTGAACGGATAGAGAAAGAGGGGCAAAACTCCCTTATAGTTCTGATAGGGGGGGAGTCGGCCACAGACCCAGCAGTCTGTAGCATTGCTAGTCTGATGTGAATGGTGCAGCATCTGAATAAAGGTATTGTTGCGTAAGGCAAGTCGATATGATAGCTCATAGGATGGCAGATCACTAAATGTGTGCTTTATGGTATCATTAGTGGAGGAGTATAAGAGTGAGGCAATAGGAGGAAAAATAGCATGTAGTATTAAGCTGATACATATTATCGTGATGCACATCTTGCTCTTTTTTTATCAATATTATTGTCCAAGATCTTATGCAAGCCAGAATACATGTTCAACCGCTTCACCACCTAGTGGACTTAATTGATCAAACGGGTTCTGACTTTTTAGGTCAAAGTTTAGCTTTGTGGAAACTTCTGGGGAGTCTCCTCTAGAAAATGGTGTTCAAAATCCAAAATCCAAGTTTAAAGTCTTTTTCCTTTGTAAAAGAGTGGTGAAGGTGCACTTTGACTTTAACGGCCGTCCCCGTGGTCCAGAGCACTGACTTTGGCGCCTTCCATCCAGGAGCGATGGAGTATTCTTTGACCTGGGTGTTGTCAGGGAAGGCGGCAGCAACCTGCGAACAACAAGAGAGTAGTGCAGACATCAAGGAAGCCAGGTAATCTGTCAGCATCAGTAATCTTTTAGGCATTGGAGTGCCCACATATTTGGTAGTCTACCAAAGACCACTTCATAGGGAGATAAGCCTGTTCTAGAATGAGCTACCATTCGCATGTAAAAGAGGGCAACCGGCAGGGCTACCATCCAATCTATACCTTTGTCTGCGCAAATTTTTAATGTCTGATTATGTCTTTCTACAAGGCCTGCTGCTTCAGGATGTCGCACACAATGGAATTTCCAGGTATACCCTAACAGAAGGGACACCTGCTTCATTAGTACCAGAACATATTTGTAACCTCTACATCTGTTTATTTGGATATAATCCATTTGGAGCACTTCAAAAGGGTGGTCAGGTGGATGGAATCCACCTTGTTCCATCGGAATGCCTTTACCTGGATTGAATTGGCAACAGATCATACATGTTCTGACCTTTTGTTTCGCTGCTGCACGCAGGTGCTTGTTGAACCATATATTCTGTAAGCTATCTATCATTGCTTTCTCTCCTAAGTGTGCAGGACTATGTGCGGTATTTATGATTACTTGTACCCTTGAATCAGAAAGAAACCATGTGGATTTGCCCTTTGTCATCCAACCCTGATCAGTCAGTACCCCTCCTTGTTCCGATCATTTCTTTAATTCGTCTACAGTAGCATGTGTCTGTATGTCTTGTACATCCTTGGAAGGATCCCTAACTGTCATGGCTTTGGACACTTATTGAACCTGTAACTTTGTCATGTCTAGTGGGGTCTGAGCTGTCTGTTTAGCTGTTCGGTCTGCCAGATCATTGCCTTGGGAAATGGTATCTGTGGCTCTAGTATGTGCTTTACATTTTAGGATAGCTATGGCTGTTGGTAAATGTATTGCTTCCAGTAGGGCTTGAATAAGGGGGCCATGCTGTATCTTGGCCCCATGAGAGGTCAAGAAACCTCTTTCTCGCCAGAGAATCGGTGTAAATGTTTACTCTCAGGTGCTTAGCTCTTATGCACGCTTGTGTCAGGGCGATGAGCTCTGCTGCTTGTGCTGACAATATGTCTATTCTTTTAGTCTCTATTATTACAGTATCAGTAGTCACTGCATATGCTGCCACTAATTCTCCCGCCCCTGTCCTCATGCATGAGCCGTCAACTTATAGTGTTAGGTCGGGGTCTGGGAGTGCAACGTCTGTCAAGTCTTGTCTTGGTTTAGTCACGGTATGTATTACTTCAACACAGTCGTGTGGTGAAACACTTTCTGTACTGGAGGGCAAAAGGGTAGCAGGATTCAGTATGTTGCATCGTCTGATCTCTATGTGTGGTTGAAATAACGTTGGCTCATAGCCTGTCAGTCTAGCTACAGTCAGGTGTTGTGTTTGTGTCCGGTTCAAGAGAACCTCTACTGCGCGTGGTACTTGTACTGTCAGAGGGTGGCCCAGCACTATCAAGTCACTTTGTCTTATGGCTAAGGCCGTTGCTGCAACTGATTTTAGGCACGCAGGCAAAGCCTGTGCTACTGGGTCTAATGTACTAGAAAAATAAGCACAGGGCTCGTGTTTTCCTGCATGATCTTGTGTTAGGACAGATAGTGCTGTTCCATCCCGCTCTGTCACAAAAAACATAAACGATTTGTTGTAATCAGGGTTTGCTAAAACTGGTGCTTGACATAAAGCTCTCTTTAATTCTTCAAATGCCACAGTGTGTTCTTGTGTCCAAGGGAGGACTTTAGTAGCAGCTGTATTAGGGGCTTGGACTAATTCCCCTGAAAGATCACAATAAAACATGAGAAAAAGGGGAAAACACCATACCTATTTCCTTGGCTTAATTTCTAAGGGGGCTAATTTCTAAGGGGCTTAATTTCTTAAGGGGCTAGCGGGAAGCGAACCTCCTCAGGGGCCAGCAGAAAGCCAATATTCTCCTCCTTCCCCCCCTTTTTGACAGGAGGAAATCTGAAACAGATTTCACTGCTGTCAAACACTATCAAACCCTGTGTCTTGTCAACACTATTAATCCCTGTGTGTAGCTACTGGGCGTAAGCAAAATTATAGGAGATACACAGCGTATTTGAAATGGCGAGAAATCCTTCAAATTAATGTACAAACCTCATTGTGTTAGCTCATAAGCTAGCCAAATGACATCTCATATGCAAATGTCCCTATTACATGAACCTACACCAACCTGAAGTCAATATTAATGCTAGTAGGCCCCAATAGGAATGCTAAATTACCTAAATATTCGGAAAACCAAGTTTAAGAACAGTTGTTAATGTTGATAATTAATAATTTATCTGCTAAAGAAATCAGTCATTTTGCAATAATTTCCACCTATACAATAAATAGCCTAATTTAAAAACAAGTCAACTTTTGGGGCCACCATTTACAAGAATGAGCTTACTAAAGCAAACTTTAAAAAGGAAATCCTGTCAGATATTTTCTCATTACCCTAAATACCGAGCCTCATTTGTCACTCTGTGGTGGCAGTCCTGATTTAAAACAGGCCTTTCAAGAGGTAAGATGTGAGTGCACAGATCATAATGGTTCCTCAATGTCCAATCTGGAAACATATGACCGAGGCTGCCTGTCTATAAGAGAAAGGCAGTTATGTGAAAAATATTTTAGTCTTGCATAGCCTCTTTCTTTTGTTTCATTCATCTCCAACACCAATTAGACATACACTGATAACGTGTTGTCTGCTATTTTGACAGCATGATAAAGGTAATATCACATCTGTGAAATTTAGTAATTGTGAACAAGTTCCAGCCAAGCGCTGTGCAAAGATCGCCGTCGTCACGACTATCTCTGTACTTGCACAGGAGAACTTGGTATTAAACGCTAAACAGACTGGTCAATACAACACAAAAACAAAACATATATAAAATACATATGCCAAGCCATCAGTATACCAAGCACAGAAAGCATAGACAATTGCACTAACATATATAAATGAGCAGCGATGCGCAATTACAGTACCTACAGCTCAGAGGCGAACATTCTGGCCTGCTTAATTTGTCAGGCTTTTAATCAATAATTGAGTTACCTGCCCTATACACCCCCATCTGAAATCACCGTGTCAAGTCTGACACACAGAATCAGCAAGAATAATCAAAAACGAAGAACACACGAACCTGTTTGGTTTCTTTTATAAAAACAGAATCAGCAATAATAATCAAAAACGAAGAACACACGAACCTGTTTGTTTTCTTTTATAAAAATGAGCTATGCATCTTCGTCAACACAATGTACCCTAATGTCCCAGACGAAGACGCACCTCTCATCTCTCCTCACAGACTTTTAACCACTGGATCATTTATCCAATGCAACTGGTGGCAGCTTGTGGCCACAATTCAAAAATGTCTGAATTTGAAAATCGTTTTTATATAGGCACATAGCCCTTAAAATTCCAAGCAAGAGCAACATTTTACTTTCTGGCCAGAAGCAATATAACAATTGCTAAAAAATAAAACAAATCTTCTCCATAGACATTTCCTCGGGGCACTGGTTTAGCACAGAATAGACCAAGGGAATATTTCTCGACTTACATTTCTCAGCTGCCCTGTCTTATCAGAGAAGCTAAAAATAGCCCCTCAGCGCGGCCTGAGCCTGGGCTGCCAGCCAACTTTTTTTCGTTGCTCCGGCTGCAGGCATTACACAGATGCGATGTCAGAGAAGCTTTCTAAGCAGTGCCTCTGTTCTGCTCCTCTCACCGGCCCCCACCTACACTGGCTACAAGGTCAGAATCTGTCTCCGATTTCTGTATCACATTCTGCTCTACACAGCCCCCACCTTCTCCTCACTCTGAAGCTGTCAAAGACAAAAAGACTACTCAATTCCATAAAAACTGCAATAATTCGCTCAATTGAAAAATTATTTTTATATACAATTTGCTCTCAGGGGGTCATAATCTCACCGACTTGACCCAGCACATTGGCTCACTGGACCACCAAGAACACAACCCTGTATTCTTGAACAATTTGCAAATTCGAAATACCCACAATTCTTTTTTTTTTTTTTTTTTCAAGCTAAACTTTTCAAAAATTACTTTTTCGTTAGCATTTTGTACATTAGGGGTGTCATCAAATCACAGGTGTTGCTCTTTCTCTAGCTACACCCCTCCCAATTCCCTTTTAACAACGTGAACAAATGTGGGACCATGAAAACACCAGCCATGCGCTGTTCGTTTGGTGGGAGGCTCAAGAACCTTTGGGCTACTATATCATTATTATATGTATCCAGGTACTTGCGGTGGCACTCTAACTGGTCTTTCTACTGGGGCCACTCTTGCTAGGTCCTCTGAAAGGACGGGATAAATACCAGCAACGTCAATATTTCTTTCTCTGTCAGCCTGCGCTCATTTTACCTACTCCAATTACTCCTGTAACATCTGTTCCTTGGCTTTTCCAGACTCCAGTCTACTCCTCTCTGCTTCGTGAAACACTTACTCTGACCTACTATGTGACTCCTTGCGCCAAAACTCAATGGCATCCTTCCAAGCTGGTCTACATTTTCTCTTCCATAAGAGTGTTTCGTTGTCCATCTACTTGTTCTGCTTTTTCTCGTATACCTTCCTCAACTAACACGTTTTCTCGGGCTTTGTCTGAATCCTCCCTACTTTTCTCTTCTTTTCTGAGCGTTTACTCTGTGCGTCTATGCAATTCTTTACGCCATAATTCAATGTCATATTTCAGTCACTGTCTGGCTGTCTTTTTCCATAACATTTCTTCTACTCTCATGATGCAATCTGCATCCCATGTCCCAACTGCGGGCCACCTCTGACTTTCTGGTAAATCCTTGGTGTAGTTCACCCATAAATCAAGAAATAATACGGCATCTAGGCCATGCTTATGATACATAAAGTACCCTGGAGTGTCCCTAGGTGGAATGGGAACAGCTTCTTCGAGTACCCCTTTTCTAGTTTTGATCTGTCTTAATTTTGAAAATAGCGGCATTTTTAGACCTTATTACTTGAACACACTTAATACAATGAACACAATAATGAACAGTCATTCACACCACAATATGCAGAACGTATTTAAAACATTTAACATCTAACATTTAACTGAGCAACAATAATGATGACGATCTAAGGAAAACTTAATCACTAAACATAATACTCGGCATTATCTGAGTATTCTGAATTTATTACTTGATATACTAGATATACTGCTAAACAGTACAGATACACTGCTGAAACAGTGCAGACCGGATTTGTGTACCCAAACCCGTCTTGACCGGCACAACCTATGTGCACGTCAGAACGCCTCCCCAGTAATGGTACTCACCGGGTAGCTCGGAAACGGAAGGCCTCGGAAACTGAACTGAACTTGAACCGGACTGGACTCGACTCGAAAACTTCGGAAACTTCGGAATCTGGTGGGCCTCTGTATACCTCGGACACAGCTCTCTCGCAGGTGGGCTCTGGGTAGGACAATCTGCGTTCCTCACCGCCTCGTATGGATGCCTGGTCGCAGTCTGTCCCCTTCGTTGGCCTGAGGGAGTTGGCGGGAAGACCCGCGACGTGCGCGCTTGAAGTCCATCACGGCTATGGAAGGGGGCAAAACTGGACCTTCATCTCCGGCGTGTGGGGAAAGAGATTAAACTGTTCGGGCGCCATTCTGTGGTAAATAAAATATCACGCTTTCATAATTTCATAATATCAATAAGATCATGCATAAAGCAAGAGGCTGAGTCTGTGGTATCAGGTTCATAAAGGGATTTATTCCAATAACTCGAGTCAAAGGGAGAATATTTCCATCACCAAAATTGGATCTGGAAAGGGGCTCAAAAGTATTCTCAATATTCTCAAAACATTATTCACAGAGTACAGTATATATACATTTCTCAATTGTACGTAAGCAAAAGAGCAAGAGAGAATGAGATAAGAGCATGTGGGCGTGTAAGTAGGCGTGAAGGTGGGCGTCCATGTGGGCGTCCACTTGATGATAATGGGTAATTTGTCATGTGTGGGTGGATACCTGGAGAATCCTGCAATGTCAGCAGAAATATTTGGCAGAGATGCGTGCGCAGTCGCATGACGTGTGATAGACGTGCAACTAGAGGGAGAAAGGGACTTGACATTTAGCTCTACATGTGGAGACAAAAGTCTGGGGTTATGTCAACCTAATCCCAAATCATATCTAATATCCTATGTTTAAAGAACTGTGTTATCCAAAAAGAAAGGTCTCTCGAACAAAATCTATTCTATACTGACTGTGAGTGCGTGTACAAGCGTCTAAGTGTCTACACTAAATGCGAGGGGGTAGGAATATTCCATGGTAACAGGGCTATGAATTACTTGCATGAGGACAGAGAAGCCGGGCCTTTTGCTCGGTAGCTGGAAGAATGTTTACTTAAACTACTAGACAGGAATGCATTGGGCAGGGAGCGGAGCAGATAATTTCCGAAGGTGAAATACAGTTTTTGGCAGAGAATAGGCTGGATCAGGCACTGTTAGCCGCGCAGGGAGTGAGACAAAGTTCATGGTCACAGATGCAGGCTCAGACTGGAGCTTTCAGAGGCAGAAGGCAAGAAGAGTTTGATGACAGAATCAGGGCCTACTTGCCTGGACTGAAAAATAGCATAAGTGAACCATATAAAGCCGGTGGCCTTTCATACTTAGGAATGGAATATCCGGCCTATTCATGGCGGATCTGACAGAGGACATGTTGACGGTGGACGCACATGTGTTTGCGTCTTCATAACTGGAACTGGAGGGAACATACATGTACTTGTGATTCATACATGAAACCGTTGGGGTCCAAGATAGGGGACATAACTGATCAGAAAAATCCATATTTCCACACACCAAGAGGGGTTGCAGGAATAACTGCGTCAGGAGGAGCCAGTAACTTAATTGACTCAGTAAAACTCTCCTCCCCGCTGTGACTTCAATATGCAACAAGTGAGGAGGACCGACGAGAAAGCTTCTTGTGGGGCGCGATGTTTTCTTTATTGTGATCAAACGTTACGCTCGATAAAGCATTACGAGCTGTCACGGAACCCCGGCCTTGCACTGTGGGAGATGGGCTTGCCCGCCTACTCAGCCCTGAAGAAGAAACCTTGGTTGTTAGACCCTCCCCCGCTTCTGCCCCCCGCAGGAGAGAGACACAGCGAGCCTTGCCCTGGAAGCTCCACCCCCATGACGACACACGCTTGGACAGCCTACCTCCTCGAGAGCTTCGGAATACTTGAAACTGCTCCACCTTTGAAATCTCCAACGGAGCGACAACTGAAGCACACGTGCCAGCAACCGGCCCTGAGAGGGAATGCCGGGTGGGTGTACGACCCAAACCTTTCCTTGAAATTAAGGTATGCGATGCATTAGGGGGCCTAGCCTGCGCCGGTAAGCAAGCGGCAGCGGCCTCCGCTACCCCTTTCGCCGCCTTATGTTTCGGGCGTTCAAAGCCCACCCATGCCTCTCCGGGGACACCAAGCTGTAACAAGTCCTCCTGCCCAGCTTCGCAAAGAACATGTATTGCGTTGCGAACAGCATTGCTATTCGACATAATTAACAAAAGGGGAACAATTAGTGAAAAACCCCAAGGTGAAGTACCTGACAGAAAATTACGTCAACAAAGTCCTACTATAACCCTGGGGCACTGACGCCACAATGAGAGTCTTCCCGCTAATGCACCTCTGCATATTGAATTACCTAAGTCCCGGCCCCCCACCTGCCTACACCTATCAACTAACGTGACCTGCTCCACTTGCGTGAAAAAGCTCTGGGGGAGACCGGCTCGTGCCATGCTACCCCTGGGTTCCCATTCTACCACTCCTAATACATTGAATGTTGTTGTGTGATGCATTAATGTGCACAAAGTGCGCCATATAAGTCTGGAAAAATAAACAACATACATTCATAGTAATTAGTTGTCAGGCAAGTGCAGTTTGCATGCTTATACTGGCAGGCAGCATTCCAGTTTTTTTTTCAATGCTTGAAGATACTGAAGATGGAAACAATACGGTAAACAAGGCTACAATGCGAGTGTGGAGGGCTCTCTTCTCCTGTTTGTGCCTCAAAGGTCCTTAATAATGTGTTAAACATTTGTAGACGTGTATTTTCCTTACTATAGGCAAGGTCCTGAAACCATATTATTAAACAGAGTTTGTGTGCATCATTGTAAGATTTAGAAAAGTAAATCACCTAGGCAAACCTTACAACTATGATAGATAAGTCGTTATATAACAACTTCATACATACATGTTATGTTTTAAGGCTTGAATGTTTGATTTCTTTGTCTAATGAAACATTTGTTCCCCACAGTTTTTGTATTTCTGTATGTGATAGTCCCTTCTTCTGTTTTTTTGTGGTTTCAACTTACTTGCAGTTATGTGGTGTAGACAGATGCAAAAACCTTGGGTGAACCCAGAAAGATATGTATTTCGGAAAAGTAGACGAAATCCTAAATTCAGCACGGCATCATTTATGTAGATCGCTCATGGCTTTCTCAAAGAAACTAATAGTTGAATTAAAACAGAATGTAAATAAGTAGGAAAAAAGTAGCTATTGGTGACAGCGTTTTCATCTGTACCTTTTTGCCATGATGGCTGATTTACTTAAATATTATACCATTATGTCCATCTGGGTACAGATATGTATGTTGTTGGCTGGGTGTCTAATAAAACATGAAACCCAAAGCCAACAACTGAGCTGCAGCTTTTAATGCTTTTTCATTGGGTGTGGCCATGCAGCAATTCATATGGTGAAATCTAATGAATGAAAAAGGGGCATGATGTAAGCCTATGTATTTTTGAAATGTGCTGAAGGTACTGAGTTCAGGAATAGTGCTTTTTTGTACACATCAAAATTTGGCGGTGCCCACACTATCATGATTTAGAGGGCCTATTTTTGAAAATATGCTCTTTCTTGCACAGTGGCTTACATCTGGAAAAATGGAGAGAAATCTAATTTATAATAACAAATGTTCTACTATTCTGTATTCGGATATCTCTCCCGACCGCGCCGCCCTTATATCCCTGGGCCAAACGCCCATGATAGGAAAGGCCACAAAATGCAATATGAAGTCATCAATTTTGTTTTGTGAAATATTAGCCAGTTTTGCGATGTGGGTTACTGTAGAAATTTTGCCTGAGCTAGACCGTCACCCCAGAAAACTTACCAATCCCAAATATTTCTTAAAACTAGTCATCCAGGGAAATTCAGCGTGGTGCGACATGCATGGATCCCACTATGATACCAAAAATGCCCTGCAAACCTCAAGCTTTAGCTAGGGCCACATATTTTCCTAAGTTTTGGGGACCGCCAAATTCCTACCACTCCACATTCATTGACGTCTGACAAAATGTGGGAGCACTGGTTGGTAAGAGTTTTGCTGATCCCCACAGCTTTGCGGACCTCCCCTCAGAGAAATGTAAGTTTGACATTTGCAGGACATTGTGGGTATGGAAATGTAGTGAGGTACCTGCAAGCCACAAAACCTTGAATTTGTCTGGGTCGCTAGGTTTCCGAAACACCCACATTTTGCAGGGTACCCAGGTTGCCAGCTGATCCAGAGCCTGAATAGCAGAGTTGTCCACCTTGACAACTGAGAGGAAATTGGGATTTACACACCCAAATCTGCCAGCCCATATTTCAAAACCAAAACTAAAGATTCCAAAGCTCCTCTCACTTGCCATGTGGTAGGGGACTCCGTAGACCACCTGGAAATAGAAAGACTGTTGTAGTTTTAGGAGTGAAGGATAGGTGTGATTCCTGAGCAAGCTGCCCCCACTCCATTTATTTTTACCTAAAAAAATATCCCTGGGGTCTAGTTGATTTCTACACCCCCATGTCAGTTGTGTGAACCCCAAATCTGCCATCTATGGGTCAAGAAGACTGTGGGCCCACTAGGGATGGGGGTCAGGACCAATGCCTGGGGCAGCCACCCCACCCCAGTATTTTTCCCCCAGAAATATACTAATCCATACTGTCTAGTAGGTGGGTGGGGTATATTACTGGTGAACCCCCAGTCTACCACTAGGGGAAAGCAGAAAGACTGCTGGTCTTGTCCTGGGGTTGGGATGGGGCCAAATGCCTGGATATCAACACAAAAACAGTGATGTGGAGGAACAAATAAACCCAAAGCATTCTTAGAGTACATACAATTACCCCTATGCAGTGGTACCTATTCCCATCTCATTAATATATGTTTTTTTGACAAAGTCACATATCAACGCTTACTCCTGATCGTACCCAATATTTATTTCTTTTCATTGGTTTACTGATTAAGATCAGTTGTTCATTTTCCTTGATTCATCCTTCATTTAATCATCATGAAACAATAACACTCTACAACATAAACACAAATACATACATAATTATACAAAAATTATGCAAAAATAATTTCCTAACCCCCTAATTACAAACAAAGTGTCCGATTTCTCAGTTCACTGCGGTCCACTGTGAGGTAATCCTTTGCACACTTGAGGGACCCTATCCACCTCTACATCTTTTTCCTGTGTGCATGTCCAATTTTAACACAATCATTATGTTTTTAACGGATTCCTCCTTCCTTGTCTGTCTAGAAGAAGGTTGGATGGGTGCTAGTCTAACTAACATGGAATAGTGTTACTATTTTCGACAGAAATGCAGTCCCAGTTTCTCAGCACCATCTTGTCTTGAAAAAAGCGGCATATGGAAGGTGGACAGAGAGTGCTTGCAGTCATTCATGCAATGAGCTCATATTATTGCAACCAGAACAACCATCTTAAGGGGCAAGAGGCATACTGGACAACTGTGCAGTGGTTCAAAAGGGGTACACACCAGAAAAGTGTGAAACAAATTCAAATCCCACTGTGGCATCACAAAGGGCTTTGGCAGGAACACATGATGCAAACCCTTAAGAAACCTCACTACAACAGGTGATTTGAACAAAGAAATCTGATACAGTAACAGCAAAAGCTAACCTTGAACAGAGGCTAGTGAAAGGCCTAGCTGGGTCAGGGATAAAACAAATAACAAATTAGCCCATCTGGTGGTAGACACACAAAACCACAAACTTGTCCCAGTGGCCTGCACACATTTATTTGGCCTCTAGCTGCTAGGATGACATTAATGACCTTAGGAGTGAGATTAAATGAAATCAACTGCTGCAGTTCAATCTCCATAAATGGAGGTGCAGGATTCGCAGAGCTGGGTGCCTGACCCTGCCTTGACTCTGCAAAAGAAGATCCTCCAGTAGCAGCAGCCTTATAGGAGGACAGGTGCTTATGCCCAGAAGTACCACTCTCTCCTTGTCCAATCCAGAGTCACCAGCATAACTTGGGCCTGGTTGGTCCTGATATTTTTGAGAACCCTAGTCAGGTGAAGCAGAGTTGGAAAGACATGCAGGAGTCCCGACCTCCACTCTAGGTGAAATGCATCTTCGAGAAAGAGCCTCCTTGGAAACTCCAGCATGCAAAAACATCGACATTGTGCATTTTCAGCAGGGACAAAAAGATTTAGCAGGGTTCTTCCTACTGCTGGAAGACCCCCTGCACCACCACCAGATGTAGTAGCCATTCATGAGTCGCTATGCAAGAGTGGTTGAGTTTTTCTGTACTGTCGTTTAGAGATCCCCTCCAGGTTGTGCACTACCAGAGAAATGTCCTGATGAATTTGCACTTCCAGAGGCATAGAGCTTTCTGACCCAAGACCCCACCTTGCTTGTTACACAACCACATGACAGTGGTGTTTTTGTGAAACCTGCAGAAAACTCCCTTTGACGTTTGGCAGGAAGACCTTCAATGCTAAATTGATTGCCCTCAACTCCAACACATTGATATGGAGTTGGATTTCTACTCGAGACCAGAGTCCTCTGATCTACACCTCTCCAAAATGGCACCCCCAACCCAGCAGCAATGGGTAGAAGCAGAATCCCAAACCCCAAAATGTAAGATATCCAAAAAATCAGATCACCAAACATTTTCCTATGGGGGTTCTGCTCTGATGCTTATCTTGCATTAAAAAGCACCCTCCTCAACATCAGACCAAACATTAGTTAACAGAGCTGCAGATAATTAATGCTGACCATGTAGGAAGCTGTCTCTGTATATACCATACCAAAATGAGGTATATTGTGCACAGAGTCCAGTGGAACCCCAAAGGGAGGCAGAGGTCAAAGTAGATAGCACCTTACTCTCTTTTTGTCGTAGTGTGGGTGAGCAGTAAGTCTTTATCAGAGGTAGTGTTAAGCATTTGTTCTATACACTCAGGCAGCAAATGATGTCACACACTCAAAGACTGAACTCAGACCAATTTGTTTGTACAAAAATATTATTTAGTTATATTTATTTTCTAAAACAAAGCAAGCCTGGCACAAGTGAGTGTAAATGGTACTTTTCAAGGCATGTTGAACAATACAAGCAAGCTGATTAAAAATGACTTTGTTACAGGTTTGTAAATACTTTGAATACAGTTGAAATTACTGTTAGATTACTTTTGATTACTTTGCATATTACTTTATGGATTTCTTTTTCTACTCAGTGTGATATGCCTAGATATCACAGTGAAACATTTCAAAGAGATAAGGTAAGTAAAGCAGTTTTTAGATATTTGCAGTTTTTCAAGTTCTCCTGGAAAACCAACTCCCCACAACAATTTCCAAGAAAAACAGGCAATGCAATCCTATGGAAGGAAATTGAGTTATCGGTTTGCAGGTAAGTAGGTATTTGTGGGAGTTGGTATTCTGGGGTTAGAACCAGGGTTCCCCCAGGGTCAGGGATGCACTCTTGAAACACCCTCAGCGTCACTGAGGCGGCCGGGTGCAGAGTGCTGAGGCCCAATGTTATCCAATGGGGGGTAGGGAGTCTTCAGTTGGTGGCTTCTCATGAGCAGGCCACAAGGTTGTGGGTGCAGAGCTCCTGGTGAAAGGCTCAGGGCAAAGGGGGATCCGAGGTAGCACCCAAAGTCCACCTGCAGCGGAGCAGGGGTGGCTGGGTGCAGGATGCTATTTTGGCATTGGTTACCCTGTTGTTTTCAGTGGGAATTCTCCGGTTGCAACAAAGACTGCAGGCTTGGGGATGAAGATCTTCTGGAGGTGACCACTGGTTGGAGAGGTAAGTTGGTATGCCTGGGGATGCTGGGACACAGTAGGTTGGGCCACCCAAGGGCGTGAGACGTCGGGTGCAAGGGTGTCTTTAAACATTGGATTTTCTCACCAGCTACGGTCGCGGTCAGGGAGATCCTCCAGAAAGGGGCTGCAGCCTTCACTTGGAGATTTGAGGCAGGTCAGAGATCACCAGATCTCAGGTTAGGATCCTCGGGAAAACCTCCTCATGGTGTTGGGCCACTCAAACTCGGGCCGTGGGCATCGGGTACAGAGTGGTGCAGACTTGTGGTTTTGGCTGGGGCCTTAGTCTGTGGTTGAGCAAATCCAGTGCTCACCGTAGACAAAGTCTTTGACTTGGAAGGCAGGCTAGGTTCTTTGGGTTTTTGAGGCTGTTTGCTGCAGGACACACCTGGATTTTGCTGGAGCAGGTCCGGGGACATGCAGGTAGGGCTGGGGATAAGTCAGTGGGCGTCCTCCTCTTCTTAGTTTCAGCACGGTTTCTTCGGGCCTTCTTCTTCTCTTCTTCTTGTTGGTTCTTGTCTTAGGAGGGAAGGTTCGGGGTTGCCCCTAAATACTAGATTTAGATTGTTACAGGTAAGTAAAGGTTGGGACCAATGGGTCCCTTCCTTGGGGTGGGTACACCCCCTATTATGCCACCCTCCAGTGGGAGGGGGGGCATATGCCGCACTCTGGTTGGCTGAGTCCCCCCATCTGCGGGGGCAGAGAGTTGTGCTTCACCTCGCCTCCCCCACCTGAAGGGTGGTGTTGGCAAAGTTGGGCACACCTCCCTTCCTCACTTGGTTTTCCTGCTGATTCTCCCGCCCACGGTGGGGGTCAGAACCGGTGGGGGCCAGTTGCTGGAAGCAGCGAAGGCCTGGGGTAGCTCCCAAAGGTGATAAACCTTTGAAACTTTCCCTTCATGGACCCTGCCCATTCTGAGGGTGGGAGGCTTGGCACCTCGTCCCAGGAGGAGCATTGTTTCAGACCCCCAAGAGCAGCAGGCTCGACCCAGGGCACCAGAAACTTGTCTGGTGGTGGTAGCTGGCGAGCAGCCACTCAGCCAGGACACTAGAGTTAGGTCGTTTTTCAGGGGGCATCTCTAAGATGACCTCTGAGTGCATTTTTCACTGAATCCCACACTCGCATCAGTGTGGCTTTAATGTGCTTAGAGGTTTGATACCAAACTTCCCAGTTTTCAGTAATACCATTATGGTACTGTGGAGTTCGTAATGACAAACTCCCAGCACCATATACTCTTATTGGCATTACTGCACTTACAATGTCCAAGAATTGACTTAGAAACTCTAGGGGTACAGGGCTCATGCACCTGTACCCTCATCACTGGTATAGTGCACCCAGCTAGGGAGGTGGCTGACCTGTGCCAGAGCAGTGAGTTGTAGGCATGGCACACAGGGATTTGTGCCATGTCGACTTTTCACTTTGTTCGGCACCAAAACACGCACCTGCAATGGCAGTGTGCGTGTGTAAAGGTAGAGGGCCTTTAAGGGTGGCACAATATGTGCTGCAGCCCTTCGAGGCCTACCCTGGCCACAGTGCTCTTGGTACCTGTGGTACCATTTGCAAGGGACCGACCTGTGGCCAAAGAGTCCAAATTGGGTTTTGTCTTAATGCAGTTTTAGGGAAAGAACATAGGTCCTTTGTACCTGTTTGGCAGGAACCCAGGGCACACTCAGTCAAAGTACATCAGCAGTTTGGAAAAAAGTGGGGCCAACCATGCAAAAAGAGGGCACTTTCTTAAAGACCACTCAATAACTGACTTCTAAATGAGGGAAAAGTTAAAGTTTTTATTGCAAAAATCTAAGAGTCAAGCACTACAGAATAAACATTGTGCCATGAAGGCTTAAATGCAGAATACATAACCAGGAATCAGAATATTCCAAGTTCAAAATGAACAGCAAAATCACAAGAGAATCAGACAATAGAAGTAGCTGTTAGATGTTCAGGAAAGTCTTCTGGCTTACCCCAGAATCAAGGGTTCTTATACATAATTCTTACATAGAAAATTAGCTAAACCACAGATTCATTATGATATGATCCCATGTATAATTTCTTATGTCAAATCAGAGAAATCCATGTAAATAGCATTATATGTTAGCCCTATTCGGCGAACGACCATCATAACGCATGCGTTACATCACATGCGTTTACGTCGCGTGCCGTCACAACGCATGCGACGTTACGACTCGTGCGTTCACTACGCACGACATTACATCGCAGGTGCCATTATATCACGAGCGCTTTTACAACGCAGGTGCCAGCACACGGACAGCGGGGAGAAAACGCTGGAACCACAACGAGAGACAGGTAAGGACGACGCTGTACTCGTAGTGCTTTAGGGTTTAGGGTAGTTGATGGGGAGTGTAGTGGAGGGGGCTGTTTTAGGCTTTAAGGCTTAGGGTTAATAGTAGTATACAGTAGTGTTTTAGGCTTTAGGGTTAGGGCTTAGGGTTAAGAGTCGTATATGGTAGTGTTTTAGGCTTTAGGGTTAAGGCTTAGGGCTTAGTGTTAAGAGTCGTATATGGTAGTGTTTTAGGCTTAGGTTTTAGGGCTTAGGGTTAATAGTAGTATATGGTAGTGTTTTAGGCTTTAAGGTTTAGGGTTAAGAGTCGTATAAGGTAGTGTTTTAGGCTTTAGGGTTAGGGCTTAGGGTTAATGGTAGTGTATGGTACTGTTTTTGGCTTTACTGTTTACGCCTTAGGGTTGAGGGTAGTGTCAGGGGGTCGTACTGTGATTGGTACGTTGCTATATTAGGTCGTTGTGTTGGGTCGTTTAGACACTTTACTGTTTTGTGTCAGGGCGTCGTATGGTGTTTTGGGGGGCCGTCAGGGAGAATTTTGCGGTGTGATAGAATGCGTGGTCTTTGTGTGCGTTGTAAAGGGCTTTTGCACGATGTGAAGGCGGAGTGCGATGTAATGGTTTGCATGGGAAATGCATGCGATGTAACGGTGCATGCGATGTAAAGAATGCGATGTTATGGTGTGCGTTGTTTTCGTTTGCGTTGCATCATCATACATCCACCCTATTCCATACTGCTAGGAACCGCACTAGCAGGATGACCTTACATGTCTCGCCAGTACAGCAATGGCCAATCCACTACCTCGTAGCATGTATATGACCATACAATAACTCATGGGGAAGGAGGAATATGTTCAACTTGGTTACAAGGGATGCCTCACCATTGGTGAGGAAACATAATTGTTAAATCTAAATCATTGCACTCTTGTGAAGAAGATGCTACTGTTTGTGTGATGTACAAGATGTGAAACCTTAATATTATCTGTTATAAAAAATGTTAGCCCTATCCCATTTTCTAAGAAAGAATCGATTATCTTCTGCATCATGTTATCTCAGGAGGTTCAACTAATATGCAACATGTATGAACAAAACGCTGTACACCAACCTAAGAGTGGTAAGCCCAGCAACAGAACAGCAGAAAGACAGAAAAACTCTGAATAGCTGTAGCAGTTAGGAACACTTGAAAATCCATTCACAATACATGCACATTGGGAAAAATGCAATTACATCAGCTTGTCTGTTGCTCTGCAGCGCCTGTGAGGAAAGAAGACATTACAGAGGAAATGAGTGAAATGAGCAACATCAAAACAGTTTCCATGTTAGCTAACATGGTGATTTTATAAAGCTGTGGTACAACTAAACTATATTAATTAACACACACTGCAAATCATATTAAATATGTTTCAACCACAATCATATTATTTCAACATTGGTGCCTCGCACTTATTACACAAATTATTAGTTATCAATATTGTCACTACAAAATTATGATTCTAAAAAAATTGTTTGAGAATTCCCCTATGATTATTCTATATCATTAAAAATAGATTAATAAAAGTTTATTAATCTAGAAATAATTTTGCCAAAATTCTCATCATTTCCAGTTACTGTCAGGAATTTTCCTCTGCAATATTCATCTGGTTGTAGACATTATCCATGAGAATGAATGTACAACACCTCTTAGCTTTTATTAAATTAAAGACTCTACCCTCATTCGCCAAAAGAATATCTAATGCTAAACAATTGTTCTTATAGCTACCATCTCTACCTTTACTTTCTTCAGTGAGACTGCCAAATCTGCAGCAAGCTTATCTACAAGTGTAGCTAAACGTTCATTGTCACACCTACTGACAGGTCCTGAGCACTAACCTGTCATTGTGCGAACTCATGGCGATATGATGATGCCACAGAAGCTTTGATCCCACTCACTAAAGGACTAACTGCTCCCAAAAACCTGAAAGCACCTGGGATACAGTTGGTCTCCTAGGGAGAAGCTGACTGCTATCAGAGAGAAAATAAGTCTTTCTCTTGGGTACCTCAATATTAAATGGCTTGTGTGAGATAGCGTATTCTCCTTGTTGGTGTTGTGTAGTCAAATGATCTGCTAGTCTCGTCAACTGTAGAGAAATATATGCACTTAAGAAATATGTTTATGACCGAAATATCTTCTCTAGCCATTCCTCCAAAGTCCCTGTAGGGTAGACTGCTTACCACTCCATTCCTTCCTTCCCACAATGTGTTTAGTGTCTAGAGTGGGACAAAAACGGGCTTCTAGGTTTAAAAGGAAATGAGAGTTATATCTTGGTACTCTGGGAAATCTGACTCCAGTAGTAGTTCCTCCCCCACCTGTTTCCTTGTACTGCAATAACTGGAAAGTGGTTTGGGAACAGGCCACTACACTTTCATACATGCAGGTGTGCTCTCTCCATATACTAAGAGCTGATATACTTATAGTGATTCATTAATGTCTTTGACCGCATTCTTAATCTCCTGAACTCCGCGTGTACTTTTGCTTGTTGTTGTGTCACACTGGGCCCATACTTCTTTAATGCGTAAGTTGTTTGGTGCTTTTTGTGTGCTGCAAATACGTGCCATGATGCTGGGTGAGATGCAATTGCCAACAGTGGTGTCTGGGCAGTCATGACAGTGCAGCCCTCCCAAAGCCCTTGGCTTTGGGCTTATGTGGATTTTATATGTGAAAGTTTCTTTGTATCCATGCTGCATGGACATGTCCAATTGGTTTCCAGAATATATTCTCGATTCCATTTTCTTTCTAGTCAATTAAGTAATTCTTTTAAAATCCAGGGTCACATTTACCTCAAATTCAGAATGGTCTCTTACTTGTATTGGTGGAGGAGGAGTTGTCAAATGGGTTTGCGTGTGTACTGGTTTTACCTGAGAGACCTGGAATACTGGGTATACAGGTGAGATTGTTGCTTATTGCAACTTTACAACTACTGAATTCATCAGTTTTGCACTGTGAAATGGTCCAATGTATCTGGGTTATAATTAGTTGCGTTTCTGCAAACAGAGATACTTTGTGGAAAACCAAACTAAGTTTTGTGGTTTATGTGAGTCCCCTGATCCTTGGTGTTTGTTTGGATTGACTTTGTTTTGAGCCTTATCCTGTGTCAGATTTTCATGCAAAGTTTTGTGTTTATGGGTTTAGTGTTCTTGGAAATCGTATACAGCAGGTACAGGTATAGGGGTCTGCATGTCTAAATTTATCATTTTTGGATGACCCCCATGTAGAATAATAAGATGAATTCCCAGAAAACTCATTAGTAGCATTATTTTAGGTGAATTCTGTATTCAACATGGAATTTTCCCATGAGCAACAGTTTTAGGAAGGCTTGGCAGCACAAGAACTGTGCAAACACTGGTTCTCCCATTCTGTTTGCCCATCAATTAGAGGGTAGTAACAGGAGGGTATGTCTATACCCATAGCTTTACAGAGGGCCCTCCAAAAATGAGAAATTAACTGAGAGTCTTGGTCTGAGATCAGGGCCAAGGGTATGCCATGGAGTTGCACTATGACTTGAACAAAAAAATCAACCTGTTTCTTTGTAGTTGGTAACCCTGGTGGAATGATCAACAACCACCAAAATAGTATTGCACTCTCCTGGTGTATGAGGCAGTTCAACAATAAAACCTAGGGAAAGTTTGTGCTTGGGTTGTGGAGTCACCGATAAAGGTTGTAGAAGACCAGCAAGAGCTAAATGTGAACCTTTGCCTGGAGCACAGGTGTTCACAAACAGTTTAGAGTCCTTGCCTATAGTACATCACCAAAAGTGACGTCTTATGAGATACAAGGTCTTCTTTTCCCCAGGATGGCTAGTTAAAGGACTTGAATGGCACCACTGAGGATCTCGTTCCTGTGGATCAGTGGTTTGGAGGTATAACACATTTTCAACTAAACCAAAGCTGTTCTTTTTGATGTCATTGTATTTTTCTAGCACTTTGTTAGCAGGGGTGGTATCCTGTTCTTTCTGCAACTGTGCCATGAAGTCATCTATGGAAAAAAGCCCCAGGACTTTTTCAGTCGAAATGATGAACGGTGGATTGGAGTTCAACTCTCAAGAGGAATACCCATATCTGGAGAGGGCATCAGACTTGCCATTTTTTCTTCTTCGTTGGAATGTAATCACAAATCATACTCTCTGAAAAATTGGGACCATTGCAATAGTCTGGCAGAGAGGGCCCAAATGGATTTCAGAAATGTAGATTAGGATGATGGTGATCTGAAAGAATGGTAGTCCCACCATTCTTCAAAGCAGAGTTAATAGCGAGTACTTCTCTGTCCGCTACTGCATAACTACACTCTGTAGGGCTCAGTTTTCTGGAGATATATGCTACTGGGTTTAGTTGGCTGGTGTCAAAATCTCTTTGAGAAAGCAATCCCCTAACTGTAATTTGGGAGGCACCAACCTTCACCCAAAAGGGCTGTGAAGGGTTGGTATAATAAAGAATTGGGGCTGAAGTGAATTTCTCTTTCAGAAGGTCAAAAGCATTTGGAGTTCCAGGATCCCACAGGAATTTTTCTCCCTTCTTCAAGAGATTGGTGAAGGGTACCACTGTGGTTGAGAAGTGAGTCATAAAAGACCTATAAAAATCCATAAAGCCCAGGAAGCTTTGTACCTCCTTTACACTCTGTGGTGTCTTCCATTGTAATACAGCCTCAATGTTGTTAGGGTCCATCTAGATGCTCGATATGGCAATGATAAACATAAACAATTCCACTGTAGTGATGCGGAACAAGCATTTCTCAAGTTTGGCACAGAGTCTATTTTTGCATAATTTCTGTAGGACTGCTGTCACGTGATTGATATGGTGCTATAAGGATTTAGAATAAATCTAAATGTCTTAAATATGGCCCACCAAAAATCTATCAATGATTTTTTGAAGGACTTCATTGAGTGTGTACTGGAAGGCCACAGGGGCATTGCACGGTCCAAAAAGCATGACAAGATATTCATAGTGACCAAATTTGGTGCGAAAATCCGTCTTCCACTGGACACCGTTTCGGATTCTCATGAGATGGTATGCCCCCCTAACACCCAGTTTTGTGTAGATGACAGCTTCCTTCACTTGATACTGTATGGTTGATATCAAGGGTTATGGGTACAGATTTTTGATTGTTATATGATTCACTGCCCTATAATTGATGCATACCCGGAGTTCAGTACCATTATTTGGAACAAAAAAAAAGGGGAGATGAGACTGGGGACCTGGAGGGTGGAATTAAACCTCTTTTTAGCACTTCCTCTAGGTAGTCGCACAAATGGAGATTCTCTCATTCAGTTAGCCCACAAATGAGATTGCAGGGGAGGTGGGTTATACATGTATCCGGCAGTTGGAATGCTGTTCTCCCGTCAGACCTTTTCTCACACACTGTCACAACCTTAGCATCAGTTTTAGTTTGATCTCCCCTATGTTCTGCAAGATGGTAATCTAGTTTCACCACCAGGTCTTCGCAAGTTTCAGGTGGGTTCACAACTTGTAGCCAGCAAATCTTTAACTCATCATGGTGTCCCCTGTAAAATAGAGGAGCTCTCTGTCATTCAGACCACTCAGACTCTGCCACCAACAATTGAATGAAGTAAGATACGTAAGTGGGCCTTTGATACCCTGTTTTAAATTGAGACGTTCTGCGCCTGCTGATTGCATGAATGTATGACAATTAAAAAACGTCTTCACTTCAGTCTTGAAGGCAAAAAAAGCCATATAAAAGTGTATCGTTCCTATCCACAAAAGGAATCAACCATGAGGCCAACCTTCCACCAAACAGAAAAGATCAAAGGCCACTTTTGACTGGTCATCCAGGAAATACTCTGGCCTACACAAAAAAATTTAGGTGAAATTGATTAAGGAAGATTTCTTATTTTGTCAGGTTCACTGTTGAATCATTCCGGGTGAGGGAGTGGTACTGCAGGGGGTGTGACTACATGTATTAGAGGTGCAGATGTTCCCTTGGGCTCACGTGGCAGAGAAGTATTAGCAGGGTCTACATAAATGAATGTTGGAGGTTTAACTAAAGGTGTTGACAGTGAAAGTGGAATATGTCCCCACCCTGAACCTTGGTCACCAGGAGGCGCATACAGGGTGTCTAACCTATATGAGCCATCTGGTGCCTTCTTGTGGTTGACATAGGGCCAGCCTGATATCCCTTGAATCACTTTGTTAGACTACAAGGAGGTTCACCACCTCCATTAGGTAGGCAGTCTGTGAATTCATCACACCCAGTTCAGATTAAATGAGAGGGCCTGTTATTCTGTCAGGTTCTGAACACTAACCGGTTAACTTGTGATGTGGTGGAGAGATGATAATGTGCGTATCTCAAGTAAAAGTTTACCTGAAGCCTATGCGCACAGCATATGTATTTAACATACCAAATACAAACAGTACACCAATGCTGTTTTGTGTTTCTTCCATAGACTTATTCAGAGATTTCGGAGACGTGATGATACCATAGAAGCTTTAACTCAACCCAGGGAAAGGACTTACTGCTCCCAGAAACCTGTAAGCATCTGCGAAGCAGTCGGTCCCCAGGGGAAAGGGTAATGGAATCTGAGAGAAAATAAGTCTTCATCTTGGTTACCTCAATGTTGGATGGGTTGCTCGAGGCTACAAATTCTCCTCGTTGCTGTTGTGTGGTCGAATGTTCTGCCATTCTCGGCAACTGTAGAGAAACAAATGCACTTTAGATACATGCTTATGAGTTAAATCCCTTCTTCAACCATTCTTCCAAATCACTGGTAGGGTAGACTGCTTACCACTCCATTCCCTCGTTCCCACGAGGTGTTTAGTGTCTAGCGTGGAACAAGAACAGGCTTCTAGCAGTAAAAGGAAATGAGAGTTAGGTCTTGGAACTCCGGAAACCCTAATCCCTCTAGTAGTTCCTCTCCCACCTGTTTCCTTTTACTGCAATAACTGGAAAAAATGGTTTGGGAACAGACCTCAAGGCTTTCATATTTAGGTGGAAAATTGCTGCGTGTATTGTACACTTTGTTCATTGGTATTCCAAACCATTAGTAATGTTCTAGGATATACAGTTTAGATTCACAGTATGTTTGCTTGTTTGTGGTACGCTGTTGTAATTACATTGTGTTAGGAACAATGCTCGAGTAACTGTCTCTTGTTCTTTTCAGGGTTCTATGAGGATCATGCATGAAATGTGCATCAAGGAATCTGCAGTGGGAGAGCCCCCTCAATGGTGGTCAGTTGAGGTTTTCCTTACGTCGCACATTCTCTTGTTACCGTAATTCTGGAACAGTTATCTGTTGTTTTTTTCTCTTCTTTGCCTTTCCGGTCTCGATGATGAGGATTGGAAGGATCAGCGTCAGAAGAGGAGTGGCTTTGCAGGAACGACTGAAAATGCTGACACAGGGCTGACAGCATCTGCCGGTAAGATCAATAACAGGCACTGGTTAGTGGGAGGCATGCCTTTTTATAACTGACACCGCCCTGGCATTCCCGATCTCACAGGAGGTTACAGTCTTGCAGGAGAGGAAACAAGATTTCTGTCAATGAGCGCGGGCACACACAGATGTGCTCTCTCCAAGTACTAAGGGCTGTTATTCTTATGGTGATTCATTATTGTCTTCTACCTCTTTCTTAATCTACTGAACTCTCCATGCACTTTTGCTTGTTGCCGTGTCACACTGGGTCCATATTTCTGTACTGCCCATGGGCATGAGTTGTTCTGGAGGGTTTTTGGGTGCTGCAAATGTGTACCATGATGCTGGGCAAGATGCCATTGTGTACAATGGTGCTGAGCGGTCTGAGCAGACTTGAAACCTGCAAAAGGAATTATAGCATCAAATATATCTACAACTATTTGTCCAAAACTATGTTTCACAATTCAATACCATGTTCACTATATATTTAATTCATTGATAACTTCTAGGAAACACGGAACCTTAATTACATGACTCAACCCAATTTCGCTGCAAACGGAAATGAGGAGTCTTCCCATACAAAATAAATTCCCCTCAAAATTGGCTCTCCACCTTGCAAATAGTTTACAGTTACTTCACAAGTCGTATTACACACACTCTCTCCTACAAACTCCCTTAAAAGGACTACGCTTTACAGTACACAACTCTCCTCTTCGTCCTTGTTCCATTTTCAATTAAGGATGCAAACTTGAAAACCTGAACTCCTCTGCTTCTTTTTCTGCTCTAAAATTATCGCCGCTTTAGCGGCAGAAAACTGCCGCTAAAGCAGCGATAATGGGCTTGATGATATGCCGCAGAGAATTCCAATAGAAGCCCATGTTGACACCAGAACATGGGCTTCTATGGGAATTCTCAAGGGCATATTATCAAGCCCATTATCGCCGCTTTAGCGGCAGTTTTCTGCCGCTAAAGCGGCGATAATTTTAACGCCGTTTCATGATAATTTGCCCCTGTATTTTTTAATTATGTTATGCTCTTTACTACTCAAAATGCACACATAACCTGTATTAGTAGATTTAGTTTCATACTTGTTGTTAGCAAATAACTCTCAAAAAGTTACATTAATTAATTTCTCTATGATCTTCTCTTATAGGTAGATTCTCCAAAGACACATTAAAATTAGTCAAATAGGGAGAAAAAAATTCACCCTCATTACATATTGCAATGTAAAAATTACACAAAAGAGCATACATAATTGGAAGCTGCACGTATGTTGTCCCCTCACCAACTGAAGTAAGAAGGTAAGCACATACACACCACCCCCTAAGATTCATTACAGCTACATATTATATAATAATTTTAGAATAAATATTATCCTTAAACCCACTAACTAAATTTTCTCTATGCACTGGCACACCATGTTTTAGTTAATTTCTAGCAGTAGTAGACTCAGCATCAACGTGATTTAAAATATATCCCACCAGAGTAAGTAAACACAACAGTGCCACTGAAATTATTAATACTATTATTATCAATACTAACATTACAATTTTAGAGCATTTGCTATATATTTGATACAAAAACTCATCGTGGTAAAATGTAAAATCAACAAAAATGTTTTAAAACAATAATATTTTTCTTCATATTTTATTAAAACAATAATCAAAACAAAATTTCAAAATAACCACGTCAGTTTCTTTATTTTTTCAAAAGTTCGCTTCAGTTTTGTTTTTCAATCTTAACTTTTTCAACAGCTATCTCTAAACCTTTCTATCACAAAAGTCTCTTTCAATAATTCAAAGTGGCTCTTCTTCTGTTTCAGATTTACTCTCTGATTCACTCTCCAATTTGTACTAGCATTGGTTCACTGATGTATAGTTGTCCAACAATGTTTCATCACTTTCTTCTTCTGAGACTGTAGGCAGGTACAACCATTCAGGTGAGGCATACTTTCTGTTTGCTTATCGCCTTCTTTTTGATTTTTTCCCCACTGGTTATTCATTTCCACTAGTCTCAGAATCTATTTCTCTCTGAGGTTTCTCTTCTGGCTCACAGTGTTTTCTTTTGCAAGTTATTTTCCTTAGAATGTCTTCTTCGGCTGTTCTCTGTTTAGCAACAGCATTTGTCTAGTAAAACCAAAATGTTTTAACAAATCGATGGAAGCCTTGTGTGGAGAGCATCTTTCTCCGAGAGTAGGAGTATGAAGTTTGTGAACAATATTGGCGCCTTGCTCGAAGCCAAACAGAAACTGCACACTCCGTAAGACAAGCTGTCTACCACCTGTAAAGATTGTGGGTGGCGGTCGCTCTAGCTGATTTACGCACTTATGGGGGCCCTTTCAGCTTTTGGGAAGGCTGGAACTATGGGTGAACAGGCAAATTTTATTTTTGGAACACTGAAAGCTATGGAAGATCGAAAGAACTAACAATACCAGAATGCTTTGCTTATTTGAACTCATTCGAGGTTAATCACGTGTTATAAAAACTCACCTGCTGGTTTTATTTTTGCTGATAGTACCTGTGATCAAGACGATTTTACCGAAATGCATTGGGGAGGCATGCAGTATTCCGTACACTTTCACTAACAAATTGATGGAAGTCCTTTCTGGAGTGCGTTCTTTCTCCGAGAGTGGGAGTATGGAGATTGTTAACAATATATACATTGCGAGGATTGGCATCCCAAAGGTCCCCGGTTCAAAACTGGCTGGAACAAATAAGGAGTAAAGGAAATTTGGGGGTTAACAAATTTTATTCTTATTTTCGTGTACACGCCGTACCTTCCCTTCTAAGTGTTGTTCTTGATTTAATGCGCCTTGGTAAATATGAAATGGTCATTTTTTAGGTGTAGTTTTACACATTGTTGGGAGATGTCAATACCACTTGCCCTTTATGAAAAATGCTTTACAATATGTCATACTCCGGTCATATTTGTTAAGACGTATGCACATCTTGCTGGAATGAGATTTGGGTAGCTGCAACAGTGCGGACTCAGCAGTTGAGATCCAACACTTCTCATTAGGTATTTTACCGGAGGTCCCTTTTGTTAATAATGTCTTCATATAAGTTATGTCTCTACCGGTATCATTGAGGAAGGCAAGTATATATGCATGTACAAGACATTACAAGCAGGAAAAGGGAGACTCGTGGTATGTTTTAGAAAGTGCTCTTGGCATCATATATTTGAAGTAACAAAAAATATAGAAGTTATCGCAGCACTGTATGCAAAAATGCAAGGGCAACCCAAAACGTACTTGGTGCACTAATGTGCTCGTGACACACAAAGGTGACGGCGCAAGTGACAAGTGAGAGAGCAGCGGTAGGCGCAATGTGACAAAGTGAAAAGAATATGTATACAGAAATATATGGTTAAACAAAGATTATTTACAAAAGTTGGTCGCGGTTTGGTTAAACATTTTATGTGAACCATAGTTGAATTTGTGCCATAGATTGCGCTGAATGGTCTGAAATTCAACTATGGTCTGTGAGAAATTGGATGGCCCCTGAGACGATGGCCTTGGGGTCCTCAACGCCATGTGTCCGTGGCCCTGCGCTGTCTGCTGCCTCCGGACTCAACTGCAGTCCACCAGGGTTCACACATTAAATCGAGTTCTGACCGGCCCGGACACCGAATCGCCGCAGGAGGCACACGCCACCCCCACCTCCAAACACCAAATGCCAGAGTCGAAAAAGCTGTACTGGCAGACTGATGGAGTTGCTCACACCTGTCGTGGATGCCATCATCTGCCTGATACCCTGCTCAGCACTCCAGGTGCCACTAACCCAGTGGACCACGACTCATGGGCCATTTCTGTATGAGTTGTGTGCTGTGGTGAGCTCACGCAGCAATGTCACCTCAGGCAGTGTGGGAAACCTGGGATGATGATGAGGAAGATGATGCATGTGTAACACACCCCACTGCAGCTGCATCAGGAATAACCTGAAGGGACACAATCCTAGTCTTTTTTTTCAAATGAGCACGCTCATCTCTAGTGTCTCAACCTCAGTGCACTGCAACTCACGGACACTTCTGTTTGCAGATTGGGTGACATCTGTACTTGCTCCGGCTACCACCATGATGCTCCACATTTGTCTCTGTAATGCTGGTGTTTTCTGTTTCCATTTTAATGGTGTTCACTGTACAAGTTGTTGCCAGCACAAACCACTCCGTGCGGGCTGGCTTACACTCACCCCACACCCATCCAGCACAGGCGTCACTGTACATGTGACCCTGCCAATAAAGGGGCCGGGCGAACGTGTCCATAGCCAGTTCCACAAACTATCTGCGTGTGTCTGTGGGGTCATGATGTATACATGAGGGCCCAAGGCACTCCAAATTTACATTGTGCTGTGTACAGCGGATGCAACCATGCCACCGCTGGCAGCAGGTGAGACCTTGGACATGTAGCTTTGTCGTCCCCCACTCAATGCGTAAGAGTAGAGTAGTGGACTGGGCCGTTGTATGGAGGTCCAGCGTGGGGGTGTGGATGATGATTCCGGGGCTCTGGGCGTGGTTCATTGCAGGAAATGTGCACATGCATGTGTATCTGTCGCGGTGTGGGTCTCCTTTGTGGGGTTAGGTGGTCCCTGATGGGACTTAGACACCCATATATGTGGTCCAGTTTGGCTTCCATGAGCTCTGACCCCACCCACACCTGTTCGGCCACCTCCTTTTGGCATTCTGACACCTGGCATTGGAATGCGATGTGTGCCTCGGTGAAGTGTTGGGAGCCAGCCATGGTGGTGGGTACTTCCTGCTGTGTGGTCTGTGCAGGGGCTGGGGTCTCCTCTGTGTAGCTTGGCTGCCCTGCTCCTGGGGGTGGGTTGCAAGATGTCCATGGGCTGTTGTCGGACGTTGGTGTAGGAGGTGTGGTGGTCCTCTCCAGCATCACTGATGAGTAGTCTGGTCTGCTCTGCTGGAGGCGTTCTTTGTCCCTCTGCAATGTGAAGGGGCGATGCATGTTGACATTGTGTTGACATGTATGTTGGCGCATTGTCCTAGTTTACAGGCAGACTGTATGACAATGTACATTGTGACTGTTTGGGAGGTGCTGTATATTTGATGCGGAACAGTGGACATTTGGACTATATTACGGTTGTGTGGTTGTACACGTGCATTTCCATCTCACAGTTTCCTGCTATGTTAGATGTGATTGGCCTTTCTCTGTGCATGAGCGGATCCAGTAGTGTCCTCTGTTCTGCAGTGTCGGTGTTGCAATTTGTGCCACATTGTCATGGGATGTGCTGTTATTGCTATGTGTGTGTGCTGCGGTGTGCCACGGGGATCAGGGACATGATCCAGGGTCATTGTGGGTGTGCAGTGTGCTACACATCTTTGTGCATTTGTGACATTGTGCCCATCTCCCCCGTCCCCCCAGTCCCTGGTCGTTGCTCACCCTGTTGATGTTGTGTCAGGTCCTATCGTGCTGTGTCCGTACTCCCAACTCCTTGCACCATCACACTGATGACTGTGGCCTCCATTACCTCCAGCACCTCCTGTCACTGTTGCTGCCTTCCTGTTGGCAGCCGGTTTGTGCTTGGTTTGGCTTTTCACATTATGCCAGTGCCTCTTGGCCTCCTTTATTGACCTCATCGACACTCTGACTGCATTCACGTTTGTCAAATTAACGTTCAGTTGATGGTAGTGTTCTGTAACCTCCGTTATGCTGATATGGTTTTCCGGTGGACTGCACCCCGTCTTCCTCTTCCTCTTCTCCTTGCCCTTCCCCGACCCCTGGTTTCCTTGCTGCTGGGGCTTGTGGGCTTCGCGTTGGCCTCTGCAGTCGGTCCGGGTGCATCCATGTTGCTACGCAGTTTATTTTGTTTTTGGTGTGTTTTCCTTGTTCTGTTTCTACAGTGCATTTTTCCGCACGCCGTGTGGGATTTGCAGGCCTGTCGCTGGTTAACGGTGAATTTGGTATTGCGCTTGGCCTCATCGCAACTTTTTTCGTGTTTCTCATTTTTGCGGCGTTGCATTGGTTTTAACACGGTCATTTGATGTGTTGTCGTGGGACTATTGCATGGTGCCGCCAGCTTGAGAATACCACGTAAACACGGTGTTATTTTCCCGTGATAGACTGCGATGTGAAGAGTTGCGTTAAGCTAGTTTTGCGGTAGTTATCACACGTTCTTGAGAATATCCCCTAAAGCGTTTTAATGGTGCCTGCCAAGTTTGAGAAACGCTGATCTCGTAGCCGAAACGTGTTACTCGGCAAGCTGTTTTAATTTGAATCAATAAACACCAGAAGATTCCGTGGTGTGTTGGCCCTGCTGTTTTATTTGGAGTAGGAATGGTATACTATACATATATAGAGTTGTTTTACATCAAAAATACTACCAATTAATCCCAAAACATAACATAAATTACTAAACAAATCAAATTTAAAAACATTTGCAAAAACTATTTGAATTATTTTGAAAAAAAATATAAAATTACAATTTTAAACAAAAATTAATAAGAAATATGTTTAAAAAATATTGAAAAAAATATTGTAGTCTGGAAATAATACATACACTATTCCTACTCCAGTTTATGCAACTGTAGAGAAAGTGTAGAACTGCAGAAGCATTAAATTAACTATTCCCACTCCTGCCTGTGCAACAGTAGGGAAAGTGTTGAACTTCAAAGGGGGTGAAATCTACTATTCCCACTCCAGCCTGTGCAACAGTAGGTAAAGCATTTGACTTCGAAGGGGTTACATTTACTATTCCAATTCCAGTTTGTGCAACAGTAGGGAAAGCGTTAGACTTCAGAAGGGTTACATTTAGTATTCCCACTCCAGTATATACAACAGTATGGATTTCAGAGGGGTCAAATTTACTATTCCCACTCCAGTATAAGTCACAGTAGGGAAAGGATTGGAATTTGGAGTGGTAAGATTTACTATTCTCACTCCAGTCTGTTCAACAGTAGGAAGAGTGTTGAACTTCGGCGGGTTTACAATTACTATTCCCACTCAACTCTAAGGAACAGAAGGAAAGTATTGAACTTCAGAGGGGTAATATTTACTATTACCACTTCAGTTTGTGCAACAGTAGGGAAAATGTTGGACTTCAGAAGGGTTAAATTTACTCTTCCTACACCAATCCAAGCAACTATAGGTAAAGTAGTTTATTTCAAACACATTAAATATTTATATAACAGTATTAGTTTAGAAAAAATATAAAACTCTTAATATAAACATTATTACTTCACATAATATATATATATTTTTAAAAACAATTAGCCAATTTACTAAATTCGAAAAACAATGTAATATTTGAATTTAAAAATAATTATTTATGTATTACTTAATTAACTTGCCATCCTATACCCCTACAAGCCTAGCAACCCACAGCTAAAATATTACTAAAATAAATAAGTATAACACAATTTACTTAATTGATAATCAGTTAAATAACTAATTAACAATTAATAATTAATTGTTAAATAATAATTACTTAATTAACATCCCATGCAATAATCATACAAACCCAGCTGCCCAAGCTTAAAATATAAGAAATATATAAATATTACACAAATTAGATTTTTATTAATTATTTAAATATTTCATTGTACATTAATAATTGTTAATTTTTAGATATTGTTTGACTTTCCACCCTATACCCTAGAAAACCTAGCAACCCGCAGCTAAAATGTAACTAAAATAAATCAGTATTATATAAAGTTAATAATTAATAATCACTAAAATAATAAATAATACATGAATATATAATTATTAATTAATTATTACTTACTTAACTTTCCATCCTATAACACTACAATCCCACCAACCCACAACTAAAATTTAGCTAAAATATATAATCACTACACAATTTACATAATACATAATCAATCAAATAATAAATAAAAAATGAATCATTAATTACTTATTACCTAATCAGCGTCTAACCCTATACCCCTACAAACACAGCAACCCAAACCTAAAATATAGGTAAACAAAATCAGTATTACATACATAATATATATATACATTAATATTAATCACATATACATAAGTATTAATTAATTAATAATTTAGTATTACTTAATTAATTTCCCACTGTATTCCCTACAAGTCCAACAACCTGCTACAACACTATAAATTACATTTAACAATTGCATTAAAAATCGAAAATTGCTAAAAATGACAAACTATATTTAAAAACATTAATAACAATTATACAAAAAATGATAATGCATAAAATTAATATATGAACTAAAACACGTCAAAATAATTAAAACACGATATTCTGAACATACAACTATATTATTGAAAACAATATTAACAACAGCAATATTCTTAATAACATTGGGGCATATTATCAAGAAACAGCGTTAAAATTATCGCCACTTTAGCGGCAGAAAACTTCCGCTAAAGCGGCGATAATGGGCTTGATAATATGCCGCAGAGAATTCCAATAGAAGCCCATTTTCTGGTGTCAACATGAGCTTCTATTGGAATTCTCTGCGGCATATTATCAAGCCCAAGCTAAAGCGGCGATAATTTTAACGCCGTGCTTGATAATATGCCCCTTAATTACTTAACTGCAAAAACGATATTCTTGACGCTAATTCTACATCATGATCTTTTTGTGTCATAATATTTTTTTTCCAATATTTCTGTCTCCCAATAGGAAAAACTCGATATTTTGTCGAAATACCATCTAAACATAAACATATATAGGCAGAAAATCCATCATACATGGGGATTTTCCACCACAGCAAGTGCAATTTGCATTCACAAACGTCCATGATTTGCATGTGGCTTTTGCGTCCATAAATTCTTTCTTCTATGCCTCTAAACTGCTCTTTGGTGTGCATTAATGGCTGCGGACGGGGCCCCTACAATTCACTGCTATATTAACGCTTAGTGCCATTGTTATCATCCTATAATCTGTACTTTAGTCTATCTAAATGCAACCGAACAGTCAGCTGATTACTTAAAATCTTCAGTAAATAATTATTTCTGCCCATTGATGAATAATGACCGGGTGATGGTACAGTCGGTCAGTGATGCATGGTGTGGTTGTTGATGATGTGATAGCTCAATGGAACATTCAAATGTCATCTGTCCTTTGCCCTCTAAAATGAAGTAACCGCACATTTTCATTTAGCATATCTGTTGTAATGGTTCTCTTTCTCACTCCCATTCTCACACATTTTTGTGACAAACACAGTTTTTTTGTATGATCTCGCAACACAGTTAAGCCATTGAGTGCGGTCTTACTTCCAGTGCGAGAGATCTTTATTTGGATTGGACAGAAATAGACGAGACTACAGTCAAAAAGAGTGTGGGGCGGGTGTGGGAAGGCTACATCCTCTCGTGAGTGGTATGGCAGAGAGAGGGCTGAAATGGCCTCAAAACATAAATACCACAGACCCAAGATCAACAATCACATGCCATACAGAGACAATGTAACCAGTGAAGATGTGAGTCGCCTCAAGCAGGCTTACATCAGAATTCCGCCAATGAGACAGCATACCTCATGAATGAGAGCATGGTGTCCGGAAAGAGGCAATGAAACTTGGCTTTGCAACTAGAGTTCATCAGAGATGTAAAGAGGAAATATGAACTACATGCTGCCATCAGGAAATAAATATGGGATGTGAACATGGTACTAGATTACCATTCTTTAATGTTCTGAAGGTTATATTGTTTCTTCGTCTTTATGTACAGAACGTTGCTACCCAATGCGGTAAGTCCCTCATTATAATACACCTGTAAGAAGGAATTAATAAATAAAGAAGCATTGAAATATACCACAAAGACAGAAACTGCTACTAAAAATGCATTTTTTTTTTAAATAGAAAGAGAAATAGGGATACCCCAACAACAGTATATTATCATCAACTTGCATATTTTTTAAAAATCATTGTGCAGTTCTATAAGACTTAGGGGCTAATTACGATGGCGGGTGGGCATCAGTTCCCCGCCATCGTTGCGGTGCCGGGACCGCCCGCCAGTAATGTGGCGGTCCCGCTGGGTAAATTAGGATGTGTCTGCCGCATCCAGGGCCCTGATCATTGCAGACGGTGCTGCTGGCTGCAGCACCGTTCGCAATGCCAAAAAGCCATGTAGTGTATTTTCTTGCACAACATGGCACGCGTCACTCGGTGCCTGCCACCTTGTGCATTGAAATGTAGGGGGTACCGTGGGTACCCCCCAGTGCACATACACCCTCCCCCACACAGAAGGGGCCCGCAACGGGCCCCAGAACCCAGCCTCCACCAGCCTTTCCTTGGCGGTTCCAACGCCATGGAAAGGCTGGCTGACGCCAGCATTGTAATCTGGCAGGCGGTGCCTCCTAGGCACCGCTGCCATTTCACCCATGCTGACCGCTCTGCCAGGCAATCATGACGATTGCCGTGGCGGAAGCGTGGTGGGCGGTCTTTGTGACCGCCGTGGTTACAAAGGGATCCCCCCCCCGCCATCCTAATGTGGCGGGGGAAATGGGAGTCAGATGGCAGAGGGACCGCCACCGCCGGCCCGGCGGTGGCGGACCCACTGCCATCGTAATGAGCCCCTAAGGTCGTTATTCTAGTTGCCACTGGAAGACAGCACTGGCAATCTGAAATTAGCATTACAGATATCACTGGTATCATAATTTGGGGAATATTGTGGTATTCTAAGTTGCACTCTGAATGTCCCTGAAAAAAGTGGAAATAAGGGTATCTGCACTCAATTCCAATAGTAATTCCTTGTTTTCAGATAGTTTTCCACCCACACATTTTACCAAGTATAATCTGGTGGTTTAAGAAGGGGTTTGATAGTGTGGTTTTACTACAAAAATTGTAATTTCTGACCCAGGTTGGTAACTAAAAACCACTAAAGATGCCTAGGTTATGAGAGAAGCTCTCCTAGTAGACCTACAAGAATCCAAAATATTTTGGATAAAATGTCTCATCCACAACTTCCTGTGTCATGCTGCATCATTGGTGGGTCCTCACACCCTAGTAGCTAAATATCACCTCAGTGGACTCAACCATTGCTGGGAGTTCTTATATAAATGCTTGCTGCCTTATTTACAGGGACCCAGATAAATAATAAAAATACCTAAAGGTAAACCCGAGGATTTTCCTTTATTGTTGGGTACTTTTGCTGTGATTAAAAGAAGTCAGGCCTGTACGAGATTAAATAACTCATCTAGCTATATTTTTATACCAGCATGTTTTGGGCCATCTAAAAAAAAGCCCATACGGGTCTATGGCCTTCTTCAGGGCTTTTATATTCCCTGACTATCTATGCATTCATTTCATTCAGCGATCCTGATGCCTAATGCTCTCATACCTTTCATTACTTAATGATATTCTGTCAGCACCCTAACTGTGGGTGGGTTCAGAGTATTCCCGGTAAGATTGGGGTGACACTCCTCTGTAGTCACACAATCGTCAAGAGGAAATGTCTGCAATTCCACCTACTCATGCCCCCAAAGTTGGCCGCTGACCTCTTGTCGGTAACTCCCATTAATGGTCAAGTTGGGAATTAGTGCAGTCTCAGAAAGAAGGACTAACAAGTGTATAGTTATTAGAACCCCATACAAGTGTCTAAATTTGATGTGTCTATTATATTAAATGAGGGGTCTGGGGGACATTGGCAGTGGAATGTTTGCACGGAGTATTGTATGTGGGAGGAGAACCATTATGTTGAGCTGTCAGGTGGGAATGTCAGGTAAAGCTAAGGAGGACTTACCTGGAGTCATGCTGTCACCACTCCTTCTATGAAGGTCTTCTTGAATAAAGCAAAAACCAAAGGAAATGATGGACGGAGTGTTGAACAGTGCAAGCACTCACCCCCAGTCAACTGATTTGGGTTTAATCCATCACCGTTCTTTAGCCAACTCTGCCACCTCAGTTCAGACATGGCCATATGCAAATCAGTCTGACCCTGTGCCTCATGGGAACAGTCCAGCCCGAACTGCCAAGCCATGGCTTCCCTGGACCGGAAACAAGCTTCCTAGGACCGGTTTCTGGCATTTCAGCCGTCTTCAGCCAGGCTTGCTTGAATCCAGTGGCAAAGTGAGCAAGGGACTCACGCCTGAGCATACCCTGCCAACTTATGGCGAACAAAGCAAAAACCAAAGGAAATCATGGACGGAGTGTTGAACATTGCAAGCACTCACCCCCAGTCAACTGATCTGGGTTTAATCCATCACCGTTCTTTAGCCCACTCTGCCACCCCAGTTCAGACATGGCCATATGCAAATCAGTCTGACCCTGTGCCTCATGGGAACAGTCCAGCCCGAACTGCCAAGCCATGTCTTCCCTGGACCGGAAACAAGCTTCCTAGGACCGGTTTCCGGCATTTCAGCCGTCTTCAGCCAGGCTTGCTTGAATCCAGTGGCAAAGTGAGCAAGGGACTTACGTTTGAGCATACCCTGCCAACTTATGGCGAACAAAGCAGAAACCAAAGGAAATGATGGTCTTTTTGAATAAACATCCTGACTCTTAGCTACCTGAGTGAATCCTTACTTTTTGACAGAGTAATTAAGGTAATCCTACACATTGAATTCTGTTTGGCACACTGGATGAGCCATTCCCCTCAATGTAACTCCAATTCATATGAATTCAATAAAAATAAATTTACAGAAAAGAGTGGCTTGGATGCAGAGACAGTGATGGCCAGTAAGGTCGGCCCACTCAACCATTCTGTTTTACATTCCTCTGTGTGGAGGTTGTCATCTAATATCCCTTCTCAGAAGACGTTGTAAAATTGAGCACTTTATACATTTCAAGACTAAGGGTTGGAAACCACATTGAAATGTCCCGTTCGGATTCCTATCCGACCGACCCATTTTGATGGGGTCGGTCGGAAAGGATTCCGAACCGGATTTCCGAATGGCCTCTGACAAGCTCGGAGAGCCCAGCTGCCATTTGGGAATCCTCCATCAATCCCTTGGGCTGCTCTTTCCGCTCAGGGGATTACGATGGAAGATTCCCACAGCCTTTCTGTGCTGGTCTTTCCGACACAACAAGGCTGTGGAAATCTAACTTTGGGAGCCGCAAGCAGGGACCCCATGAGTGCAAGGCCTCCAGATGGTGGCCTAGGTCATTCGGTTCCCGTTTCCAAAATGATGTCGGACGGACACCAGTCCATCCCACATTGTAATCTGGTCCTTAGTGGTAATCCCCTAAGAAAATGTTAGAAGACATTGTGGTGTTTTTAAATGCAGGAGCTTTATTTTGCCAACTGTTCAGTCAACACGTAAAATTACATGGGGATCCAATATATAAACGTATTTCTATGCCTAGGTAATTCCTAGGTGCACAAATACCCCCATTTGTGAATGCAAATTAACTTTAGAGTTTTACAACTTGTGCATTTGCATTCCTAAATGGGTTTACACACACTTAAAATTCCACCCATGCGGCAGTATTTTACATTCTGGTAAATTTGCTTCCAGAGGCACTTTTTGCAAGCTCAAGGGTGGAGGCAATGGCAAACTGTGCTGAACATCAATAAACTCCAGATTTGTGAATTTTCACAAACATTGTATTGATATTTTTAAACCATGAAAGCGAGATTTAATTTTGTTTCGGGGAGGTCATAATCATGGATGTCATTTGAGGCTAGTTAGGGGTCGCAGCTGTGACCTCTAACTTGCTCCCTGCTACTCCTGGCACTTTCTTGGCTACCCTTGGCCTCAGAGGGGGGGGCAAAACATTTGCCTACTCTGAGGCGAAGGGTCACAATGAAGTGCCAGGAGTAGCAGGGAATAAGTCAGAGGTCGCAGCTGCGACCGCTAACTATCCTCAAATTACGTCTAAAGTAATAATCTGTTTACAGGCAGGGAAAGGGGAGGGATTATCATAGATTATTGAAAAGAAGCATTGGCCTCTGATTCTTAGATGTACTCCTAGAATTATTTATGAGTTCCAGAAAGTCAAATGCATACTCAATACATAGGTGCAAGACAACATGAGAGCATTTTTTACTCTTTGTGGAGCTAGGGTGTGATGTGTTTAAGTGCCAGCCTGGTCACTTCAGTTATATGAATGCAAAACAGGACACATGAAAGAAGGCACTGCACTGGAACCTGCTTTGATTTCCAGGACACCTTTAGCATCATTTCTGGCCAAAGCGACTCCCACTGCCATTTTTAAAATGAGCGGCAAGGTATACCGCAACAAATAGGATCTTCATCATCCATGCATTACAGTGGAAGCCCCTTTTCGTCAGTGTAGGGATTGCGCATTGCAAATAAGAAATTTGCGATCAAATCATCAGCTGCTTCCTACAGAGAAGTACGTTTTTGGAAGGATACACTCCACCGCCTAGAACTGAAGTGTCACTCCACCAAAACATAAATAAGGCAAGCAGTAATACTTAACCCCTTCTGTGCCACGCCCTTTCCCCCTCCTGTGCCGGGCGTTACATTAGTGGGTGGGGTTCATGACGAGATAGTCTCGTCATGGGCACAGTGCAACCGTGCTCCATGACGATACTATCTCGTCATGGGCACTGAAGAGGTTAATACTTGATTGTTATGTTTTAAAAGTGTAAGGCCCCTAACTGTACAGTGGCCTGCTGACCTCCAAGGTCCCCCACCTTAACTCTGCAAAATACTTGGATTTCAAATAAGCAAACTCATGAGGTTATAAAGAACCCATCATCAAAGAGCAACTATTTTTGGAGATTCCTAACATCAAGAGCCATTACATCCTGAGTCAATATTTCTCATTTCTGTAACTGTCTCTCCCTCAATGTGCTCTTCCCCCATCATCATCTGATGAGACCTTCAAGATCTAACTACAACAGACGACCTAACTGAAATGTGTTATTCTTTTATTCTGATACCTATAGACTGGAAAACGTTAAACTATCCACCACGCTCTCCCAATTACTCTGTTCTGGCCCCTTCACTCTTCTTGTGCTCCCTTGTAGAGTTCTCCATATGCTGTTTAGCCCTTCAAATGCATTTGCTTTAGCTGCTAGCACATGCCCAGCTCTTGTGCCACCCATTCTCTTTCTTTTCCTGAAAAATGCGCCTAGAATGTATATGACTTATGTTAGAAACGTAAGATTTGCACCCTGTCCAAGTAGGGACTAAAATCCTAGTTAGGGTAAGCAAGATACATACTTTAAATCAACCTGTGCTCACCCTCTGGTAGCTTGGCACAGAGCAGGCAGGCTTAACGTAAGAGACAATGTAAAAGTATTTATACAACACATGCACACACACAGTAACACAATCAAAACACCACAAAAAGGCTCCACACAGGTTTAGACAAATCGAAAATATTTATCTGAGTACAACAAAACCAAAACAACAAAAATCCAATCAGTAGAAGTCCAGATATGAATTTTTAAAGAATAAATGCAAAAACAGTGCTTAGAAGTCAATAGCGCTAAAAGGTTACTGGCGATCGTGAGGGGCCGGGGTAAATCTAAAGTTCAGGCCAACCGCAATGGATTGCAGGCCATCTACAGGACCCATGCAGGGTCCACTTAAAAAGTACCTTGGATGGAGCAAAGCGTCGTCATCCAGAGTCCGATTCATCGGTTCTGATTCATGCAGTCGGGTCGATGCTTCGAAATCGAGCCTCGCAGTCGGGACCACGGATCGGTGATGCATCATTGTTGAACCTCACAGTTGGGACCTCAGACCGGCACTGTGTCATTGTTTTTTTTTTTTTTTTTTTTTTAATAAAAACCTTTATTTTCAAAAGTCTGGACACAGCTATTCAGCCGACAACCCGGAGGTTCGGCAGCTTCGATAAAGAGGAACAGAGACGCGTCCACAGTACAGTGAAGGAGGAGTGCAAAGATTCCATTTTTAAATAAACAAAAAACACACAACAACCCCCCGCAAGGCAAGAACACTGAATGCCCATGGTGATAGCCCCCCAGGGGAGGCAGGACCCCAATCATCTACCATTTACAGTACTGTGAAAAGAGGAAGAAGGGGGACAGCAGAGGCCAAAGAAGTCCATTAACCATACTGAGCTGGAAAGAAGGTTAGGAGGAAAGCTGTTCCTCGGGGGGATCCAGATCAGGGGCAAGACAAATTCCCCCCCTGTATTGATTCCACCGCCCCCAGATGGCATGCCACTTCCGAGGACGGCCTCTAGCGCAATATACCGTCTTCTCCCTTAGCATACTCCAGTCCATATTTTCTTTCCACGCGGTCAATGTGGGGGGCCCCACGGATCCCCACAATCGCGCTATATCTCTCTTAGCGACCATGTTACCCAGAGTCACCCATTGGGTCTGCGCCGCATTATGATCAGTGGGCCCCCAGACATTCAGGAGACAACACCGCGCTTCCAGCTGCATAGCAATGCCCGTCACCTCCCCCATCACTGCATAGATTCTCCTCCAGAATTCCGAGATGACACCACATTCCCAAATGATATGCAGGAAAGTACCCACCATACCACATCCCCTCCTGCATAGGCCGTCCTCCGAGAATCCCATGTGAACCAACCTTGGCCCCGTCACATACACTCGATGCAGTATTTTAAGCTGCACCAGCCTCAGACGCGACGGGATCGCAACCTCCTTAGGAGAGGAAACAGCAGACTGCCAATCCTCGTCATCCAACTCGAGGCCATCCCTAGACCACTGGTCCCTCAACCCCAGAAGCATATCCGCCCAGACGTTGATCAGTTTCTTATAGATGAGCGAGATCGTGCTCTCGGGCATATGGCCATCAAGGACCCGGTCCTCCAAAGGAGAGGACTCAGGCACCTTCTCACCCTCTATGAGGACTGATCGGAGGGCGTGACGCACCTGAATATAACGGAAAAACTCAGATGGCCCCAGCTCATACTCCTTCTGCAACTCTTCAAAGGACTTCACCCTCCCCTTAATCAGGACATCTCCGACCCTGGAGATGCCGATCAAGTCCCATTTGTCAAATCCTTTTGTATGCCAAAGCCTACCCAGCCTCTCAGATTCAAACAGCGGGGTAGCGAGGGTGAGCCTATCCTTCCAGCCCAGCGAGTCAGTTGCCATCTTCCACACACGCACCGCCACACCAGTGGGCCCCGTGAGGGACGAGTCCAGGGACCGCGAATACAACGCCCTGTAATAGTTACCACCACGCAGCAACCACCTGTCCATGGCATACCCAGGGCTGAGGGCAGGGCCATAAAACCCATGATTAATCGCACTCAGCTGAGTGGCCCAATAGTACCGTCGGATGTCTGGAAGCGCAATACCCCCGTCGTACCATGGGAGCGTCAACTTTGCGATAGCTATTCGCGGCCGCCCGTCCCACAGCAACGTTCGTTGGAGGCCTTCGACCTCCCGAAAGTAGTTGGCCGGTACCCAATCCAAAGTATTCTGCAGTGCGTAGAGGAACCGGGGAAGAGACATCATTTTGAACAGGGCCGCGCGCCCAACGAGGGAGAGCGGCAGCCTCCGCCAGCCCTCCACATCCCGCCTCAGGCGCGCTAGGGGGGGGAGCAGGTTCCTCTCATATCTCACGGTAGAGTCCATGGAGATAAAGATCCCCAGATACACGAAGCCCTGCTGAGCAACCTGGATCGAACAAGTTCGAGGGATCGGTGGAACCTCGCCACTAAGAACATATAAATACGATTTACTCCAGTTGATAACGAGGCCCGAGTTCCTACCGAAAGATGTGAGTACGTCACAGACCACTATAAGTGATTTCTTGGGTGAGGCAAGATACAACAGGATGTCATCAGCATAGAGCGATATACGGTCCTCGTGTTCAGGCGACCATCTAAGTCCCCGTATATCCGGGTGCCAGCGTATCCACGCAGCCAGCGGCTCAAGGGCGAGGGCAAACAACAATGGCGACAGGGGACAACCTTGCCGAGTACCCCTCCCAAGCTGAAACGGAGTCGACGCCCGGCCATTTACCACCACACTCGCGAGAGGGCCCTCATACAGCAACCTCACCCAGCTCACAAAACCGTGGCCAAAGCCGAACTTGGTCAACACGGCCCACAAATATGCCCATTCCACCGTGTCGAAGGCCATCGTGGCATCGAGAGACGCCACAATAGCTGGTTCACGCAGCGTGCCCGCCCTGGCGATTACACCATGAAGGCGCCGAAGATTTAACGCTGTGTTACGGTGCCACTGTGTCATTGTTGAACCTTGCAGTCGGGTCCTGCGTTGTCACTGAGCCGCACAGTGATGTCTTCGGATCGGCACTGCGTCGGCGTTGAAGGGCACAGCATTGGTTCCGATCGGGGCCGTGGTGACGTTTCATAGCAAATCAGCTGCATACCCCACTTCTGAGTCCCAGGATTGGAGGGGGCACATCAGGTAAGGGGATGACTCACAGATGGCAGAGTCCAGCAGCACCAGAAGGATTGAAGGAAGTCTTTTGTGTCCCCGAAACTTCACAAAAAAATGGAGCAAGCCAGCAAACCTTTAGAGTCACTCTGTGTTCAAGTGAGATGGGTCCAGTCCTTGTCCTCAGCAGGGCAGAGATCAGGGGGGGCAGCTCAGCAAAGCAGAGAAACAGTTCCTCAGAACAGTCAGTCATGACAAAGTGGCAATCCTTACAGCACAGCATCCTTTACTTCAGCAGAGTTCTTCAGAGCTCCTATACTTATACCCAAATGTGCCTTTGAAGGGGGTGGGGGGAATTCAAAGCAACTCCTTGAAGTGCACAGGTCCCCTTTCACCCTAGCCCTGTCTGTCAGGCTATCTGTGGATAGTAATCAGCCCTTTGTGTGGGATACAGGACACTGCCTATTCAGATGTAACTGCTAGTTCCCACTCGAAAGTTAAGAGCAGAGAAATGTCCACTTTCAAAAAGTGGCATTACAAAATTAGTCCTGTCAAATTCAACTTTACCACTAAAGAGGATTTATCATTACCATTCCAAACATATGAAACATGATTCAGATACTCCTTTCTAATCAGAAATATCAATTTAAAAGTGCTTTAAGGAATTTCCACTGCTAACCTATGAGAGGAGTAGGCCTCACAGTAGTGGAAACGAAGTTAGCCGCTTGTCGCTACCAGGAAATGTAAAACTTAAAATTACATGTCCTACCTTTTATTGATGACAAATGGAATGAGAGGGGCCCCACAACTGAAAGGGACAGGACTCCGTGAAGGACTATCAAGTCAAAAATAATTCCCTTTGGAATCACTGATCAGCTACCTTTTATTGCCACAGCCCCCTGCCCTTAGGGCCACCTAGGGCCTACCTTAGGGGTGACCTATATATAAAAAAGGGAAGTTTAAGGCTTGGTAAGTGGTTTTAAATGCCAAGTCGAAGTGACAGTAAATTGCACACATAGGCCTTGCAATAGCAGGCCTGAGACAGGTTTGCAAGTCAACTTGTATGGGTGGTACAATCAGTGCTGCAGGCCCACTGTTAACATTTAGATCACAGGCCCTGTGTATATGGCATACCACTTGAAAAAGGGACTTAAAAGTGAAATAAATATGCCAGTCAGGTATATACCAATGCCACCGTGTTTAGGGGAGAAGCATGTGCACTTTAGCACTGGTTAGCAGTGGTAAAATGCTCAGAGTCCTAAAGTCAACAAAAAGAATTTAGCAAAAAGAGGTGGAAGAAGGCAAAACTTTGGGGTTACTCTTCAGAGAGGGCCATTTTCCAACAACTTACATGCTAGCATCACCTTATCTAGATCCAGGCACCCAATCATTTTTTACAAAGCTGAAGCCTTACTGTCAGCTATTCCATTTCCTTCTCCATATTTGCCCTCTGGAGTGTTCCTAAGTTCTCTCCTGAATACATTCAATACTGGTTATGGACACATTGTTAACATCCTCACAATCTTGCATGACCAGACTTTCCATATGTGTCAGGATAATTCAAATATTTGGACATCCATCTTCGTATTTTTCTGCAAAAAAAGTTATGTTTAGTTTTTGAGAGAGAAGAAGGCTTAATAGGTGTGCTACAGTGAAACTTTTTAACTTGTCCACTCTGTCTCTCGTGACATCACTGACCAGCATGTCAGATAGACAAAGATCTCTTCCAAAACAAATCTTCTTAAAAGCATTGCCTTCCCACCTCATGCCTTCGCTATGCCAGCTACTCTGACAGTTTTGCTGTCTGCTTGTTTGTTGCCTCTACTATGGGCCTGATTGTTGGTTTAGGTGATGTTTAACACACCTGATAAATAGCAATATCATGGGCTGCGTTATTTATCGAGCGGTAAATTACATCTATTACGTGTTTGTGGGGAATAATATGTAGATTTTGGTGTTTAACTCACTAAAATCCGCATTGCATGGTAAATACCTTATGGTTTTCCTCTGTTAAATTTTGACAGGTTTGACCTGTTGAAATTGAATGAAGTTTGAGTTATTTAACACATCCGAAATACCTTCAAAGTCGTAATTCCGAACCATGCGTAAACAGGGGTTTATGCATGGGTCAGAATTACTCGTAATCAGGACCTATGTCTCTTGAACTCCCAATAGTTGCTCCCCTGATCCCAGCAAATGTTTTCAGCTGAAAATCTAGCTTTCACATAACCACCTATCATCCCTCTTCACCCTTATACAATAAAGCCCAGATTTATTAACTCTTCATGCTGGGTTTGTGTTACTTTTGCAATGCAAACCTGCCCAAGGAGTTATGCTGGAATTTACTATCCAAAACAAATCAGGATTTGTATTGGATTGTTGCCCAAAGTAACACAAAGTTGTGCCTTGTGATGCTTTGTCTTACTTTGCATCAAAGAGGAGTTCCATGGGTGGTACTTGGGTGTTCCCTTGCGACCACCCCTGAGGTTTGATGCAAACCCCTATCTACAACAATGTATAGGCAAAGTTTGTCGCCAATGTCATTTTTTGTCGCATTTTTTGTACTGAAATCGTCCTTTTCAAGTACAAAAACTATTCCTTACAGAACGAACACACCCTTGCACTATTTCACATGGAGTGTGCATTGTTGCATGGCAGCCTAAAATGTACCAGCGCTGAGAGAGAAGAAAACAGCACACTATTTTAGTAGATATGGCAATGTTCTGCTCTATCCCTTTCATGCAACAAAGCAACATTAGTTGTTGCTCTCCATTGCATGAATTTTTCATACATCTGGGCAGTATTACTTAATTGTTAGTTTTTGTTGGTACCTACCTCAATGTACTTTGTAGATTTTCTAGTTTTGCAAACCCTTACCAGATCGGTATATGAAGTATAATGTCTGTGGTAAAGTCTGTAGCAAATCATTAAGTTTCTTATCATAACTATTTTATAAATGTAGAAATTATGTTGTGCAATGTTCGCTATACTGTATGTATAGTAAAATACATGTAATAGAATCGTATACGTTCCTGTGTTCTGTTTTGTACAGTATAAGATGTAGCCCTGAAAATCTTTGCTCAGCATTTTTCTTCTCTATCCATAGCTCTCTCTACTTCATTTATTGCATATATCTCCGATCTGGAAGCTCAGAATTCCTTATGTTGATGTTGGTATTATAAATGCTTCTCTCTGTCTTTATACTCCTTTTCTTTGTATTCTTTCTCCATTAGTAGTATATCACATGATGTAATTCTTTTACAGCACTCTAATAACCTTCTGGGCCGGGCCCAAGTTGTACCAAACTGTAAACACAAAAAATTTACAATTGTGAGTTTTCAGTTATGTAATTTGCAGAGCGCGTTTTCCGATCATGTCCACGTTAGTTTGCTGTAAATACCCGAAAAAGGACTGCTACACTCCTAAGGTGTGAAAGGAGCCTGGGGGAGAGCTAAAAGGTCCCCTTCTGAAGGGAATTTGAAATAATAAAAGAAAATAAAAAATACACACTGGTGCACGGAAGGCATCTTTAAAATCAGATCTGAGGAGATGGGGAGCACGGCATAGGGCAATGGGGGAGTCCCTCCTCCTTTCCAGTATCAGCCGGCATGGTTAGCGGGTGGCGGGGCGGGTATGGGCATGTGCTGGGCGGGGGGGTCGCCAGGTGGGTGGGCGGGAATGGTGAGTAATTAAAATATATATATATAATTAAAAAAACACTTACTTTGCCATGCCGGTCCCGCAGTTCTGCTTCTGCTCTCCTCGTCAGACTGAGGCACAGGAAGCACAGCCAGGCTCCCCTGATCAATCACAATGCTGCAATGCAGTGTTGTAATTGGTTTTGAGCATCCTGGTTCGATGCTCAACCAGGAAATGGGGGTCTCGGCTTGTTCTCCATCCAGGCTGTAATGCAAATATACTGTGTTAGTTTAGTCAAGGAGTACTGCACTGGCCATTTACCCTTTACTAGTATTCTTCGACTAAGGATTTGAGGAACACTAATCTCATGTTGCACTTACCTTTTCTTTATTAGCTCCAAGTCTGCCTATTCCAGGTTCTCAATGTACCTAAAATATGTTCCATCTTCTCCTTTTTATTGTAAGTGAGGTCGGTGCTTTTACTGAATCAGCAAAGGATGCTATATTTCCTTAAGAATATATGGAGCTCTCTTTAAAGCACGTTAGGAAAATATTGCAAAAGAGTGTCCCAGCACTAAAGTATAAGCAGGTTGGAGAAATAGGGCTAGGGGCTGAATAGATGAGTGTTTATTAGTTTGCAAAAGGCAGTCTCATTTGACATGTTTCTAAGTTGAATGGGGAGATGATTCCAAATCTTGGCCACACAGACCGAGAAGGACGATTCACTGTGCCTTGCTCTTTTGAAGCGAGGAAGCACTACCAGATGAGCCTTTTCTGAACGTATGGCCCTGCCAGGGAGATAATGCTGGATTCTCATATTCAGCTAGTGTGGCCCAACGCTGTGCAAAGCACATTGGGCAAGCACTAAGGCTTTAAACATAATTCTCTTGTTGACTGGTAGCCAGTGCAACTGTTTTAAGTAGGAAGATGCTGGAGTGCTCCTAGGAAGATAAAAAAGGTGAGCTGCAGTGTTCTTCACTACCTGAAGTCAATCAATCAATCAATCAATCAATCAATCAGGGAATTGTAAGCGCAATACTCACCTGTAAGGGTCTCAAGGCACTGGGTGGGGGGGGCCTGCAGTTCCATTCAGTCGAAGAGCCAGGTCTTGAGAGCCACCCTGAAGGTGTTCAAAGAGGGGGCGCGCCTGATGTCAATAGGGAGCTCGTTCCAGGTCTTGCCCGCGATGTAGGAGAAGGCTCTTCCCACTGTTCTGGCTCAGCGGATGCGCGGCGTTTCGATGAGGGAGAGGTTGGCGAAGAGGAGGTTTCTTTTGGGTGCATGGAAGGCCATTCTCTCGTTGAGGTATTGGGGGCCGGTGCTATGTAGGCATTTGTAGGGGTGGGTGAGTATCTTGAAAGTGGCTCTCTTCTCAAAGGGGTGCCAGTGAAGGTTCTGTAGGTGATGGCTGGTGTGCTTGCGTCAGGGGATGCCGAGGATGAGTCTGGCTGCGGTGTTCTTTAATGTCTGGAGCTTGCGGACTAGAGACTTGTTCATGCCGGCATAGAGGGTGTTTCCGTAGTCCAGTCTGCTGGTTATGAGTGCGTGGGTGACTGTCTTACATGACTCGGGAGGGATCCATTTGAATGTCTTTCAGAGGATGCGGAGGGTGATGAAGCAGCTGGAAGCGATGACGTTCATCTGCTTGTTCATGGAGAGGGAGGAGTCGAGTATGATGCTGAGGTATCTGGCGTGGTCCGTGGGGTTGGAGGGCTGCCGAGGGCGGTGGGCCACCAGGTGTTGTTCTGTACTGACAGGGTGGTTCCGAGTACGAAGACTTATGTCTTCTCTGTATTGAGCTTCAGGCAGCTGTTGCTCATCCAGGAATCGACGTCCTGCATTCCTTCCTGAAAGTTGAGTCTGGTGGTGGTGGGGTATTTGGTGAGGGAGCTGGGTGTCGTCAGCGCAAGATACTATCTGAGGCTGTGCTGTCTGATGATGGTGGCGAGGGGGGCCATGTAGATGTTGAAAAGGGTTGGGCTGAGTGATAATCCCTGGGGTACTCCGCAGTTGATTTCCGTGGGTTCAGAGAGGAAGGGTGGCAGTCTGATTCTTTGGCTTCTGCCGGGGAGGAACAAGTGGACCCAGTCAAGGGCGGTTCCTTGTATGCTGGCGTTGTGTAATCTGGCAGTCTCGGTGCTGTGGTTGCTGCGGAATCTGGTCGAGGATGGAGTTGTCTTCGATGAACTTTGTTAGCTGTGCGTTGACGGTTTTCTCAGCGACTTTTGCCATGATGGGGAGGAAAGAGATGGGCCAGTAGTTTTTGAGGTACGTGGGATCTGCTGAGGATTTTTTAAACTGGAGTCTGACTTCTGCTATTTTCCAGTCATCGGGGAAGGTGCTAGTCATTAAGGTGGCGTTGATGGTGCGTTGCAATTCTGGTGCAATGGCGGCTCTGTGGTAGATGTGCAGTGGGCAGGGGAGCATGGAGGCCCCCGACTGGATGCCTTTCATGGTTGAGGCCATCTCTTTGGTCGTGACCGGTGTCCAGGAGGCGATGGTGGGCTGGCTGGTGTTGCCGGAGGGCGTGGTGGTTGCGGAGACAGGTGTTTGGTTGTTGAAATTGTCGTAGAGGTTCTTGATTTTCAGATGGAAGTACAATCACAGTGGTCCTGGGAGGGGGTGAAGTCCGTGGTCTCGCTGGAGGGCTCGGTGAATTCCTGGATGATGCGGAAGAGCTCTTTGGAGTTGCTGGTGGTGAGGATTTTGATGTGGATGAAGGTTCTTTTGGTGATTCTGATGAATTGGTGGTATTCCATCATGGTGTTTTTGTAGATGGTGTTTTCGGGTGTCTTGTTGTTTCTCCAGTATTCTCGAGGCCTCTGCAGGTGTGTCTGGCTTCTTGGAGGTCGGCGGTGAACCAGATGGCCTTCCTGTGGCACTGTCTGTCAGAATTGCGTAGCGGGCGGGCTTCGTCATAGCGGTGGATGGTCGGGGATCCATGGTCCCTGACGCTCGTAGCAGTCAGGTCACGGACGGGCCCAGACGGGGTTTCCTTTGATGCGCCAGCGGCGTGGCCACACAGCAGCCACCGTTAAATAGGAGGAGGGGAGGGAAGCTTAGCTGGGAGGTGGGAGCGGGAACGGTGGGGGACAGGGGCTGCAGGGTAGCAGCAGTGAGAGAGCGGGGACGGGGCAGGTCAGAAGACAGATATAACAATAAACCAATACAGAACTAATATAATACAACAGAAATCAATACCAATACAGAACTAGATATACCAGAATAACAAAGACAGGAGGATGACACAGGGTAAAACAGGTACAGCGGAGGAGAGAGGCAAACAGTGGGAGCAGCAGGCCAGGCTCGAACAGCTGCAGTACAACGGCGGAGCTGCTGGGAGGGAGCAGCTTCGACTACGATTTTTTTAGCTTCCCGGAGAAGAAAGGTTAGGCATTTTTTTGTGTCTTCATTCTCCAAAAACACACTTTCACTAAAGAAAGAATTTGAGCCTTAAATGAGAGTTGCTCGTCAAATAGTACCCCAAGGTTTCTTGCTGATTCAGTGGACTGGTGGGAGGGGGTATCTGGACCGTGATTTGGCCAGCCTCTTGTCCAGCCTGAGAACGGATTAGGACCTAAAAGAAGAATTTCAGTCTCATATGAGAGCAGTAGCTGAGTGTCATCAGCATACAAAGTAATATTGATGCCTAATGATTCCACCAGGGAGGCGAGCAGGGACATATAAATGTTAAACAGTGTGGGGCTCAAAGCTGATCCCTGGGGCACTCCACATTTAAGGATTTTTTATTCGAGAAGTGAGGCTTTATCCACACCGCCTGCTCTCTAGCAGTTAGGAAGGAACTAAGCACTGCAGTGCCAGTTCACCCAACCGGATGTTTGCCAATTGTTGAAGCAGGATATTGTGGGAGACGGTGTCAAACGCCATTGATAGATCTAGATGAAAAAGGGTGGCGTTTTGACTGTGATCTAATGTCATCCTGATGGAATCCTTAATTTCCAGCAAGGCAGTTTCAGTGCTGTGATGTGCACAAAACCCGATTGGGATGGATAAAGAAGATTAGGAGTTTTGACAAACTCAGAAAGTTGTCTGTTAACAATAGTTTCCAATATTTTTGAATTGGTAGGAAGAAGGGAGATCGGTCTAAAGTATGACAAGACTTTACTATCAGCTGTAGGCTGTTTTAGGAGATGAATGACGCTGACCTTTCCCCAATGGGTCAGAGACAATGCCAGTCTGTAGGGAAGAACTGAACAGACTAAGATCTACTGGACAGACAGTATCTACAATTTGCCTCAGGATGACAAGGAGACAAAGGTGTAGTGGTGGACCAGATTTACAGGCCAGGAAACAAGCTTTCAGCTCCTCCCTAGCCTGTGGTACAAATTGTAGGAGTTTGATTTCAAGAAAGGGGACAGTGATCTGGATTCCAAAGAAGAGACAGGGTTTGATGACAATAAATTCATCTTAATCTTATCAATTTTCTCTTTGAAGAAGTATCTTTGCCTCCTGGCATAAAATAGGGTTAGATTCAAGAGGTGGGTCCATACTTTTGGGTCAATAAAATGGGACACAATTTTACAAATCTTCTTAGGGCTGTTTCTGGTTTCACTTTTAGTCTGAGTTTTACTTATCTTCTGAGTATAGAAGTTGCTCTGTGCCAATGTTATGTTATTATTATGTTTGCTTACAGTCTGTTTATACAATACTTTATCATCATCCCGATACTCTCTTCTCTAAATTCTTTCCAGTCTTTTTCAATGCTTTCGTTATAAGGGGAGTTCACGGGAGAACCGAGGTGCTGATGGAGTGAGCCTCTGTTTACCTTTAGCTTTTGCAGGTGCTACAACATCAGCAGCATCTGGAAGCCAATGGTTCACTGACTGGGTGGGTCCACTGAGGTTTAGTATGAAGTTAAGAGAGGAGGCATTCTCCAAAAGGGTTCTAGCCATTGTGTCTTCTGTGTCATCCACGTGGAGATTTAAATCTCTTAGGAAAGTGAAGTTTCATAATATATTAATATGGGTGCTAAAGCCACATCTAGAGAGTTAATACATTGCCCAGCATAGCCCAGGAGAGGATAAAGTAAGACCCGTGTGAAGGAGGTACACGCACTGGGGATATTCCAAAGCCCAGAGCCTCCACACCTTTCAGATCCTTTAGCTGAAATGTAGAGCATTTAAGATTATTTTTTAAAGCGATAGCAAACCCCCTCCGAATTTACCCACCTGATCCAAATGCACACACACAAAGTTATCTGGGAACAAAAGTTCAATATTTGGGGATGAGTCTTCTGTCATCCGAGTTTCCGTCATGAACAGCACATCAAGTTGAGAGTCAACTATCAGATTATAGCTATCTAAAACGTGTTTATGTAAGGAGCGAATGTTAATGAGGGCTGCTTTTAGTGCAGTCCGGCCCCTGACCATGTCCTTACTTCTCATGATACGGGCACAGATGGGCTTGCCTTTGGTGCGCCTTTGGGGTGCCATTTGTGCTCCCGGTATGCCTCCGCGCTATGGCTGTATTTTTATAGGAAGATTTTATCTATTTGAAAGACTGCACAAAAGCTTGTGTGCTGTCCAGCAAAGATGGCACCTTTAGAGGTGACAGTTGGAAATCAGGAAGTGAAGAGTCCTCTGCAGCTGCCCCCTTGATAGTTAACTTTTCAGAAAAGTGACGTCTGAAAACCTTTTTTTGCAAAGCAGGCTATAAGCAGAATGTCAATCACTTAAAAGGTGTTTTTGTCTTTGGTTCTCTGTAGAGATGAATGTTGCATGTCCTTCTTTTGAAATGAGGTTCAGGTCTTTGGGACAAGTGGCATCTGTCTCATGGGGGTGGGATTGTGATTGGGCCAACGTGTTGAACTCAGGTGTGTGGAGGGGTCCTAGTGTTGGACGCGGTGGGGTCATTGGGTGGGGTGGTAGTGGAAGTGTTGGTCCACATCTGATAGAATTTTGTGTAGATGAGTGGTGTCATGGTTCTATGTAAGTTGGTGCATAGTGCTGGATGTTGTTTGTGCACTGTGGTGGGTTTTGGGTGCCCATGTGCGGCTTGTTTGGCTTATGTGATAAATTATATGTTATTAACATTTGATTACATGCTTATTGGTCCCTCTTTTCTTTATCGCAGTGTGTAAATATGTTTGCAACAATTGTATCTATAAGTGCTTCATTATTGAAATATTGGGAAAATATAAAACAAAAAGAAATAAACAAAGTAAAAAAGAAAAAAGCATAAAATTAGAAAAAAGAGAAAAAATACATTAAAAATTTGCTTTATGTACTGCAGCACTTGAAAGTTTGAGCTTCCAACTATTAATCCATACACGTACATATGGGACTTTCTATAATACAACTTTATATCTCTTTGATATTTTCCATATACATGTATGCCTTTCTATGTAGTTCTGCATCTATATATTTGTTACTCTACTCCTACTGTGGACTAAATAAATAAATACATAAAAAACGGAAAAAAACGTTATCTTCCTCCAATTCACTACTCAATGGTTCATTCTATATCTCTTTCAATACCTCCTCTACTCTCTAACTTATCCCACAGCTCACTGTGCCCCTATGATCTCCCTAATTATCCTTTCTAGACTCTTCCCTCCTCTATCTCTTCTTTGACTCATACTAAACCTCATTTTAACACTATGTTCTCCCTAATAACATTTTCTATCTAGACACTTCCCTCCTCTAACCTTCCTTTGACTTATCCCAAACATCATTTTACTACTATGACTTCCCAAATAACACTTTCTAGACTCTTCGTCCTCGATTCCTCCTTTATCCTATTCAATCCAACGACAGACTCACAAGTCCACCTCTTGAAACTACAACTAAGGTTTCTCTATACTAATACACTCTGGGTTCTGGAGTAGCGTGTACTCACCAAAAAGTGCTTCAATTCCTCTTTAGGGGTAGTAAGCACTATATAGATACCATTACAATTACAGTTACATGTGCCAAAGGTGTCAGGATGCAGGATAATGTGACAAAAGGTAAAGGATCAGATGACTCTCGAATTCTATATCTGTGCAGTGCTGTCTGTGAGGCACAGTGAAAATGGCCACCTCGAATAAACTCTTGTGAGGTCTAGTCAGGGTGAGAGTGGGGGTGGGACACTGGGAGACACTACTAGTATGTTCTGTACAGTAAATGAAGGAAATTCAGCTACAAGGAGTACCAACGCTCCTTGACAGGTGACTGCTCCTTGACAGGTGACGCTTACATCCCCATAGCACTTTCATCCTCATGCCCTTCTCTTGTTTAATCTCTGGGTTGTGTGTTTCCATTCTCTCTGTTAGTTGCATTGTCATGATTGTGCAACATGTTATGCCACTTTCTCCTCTTCAGGATATGCCCACGCCTTTAACACAGCCACCTTGGCACTCCCCAGACTCTAGCAGCAAGTATAGGAATACTTTGTTTGCAGCAGCACAATAAACAGTGAATCACCAGTGACAGCTGACTGCCTTAGATATTGCCAAAGACAACAGATTGTTCTATCGTGCTAATGCATGCAAATACCTGCATGTACATAGTTTATTTACATTACAGCATATGACATTTATTTTCTATCTGTTAACACCAGTCTCTAAATTGTAGAAGGTGAAATGACACACGATTTGGTCTAATTTTATTTAGTAATGTTTTTATTGTGCTTCCATTGTTAAATTTCACACTTGTGCACTAGTCACTGGATACAAATATTTTCATTATTGAGGCACATGCTTGATTGTCATTTCCTTTTTTAAATGCATTTCCCCTTTAAATGTAAAAGCTATTTCCCAGTGGTTTGCCTGGTGCTTGGGTCTTGCCTATCAACAGTTTTTAGCTGTTCGTTTTAGAAGATGTTTTGTGGACAATTCAAATACTTAAAATGGGATTTAGGTCGGCTCATTGCTTACCATTTGTTGGCTTGCTTATCAATCTCATTTACGTGCTTCGAATTTGGTGTCTTTTCTTCCTCTTCCTGTATATGTCCCTCCCCAGAAGTGTAGCTTATTTACCATTCCTCTTATTGGGTGATTTTTATCCTTCCACTGCTTACATTCAGGGAACTACTTTTTAGGTCGAGCCTATCACACAGTGCAAGGTGTCTGTTGGAAGAGACCTATTGTGTGGCAATAAAACAAACCAATTGTAAGCAATAGGTGGGCTGCAGCCCGCTGTGAGCTTTCAGTGGGCTTATAGCCCACCCATTGCTTACCATTGGTTGGCTTTAATGTTACTCTCATTTGCTTGCTTCTCATTTGATGGCTTTCCTTGCTCATCTTGTGTTGTCCCTCCTGAGGAGCTAGTCTCTTTACCATTCTTTGGCTTGGCTAAATTGTAACCTTCTACTGCTCACTTTTACAGAACTTTGTGCAGGGCCGGCATCAGGTATGGGCAGTGTGGGCAACAGCCCAGGGCCCGAACTCAGTCCATTCAACCTGCGGCCCCCACCACTGTGACACAGCGAGGCCATGGCCCACTATTCCTTTTGTGCCCCCAGATGATCCAATTAAGAGAAAGATGTATCGTTTTAGTTGCGCCCAGGGGAGAGGATCACCATCCCTGGGCCTCGCAGCCATGTATAGCGAAGCAAGCCCAAGGTGAGGGGGACTCCGACTATGGGCCCAATTGAAAGGAGATATATTCTGCAGGTTTTTCCTGCAGACCTCCTGTCTTGCTGCCCACAAAGATGCCTATTGCCCTTCAGTTTAGTTTTCCAGCAGTTTTAACCCTCTCAGCCTACAAGAAACTCGCACACTTTCAACCTTTTATGAACTGTAAAAGAGGTGCTTGTTGATAGCTGTGATAGAGGAGTTGCAGCACAGGAGGGATTTGCATAAAGAAGCTTCTGGAGCAGGGTCATCTATTGAGATGTAAATAGCCCTGAATGTGTCATGTTGAATGCAAATAAGAAGGGCCTTGCACAGTCCCTTTCTGCCCAGGGCCACAGAAATTCTAGCACTGTCCTTGACTATGTATGAGAGTGCATGTGTTTTCTAGCTCACTCCCTCATCTGCTTCTCGCCCCTGTGCATGTGCTGCTGTCTCTGGCATGTTGCAATCTCTCTCATATACGTCTCTACCCCAGGCAAACTCTCTCCTCCCCCACACTCTATGTTTCTTTTTTTGCTCAAGAGCTTCTCCAATTGTTTTGGTGTTCCTCTCCCTCATGTGCTGCTTTTCCCCTCCCTGCTGCTCACTCCCCACTGCCCCCACCCGCTACTCTACTGCTCCCACCCCTCAGTATTTTTTTTAATTTGGGCTCATCATCTTAAAGCTCTTTCCTCTACTTCTATTTCATTTTTCTTAAATATACCAATTTATTTTGAATCAGTAAATAATAAAATGGAATGTGTCATTTTGTAGTTGCGCGCACGCATACTTACATGTAAATGCACATGCGTAATCACTCATGCATGCGCATACATCTTCACACATGGGTGCACATACACCATCATGCATGTGCGCGCCTACAAAATGACACTGCGGCTGTGTAATTATGCCTTTTTACACCCTTTTTAGGTCTTGTCTGAGACAGAGCATGCACTGCATGAGCTCTCGCTTGTGAGAGCTATTGTAGAAACAAAAAGGGGTTTGCAGCCTACCCTTTGCTTTACATTCTTTGGTATCATGGTCACTCCTATTTGCTGCCTTCTAATTGACCAATACATGTTGATTTCACTTCCTCTTATTTTGGCTAGCGATTGGCCCAAGTATTGATTGCTTAAGCTTGATTGCTGTCCTTCCGCTGATCGCACTGTGATTGAGGTACTACGTTTATGTTTTCTTCTTGTTGAACCTCTTCCCATGTGTAGCTTCATTTTACTATGCTGCACACATTTCAAAGAAGCCATTTTCTCCTTTGAAATTAATGTTTATTGTGAAAACAGATGTTATCTGCTTTTATTGTGGCAACAGATGTTATCTGCTTCCAAATGTATTTTCACTAAGACACGGACATGAGTGCAATTGCTTTCTTTTTGGGGTAGGATTTTTTGCCAAGTATTAATTTCTTTTTCACTCATGGGGAGATAAACTGATTTTGTCAGAATCACAAGGGTGTTGTGACGAGACCTACCAAGTATTGGCAATGCCATTAGCTCTGGCCTTTGACAATAGTGGATCTGCCATTGCCTTTTGTTCCTGCTGTACAGCATGGGCCTTGCCAACTTTGGCAATGATTTATAGCCATGCTGTATAGCACTGTGGCTGCAGTGAAGCATGCCTAGAAATAATTTAACCCCTTCAGTGCCCATGACGAGCTGGACTCGTCATGGGCCGCGGTGGCGCTGTGCCCATGACGAGTCCAGCTCGTCATAGACCCCGCCCGCTAATGCAACGGCCGGCACTGGGCGGGGAAAGGGGCGGGCACTGAAGGGGTTAAAAAAGGACTATGATGCATCCAGTGCTATTGCACTTTACAAAAAAAAACACATTAGCCCTGGCTGCACCACAGCTCTTTTTTTAAAATTAGTTTTAGCCACATTGCAACACATCTATGCTGCTGAACAGCATGGTGACAAAACATTGCCAAAGCCAATAGCTCTAATGGGTGAGACCTATGGGCTTTGCCAATGCTTGTTTCTTTTGGCCATACTCCACTGCAAGTTCCAAATGCAGATACAGCGTTGCCGAAAGGCATTGGCAAAGAAAATTGGTTCCAAAGACAAGAACTATTGGTTTTTCAATGCTTAGTTATTTTTTTCAGACTTCGCGAAAGACAGGACGCTTGCCTGCGCGCTGCTGATTAAGAAGTAATTGCTGTAAACCAGACTAACTCGGATGTGATTCGTCCCTCTGAAGGACAAAACTTTGTCTATGCTCACGCATTTCCCGCCCGGGACTAATCCTCAACGCGGGTTCGTTCAAACGATTGGAAAAGAATTCACCCTCCCTCCAACCAGGGCATACAGGATACAACTGCTCCTGTTTGCCTCTCTTTACATATCGCCCCACAAGCTACATTGGGCCTCCTCCTTTTGGCTGTCACTCCCTGTCCTGATGAAGACCCGTATTGACTAGCGAATAACGCTACCTTGGGTTGAAACGTCGACATTTGTTCAAGGATCAGTTGGAAATACTCTGCACAAAAGACTGATTCAATCGATCTGCAGATTGTTTCGAATATTCGCTTAAACTGGCCTTTGTAAATTATCAATACCCGCAAAAATCACACTGTATATATTACGCACTTTTCACCACAGCACTGAGCACTTTATGTCACTTTATGCCACTTTGTCACAACTGTGTTTTACATTTGACAGCCATTGTCATTAGTTATTTATGAATGATGCAATTCATAAAGCCTTTTTGAAAACTACTTATGGTCTCTATGTGTGTTCGTATATGCAAACAAATGAAGGTTTTTTCTAGAAGTAATATTGTTTACCCGACAGAACCGTTTGTACTATTTTGTTAGTTATTGTTTTCAGCACTCCATGAGAGTGCATGTGATTTATTGCTGTCTACCTCAGTTGCTGCTTCTTCACTGAAATCCCACCCCCATGCTATTGTTTAAGCTCCCCCGACTCGCATGTAGAACTTAAAAAAAAAAAAGAAAGGTCTGTCTATTGATTATATTTTTTAACATTTTTACTCCCACCCTCAGCCAGCTACACTGCTTATACCCTCCTTTTTGTCTCCTTTCTCTTTTTAAAAACTCCTATAAAGCACACTCCATCCCTCCCTGGTTTGCTCCACCATTGCTCCCCACCTTCCCATCTCGTTTTCTTTTTTTAAACTACCCTCTCAGTGCTCATTGCACCCATTCCACAATCGTGCTCCACCGTTGCTCCCCCTTTTCCATCTCATTTTTGCTTTTTTAATTATTTTTTAAAGAATTGGCCCTAGAGCTGCTACTTGCTGCCAGGCCATTCCTTTCTTAAACAAAAGAGCAGTGTTTTTTGTTTACTTCTTTAAGATGGGAGTCCACCATTTCGGAAAGGTAAATAAGAACAAAAATAAAATTACTGCAGTGCCATGATTCCTGATGACTGTTAGACCTGGCAGCTTTGGGGTGGTATTCCCCCAAACGTTTGCCTTCACCCCTCCTGTTGCTGAATTTGTTTTTGTTGGCTTTAGGACTCTGTGCACGTTTCCACTCCAAACCAGTGCAAATGTGCATGTGTTCTCTACTTCAGACATTGTGAAATTGGCCCACACCTAACTGGCACATTAATTTACTTTTTAGTCTCTAGTAAATGGTACTACACATACCCAGGGCCTGTAAATTAAATGCTACCAGCAGGTCTGTAGCATTCATTGTGCCACCCACAAAAGTAGCACTTTAAAAACATGTCTCAGTCTGCCACTGCTTGTGTGCAGTTTTATACTACTGTTGTACTTGGCCCTTTTTGCAGGGTCATCCATGAACTCTTTGCCTTCCTCCAAGCCTTTTATCTGACATGGTGTTGGTGGTTTTAGGACTCTGGGCACTTTAGGACTGCTGTTCAATGTAAAGTGCATGTGCTCTCTGTGGTAAAAATGGTAAGATTAGTCTACACCTGTTTGGCATATTTAATTTACCTGTCAGTCCCTTGTAAAGTGGTATCTCATATACCCAGCGCTGGTAAATTGAATGCTACTGGTGGGCTTGAAGCGCTGATTGCGCCACCCACCAAAGTAGCCTTTCAAACCTGTCTCAGGCCTCTGCCATTGCAGGGCCTGTGCACGCATTGTTACTGCCACTGTGACGTGGCACCTAAAGTGTGTACCATGTCGGTGACCCCTCTTTTACTGCATGTCTGTCACCCCTAAGGTAGGTCCTAGCTAGCCCTATGGGCAGGGTGAATTGTAGGTAAAAGGTAGGACATGTACCTTAAGTGCGTGACATTTCCTGGTAGTGACAAACAGCCATTGTGGTTTCTCACTGCTGTGAGGCTGTCCTCCTATAGGAATGCATTGGGGATTCCCTGATAAGTGTTTCAGTGGTAATTCCTGATATGAGAAGAGCAGCGTGGTCATGTTTGGTATGGTTGGAATAGCAATAATAAATGCTGCACAATGGTGTGTGCAGATTTATTATCACTATTTTAGAAATGCCACTTTTAGAAGTTGGCATTTCTGTGTGTTATGTGTCTGCCTGCCTGTTGTGGATTGCATGTCTGGCTTTGGAGTGACAGGGGCTGGTGAGGTGTGTGTAGCTCGAGGGAGGGCAGGGTGACTCAGCGCTAGGCTGAATGGGAGATCTGCATTTGGAGTAGTGGGAGGAGTAGTCCCCTGACCCTGAATAGGTCTGTGCCTGCCTAGGTGAATGCTGACTCCGCCCCCCTGTGGTGTGTCTGATGACAGAGCCCCAACCTGACAAAGGAGGGTGGGACCCCTGTAAACAAAGTGCTCCACACCCCCCAGAACCAGTTGAGGCTGGATTCCCCCAAGCCCTGTGCCAGGGCAGACAAAGAAAATGCTGTAAAAATATTGGGGCTGTGACCCCATGTAAAGGTGTGCTTCCTTGTGACTTGGGACGTGCTGCTGCTGGGCCCCAGGAGGAACCGCCACGAGGGACTGCTTCCCTGCTGGAGGGCCTTGTGAGCTGGCCTGCCTGGGCCCAGCCTTGGCCCTGAAAACTCTGACTGAGCACCTTGTGAGCGCTATATATCTCTCACAGGACGGGGAGAGTGCTAGTACCCTGCAGTGCGAGGCTGTGACCTGTTTGGAGGGAATCCCAGGATGGGGATTCCCCCTGTGCTTCCAGGAGGAGCGGGAGCCCACCCTGCATTTGCGTGCTGTTGGGATCGAAGCGGGAGCCTACCCCGCATTGTGGGTACTTCTGCAGCAGAGCGGGAGCCCACCCCGCACTGCTGCTCCTTATGGTAAAGCTGGACCCTACCCCGCATGTTGTGCCCTCCGGGGTAAAGCAGTTTTGAAGAGCGGGAGCCCACCCCGCACTTCTGGTGAAGCGGGAGCCCTCCCCACACTGTGGCATCTGCAAGAGTGATGCGGGAGCCCGCCCCTCTGTTGTGCCCCTGGCCGTGTTGTGCTGCACTCTGCAGGGATTCCCCGTGCGTTGAGAAGGAGCGGGAGCCCGTCCCGCATTTGACAGGAGAATGGAGCGCTGGAAAACAGGCAGAAGCCTGTGCCTGGTTGTGGGTGGGGCTAATTCCAGGCCCACCAATAGAAGCCGGCCGGGAAGAGGAAGTTGCCTAGGCCGCCAATGGCAGCGAGGCAGCAGGGGAAGTCAGGCAAGTGAAGCCTGATCGTGGGCGGAGCTCTACTCCCATGACCGGAGAGAGCCCCACATGCTGCCGAACTAGAGAGTGCCCCAGCAATGGAAGAAGGCCACTGAGAGGGACCAGAGCCTCGCGGGCTCCATGCCGGAGTCCTGTGACCCCGTAGGAAGACCGGAGGAGTCCGCCAGAGAGCCCCGGTGAGTGGGGCTTAAGTCTTTGAGCTTTTTGAGGCTGATCGCAGGCAGCTACAGCAAGAATGTACTTTTCCCTTTTCAGAGTCCCAAAGTGGGGCTCTCCAGGCACCATGGTGCCAGTGCCAATTTCCTCACAGCTGACCCGCCCGTTGGCAGGCAGCTGCAACGTGGGAGCAATTTTGTTCATCTGTCCCAGAGTGGGACCTCAAAGGCACAATTAGTGCGAGTGCTCATTCAGCCTTCTACTGCGGCACTACCCTGACTACGGGCAGCTGCAACGTGGGGGTACTTTCTGTTTAGTCCCAAAGTGGGGCTCAGAGGGCACTGCGGTGCCAAGAATAATAACCACAGCTGCACAGCAGGAGAGTGGGCAGCTACACATGGGGGCAGTCTTTCTTTAGGGAAACAAGGGTGAGTTGCACCCCTCGACCCCCATTTGAGCACAGGCTGGTGGAGGCCACATGTTCAGTTAGTGCCCTGACATTCTGGACAAAGGGGCATTGGGCCCCCCTTGAAAGGCCAGTTGGCCAGGGGCCAGCATTGGTAGGGCGCAAGACCCTAATGTTATGCCTACTGTGATGATGCAGAATGTGTTTATGTTTGGATGTCTATGCATAAGGTGTTCATACCTACAGATACTGCATAATGTTTTTATGCTATGAGGTTTATGCATAATGTGGTTATGCCTAATATGGTTGTTGCATAATGTGTTATGCAGATGAGGATGCCAAATGTTATGCAAAATGTGTTTTATGCCAAAGTGATGCAGACATAATGTGTTTATGTTGTAGGTGATATTGCTAAGTACAGTATTTTAACAGTAGTCACTGGTTGTGTTTTATATGTGCTACTAGTGCTTTCAAAAGGTTTCGACAGTGGCCCGATTGGCCCTGTCATGTGTATATAATCCCCTGTAAAATATTGCCTAGTGCCGGTTGGCACAGTGTACATTATATGATTCTGATTCTAATGTGTTTCTGATAATACAAAGGATATTTTTTTATGTAACCTTGTGTGGAGTTTCTTTTGTGGTGTGCCTAGTGTGTTGCTGCTGTGTGTGTTGTGCAAACGCTTAACACATTGCCTCTGGGATAAGCCTGACTGCTCGTGCCAAGCTACCAAGGGGGTGAGCAGGGGTCATCTTCAGCGTGTAACTCCCTTGCCCTGACTAGAGTGGTGGTTTCTGCCTGGCTTAGGCGCAAGCCCTAGCCAACCAGAAATCCCATTTCTAACAACTACCAATTCAACTTGGCAACATAAACTTTTTGCCAAGCCTAAACCCATTTTTTAATACATATGTCACCTCTATGGCAGGCCCTAGATGACCCATAGGGCAGGGTGCATTGTATTTAAAAGGTAGTACAGTGGTTTTAACTTTCAAATGTCCTGGTAGTCAAAAACTCAGAAATTCGTTTTTTACCACTGCAAGGCCTATCTCTCCCATAGGATAACATTGTGCTGCCTTATTACATTTAATAAGTACTAACTTTTGATTGGGAATAGGTGGAAATGTAATGTTTGGTATCAAAAGAACTGCAATTTAAAATCCTCTTTAATTGTAAAGTTGAATTTCAAGTCACAATTCTGAAAACACGACTTTTGGAAAGTTGCTAATTTCTTATTCTGACCATTTGGTGCCTTCAGTCTGTGGCCTAGGTCACATGACTGTGACAAATTGGCAGTTGGCCTGTGTGTATTCCTCCCAGAGAGACAAAAGGAGACTAGGTGTTGGCAGGATGTATCATCCTGCCAGGATTGGTGGGGTGGAGCCCCACTTACATTTCGAAGGGCTACCTCCAGCACATTAACAAAGGAACTTGACGCCTGCCCTTTGTCACCCTAGACCACTTACTTGAAGCCTAGGCAGGGGAAGGAAGGACATTTCCAGATCAGCAAGGAGGATAGCCTAGAGGTTTCTCCCACTTCAAAGGATGGCATCTCCCACTTCAAAGGATGGCATCAGGTATAAATATTGGACCCTCAGACCAACTCATCAGTATACCCCTGTACCTGTGGACTGCAGAAGAAGGACTGCCTTGTTCCCCTGAAGACACCCTGCTGCATAAGCCTGCCTTGTTTCTCATAGGACTGTCCTGCTGCTACCAGAGGACTGCCCTGCTGCTTAAGGTCTACCTTGTTCTTCAGAGGGCTGCCCCACTGCCTGAGGCCTGCCCTCCACGCTGTGAAGGAACACTGGACCTACTCCCTTCATCCCAGGCTAACCTGAGTGACTTCAAGGATCTGTTGACTGGCCTCCTGTTCTAAGATACAGACATACAAGCTCCAGAGACTTCCATGCAAGTGTCCAGCTGATCTGCTGCACCTGGACCTGTCTGACCTGTAGCTGGTATTCACAAAGGAGCAACAGAGGGAAAAGAAAGCCTGGTCGCCCTCCACTCATCAAATATCAACACAACCAAACCAGGTTTCTAAGGCGTTTTTTATTAACCTTCCAACTTTCATCAACGTGTGTGAATTACTGCCATTTGCTCAGTTGTACTACTCTATTTTATATATTTTTTTTTATAGTAGTCACACTCCGTGTAGTCGCCTTTCTGTTTTAAAAAAAACAATTTTTACAGAAGGCAGTCCTCCAATAACAGGGTTTCTTCAAACTAGCCTGATGTAAACCCCGCAATCACAAGCTGTAGCAGACAACTGCGAAAGTCACCACCCATTGGCTCTGGTACCTTTGAGTTGGTTCTGATCTCAGGTTCCCTGAAGGTAGCTGTGCGTCCTGCCATGCCTGTAGTTTATCTGCTAGGGATTGACGTAGAGCACACCATCTAGAAAGAGGTGGAACACCAGTCTCATCTGGAGATGTTAGTATTGTTTGAGTGGGTGTGCCTGACCACAAGGTCCATGGAAGCCTGAGAGGGTAGTAAAAGAAGCCTGTAGCCTAGACAAATGGCCCAGGTAGCTGCCAACAAGAAGAATGGCAAGGGGTGCGGGAAACCAGCCCCTGAAATTCCCATAATTGTGGGAAACCAGCCCCTGAAACTCCCATGATCCAGGAGGAGGCTGAGCCTGAGGAAAACCCCCCAGAGCCTACAGGAGAGGACAATGCTACCCTGGGAAACCTACCCAAGCAGATGGCTGTCAAGCAGAAGGTGGGATATCCAGGTAAGAGTTCTGCAGAGATCAAAAGGAATGCCCCACTCTTGTGGGCTTGAGGTGGAAAGCTGAGGCACAGGGAGCTGATGACACCTCTGGAAATCACCTGATGTATCGGAAGAATGACCTCCTGAACAGTGAGCTTCAGGTTCCTGAGCCTGGGACAACCTATGTGTTGGTGGCCCCCCGGTGAGTAAGTAGAAATCTTTATTGTGTCAATTACTAAAAATTGTTATAATAAACTAAAAGATATAAACACAGAGACAGGATAAAAGTGCAAATAAAATGTTAGACATTTCTTTAAAATATATACAGGCAGCTTATTATTGCGCCCTGTTTTCCAAATTCTTTATAGTAGTATGTACAATGTTTATAAACTTGCCAAACGTCCCATGTCCGTCGGCCTATTGGTTCCCAAACGGTAGCCCTAAGCTTCGCGGCAGGCTAAAATCCCCTGTTTTAAAAACATTGGCTCAAGTAAAGTGCATTGTGCCATTACAAATTGTTACAAAATGTGTTGGGACACTTTGAGTCAACCAGGTGATTTGATCTCAAACATTGACAGAACCATTAGCCTAGCACGGAGCATTAGGTGTCTAAGTTTTCTGCTTAGTGTCTGTTTTAAGTAGGGCTGCATCTTCGTCATGTCATAGGAAAAAGCAACTAATTGGCCGTAGGGTGCATCATGTATCTTCTCCAGGTCAGCTTTTCTTGACAGATACAGCACCTGTTTTTTTGTGGATCAGTTTGATCGCTTGGCGTAAAACAGGTATAGTAGTTATTGTCTTTGACGTTTGGTCCCCCAGTACTGCAGAGTCTTCCTACTGGGTGTGGTTCAGGACACACTACTGGCAGGTCACCTGGGGCAGCAAAATACCTTTGCCAGGCTTGTCACCCATTTCTATTGGCCCAGGATGAAAGTTACCTCAAATGCATTCTTTAGGTCATGTCCTACCTGCCAAGCCACTGGGAAGTCAGGGAAAAAGCTAAAGGCCCCCCTGGTTCCCTCGCCTGTTGTTGGTATCCCCACTGAAAGGGTGGGCATCAATAATGTTGGCCCCCTGGAGCTCAGGACTGCATCTTGGTGGATCATGTCACTAGATACCCAGAGGCCATACCTCTGAGCACTGTAACTGCAGCTTCAGTGGGCAGGGACCTGATGGCTATGTTCACCTAGGGGGGGTGGGTTTACCCAAAAGAAGTAGTGTAGGAATGTGGGGGCATATTATCAAGGGATATTTCGCCGCTTTTTCGGCACATAGCGCCAAAAAAGCGGCGGATATTTTATATATGGACACGCTAACAAGCGTTGGCACGTGTTTCTTTGCTACTTTGCATGTCAGCGATCAATATCGCTAATGACATGCAAAGTAGGCGTTCCTCAGATAACATCATGGGGAAACCTCACTACAACAGCTTCGCGGTATTTACAAGGTTGCCCCAGACCCACAAATCGATATTAGAAGTCGCGCTAAGGGCCCATTATCGCAGGATTTTAACTCCTGCTAAAAAGATGACTTAGCCATCTGTAAAATAGGAGGTGGATTGCATGGCTGAGTCCAAACCTGCCTATTACCAAGGTTTTCTGTATCGCTGGTAAATTATCGCTGCTTTTATGCCGCTAAAGCATGTTCTCACCCTCTATCGCTGGATTTCACATGGCCTAGGTGAAAAGCGTTGATAATACGCCGCTAACCCGGCACAGAAATCCAGCGATAGACGGCGATAATGATAATCACGCTAAGCGCGATTTGCAACAATTATCGCATTTGCTTGATAATATGCCCGTGGTGTATTATGTACTGATGCTGGTTAGGCTTCACAATGCAATACTCTCACAATACCGAAAAGGTGGTCCATGGATTCACAATAATAAATTCTTAGCAGTAGTGTGGCAAACAGCAGTCAGGCTTTACTAGACAAACATGTGTTAAGCATTTCAAAGTACCAACATGGACGATAAGTAATTAACACAACTTGATAGAAATATGACACCAATTTATGAAAATAAAACAGACTTTTATATAAATTAAATACATAAATACACTTGTGATGATCGGTCACTTGCAGGTCGAGTTTCGTGGAACCCAAGGAGGGTAAAGGTGATGCGGGTCCCAGGACAAAGCCACAACAGTCAGTTCGATTTTACCTGGCTCGAGAAGCCCGGGTGCAGGGTTGTCCTGGCTGTCCATGGTGCTGAAGCGGGAGCCATGGGGGAGCTGGATTTACATCTTACAAAGTGCTGGTGAGAAAACGGGTGCAAAAGGCAACAACAAGGCCACTGCCGATGCTGGATGAAGGTGTTGAGGTGTTTCCTCGAGGTGCAGCGCTCAGTAAAGGTGGTGGTTGCCAGACTGACCACCAGCAAGCCTTGGCAGTGGTAAGGTCAGAAAGTATTGTTTCCATGTCCGGAGTTCCAGGAGTAAATGGTAGCCTCCTCAAACCTGCTGGAGGTCAGGACTATGTTTCTTTGTTTCTGGTACATTGTTTTTACCTGCAGTGTGCAGGGGGCTGGTGGCACTAGTCCTGGGGACAGGCTGGAGTTACTTTGGCTCTCAAAGGGGTCCTTCTGTCTGGCAGAACTGGTCTTTGGTCTGGAACAAGTCACAGCCATGCAATTCCAGGAAGGTTGCCACAGGTGCAGGTGGGGGGTGTGGTCACCTTAGAACCCTCTAGTCTGCCACTGCTAAAAATGGCAGAAACCTTCCTTAGCTGTACAGACCAGGTAGCCTTCCCTAGAGGTGAGGCTCACCTTCTGGGGTGTACGCATGTTGACTACCTACTTTTCCCACCTGTCTGGGTGCAAATGTGCTGAAGGGCAGGGGGAGGGCAGTGTCCTCCTTTAGGGAGGCAGCCTGGTTACATATCACAGATCGTGTAAGCTTTGCAGCTCACCTCCCTGATGTGCCACTTCACTAGCCATCCTGTCATGGAGGGAAGTCATTGTTTCTGACTCCTGGGAGAGTTCACGCCTTCTGACAGAAGGTCATATTCCTGTCTTGGTGGGCTGCCTGCCAGACTACAGGAAAGGCTGGGGCTACCAGGTAGGCAACCACTAAGGTAGTCACCTGGGTGCATGCCACATCGCCCTCAACATGAGAATCATGTCAGGGGTGATGAGGCATGTTGTTTGAAACCAAACATGACATATTTTGGAGGTACCATAGTGGAGCTAGCAACCTTGAGTTTGCCCGGATTCCAGCCCATGTTGTCCTATGGACCGCTTGTCACTTATATTAGCCTTTAAGGGAAAAGGCCACTATAGGGACATATAAGCTTGCTCTTAGATGCCCACACCTTTAATATAATGCACCTGTGCTCCTGGGCTCAGGAGGCCTTCCTTAGATGTGACTGGCATTTATTAAAAATAGTGTATTGACTTGAGGGTATAGTCGAGTTCTTGCAGCTTTCACTGCTCCTGCAGTCCACAATGACAGAACTGCTGTCATCAGTTTCCATGCGTCACTCAGGGTGGCACAAACAGTGCTTCAGGCCCAGGTCACCTCTTTAACACCCATGCGCTGGGTACCACTAGTACCATATACAAGGGACTTATAAGGGGTTAAAGTATTTGCCAATTGGGGTTGCCAAATCACAAGTATCAGTTTTAGGGAGAGAGCACTGACACTGGGGCATATAGTAGTCCCAATAAGGGTAAAACGTGGGGGACAACTGCAAAAAGGCCTGTTTTCCTACAAGTATTGTCTGACCGGGTGGCAAACTTGATGTTTGTCTATATGAAGTCCATGTGGGATGAGTATGGGATAACATATAAGTACTGTATACACCCTAGCATCCCAGAATATAGTTAGCTATATGTTGGCTCTCAGAAATCAGTTGCAGCGCTTCTAAAAGAAGGTCTCTGAGAATCTGGAGCCTGCCAGGAGGTAATGAAACTCTGGCATAACCAGCAGGCCCTTCTGGTCAAGTTTCAGCCTGGCCAAAAGTGTGGGTTATGCAGCCTTTGGAGCCCAATGCTCTACAAGACCACTGGTCGGGACCTTATGAGGTGAAGAAGAGAAAGTTTGAGGTCGCCTATCTGGTGGACTTCAAGACCCCAAGAAACCCTTTAACGGTACTCCATGTTAACTGCTATTAACTCCACAATGAGAGGTCTGAAGTCACCATGCTCCTGGTGACAAATGATGGTGTGGGAGAGGAGAGTGAACCTCTCCCCACCCTGCTATTTTCCAAGGAACAGTATGGGTCAGTGCCCCAACCCTAACCCCAGTGCAGTAGAGGGACTGTCCCCTGTTGCTGGGGCAATTTGCTTCTTTGTTCTCACTAACCCACTGGACTCATACATTTGTGTACCCAAAACATTATTACTGGAGACAGCATGCCTGTCAAGAACAAGATTTACAGGCTATCTGCTAAAATGTGAGTTAGCATCAAGGAAGAAGTGCCCGAGATGCTTGAATTGGGGTGATAGATCACTCCAAAAGTCTTTAGACCATGTCAGAAGTGCTGGTACCCAAATCCGCCCCACTGGGAAGCACCTCAGAACTCGGGTTCAGTGGGGATAAATAGGGGCTCAACTCAGTTACAAAAACTGATGCTCACCCCACCTCCTAGCTGATGAGCTCATAGACAGCCTGTGAGCTACCAAATTCCTTAGTAGTTATGATTTAATATCTGCGTCCTAGCAGATGATTGCCCTGATTGAGGGGGTTATGAAGAGGTCTGCATTCTCCACCTCAGAGGCCAACTTCCAATTAAGGGTGATGCCTTTTGGTTAAAAAATGTCCCTGCCACCTTTTAGAGGTTGTTTAACAGAGTCCTGACTGAGATGGAGGCTTTTCGAGCCGCCTACCTGGATGACATTGCTGCCTTTAGTTTCAGCTGGGAGGATCACCTGTTCCACCTCCAGATGGTGAAGCAACTATCAAGTGCCCCAAGTGCCAGGGATCTTTGGTGTTTCTGGGACACCTGAGGGGTGGGGTAAGGTGCAGCCCCTCAAGCGTAGATTGAGATTATTCTGGCCTGAGAACCCCCCAAGACTCAGACTGATGTGTGGGCCTACCTCAGCCTCAATAGATATTACAGGAAGTTTGTCCAGGGATATGTCACCATTGTTGTGTCCTTGACTGAGCTGACTTACATGAAGAAGCCGAAAATAGTGATCTGGACAGAGGCCTACCAGAGAGCTTTTGATACCCTCAAGGAAGCCATGTGCAAACCAGCAGTACTCAAGACACCGACTTCTACAAGGAGTTTATAGTGCAGACAGATGCATGGCATAGGGGCTAGACTCTCACAGCTAAATGAGGAGTGTCTAGACCAACCTGTAACCTTCATCAGTAGGAGTTTGCTACGCAGGGAACAGAGGTGGGCTGCTATTGAAAGAGATGCTTTTACTGTGGTCTGGGGTCTGAAGAAGCTGAGACCATACCTTTGTGGGACTCACTTCTGGGTTCAGACAAAACACAGATAGCTCATGCAGATGAGGCATGAGAATCCCAAACTGTTGAGGTGGTCCATCTCCTTAGAGGGAATGGACTTTACAGTGGAACACTGCCCTAGGTCTCACCACCCCAGTGCTGATGGTCTATCCAGGTTATTCTGCCATAGTGATGAGAACTCCAATGAGGGTGGGTAGGTCTTCCCACTTTCAGAAGGGCAGGACACATGTTAGACTTGACAGCCTTTGGTGTGATCTTCCCCCAAACGTTTACCTTCACCCCTCCTGTTGCTGAATTTGTTTTTGTTGGCTTTAGGACTCTGTGCACGTTGCCACTGCTAACCAGTGCAAACATTTTGACTTCTTCCCTCTTGTTTGTTGAATTCATTTTTGTTGGCTTTCAGGCTTTGTGCACTTTACCAATGTTAACCAGTGCTAAAGTGCTTGTGGTCTCTCCTTCAAACATGGTAAAATTTGCCCATACCTAATTAGCACAATTACTTTACTTTTAAGTCTCTAGTAAATTGTTCTACTTGTACTCAGGGCCTGTAAATCAAATGCTACTAATGGGCCTACATCACTTACTGTGCCAGCCACTGAACTAGCACTTTAAAAACATGTATCAGGTCTGCCACTGCAGCATAAAGTGCAGTTTTAAACTGCCATTTTGACCTGGCAAAATATTCCTTTTGCCAGGTCCAAACCTTCCTTTTTATCACTATACTTACATGTTACCCATAAGGTATGCAGTAAAGGCTCATAGGGCAAGGGTGCATTGTATTTAAAATATCGGACATGTGTACTTATGCTTTACATGTCCTAGCAGTGAAAAACTCCTAAAGACATTTTTCACTGTGATAGGCCTATCTCACCTCTTGGCTAACACTGGGTTACCTTATTAAATTTAGTAAGTGGTAACTTTAGCTTGGGAGCAGGTAGAAATATGTTGTTTGCACTCACATTAATTGTAATTTACAATTCTCTTTAATGGTGAAGTCTGATTTTAAGTTACAGTTTTGAAAATGCTAATTTTAGAAAGTTGGCATTTTCTTGTCTCAAACGTGTGTGCCTTCTGCCAGTGTCCTTGGTCACATGACTGTAAATGCCTCTGCAGTTGGGGTTTGCCTCCTGCACACACAAAGGCACCTGACACCAGTCTTGCCCTGCCTTTTGACTTTGCAGACAGTTTGGAGCCTTGACCAAGGGAAAGGTAAGAACTTTTCAGAACATGTTGTGGGGGTAGCACACAAGAACTGGCAGCAGGTATACATATTAGACTCTGGAGCCACTTATCAGAACACTCCGAGACTTTTGGAAGTCACAGAAGTACTGCTCGGCTTCCAGAGGATTGTCTTGCTGTTTGAAGGACTGCCTTGTTGTCTGAGAAGAAAGATTGGACCAGCTTGTCTTCATCCCAGGCTACCCAGAGTGACTCCAGGTGTCAGTTTACCGACATTCTGTGTGAGTCACAGTGATACAAGCTACAGAAGTCTCCCTGCGACTGCCCAGCTGACCTGTTGCAACTGGACCTGTACCTGGACTTGCCGGAGCCCTGCTAGTGGCCTTTGCTGGAGTGAGTCTTGATCCCCAAAAGGTGACCCCCAGTCCCTGGACCCTTCGCTGGTATCACTGTTTTCACTTTATTACTGTTTATGTGTTGCTTAAAAACTTTACACATTGCCTCTAAGTTAAGCCTGATTTCTTTTGTGCCAAGCTATCAGAGGGTTAACCACAGATTAATTTACTGAGTTTTTGTGGTTCACCCTGACAAGCATTGTGGCTGTTGCATGAGTGAGGGTTCCACCCCCCTCACACAATAACCCAATTTCTTCCAATGATGCATGCTTCTGCATTGGAGATGCTGGGTTCGTTGTGGCCTTAAAATGCATGCAGGTGTATAAATCATTGCTCTTTTTTTTCCTCATTGCTGTTTTGCATAGGTATTTTTTTTTGTTTCTTCTGATGTTGCAAGGCATTGGCAACAATGTATTGCCAAAGCCAACAGGTCTGCATTGGCAAAGCAAGATCTATTGGCTTTGCCAATCCTTTATAAACGTATGTTACACTTGCATAGCAAATCAAAATATTTTTCATCCATAAACGTGTCTCTAGTTGCAGTACATGACTTGTCAACTATTTTCCATTTCATCTTTAAATGAAAATTACTGTTACCATAAATTATGATCTTTTAATTTCAGCCTGAATCGACCAATCTGCTTTTATGTACAATATTATTTACACTGCATAATGCATTAAACATGGCCAGAAATGCGTTCTCCGTGAATGTTTGTTTTTAAAAACACCCTAAATGTTTACTTCTATTTCAGTCAGGTATCATGTTCCATACATTTGAAGTCATTCATAAAGTCCCCTCTGACCCTTTCTGCCAGGTAAATGGCATAATTTGTTTCTGCGAAGGGCTGGAGTAAAACCCCTTCTATGATGGAAAGTGGCAAAGAACTCTACCAAATTTCACAGGTAGATGGGAGAATGGGAGTTCTTTGTAGACAAAATCTTTTCATGTGGAGAAATAAAAGGAAAAAGTGTATTTACACCTTGAACTGCTTTTCCCAAATATAATGGGTAAACAGCCTTTACCACGAGGGCTGAGTCACACGTGCTGTTTCCCCACAAGCGTAACCATGCTTGCCTGAAACACGCATCTGCCTTAACCACGCATATGTGTGGTTAAGGGAGATAGCAGTCTAGTGTTCAGATGGGCGGGGAGAAGAAGAGGAAGTATCGGAACAGGAAGCTCCGGATGTGAACAGATAAGTGGGGCTGGGGGCATAGTTTTTAAGGGTGGGGTCGGTTTTAGGACTCAGGGTAGAGGGGCGTCGGTAGTTTTTGGAAGGGGGCAGGGTTTTAGGGCTCAGGGTGGGGAACGGGGTAATTTTAAGGGCTGGGTTTGGGTGGGTTTTAGGGGTGAGGTCGGTTTTAGGGCTCAGGTGGGGTCAGGGTAGTTCATTTAATGGGGCAGGGTTTTAGGCCTCAGGGAAGTGGAAGGGGTAGTTTTTTTTTAAGTTTAGAAAGCTTTATTTAATATCATAAGCCAAGTAAAACATCATTACAGAGAGAATCAAAGGCAGTGTAACAAAACAATAGAATAACATTGAAATCTTACAATATTAACAAGTGCCAAAAGAGAAATAGGGAATATACTTAGGGGAAAAGCTTTTAAAAGGTTTTTCATTAATGGGCAGGGAGGGCAGAGGAGAGAAAAGAGAAAAGGAAGGGGAAGGAAGGGAGAAAGGCAATCAGTGTACAGGGTAAACATCTTGTAATTAACGTGAGCTAATAAATGTATATATAAAAAAAGAAGCTGTATATTGGTCATGAATAAAAAAAGATATAAAAACAAGCTATTCAAGGGATAATTTGAGAGAGAAAGTTAGTTAACGGCAACCATAACAAATCTTTTTTGATCAAAAGAGGTACAGTGGTGGCAAAAGCACGATCCAGCCGATGGTGGTATAATAGGTTCTACCATGCATTGTATGAGATCTTTGAAGTGTCTTTCCAGTTGGTTGTAATTGTCTGTAGAGAGATGGCTATATACAAATCTATAAGTTTACGCACATTACAAGGAACATTCCATATAGGTGCAGCACCACCCAGAAAGATATGAGCAATCTCAAAAGTGTGGTCCGTAGCTAATATTTCATTTAATTTGGACCAGATACGGGACCAAAGGGATTTAACCAACGGGCAGTGAAAAAACATATGAAAAAAATCACTATTGGCATAAGAGCATGACCAGCATTTTTTAGAGTCAATTAATTTAAAACTATATAAAGGGGTAAAAAAAAGTTTATTGTAAAAGAAGTACAAAGTCTGTGTGGTGCTAGCAGAACGTGAAGCAGTGTGCAAGGAATTTCAAACCTGAAGGGGAAACTCTTGGGCTAGATCCTTTTCCCAGGAAAGTTCAAGTTTAGATTTGATTCTTTCAACAGGAGGACGGGAAAGTAATTTGTAGATAGCAGCAGCTTTAAGAGGAATAGAGAAATCTGGCAATGGGAAAAGGGTTGTGTCGGTAGTAGAGAGGGAAGCACTGTGAGAGATAAAGAAGGCTAAAGAATTTTTAAGCAAGGGATACTGAGAGGAGTGTGCATTGGAAAGATGAAAGGAGGCACGAATGTCAGAGAAGTCACGCAGGGTATTATTGCAAAGTAAGGAATCGTAAGTAATAATGCCTTTATCAATCCATTCTTTCCAAAACAGTGCTCTATGATTAATCTTAACGGATTTGTTATACCAAATTGTAATTGAGGAATGAAACTCCGACTGCGAGAGGGAAGAGCGAAAGACTGAAAGAGCAAGTGCTTTAGAGTGCTTGAAGGTAGGAGTGATAAAACGTTGCAGGGGATGAGATAAGCGGGTAGCCGTAACAAATGAGAAGGGTGAAAGCTGCGCAAGTTCTTTAGAGCTCCAAGCTGTTAGGGGAGGGTCAGACAAATCAGATAGAAAAGGCCAGATTTGTTTTAAAGTAAAGGCCGAGTGAAATCGAGTGAGGTTGGGGAAGTTAACTCCACTCAAATCTTTGGGTTGTTGGAGACGGGAGAGAGAAATCCTCGCCTTGCGTTTATTCCATAAGAATGCTGTAAAAATACAGTTGATGGTTTTAAAAAAATAAAGTGGAAGGGAGATTGGAAGCATTGAAAGGTAAAAATTAACAATAGGAAGAAGCATCATTTTAATAGTTGCTAGCCTCCCGCACCAGGATTAGAAAAGGGGGGACCAGCTATCTATAAGGGAAGAGAGCTTTTTAACTATATCCTTCTGTTTAAGCTTAACAGTTTCTCTAATGGTGTTAGCATGAAGAATACCTAAACATTTAATATTACCAGAATTCCATTCAAAGCCAGAACCCTGAAACATATGAGGAAGGCAGAATTTGTTAAGTGGTAGAACCTCAGATTTATCTATGTTGAGTTTATATCCAGAAACCAAAGAATATTCTTGTAACAAGGAAAAGAGTGAAGGTAAAGAGGTGGACGGGTTAGAAATATAAAGCAAAATATCATCTGCATAAGCCGTAAACTTAATATCAATGTTCTGAAATATGAAGCCAGTATACGATGATGAACGTCGGATTTTTTCCAAAAAGGGTTCTAACGCAAGAATAAAAAGAAGAGAGAGAGGACAACCTTGGCTGGTGCCTCTGTGTAGAGTAAAATAAGGAGATTGAGAACCATTAACCCAGATAGAAGTAGAGGGAGCAGAGTATAATAATTGAATATAGTGAATGATGGGAGGGCTAAAGCCATGCCACCTCAACGCACCAAACCTAAAATCCCAGCACACTCTATCGAATGCTTTCTCAGCATCTAATGGAATAGCAGCGACTGGGGAGTCCATCTTTGAGGCCAAGTGAATAATGTTAAGGAAAGTTCTCGAATTATCAGCAATGGACCTGCCTTTAACAAACCCGGATTGATAAATTTTGTGAGGTCAGGAATAATTTTATTAATACGAGAGGCCAAAACTTTAGCATAAATTTTATAGTCAGTGTTAATTAAAGAAATAGGTCGATAATTTTTACAGAGGGAGGGATCTTCATCCTTTTTAGGGATTAAGCAGAACATTGCCTGTGTGAAAGAACCTTGGGACTCTCCTTGTGCAACAAAGGAAGTAATCAAAGAAAATAAATGTGGTAACAGGATATCCTTAAAGTGAAGATAGAAACGAACCGTAAAACCATCTGGGCCAGGAGTTTTATCTTTGGTATGAAGAGTAATAGCATTAAGTAGTTCTTTTTCTGAAAGAGGAACGTCCAGGGAAGAGAGATCCGTAAAACTATCCGAGGACCTGGGAATAGACTGAAAGAAGGAGTCAATTTGAGTGGGAGAGGGAACGGATTCGAGAGTATAAAGTGAAGAATAATATTGAACAAAACAATCGAGAATTTTATCGTCAGTGTACTGAGGATTCCCATGTGAATCAATAATGGTTATTTTTTTAGATTTTTGTTTTTTAATTTTAAGGTAAGTAGCGAGAGACTTGCCAGCCTTATTGCGTCCCCCGTACATTTTGGCATGAAAATTGAGAAGATTATTACACGCAGAGCCCCAAGAGTGTTTGTTGTATTGCATTTTTGCTTTGATGAGAGAAGAGAGTGATTCTGAGGAATTATTGGTAAAGTAAAGATGCTCTAGGTCTTTGATTTGCTTAAGAATTTGGGCCGACTTTGATAAGGCTGTTTTCTTTTTCCGGGAACAAAATCAATAATAAAACCTCTAGCAGCAGCCTTGAAGGCATCCCAAATAAAATGAAAATGAGAAGTAGAATGGAGATTGTTTATAAAGAAATCCTCTGCAAAGAATGTAAATTGCTCAGTAAACTGTGGATCTAGGAGGAGCGAATTATTGAAGCGCCAGCGCCTAGAGATGGGAGTAGGTGAGGGAAAGTCCATGTCAATAATAACAGGAGCGTGGTCGGATATAAGAACAGAGCCTATTTCTGAGTTAGTCATAAATTGAAGGACATGCTGTGTGAGAAAAATATAATCTATACGGGAATGTGATGAATGCACTGGAGAAAAAAAAGAAAATTCTAAGGTGTCAGGATGAGAAAGTCTCCATGAGTCTATAAGACCTCTAGAAGAGATGGCCTTAAAAAAGGACTTTTGCATCTTATTAGGGACATATCTGGTAAGTGATTTACGATCTAAAAAGAGGTCCATGAGTTGGTTACAGTCACCACCCACAATCAAATTATCACTTGCATGAGAGGAAAGAAGTGTAGAAAACTCCCTCTAGCAGGATGAATCTACACCGTTAGGACCATAAACATTGCAGAAGGAAAATTGTGTATTATTAACAGTAACATCTAAAAATAACCACCTGCCACAAGCGTCATGGAGCTCATTATGCAACTGAACAGACAATGACTTATGAAACAAAATAAGAACACCGTTTTTACTGTTTTCTGCCGGAGAACAGAACGCCTCCCCAACCCATTGTCTACGGAGTGAAGACAAATCTTGAGAGTTAAGGTGAGTTTCTTGTAACAGTGCAACATGACATTTCAAACCTTGCTAAATGAGATAAGACACGTTGTTTTTTAACAGGGTTTCGAATACCTTTAACATTCCAGGATATAACACGAAGACCGTTCATTTCTGGAGGTAAAGTAAGGATAAGCAGAAAGAGGTATGGAATTTAAAACAGAGTGGAGAATGAGAAGCAAACTGAAAATAGAAGTTGAATGAATGTGACACTGAAGGGATAGCCAGAAACAGAGAAATTGAAGCAGGTGACCACCACGGATAAGGTGACAGAGAAATAAAAAGAAAACAATGAAGTACCATAAGAAGAAATAGAAAAGAATAAAATGTAGAGTAGGTCAGATAGTGAAAATGTTGCCAAAAAAATAGAGATGATAGGGATAAAAAGGAGTGAGGAAAGGAGCAAAAGGCAGCGAAAGGGGGAAGAAAGGAAGAGGAAAAAGGGAAGAATAAAGAGGAGGATAAGGGGGCGCAGAGACCCCCAGAAGGCATCCAGAGGACGATAGCAAAAAGCCAATGGACTTTAGCCACAAGGAACAGTTGAACAAAAAACATTAATGTGAGAGGGGGGCGACGAAGAACAAGACAGCCGCACTAAGAAGAGACACCTAAGAGAACAGACTGCCACAAAAGAGAGAAAAATGAAAAACGAAAAACTATAAATTACAAGACTAGAACTTATGGCAATCAAATAGAACAAATGAAGGAACTTACCAAACATCTAGGGAAAGAAACAGCGACGGAAAGGGATAAACACTGTATACAGCAGGATGGAACAAAGGGTGACCTTGACAATAACACCACATGGGGAAATCCTGCAAAACAAAAGGAAAAACAAGGAGTGAGCAAAAGAAGCACAAGAACTATACAACATATACTAGAATAAATTTAGAACAAGACTCAATAGTCAGACACTATAAAAAAAAAACACAACTAGGGTTTGCTCAATTCCATGAGTTCTCCCTTGTGAGTATGAATGAACTTCCGCAGATCAGCAGGATCTTCAAAACTAAAAGTTCTGTCCTTATAGGTCACTTTGAAAAAAAAGGGTGAATTAGACCGTAGCGTGCATTCATGGATCTCAATGCAGGTCTAAGATCCAAAAATTCCTTTCGACGAGAAGCAGTAGGTTTGGAGACATCTTGAGTAAAAAAGACCTTGTGCCCAGACCAAATCATTTGCTTATGTTGTTTAGCAGCCTGGAGAATCGACATAAGATCTGAGTATAGGAGGAAATATGCAATGATTCCTCGAGGTTTAGACGCAAAATATGTATTCCTAGGCCCCAAACGATGCGCACGTTGTATGTTAAAGTCTGAAGATTTTGGGAGGCCAACAATTTGAAGAACTTGAGATTTCAAGAATTGGATCATATCCGACCCTTCTGAACCTTCCGGAATACCATAAATGTGCAGGTTGTTGCGCCTATTACGATTTTCCAAATCTTCCGCGGCCCTCTTGAGCTGGCCAACTTCTTTGGTGAGAGTGTCAACTTTAGCAACAACATCTTTTGCATCACTGATCTTCTGCTCCACATCAGAAAGTCTTGTATCCAAACTAGACCACTTGTCATCTAACCTCTGAAGTGTGGCAACAGTGTCTGTCATAAAAGGACGGATAAGGCGCAACTCTTCCATGATGTCCTCAAGAGTAAGAGGCAGCGGAGACTTAGTTGGGGAAGGCGGGTCTTTTTTGGTACGCTTGACAGAAGAACTATTTGTGTCCTTCCTTCCCCCAGAGGAACCTCCAAGAGACTTATTTGAATGTGCGACATCCATATTGATGGTGTCACAGCTAGTAATGACAGATAATAACAAATGGAGGAGTGCAGGCAGGACAGCAGTAATGTTGATGAAGCAGTAGTAAGAGGAAGTGTAGCACAAAAAGAGGAACAGAAGATGACAGTTCCAAGGTACAGCACAGCGCTGGATAGCGGCGAAAACTGGGGTGCTGGAAACACAACTGAAGAGACGAGCGAGTTGTCAAGGAGAGTGGCGAAAGAAAAAAAAAAAAAGGAACCAGCAACACCAGCAGCCCCAGATTGACCCTATAATAGGGGAGTAGGTCGTAATGTTGAAGTAAACTGGGGACGTCACTTGAGGGATGCACACCAAAATCCCCTTTCAATAGTTGCTGGAAGATTCGGTCTTAGGAAACCATAAAGGCATTAAAAGAGTCCAACCGCGAACAAAAACCAGTGTTAAAAGATGGCATAGTGACAACAAACACAGCCTCTACTGTAGTGCCGTTGAAATACATCAAGGAGCTGGCTAAACGACTCAGTTGCAGCAAAAAAAAGAAAAACAAACGCTGCGTAAAAAACAAAATGGCGGCCGCCGTTTGAGGGGAGCAGAAATGAGCAAATAAAATGTCAAAAAGACCGCATTTCGGTCTAAAAACTTGCCAAGTTAGTCTCTGCTATCTCCCACATCTAAATCCATCCTGGAAACGAAGCTCCGTCGCGATAACGAGCTTCCTTCACGCTCGAATCGGCTCGTTCTGTCGGAGCTCTTCACCCGGTGGCCATCTTGAATCGCCGCGCGCTCCCCTGGAAGGGGTAGTTTTAAGGAGAGTTTTAGGGCTCAGGGGGCTGGGATTGGCATAGTTTTTGGTAGAGGGCGGGGGGGTTTTAGGCCTTAGGGTGGGGGAGGGGCATGGGGTTGTTTTGAGGGCAGGGCGGGATTGGTTGTAGGCCCCAGGGTGGGGTGGGCGAGATAGGGGGATAGGGTTTTAGGACTGAAGGCAGGGAGGGGGGTCAGGGTAGTGGTAATCTTTACCACGCATAACGCTTTACCAATCATGCCTTTGCCACAAATGTGCGTGGTGATGGCATGCGTGGCAAAGGAATGTGTGGTTTAGATGCATTCATGGTTAGGATAGTACTGTAGAGGCACGCGTGGTTCAGTCATGTGTGCCTCTGCCATGCAACCATTATAATGTGCGTACAGTGGGAAGCAGCAGATGTCACGTCATTCCCAGTAATTTGCTCAGAAAGCATAGGTGCAGCTGTTCATGTGTACTACAGGGAATTTATTTGATTAACCAAAACTTGTAAATCTACATCCATGCATGGGACTGCATACATATGTGTAGACTTATGAGTTATCTTTGTGAATTGGATCACTTATGTAGGGCCTCCTGTTACATGATTAAATAGTACCGTCACCTACATCACAGATCAATATAGGGTCGCATTATACCATAATGTTAACTTATGCATCATGAGGCAGAGTCAACTTCAAGATCATACTCATTTTTAACTGCCCATTGTGCGACATTATCCACTTGGCACTAAATGGCACAGTCAAATTTGACTGTATATATACTCACATTGAACAGTGTTTACCCGCTTCTTTTCCAACATTTATTTCTGAATGCATTTAACATAGCTATAAATACATTACACCTATGAACACTGTTCATGGCAATACAAGTGGGATTTTATTTTAGTTGCAAATTGTAATCATACATATTTTGTGGTCTGTGTATCTGACCATGCTAGATGATGGCGTTATTCTATTTACACTTGATGAATGGTTTTTAATGCACTTTCATTATGTCACTTCTTCTGATTTTATATGTATAAAATGTCTCTGATGTTAATTTCAGTCATACTTTCAGGATCAAAGATTGCCTTTGTGCTTTCAGAGCCAAATTCACAAAGGCGGGTTTCGAAAAGTCAGAAATCTAGCCCCGTAAAATTACCTTCAAGTTAAAAATAAATGTCCACCTTTTATATGATGCACGAGGAATCCCAAGAGAACTGATAGTGATCAACCACACTCCTAGGTTTCTAGGAGAGTGGCAATCCTCAAAATCTATTGCTGTATCTTTTCCACTTGATGTGTAAAATCACGAGTAAATCTGGCTAAATTGTGCTTTTGCAAAATAGACTATTTAATCACTTTTCACTTTGCATCAACCTCTTTCCCCTCAAACTCCATTAAAAACTGGGCTGATCTCTTCCCCTTCCCACACTGAAAGGCATGTACATGTGCCTTTCGCAGGGGTAAATATGAGTCTACTTCCATTGTGTGAAAGTACCTGCAAGAGGTTTGTGAATAAACAGAAACTCTGCAGGTTCTGAGTGCTCTTCTACTTTTTTAGGGTTGCAGATCTTGGAAAGCTTATAACAAAAATGCAACTTTACAATCGTTAAATTGTACATTCTGTGACCCAAGATGTGGAATTTACAATCACAAATGTTTTGCTTTGCACCGTAGGTATCACTTAAGCATGCAAAAGGTGTGTGAATTTGGCCCTTTCTCTTTATGATTTTTAGGTTGAGCCTAGAGTCGCGCATGCGCTGCATGCTCGACTTTTAGTAAGGGGGTTTTCAAAGTGCTACCCCACGCTTTGGCTGGCCTAGCGCTTGCGTTCACGCAAGCGTACACACGTGCAGCCGCCATCTGTCTTTTTTCTGTCACAGGTAATTAAGTGCATCGCGATCGCGATCACTTTAACTTTCGGCGCCCACACGGCCAAAGCTTTTCATGCGTGCTTGTTTATTTTAGAATTCTGTTACAGTCCTAGACCGGTTATTATTTTACAGTTTTCTCCCTTCTCGGCCAATGCTTTTCGCGCGCGCTTGTTTTTTAATGTATCTAAAAAATATTCAAATGCTCAATGGCATTGTAGGGACTGGTTACATTTTGCAGAACTCCGCATAAATATGTTCACTGTATTTTCAATTTCATCAGATATTATAATAACCTATATAAAGAAAATATGCGTGTACAACACATGCCTTAAATGTGCACGTTGTATACCATAACTGGTGAATTTCAATGGTTGTTTGCATTCGAATCAGATCCTTAATTCAAATTTTTTTTTTTATTAATAAGAGAGGATTTTTTTCCATTATCTGTTGCAAGCTGCACAGGGCCTTTGGCTGAACATAGCAGTGGTTTACCACAGGGCCCTGCCTGCCGCCTTCACCCGATGCCCCCTGCCCACGCTGGTACCAATCACTGAATGCCGAACGCAGCAGAGGTTATCCACAGGTCTTTGCCCAACCCACTCCAAGCACCCTCTCCCCCCCCCAACTGCACACGTCCTTTTGCACAGTGAACTGCGGGTCCTTTTCTATACTTTATTATTTTTGTTTTTCATTTTTGTCTGTAAATTGTTTTAATATTTTGTGCAAAAAAATGAAAATGTAATTAGCTTTGTTATCACCTTCGCAAACTGGTGCCTTTTTTAGAGGCTAAAAAAGGCAACGGAATTGCGATTTTCTTAAAATGTTACCGTGGCAAACTTGACTTTTTTTTTTCTAGAGTATTTTGGATCTTCATTTTCCTCCGAGTGCCCCATCCCCACCAGGTGCGGAGTGATACGTTTTCCACAGTGCGAAAGTCACTTTTTATTGATTTATAAAGAAATACATTTTAAAAAAGCACAATCACCTTGTGGAGGCAGGTTCAGTTGTGAAGCACCAACATTCTTATCTGCTGTGGTTTTTATGAAATCTTTGGACTGTTTCTACTTTCAACTAGTCACGGTCAGTAAACGAGTCCTGGAAACGCATCAACCTGACCTGCTTGCTTTTTTGGGGTTATCTATGACTGAGACTTGCGACCTCTCAGACTACTCAATAAGTAGGGTGGTCCCCTTCCAGCACTTTACACATACTACGGTGCCAGATTCTGAAATGAACCTTCCAGCCAACTAGGGTTGCCACCTAAACTGTTATTCATTGTGGGGCCAGTATTATGTCCTAGCCGGGTCAAAAAATTTGAAAATCGCCTAAAGCCAGTATTTTTTTCTCCCTTATAACTTAGTAAGTACTTCCCCTTATCAATACATACCTTAAACAATAACTATAAGAAAAAAGCCCTTCAAAATGTGTAATAGAGCTGCCTAATGATCCCTTCCTGATAAAGTAAAACAAGCATTGGCATAGCCAATAGGTCTCGCTTTTGGGACCTTATAATTATTTAGTTATGCAGCACAATATCCTTGGTGCAACAACATCAACTGTTGCATGGCTAAACACTTATAAGGTCCCAAAAGCGAGACCGTTTGGCTATGCTTTGATGGTAATGAATCACATCAATGGGGCATCACAGTTCTGTAGCTGATAGTAAGGTGACCTAATGTTAGATTGTATTTGAACGTTGCCCCAATTCAGGCTAACAATCTGCATTCCATAACCCAAGTGGTAGTGAGTCACTAATGGGCAGGGTGACAAGAGGGCGGTAGTATTACTAATATCCATGTGGTGACTGTGGTTCATGCAGCAATAATGGAATTGTTATTCATGCGTTGCCATCTGTGGCAGCTCGCACAGAGATAGCGTGCAACAGCTTGCTAATAATAAGAGGTGGAAGCAATCTCACGTCTGTATGCCTGTACAAGTCAGAGATTAAAATAAATGGACTGAAATTTGGCACGAGCAGTACAAGATACAGGACCGTCTATTAAAAACATGCTACATGTGTGCTCGTTTCGGAGTGCCTCTGGTCTTCTATTAAACAGAATGGTGCTGTAAGTATTGAAAACAGTTCAGTGCAATCAGAAACGCGAAAATGAATAGGGGTTCACGAATATTCATGGTGCTTTTGTTTTTTTTTTAAAGGACGTCAAGTGTTGAAAGATATTTCAGTGCATCCAAGTGTAAAACGCTTCAGTGCAATCAGAAATGAGAAAGTGAATTATGCACAAAGCGCGGACTGGCTAAGGGAATTAAATTATTAACAGTGCTTTTAAAACACACGAATGTTGAAAGATATTTCAGTAGATCGGGAGAGAGAAAGTAATTGAGCAGAAAGCGCGGACTGGTTTGGAAAATGTTAAGTATTTATGTGCTGTAAGGGATGGCCACATCTTACCTCTACGGCGCTGCTCTGAAACTGAGAAGCATGCGCCTGGAGCGGGAGCTGAAATAAATAGGATTCAGCTGATCGGCAACGTGCAGCTGCGGGTGCCGAATTGTAAATGCCTGCAGGAAAATGGTAAATTGGACCCGGCTGGAGACTGGGCACAAAAGCTTGGATTTCATTCAGCAGTGACGTGCATACGGGGGAGCTTCATAAAATGACAAGACGGCAAAAGTGAAAGCAGGGGTGTGAGTTGTGTGCGCGCACACTTAATGAGCATGATGAGGAAAGCCATATGGTGCCTCTGCTCGTAAGCGAGCGCCCGTGCACATGCACTGCAAGCTGTAGCCGGCAGTAGCATTTTTTGGAGCCCTTACTAAAAGTCTCGCCAGAGCAGCGCATGCGCTGGGTCAGGCGAGACCTAAAAAACAAATATAGAATGACCATATTAACAAGCATTGGCATAGCCAATAGGTCTCGCCTTCCGGACCTTATAAGTATTTAGGGGCATATCTACAACGCGGCGATGGAAAATTATCGCCGCTTTTGCGGTCGTTTTCGGACGAAAAGCGGCGATAATTTTATCTCCTAATTAGCAAGGTCACGCTAACGCGTGAAACCTTGCATTAGCGCACGAATTCCTAACGCCCAGCTTTGCATCTCTAATGAGATGCAAAGTGGGCATTCCTGACCTGACATGAAAGGAGAAATGTTGCTAAGCGACATTTCTCCTATCATCAAGCACCACTCTATGAAGCATAGCAGCAAGAAAAGTAGCGATAACCCCTGTTATCGCTACTTCCTTTACGCCTGCTTCAGGACAGACTCAGCCATGATATCCTTTAGAAGGTGGATATCATGGCTAAGTTTGTGAGGCCCTATAAAACAAGCCAACGCCACATTTCGTGAGATTATCGCTGGGTTTCCAGCGATAATCTCACATTAGGCAGTTAGCGCTAGGATTTTTATTGCTTTTGAGATAAGCGTTGCTAATAGCACGCTATCTCAGCGATAAAAATCCATGGTAGCCGGCGATAATTATCCTAGCGCTAAGTGCGCTTAGCGATAATTATCGCCGGTTGTTGCTGATATGCCCCATAGTTTTGCAGCACAATATCATTGGTGCAACAACATCAGCTGTTGCATGGCTAAACCTTGTACCTTATAAGTGTTTAGTCATGCAACAGTTGATGTTGTTGCACCAAGGATATTGTGCTGCATAACTAAATACTAATAAGGTCCCAAAAGCGAGACCTATTGGCAATGCCAATGCTTGTTTTCTATGTAGACAACATTTCCAGAGGCCTTGCTTCTTCCGAGGAGTTTCTCACGTATTTTTCCACTGTTTTTGTGTGCGCTGATAAAGAATTGCTTTTATGACTTCATTCTCTGAGTTTATGCATCATACACCAGTGCCAGCGCAGGCTGAGCTCCACTACTTTCATTTGCAAGCAACCACGTGGACAAATAATGCCATGGCTTATTTCACCTGTACAACTGACTAGACATACATGAAATCTTAGAATGGAGATGGGATAGATAGATAGATAGATAGATAGATAGATAGATAGATAGATAGATAGATAGATAGATAGATAGATAGATAGATAGATAGATAGATAGATAGATAGATAGATAGATAGATAGATAGATAGATAGATAGATAGATAGATAGATAGATAGATAGATAGATAGATAGATAGATAGATAGATAGATAGATAGATAGATAGATAGATAGATAGATAGATAGATAGATAGATGAGACGGACATGATTTAGTAGTTTGAAGTTTCTAGGACGGTGTCCAGAACTCCCTGCTACCCATCTGGTCTTAATTTATTAATGTTTTCTCCTTGTTAGCTTCGGATATTTCTAGCACATGTCACGCCTCTCTGAATGTGCCTTTTTTGTCTGCGTGCTTTTGCTCAGCGTCAGAACGAGTGTCCACGTGTTTTTAGAGTAATTGTGGGCGTTTTGCTATCTAGATTTGATCTGAAGCACTGTACACGGAGGTTTCTCGCTCTGTTGTGCATGGAGTATTCGTTTTGTTGGGTGTATGCTTGTTGTTCTGCTCTTGTAGTAAATAGACGTAATTTGGTGAAATCCAAGAAGGTCTTTGCAATGTGTAAAATATGGAACAAAAGCCCTACTGATCACTTAATCAAACTGATTCCCAAACAATGACCCCGCAGTGTTGGTCATTTGAGGGCCTCGTGACTGAAAGACTCCAAGATGTGACCATATGTCAAGGGGAGGAGGGAACATTTTAGGGGCGCCCCCCGACTTGTGGAGGATAATGCCAGGGGCGGTAAAGACAGCAGGTTAACAGGGGTCATTTAGAGCAAATGACAATTCCTGCTCTGTGACAGAACTTCCTCTAATAAAGGGGAGGGGCAGAGGTGACAGTTTGGACGAGCCCAACACAGCCGAGAAGCGGGGTGCCACTCATTCTCCTCGCTGTCTTCACCTCACTGTTCAAACACCCGCCGTCGTTTAGCAGTTGGACAGCCTTGTCACCCGCTTTAGTTTAGTCCAAAGAGGGTTCTTTAATTTTAAAGCAGAAAAAGTATACCAGTGCAAATTATGAATAATTACGTATAAATTGTGAATTGTTATTGAAACGTTGTATTATACTATTTCTACTTCGCCTATGAAAGGTTTGTGTCTGCATTTGTAAAACACTCAGACATCCTTTTAGGGATAGACCACCCAATATTAAAAAAAATAGATTAAAAAATGAAAACAGATATAAGGGGAACATAAATATTGTTTTTATTGCGTAAATACAAATAATCATAATATATGTTGCTCATAAAGGGGTAAGTCATGGTAATTGGCATTCCTGCTATTCCTGAAATGCTTTATTAATGGTGATTTTGGTGTCTGCTTATTTGGGAATGACACGTTGCTTTTCATAGTTTTTTTCATGTTTCCCCCCCCCCCCCCCCCCACTCCGAATCTAATTAAACAATGGGTTTATCTATAGACTGGCAGCAGAATGCACCACATAAAACTGTAATAGCATAACATGAAAATCTAGAAGAGGGTGTGGAAAAGAAGAAATGAGAGAAGCAGGGTAGACATGAAGGTATATTCTGAATATTTGTGTCTAAATCATCCAGATAGCCATCAAATTTGTGGTAAATTTTAGATTTTCTCCAAGGTGGTTAAACACGCTGAACAGCAAAATACATTTTCAACAGCTATATATTTAAGTTGCTATAGTACGCAAGCAAGTTGGTGTTGAAAGTTAGATGATCTGGAAGTCTGTGCTTAGGGCTTAATTTGAGCCAGTGGTTGCTGGTGGGTGGTCACTCTTTTTTAGCGACCAGGACTTATTATCAACAGCCTTTGACCCAGAACAAGCGAGAGACAGGAAGCAAAGGGGTGAAATGAGGTGGTAAAGAAAAAAGAAAAACAGTGACAAATCGAGAAAGAAGAGATTAAAAAAGAAACTGCAAGACCAAGGTAAAGGGGCATGGAAAATATGATGGTGGATGAAAGAGGCCTGAGGTAGATTTAAGAATAGACAGCCTTGGTATTCATCAACTTCAGCTTGCGACTTTGGTGCTGGTGGGCTTTTGAGAAACAGCTACTTTGCATCTGGGAAGGCCAAAATTGAAGGCGTGTACGGCACAAGTTCATTTTAAAGTGGAGGTGAGTGTCCAAGAGTGAGGGTCTATTAGAATCAATGTATATATGGTCTGGTTACTTTGTTCCTGTAACAAGGTGAACAGCTGTATAAAGTATTGTCCTGAGAGGGGCTATGGTTCATTGGACAGACCAGAAAGTATAGGACTACTGCCATCTGGATGGTACAGAACAACTGCTTGAACCACTCGAAACCCCATGAGAGAAATGGGTGGTTTCAGCTTCCTTAGAAGAAGGAGATGGATAAGGTGGATTTATTGACTTTGGGTATAAGATGGGTCATATTTACTTTCTTGTCATAGATGTAGCAAATAGATTTGGAAAAGTGAACTAAAGCCACAGACATAACTGGTCCCCTGATTGTTCTCAGCCTGTCCTGAACATGAAGTGAAGATTTTTTGGAGTGTTGAAGGAGGAATCCACATTTCAGATTGTTTAGGGGGTTTTTTTCAAAGAAAAGGAGAACAAACAGTTAATGAGGTTTTCTAAGAACATTTTTAGGCTTAGTATATTTCGGATTTTCACATTTTTAGTTGCGGTTGTGTATCATCTGCACATCGATGCAGGGAAATTATTCTATCCGTTCTTTGGTTCTGTTCCATCCATTTTTCAAGTCTAAGTAACAAAAAACTGTTGATAAATTTTTTCCCACTTCATTATGCCTTCTTTAGTCACATAGCTCATTCAAGTACTTATTTTTGGTCTCCAATTAACAACATTCTGAATGTCTTTTGATTCTTTTTCTTCAGAGCTACCATCAATCTTTTATAGCTACTCTTGTTACACCGTCCTGCAGTCACTGATTGACACATGCATTTCATCTCTAAAAACAGCATTTATTTGCAGCATGGAAAATTGTTATTTATTCATTTATCTACTTAATTAGTTTGTATACTGATAGTTATGATAGATGTCCCCTTTGTAGCACTTAAAATAAAGTTGGCTAAATAAGATTTGCTCTGCAGTGGGATACATTCCCTTTTAACCTATGGGTTCACTGAATTGACCAAATATACCATGTGCCAGCATTCCTTCTCCTTGCTCCTCCAACCTAGCGTTCTATTGCTACAATGAGAGCCATGACTTAGTGCCCCCTTTTCGGATAGGTCATTGATGCCCCATGGGCAGTGGCACCGGGTGGGGCACGAACACAGACATTGTCTGTAGTTTACTGACCCTACAGCAGTCAAAAGAGCCATGGGGGCATATTATCAAGCCAGGCGATAAAATTATCGCCGCTTTAGCGGCAGAAAACTGCCGTTAAAACGGCGATAATGGGCTTGATAATATGCTCTATGGAATTTCAATTGAAGCTCATGTTAGACGTCCTTCACATTTAACATGGGCTTCAATTGGAATTCCATAGAGCATATTATCAAGCCCATTATCGCCATTTTAGCGGCAGTTTTCTGATAATTTTATCACCTGGCTTGATAATATGCCCCCATGATCCTTGCTTGCATTTGGGCACGTGACGTCCTCACTACGATTTTTTTTTTCTTTTTGCAGATTCTATACAGCGCGAACTCGACCCGAAGGTATTGGAGCGCTTTACATGAGCACTGATTACGTTACACGGGGAGATTAAGTGATTTGCCCAGAATCACAGGATATGAACGCGACCCCGAGGCTGGAACTCTGGTTTCCAGTACCAAAGTCGGCAGTCTAGCCGACGGACCACATTCTCCCACATCGCTACTGCGAGGGACCCAGGCAATCCCTGTCCTCGGTTTAAAGTGTGATCAGTGAGCTATACTTTTTAAAACATGCTCGGAATGTTGGTCGTCCACCCTGTGCTAACACATCTCCCCTGGCCTACCCGTGCCCGGGCACGCCTTTTGTTGGCTGATATATTTGCGCCTGTCTTCAAACGCACAGCCCTCCGCCCTGAGGCGGGGAGACAGTGGCACCTGAGAAGAGACAAACTCCAGCATGTGGCCTTTTTGTGCTTTTCTTTTGCTTCTTTTCGTAGCCTGCCTGTTCATCTTCAACCAGGCCCTCCCCTGTCTCTGCCCCCACTGTGAACTATTTACACACAAATGCAATCGAAGATTTTGTTATTTTTGTGTCTTTTCAAACAGCAGACCAGGATTCTCGTGCAGCGGGAGCCCAGCTCCAAACAAGCCTTTTTTCCTCCCTCCCTGACCCCACCAAGGCCCCTTTTGTGATCTGCTTTTCAAAGCGTAAGACACGACAACACACTTTGCATACCTTTAGACTTCGGCTAGCTACAGGGCATGTAATTGGTGCACGCAAGTTAAACGACTAAAAACCCATGCTCAATGAAAAAACCCCATTAGGACCCAAGATTAATATTCTCGACTGGTTCGCCCAAATGAGTTTTTCTATACAGTGGGAGCTATAATTCAGGAGGCCATTTAGAAACGCAGCCTTTTTGTATTGCTTTATTTCAGTGTATTAAAATTAGGCCGCCTTTTCATTAATCATATTTTTTTTTACACGTGCCTATTTTACACAGTTTAGTTTGGCAGTTTAGAACATCAACAGACGGAATGCGTTTCAGCGGCATAACACCCTAATCCCCAGGCAAATGATTTGTCCGAAGTTAATATGAAGCACTTAGGATGTATTGTTTGATGTAAACACTAGTTCAAATAAAATGGCGCCTGAGGACTCGTTCTCCAATTTGCAGCACCTATTTGTGTTGGCCTGCTCTGGACGGACTTGAATCCAGTGTGATAAAACACATCCTCCGTAGGCTGACACAAAAATGAAAACAAAATCGCAGCGTGGAAATTGACGGAACAGCGTGTGCTGTAACACTAAATATTTAACGTAAAGCAAATTCAAAGAGCCATTGAGTGCTGCGAGGCCAAATGAATGGACGCTATATAAATAGCTACAGTATAAAATAACATTACAGCGGTGGACATTTGCTCTAGTTGCTTAAGAGATCCATAGTCAGTCAGTCTTTAAACATACGTATTTTAGACTACATTGAATAGTAAAAATTATCTGCATTAGGTATCACAAAATACTTTTTTCACTCTTTAAGTTTAAGTTTGCTCATAAAGGATAGATACATTTTTCACTCAATTCTGCTTCAGTCACGCTTGCACGAAGTTGTTTTCATTGCCTTGCCCCGTGGTTCTGTGGGGCACTTCGACCCATCACGGTCACATTGTATCTCAACGACCGACTCAGCTTCTACACCCCCGCCCGCAACCTCCGCTCTGCCGACCTCGCCCTCGCCACAGTTGCACGATCCTTCTCCTACGTCGCCACCAAGACCTGGAACACCCTCCCTACGAACCTACGTCAGACCCAGGACCTGCTAGCCTTCAGAAAACTCCTCAAGACCTGGCTCTTCGATCAGTAGCAGCAGCAGCACCCCCTCCCCCCTCTCCCCCCAGCGCCTTGAGACCCTCACGGGTATGTAGCGCGCTTTACAAATGTTTGATTGATTGATTGAGCATCTGAAAGAGGACTGTTTTGGTCGTTATCTAAAGAAAAAAGTTGTTTTTTTGCCCTAGTTTGATAACACTCCGTTATTCAATTTCGGATAATATAATAGTTTATTTTCTTCTTCTACTTAAAGGCCCTCTTTGTTTATCTTCTTGTCCCCAAGGTGGCAGTGGCAGCATGGTTGATGAGACACCAAAATGCGAGGGGTTGCGGGAGTTACATCATGCACCTTTTGACCCCCAATATGATCATGGGGTTGCCCCACTCGTAGCCATCTTAAAAGCCTTCTATTTATTTCTGAGAGACTGGTGGATGGCAAGGAGTGAGAACACTGAGTCTGGGCGTTGCAAGTGCAGTGCCATGGGTACTAGAGGGCAGGAAAGGGGTGGCAGATGCAACCTCTGGCTGCCTAATTCAAGTCCATTAGAGTCAAACACATTTCAAGGTGACATTGGAATGGATTATTTTGCAATATGCTATACATACTATATAGCACTTTCGAGGCCCTAGGCCTTTTGAGGCCTAGAGCACTCTCTGGGTGGTCCAATTGCATTATCTCTATAGAACTTCATACCCCTGGCAAAGTCATGAAGCATTTCTCTGTGTTTATGTATGCATCTATGTGTATGTGTCTAGAGGGGTAGCATGTAACATGTAGTTGGGTGAGCCAAGGCTAGCTCGCACCAGTCTCAGTCAAAAGGCTCTAGGCCCAATTAAAGGGCGAGCCACAGACATGTCAGTCCACAGTCTTCTCTCCTCCTCCTTAATGTAGTTTTTTAATCGGAAAATAAGGAAGTGGCCTACTGAAAATTGAAGAGTGGGGCAACACAGTGCAAGCACGATAACATCTAAAAGTGCAGTTTTTTTTGCGTCAGCTGTGTGCTTTACCTCGTGGGTCATGTAATGGCTGGGCTCCAGCTATGGCTTATGAGGTCAAGCCAGAACGCTGGTCCAGTTCTGTCTCAGATCTTCTTATGAATCTGGTGACTAGGCAACCCCTACTATAATGTGTTTGTATTTCATGATTTCCCCGGTTTCGTATTTACTGCGTCAATAGGTGCCTTTAGGTAGCCTGCTCTAACAATGTACCTACTGGTGCATATCCATTGTGTGTATCCCAGTTTGCCACAAGGATACACAAGGATGGATGCAGTGCTGGATGGACACCAATTGTCATTTTTAACTCTTTCTTACTCTGTGTCTCCACTATTCAGTACAATACTCTTCCTTCAACAGTTAACTCAGTAACTGATGTTGTCCTTATGCAGTAAGAAGTATCTTGAGAAAAACGCAAGTTGGCCCTTGAGGAACATTTTATCTAAACCTGTGAGCATACATTGCAGTCTAGATGACCTCTATCTCAAACGTCATTCTGCTTAGAGTTTTTGTCAGTGCAGAATACACTGGTTCTAAAAAGGTTAGATACCCAGAGATGGTCATACAAAAGGGGAACTAAAGGGTGGTTTCATGGTAAATGATCTTCAGCCCGCATTAAGGTTTGTTCAATGGGGAGTTTCCTAAGGGTCAATACACCATTCAATACATGTATGGAGCCGCCTGGAGACTATGGGCCCGATTATGAGTTCGACAGTGTGGCAGCAGGACCGCCACACCACGCCACGCCACTGCCCCGCTCCACACCACAAAACCTGTTTGCGCACTGCCTTCCAGATTACAACTTTTGCAGTCACTGACAGGCAGTTCTTTGGGGGTCCCATGGTGTCCTATGAACTAGGCACCACAATGGGAACGTCAAAGGCAGTACCTGCACGGCATGGACTGCTGCAGTCCATGCCGTGCAGGTACTGGGGTGCATGCACACAGGGTGAGAGGATGTGGCCTTACGGCTAGAGTGGTCAACCTCGAAGCTGGGGAACCGGGTTTGAGTCTCGGCAACAACGCTCAAAATCCTGTGATTCTGGGTAAATCACTTAATCTCCCCGTGCCTAACAAAAAATGAATGTGTCCATCTGTAACAAAACTGGTGCTCATGTAAAGCGCTCTGATACCTGATATCTTCGGGTCAAGTTTGCACTTTACAAACCTAAAACAAAAAGGGGGACACAACATGTGCCCCCCTGTATGCACCCCATGACACTGAGGCAACAGGTGGCCCTGTAGGGTCCCCTTTGTTTCCTCTCCGCCACGGTTTTCATGGAGTAGGAACCGCCATGAAAACCCTGGTGAACAGGAAACTGGTAATATGCTTGGTGGGACCAAGCATATTGTGGCCTCAAGACTGTCGCGACACCGCCAGGGATCTCTGATTCCTGGAGGTTGTGGCGGTGCAATGGTGGTCCGACCACCCAAGTTGTAATAGATTGGTCGGACCGCTAGTGCCAGCACCGCCACCGTGGCTACAACAGTCCATAGGTCCACCGTAGTCATAATCAGGCCCTTAGTTGCGATCCGGTGCTTGGAAATCAACCAGTATGTTTGAAAAGCACTGTTCTGCATGTTTACAATTTCCTTCCTGGTGTCAGATGCTTGTCATGGTGCGTTATGCAAATTGGTGGAAAAGCCCAATTCAATGACCAAATGCAAGCTTCGAGGTTTCCAAATTTAATATTGCCACATAGGAGGTGAAATTTAAACCTGGGTGACATTTTTGTTACACTGATGTAATCTCATGTAACATTGGGAATAAGGGAGTTACATGGACTCAGGAATTTGTTTCTGGGACTCATTGACACACAGCATGCATGAGATAGCCAGGAAGGTTGTGGTGAACCAGTCAGTGGTGGTTGGGGCATCAAGATCATCACTGGTGGAGGTCAGGTCAAGAGTGGTAGCAGGGCTTTCTAAGCAGTCTCCTTCCCTTGGGAAGGTGCCTGGTACTTTCCGTGTTGTATTGGCTCCTTTGCTAATGTTACAGTTCATTCACTGTTATTGTGTCCCTCACCTTAGTTTTTTTGTGTCTGTTCTTGATTTATTAATTTCCCTGAACTTGTTGCCTGAACTCTGACTTGCTCTCTGGATTATGATCGGGTTGTTTGCTGAACGGTTACCATCACTCTGACTCCCTTGTAGTTTACATTTTGGCAATTGGTTGGTGTGCATGTTCTCCAGCTTCCTCCCTGAATTCCAGGTTCACTAATTGTACCTTAGGATCCCTGTAGCCCACCATTGTGAAGCCAGAAAGCATAATCACCAATGCCTTCTTCTCTCAGATCATATCAATGTTCATGCAACAAGGTGACATTTTGTTTTTTAGACCTGTAAAAGAGGTTTGACTTTCACCTAATTATGAGTCTCTGAAATACAAGAGACATATGGTTGAAAGAGATCACAGTATTTGCAGCTGTCTCTTCTCTCTCTCACTTTCATTCTTCCTCCCTTCTATGGTTTAGCTCTCCTATTTGTTCTCCCTCACGCATGGGCTGAACTACATTCTGGGGGTATGAGGCTGATTGTCTTCATACTCCGTTGCTCAAGACGTGTAATTTCCGGCATTTTGCATTACATTTGTTATGAAAAATTCTTGAATTTACGCCATTACACCACTTTGCGAACTTTCAAGTGTGTTCAGGAAAAAAAATCCTATCACTGGAGCACCAGAAGAACGCGATCAAATAGAAGGCGAGAAGCTATTGTTCGAGTCACTAATATTTTCTGCACCAATTTTTGAGCACAAAATGCATCCTCGCATTCAAAATGAACGCAGGGACGCTTTTCACTTCACATAATTTTTTTGCGTAATTTCTTGGAAAATTTATGTAATAATGCAAAAGGAAATGACATGAATTTCACACACACTCTATGGAACTCTCAATATACATCATACATGTTTTGCACTATAAACACTAGCAGGAAGTTTAAAAGGCTTTGAGGGCCTTTCAGAACGCCCATGTTAGGTTCATTACATTTGCAGGGTTTAATGTGTAGGCAAAATACATACTCGCTCCCTCTAGTGTACAAGTGTAACAGAGACAGAGGCAGTGCACACTTCTGATGAATGCCCTCCTTTCAAGAGGTTATGCTCACACTTGAACTGGAAAATAAAAGCCTCTATATCAAGAATTACACAAGCAGCAGCAAATTGACCAAGACTTTTCTGGTATATGGTTTTATGCCCCTGCTCTGTTCATGGTTGGACACTCTCCATGTGACTTCGCCAGTACTTTCTAAAGCTACCCCGCTAACCCAAAACGTGCTAATGACAGGAAAGTGGCACGGAAGCGCAAATGTATTATGCCATGCCAAAATGCTCAGATCCAGATGCAAGAACATAGTCTCTTTGATAATTTTGCAGCTTTGGTTGTTCAAGTCTACATGCATGTCTTGTCAGCAGAAGGACACGGGAGACTCATCTTCTCACAATTATGTTCTGCTTTAGCCTTTTGCTCCAATAATGTTTACCAACAGATTTCAGATGTTTTGCTTTGTGTTGTAGAGATGCATGCGGTTACGATTCCTATGAGGTGGAACTAGCTATCAATGCATAGTACATTTCTAATGTTATTGTGACATGGGTTATTCACATCATCATAAAGACATTTAGGCATGTTATGTCAGAGATGTCAGTGGTGAAAGAGAGTCCTAACACTGGGGGACCTGGTCCTTGGCCAGTGTCAGGGGAGCAGTTGCAACATATGGCTTGGAATTTGGCCCTGAAGCACATAAGATTAGAGGCACTATGAATGCAATATGAAAGTTCATTGCAAATTCATTGAGTAACTACTGAGAACTGGGCCTCTTCTTCTCTTGCCTTTGGTCCACAGGATCACAAGGAAGTTAGGTGGGTTGGTGGAGCAGGCAGGATGGCTAGTAGGGATTGATTTTTTTCGGGGGCACCCGAGTGCTGAGTACTCAGGGCTCTTGAGGGTCAGGCATGGAACTTTGAATGTGATTGTGGCGTGTACAGGGAGCCATTGAGGTCTTATGAGTTTTGATGTGATTGAGTGTTTTTCTATGGAAAATATGTGTGCCACAGCAGCATTTTTAAATTTGGTATGCAGAATGTCCCATGCATATTGAGTTTTCACTGACCACTTTGAGTCATTGCTATTCTAGGGCAAAGGGAGGGTTTTTTAGACTCTTTATGTTTTTGGACAAATTTCCTTATTACAATATTGAGACTGAGGTCGGCATGCCAGATAACCCAGAGGTCTCTGATTTTGGTTTTGGTGGGACAATGTCTGTAAACAAAGTCTGTGTGTTTGTGTGGGGGTATGCATATGCGTTTTTTTATATATAAAGTATTTTTGTTTTGCTGCCATTGAATTTCAGTGTTTTTTGAGTCCACCATGCATCAATTGCTCTATATTCATGTTAAACATTTTCGAATTGGCCTTTGTCTTGAGTGGCACACAAATAAATCACTATATAGTCAGCAAAAAATTGAAATCACAGGTTGGGGGATTTGAGGAGATACCTGGGAGACCTAAATGTCAGTGTTGGGTTACTCAGTAGGTCACCAGGCTTAACAAAGAGGTCAGATATCCTTTTTTCACTTCCTCTGTAAAACCTGCAAGCAGGTTTCTAAACCACATGATGTGGCAATTTGTGGTGTGTGGCCCCAGATAGGAGACATTATATCAGTGTGAAGAGATTCACATGGCAATTGTGAAAGAATGGTGTACGAGGATTAGCATACTAAAAAACCCTTGAGCTGGCATTTCTAACATACCATCCAAAGACATTTAATAGTGCTATTTCAGCTCTGTGTTTTGAGTGGAATTCTGTTTTTTTACATCTGCAATGTAATTTGATTCAATATGGTCTTAAACCTGGGCCGTGACTACTTTTTCAAAAAATATAGCTAACTATTGGAACCTAGGTATGGTGCAATAGGTTTGGGGCTTGTTGTTTTTTTTTCGAGGATGGGATAATCATAGAGTTGGTGAGTGCTGTGGGGACTTCACTTGTTTTCAAGAAGTTGTTGATAAAGCATGTTATTCTACCAGCTACAATCTGAGTGTGTGCAGTGGTGGCAGGGCTTGGGCATCTGGATGTTTTTCTGGACATTAGATTTTATAATGGCGAAATTGTTTCTTCAGAGGTGGATTTTGTGAAGGAGATGTTAGATGTTTCCCATTCTTGATGTGGTGCGCGTAGTCATAGCTCGTGGTGTTGTTTATGGCAATCATGCCTCTAATCTATAATTTTTCAATGAAAAGGCCTCCATGTTAAAAAGTTATTGGGTATGACAATTGGCTACTGTCTCATGTTATGGTTTGCTAAATCTTTATACCACTTCGAATAGTTTGTGTAGGCTGTTTATTGCCTTCATGACTGTTCCTCAGAAGTAGTCATTTTTAATTGAAGATTGCCTTGTAGTACAATGATTTTCCTTGACTGAGTGCTAGAGAAATGTTTGGATTTTATCATTTTGGATAAAGCGAGTCTCCTTGTAGAACTAGAAGAAGTACTCTCCCTCTATTGCTTGCAATGACCATTAGATGTTGCAAGGACCAAGTCCCTGAGTGCCTGGCGCCTCAATGCATGAAATGGTAGTTCATTAATCAATGGTCTACTGAGAGTTCAGATGAAAGACTATTCCAGCAGACCTTAAAGTAAGCATTTTTCATGGTACCAAGTTGATATAGTGCCTTAATTTTCATTGTAACGAAGCTTAAATTGTGAAAACGGTACTACAAAATGGTGAGAGGCAAATAAAGGATCATAGACCTACTTGTTAAATCAATCCACAAAGGGAAATGTGAGAATCATTAATATACTAATCGCAGCAGAAATATACAAAATTTAGCACCAGAACCAGTGGAAATCTTAGGCCAAACATGCCAATTGCTGTCTCTTCTCAGATTCCGAAAAAGGCAAAACCCTTCCCAGTCAAGCTCTTCCCTCCGAGAATATCACTACTTTATAAAAGTCTAGAAAATGTGGAGCTGCTGGAACTGATTTACCCACAAAAGAATGTTTCATTTCTTCTTAAAAGAAGCAAGAAGAAATATGGAGGCATGAAAAATGACCATTTTTTTTATTTCTAAGAGAAATGGGAGCTTTTGGAGATTCCTCTGAAAAAAAGATGAGGTGGAAGAGACGAAGATGGAGCTTATGTTGACTTGCAGAAATAGGTGTAAATAAATGTTGTGAGGCTGATATTTAAGATCATTCAAAGAAAGAGTTGAGCACAAGAGACAATTCCTGAGACAACATCCAGGGAGGGCCAGCCTACCACCCCACACCATCAAAGCTGGTGCATCAGTGAGGTGATAAATGTACAGCTTTCCATAAAAGTGGTAGCTCAGTCTGGAACTGGCAACTTGCATTCATCTTTGTGGAGTAGAATGAGAGCTTGATTCAGATCTCTTTTAAAGATGTTAGTTAATCGGTGGTGCGTGAGCAAGAAGCTGGTGTTTGTGAGTATCTTGGCTATTTTGGACTGCATGAGGCCAAAGTCATAATTTGTTTCCCTGTATAACTGATAGATAGCCAATACATCGCGATACTGACTGCCTAAACTGACTCAATAGAGGAACATAAGAGACAGTACTGCTTGATGAGGTAAAGAATGGGAACAAGGCAGACCTTGAAAAGCTTGCTCACCAAGGCCAATGATGTGTTTTAAGAAAAGGGCTAATAGGCAGCATAAGGAGCCAGAGCAGATTCGTAGTAGGGGCAAAATACAGAAACACAGGGCTACCTATTTAAAGCAATATGGTACAGTCTTGCGTTTCCCCCTGCACTGGCGCTACACTTAGCAGTGTAGCGCCAAACGCAGGCACCCTTCCACCATAGTGCAAGGGTGTATGGGTGCAGGGGAAAGATTGTTTATGTACAGGAAGGTCCCCCTTCATGTACATAAACAATCTTGAAATGCCATTTTGTCACTTCCATGTGTGTTGCTTAATGCATCACACATGGAACTCACAAAATGTTATTTTCTTTTTTAAATTGTTTATGTGCAGGAAGGGGGACCTTCCTGTGCATAAACAATAAAAGGCTTTTTGCTTTTTCCATGTGTGCTGCACAAGGCAGTACACATGGAAAAACAAAAACGAGGTGAAATATAGCATTTCTCCTTGTTTTGCCAACTTAAGACCAGGATTTTCCTGGTCTTAATCTTGGCCCTGTCCCCTATGTACGCCACTCTTGTACATGGGGGCAGCGTCAAAATCAATGGGTGTTGCGGTGGAAAGCCCACTGCAACACCAACTGCCCACCCCTTTCACACTTAGCATTGTGTAAAAGGGGCCTTATTTACAAAGCAGCGTTAAGGCACATTAAGTGGCTTAACGCTGCCTTGTAAATAGGGCAAAGCCCCTATCCCCATGGAAACATCACAAAAAGTGATGTTCCCGTGGCGATAAGGGCTTGTACATATGCCCCTTGATTCGGCATGAAGAAATCAGGGCCTGTTATACTGACGGATGTGTTCTGCAGATCCAACTGGGAAGGGGGTGTAGAGTGGTTGAAACAGTGTGAGATACATTGGATACCTATCTAGACTAAAGGTGGCAGCTCTATTGCAGACTTCAAAACGGTGTTTTTACAAAACTACACTTTCACATTTGTGGACACCTTACATCATAGACCTGTTACCTTCTTAGAAAAAGACTGCATTGGCCTGCCAATAAACATCCATCCACCCAGCACAGTGACAAAGATCTTAATCTAAACCAAATTCATTTTATCTTTAAATTAACCTCAACCCAAGCATATGCAAATGGTCAAATACAATTTTAAAAAGCAATGGAAAGACGCTCAGTTTTCAAAAGTGCTATAATGCGATAAACTGGTTAATACATGCTGTACAAATACAGATAAAATACCATACCATGCTTTAATCCTAATAAAAAGGCAAGTAAATTGTATTAATGCAGTGTCTTATTTCTATGGTTAACATGAAGTGGTAAATGCGCCATTCAGGGTGAACATGTTAATGCCCACTAAAACCTCCAGCCATTTGCTTGCAACATTGTCATTCACATCTTGGATCAGTCCAAAAAGAGTGTTTTATTTTCACAGTTTTTCTGTTGGCTGTTCATTTGTGTCATTTCACCTCTATCTGAATACATGAGGGACTATTTTACATAGAAATATAATTTAGCGACCAGCCTTGTAGACCTGGGGGCTGAGCACTGACAAATCTGAAAAATGGATGCTACAGAAAGAGAGGGTTGCTTTATGTTTCTGTAGCTTCCATTTTTCAAATTATTTTGTTTGTGGTTACTCACCTGTACTGCTGGGCAAAATAGCATTGGCAAAGCCAATACATTTGATTTTTATACGGTTTGTGTATCCCTGAGTTGTACGTCATACAAGGGTCAGTTGCTGTGAACAAAGGCCTCACAGAGCCTGAGGGGATTTCAAACCCCTTGGGCTCCGTGAGGCCTTTGCTTTACAAATCAGAAAATGTTGCTGTCTAGGGGCGGAATGTTCTAAAAGCCTTAGAGCCCTCCGTAGTGAGCTCTATCGGCCATTAAAGGCCCTGGGGGCATATGTATCAAACGATTTTGTATTCGCAAACGCTGTGATTCGCAAAAAAACAGCGTTTGCGAATACAAAATCGCAAAATGCAATGTATGAGCCATTTTCGCATCGCATTGTTAAGGAATCACTAATTTTCGATTCCTTAATTTTGCGTAAGCATTTAAGGAATCGCAAATTGCGATTCCTTAAATGCTATGTAACAAGCACCCAAGTTGTGCGATTTCTCCTTAAGAAATCGCAAATTACCACCAACTTCAAGTTGGTGGTAATTTGCGATTTTTTCAAAGTGCCATGCGGCGCACATACATTCCCTTAGGGCATGTATGTGCGTAATATGCGCACACATGCTCATTTCAGGGGTGCATCAAGGTGTCCTTATGACACCCTTGCACCCTTGAAATCATTCATAATTTGCGATTCTCTATTTGCGAATCACAATTTGAGAATGACTTCCCATTCATTCCTATGGGCCTCCTGGCCCATAGGAATGAATGGGAAGGTCTTCTTTAATTGCGATTTCGCAATTTGCTAATCGCAATTAAGGAATAACAAGAAATTGCAAAATATTTGCGAATATTTAAATACATCCCGTTTTGCGATTCTCAAATAGCGATTCTCAAAAAATCGCTATTTGAGAATCGCAATAACGGATTTTGATACATATGCCCCCTGTTCTCTTGTTAAAGGCCCTCACCTTCGGCTTGGGTCTTTAACGTTGGAGTGGACCTTTAATGTCTGGTAGAGCCCACTATGTCAGGCTCTAAGGTCATATTAAAATGTGTTATTGACCTATGTCTCACAGTTATACCATTTTAGCAGTATTTATGTAGAAATAACATTCACCATACATGAAACAATCAAAGAATCTTTCCAATCCAGACATAAACTGTCCTTTTTAAAAATAAACCAAAGGCACATCATTCAAAAACACTTATCAAAAGCCCGTTGCATAACAACGGAAAATGCCTACACCTAACTCTTGGAGGTTGGAGGCCTAAGAGGAGCTGCAAATTGACATTTTATCATACAATATATGGGTGCTACATTGTGCTGTTCAAATCTGTCCATTTACACCTCCCTAAAATAGGTTGCTTGACAAAAAAAGACTTCAAAGTACCCCCTATTTTAATGAAATTCACACTGTAAAAAAATGACAACACAGTTATTTAGGCTACCAGGGGGTTGAAATTCACACAAACCTGACACAGTCTTTCACCCTATGGTGTTTGATAATCCTTTATGGTCATGATTGAGCAACTGCATATATCTACCTGACTAGCAACATACCATGGCCATTTCGTGGCATCTCACAATGACATTCAGGTTTGGGATATTAAGAAAGTCCATCCCAGCAGATCTCTCCACCACTTCTCCCTTTAAACTATCCCTGCTCAGGGCCATAAGCTTTAAACAAAATATCTCAGAACGGAAAACAGAATACTGTAACCAGCTAAGAGTACTATGAATTTAAGAAATAACAAAAAGTGTTGCTTAAAGTTGCCAGCTTACTAAAAACCACAAACTGGCCGCCTGTCGCGCACACTTCTTCATCCATCACACAGCTAAGCATTGCATCCCATATCACGATACCAGCACCTTGGTGGTCCTCATGCACAACATGGAAACACTCCCACACAGGACCAAACAAAAACGACACACTTCAAACCAAATACCCTACACAGTGTAACATGCTACCCATGTAGGCAAGCGCTTCAGCGCCCCGCTTATAGGTAGTAAATATATAAATGTTGCAATACTGTACATTATATAGACATAAATGTAAAGTGCAAATATTGGCTTAATTGTTCACAAACAAGCTCTCTTTCAGAGATAGCCACATTTTTTTAACCAAAAAAACAGAGGATGAATGAAACAAAAAAATAAGAACTTAAACTCCGTTGGTACAGGAGAGTCCAGACAATTCACCTCAAAGTTGGTCAGTTTTTTTTAACCCCTTCGGAATCGGACATTTGACACCCAGAAGAGCATGTTTCCATTTTGTTTACATCGGTGCTGCCGGCGACCATTTTCAGAGCCCTCGGTGTTTCGGGCAGCACTTTCTAATAACATGTTCCGCAAGAAATGCTAATCACTTCACCCCCACATGAAAGAGACAGATTTATTTCCCGAATGAGCTATGGCGGGTGGATTTCGACGTGTTGAAATTCAGTGTCCATTTGTAAGAAAAATCGCCACCCAGAAAATAAAAAAAAAGCGTTATAGAGCCTTCTGATAGATGACTTGTAGCCAATTTAGCACTGTGGGCAACAATTGCCCAAGCAGATAAATATACTGGGCTTTTCTGGCCTCCAGCAAAATGTGCTGCACAGAGCCACCATCAATCCTTCACTGAGTGAAACATTCCCTCAACACAATTACTCTCAGGCCGGCCAAGAACTACAGGAGACCTGACCTGAGGCCCTGGAGCTGGAAACCGCTGGCTGGGACCCCCAGGTCACATCCTCTCTAGTCCTTTTGTGAAGGGTGGGCTGCCATGAATGCCCGCATTGAGCGATTGTGTGTTCAGCGGGACCGAAACACGCAGCTATCCATTTTACCTCAACTTTGACGTTCTCGTACAACTGTTTGAAAATTATGATGATTTTGTGTGTGTTTGGCTGGAAGATTTGCGCAGGATTACCAACGCTCTGGGATGTTAGGGAGAGATGTTTTTGAAAGCAGTATGCCTCTCACTTTCATAAGGGGACCCAGAAAGCTGATCTTTAGAGCTGTATTGATTCAGCAGTTCTAACGCACACGTGGTTTTCTGGGAAAATATTTCTCAATTGTACCCGCAGGGTACTTGTGAGTGGGTTAGACCAGTCAGACGGTGGACAGTAGGGAATAATTGCAGATTAGACGGCACAACCATTTTAGTATTTAAAAATGATGTATCTTTTGATGTGAGCAAAAAGCATCCAAAAAATGACAAGTAAGCTATAGAGCCCATATATTTCTTCGAGCTACCACCTAACATTTCACTGGCTTAAGCAAACTCTATATGAACAGATGTGATAATTGCTCAGAGCAGTGGGAAGTATTTTTGTGTATTTGAAGGATGAAAGGCTGAGCCACTGAAACGACGTTTGCAACACCACATTTTTGCAGGAGATGTATTAACACGCCGATCCGTTTTACCAGTTTGCACATACTTTCACGTAGATTTAACTATGAACATGCTGTTTATTTCAAGGCAGATTTCATTTGATGTGGTATTATCTGCAGAAATGTAACAACTCAATCAAAAATGATTGGAGAAAGTAAATTTACTAGGAACATCTCAAAATATGAAAATCCAATGACACGATAATCTCCTTGACTCCACGATGCAGCGAACGCAAGGTAAGTGTTTTTCTTTTTTTTGCATTTTATTTTCCCTCGTCGTCTGTCGACCTCACCCCCACCCCCCACCTCACTGCACCACCCCACCGCTCTTACCTGCACGGTCCGCTCCTGCCTGATAGAGGCCTCTAGGAAGTCGAAATTTCGGCATCCCCTCGCAAACTGACTGCTACCAAAAGATTAGCTTTTAAGAGACAAACTGTTTTGTGAATCTGATGTCTCTGGTTTATGTACTTTAAGTTGTTAATGGGTACATTACATTAATACAGTATTTTCTTTATAGAATCTTTAATTTACATTTTTTTGTTTCTTTGAGTTGATTCATTTTTCCCTATCTTTTGGAATCAATATTTAAGAAAGCTTGATTGTTATTTTCTTTCAAGATCAAATCAATATTATGTTGATCCGTTGTCGTGGGGCCCCTAAAAGGATTGGGGCCCATAGGCCGGTGCCTACTTTGCCTATTTGGTAATCTGGAACTACTTATTAGTCTTGGCCACTTTTGAATGCCTCCTCAGCTGCTCTTTTTACTCCCTGTGAGAGCATCTGATTCGGCAAAAGCATGTTTTACAAATTAGTAACTTCTGCATCTATTTCTAAATCATCGAGATGAGCACAACGGTTATCTCACAGGCCTCATGTCACAGCTTCCTTGCCAACACCAGTCCCTCTGCCATTGGATGTCAGTGTTTAGGGTTTTATTTGCAGTTTTCAGTGTTAGAGTGCGCCATACACGTCACACATCATGCATGTGTGCATTTTGAAGGACCCAGGATAGCCGCTCATCCCGTCCTGGCAAAGGACTGCCTGGCTTCTTTATCTTTTGGCTTTTCTGTACCCTTTGTAGATGCATGATTTCTGCTTTGCCTACTTAAGCCTGTAAGAAATGGCTAGAAGTGTGATTTTCGCATTCAAGAGTTATTTTTTTCAGTGCCCGTTTGCACTTCTGATACAACATGATGTGAGGCTGAAGGGGGGATACTGAAGGTTGAGGGTCCACACTGGGACAACTGCTGGTGATGGGCATTGGTGCTCACTGCGGGAACCATTTGAAGTGGTCTTTGCATGCATGAAAGTCAATGCAGGATTAGCCTCAGTAGCTTTTTCAGAAAAGTGCTCATTGCTGGCACCTTAAGTGCTCAGAGCACTGACTTAGATATATTAGATCTTTAGAATGCATATGGGGTATTTTGAGGTCCCTAAACAAGTGCATTTATGATGAATACAGGTCCCGACGAGTAGTTCAATGCTGTTTTGTGATTGTCAGTGGACTTTCACAAACAGGGAGCAATCATAGAGGTCTGTGGATCTGAGGAGGGATCAAGTAGTGCATAGTAAATCAAAGGGCATTATTAGAACTTTTTATTAATACAGGACAGAGAGTCAGACTTGAGACCCAGCTCTCAGCTCCACACATGGCCATAGTTCTGTGGTCTACCACTGAGAGTGCTGTGTTGGTGAAGGCAGATTAGAACACTGGTTGCTATGCATCCTTTTCCTGAGTCAGAGATGGTTTTGGTCACTACATAGGATTGGTGTTGGGATCTCCCCTCAGTCCCCCACTACCACTCTCTTCTGGAGGTGCTAGCCCTTCATTTCCCATGGCAGGCAAACACATACAACTACCCTCCTGGGGGGCACTACTTGTCATTCTTTCCTACACTCACTTCCCTACCTCCTCTCTGCCTCTATTGGTTTCCCTCACTACCCTTGAGACTACTGTCTCAAGGCTGCTTTACTTTTGAAGGGGGTCATCTCCAGGTCTCCTGGAGCTCTCACTAGGATTTTACAGGCAAGTTACAACATATTGGTGTCAGAACCTCTTTCAGAGGCCCACGTGGCATGCATGGGCTACTGGGACCAACGGTAGTCGTTGAGTCATTTATACTTCTGATGTCCCGGGGCCTTACCTACTATGTATCCTGAGCATATAGACCAATCACCCCTTCTGCACTTGATTCTCAGTGGTAGCTGTGGATGAGCAGTCAAAGAATCTCTCATGGGGGAAAGTGTAGCTACAGATAAGGGAACATGGCTCATAACTCTAAGTGCACACAGTGCAATCAATAAATCAATTTCCAGTCCAACATTTACTTTTATAAGAAAAGTATTTTATATCTAACTCTGCACTAGGCCTGGGCTAAAATTCCGTTCCGCTCGCGGAAATTGCGATAATTTGACATTTTCGCGTTCCGCGGAGAGTGCAAAAATGTCAAAATTTCCACAATCCGCATTTTACCGGAAATTTTTCGCTTGCTCGCGCTGTAAAATAATGCATTCTCGCGTGCGCGCGATCGCCTTACCTGAATCCCCGCATTCGCCGACAAGTTTTCCCGATCCGGTCACGTTCTCCACGAGATGTTGGATTGTTGGTAGCCATTTGCGCTGTCTCGCGACAGTTCGCGCCTGCAATAATGTCATTCGTCGCGGGATCACGTCTTTCTTCTCGCGATCATGCACCGTGAGACAAGTGAAAACAAGATGGCCGCGCCCGCGAGCAACCGCATGAGTAAGTTGGCGAGCTGCGACCACGCAGAAAATACCGCGAACGGGCGGGAAAAAACATTCCACATCTTCGCGATATTTCCGCGTGTTTGCGGAGATTTTTAACATTTTCGCGATAATTTGCGAAAGTGAATTTCGCAAATTCCGCCCACCCCTACTCTGTACATGCAAAGGAATAACGATACTCATATGCATTAACACACTGCCCTTGAGGTCAGGGCTCTAGTAGTTGTTAGGCAAATTCCTGTCCCACCCTCTACCATGTAACACGTTTCAGGGTATTTCCCATTAACTGGTGGCTGCATCCAGGGAATATGTTGTAGTAGGACTTAGTCAAGGGTTCCCCTTTGACTCTTTAGTTATTAGTCAAAAGTGCCTATGGTGCCGCAGCACCTTTAGCAATGAGACGCCCGGGGCAGCACAGGCCTAGTTACGGTCTTACCTGCGCTGGCGGTATGGAAGTGTTCTGGGGTGCAACAAGCATCCTCTCTGAGGGCCCTCCTGAGTCCAGATCCTGATGGGTGAAGATGTACCACATGCAGTTAACTCTGCAGCACCTTGGTAGGTGCAGGTTCTCTTTTCAGACTGGAGCGCCACCTGAGGGTGCAATGTCTTCAGCAAAATTCTGCGATCCTTGGGGCCGCAGTCAGGTGCGGTTGGTGGGCCTGACCAAACAGTCACGGCAGTTATCCTCTCATCCGGGCCGCAACCCAAACACATGGTCACATTGGTACTGCAGCCCCTCCTGGAATACAGGGTTGCCACCTTACTCACAATCGGTCCCAGACTCTTCTGGTGTGATGGCCCTTTTTATAGTAGCCTGTGCTGGCTTATGGGGTAGGCGATCTCAGCAGACACAAATTCAACGTTCCTGGCCCAAATAAGTGGCCCCTTCAGGCATACAGAGTTACAGCGGTACATGCCTGGTGCTTCCGGCATGGGGTGCTTCACACGACTGAGATCATGGCGGCCCTCTCCTTGCATAAGAGTGCCTCCAAAACATTCCTGCACACGAGCAACAATCTGATTAGTGGTCAGCCATTCTCCTCACAACTCGCTCAGGAAGTCCTCTCTGTAGGGCTCCCCACTGGGCCTCACTCCTTCCAATGCTCTCCTCTTCCTCACAGGGCACACTGAACTTGACAAGCAGGCAGGTGCTTGTGCTCCAGGGCAGGTGATCTTGGTTTTCACTGGGTGATGACTCTTCACCCTGCAGGTAGACAAGTAGGCCTTGGCCACCAGCTCTGGTCACAGGCAGTAGTCTTGCAGCGCTACCCCTCCTCACAGCCTGTCTTGCTGCTTGGCAGATGACAAAGTATAGGGTTTCAACCTCCCCTTCTTATAGACCATTTTCAGACACCAAAATATGATTTAGGGCCCGAGTCTTTGAAGTTTTATGTTGGGGTTTTGGTTCTTTTGTAGTGGCCATTTCTCTATTACTTCTTTCCCCTCGAAAGAATGTCTGTCACAGCAGGCATGACTCCGAAGCTGGTTCATCCAAACACAATTCATAGGAGTGATCAGAGTTTATGCATGTATGTCAGCCACCGTGATATGAGCATCACTCTTTATGATTCCCTTATCAGCCCCATCTTCCTTTCTGAGTTGTGTCTAGGCCTCTTCCTTGTGATCCATCACTGAATCAAATAGCAACTTTTTTTAAGTGTAAAGGGAGTCTCTTCCTCCTTTCCTCCAGTGTGTGTCCCGCCCAGCTCACAGAAATGCAGCACTACACAAATCTGCCTGGTGTTTTCTCTCCTCCCCATGTCTTCACTGGGCAGGCCTGGGCTTCCCCAAAATAGAATTCAGGGTCCTACATTTAATGTACCAATACAGGCAAACTTACTCAGTGTATATCCACAGCACACTTATTGTCCACCACTGTTACCTCCATGCATTGTACCATCATAAGTAAACATACATTCAGTCCACACATTCAGTCTGTAAACACAGTTCAGTGCTGAAGCTTTTCTATACTGCACCAGGGTGTGCTATTTACAAACACACACACTGCCAGCACACAGACTCACCATGTGTGTGCTGCACAGCACTTCATCCTTCATGTACTGTGCTTTACATGAGAACACATACACCCAGCACATGCTTTCACTGCACACGCAATGCACAGCACTACATCTCTCATGTCAAAGTCAAAATAACTTTATTCGGTGCCAAGACCACAAACGTTTGACAAACAGACATTGCAAATTAACATTTTCATATCCTTATTAATAAAATCACATAAATTAAAACGTCATCAACCATAACATTTCATAATAATTAGGTTTTCACAGTAAAAAATATTTTCCTTCCTATCTGTTACTATGATTCATAACACTTTCTAATGGCCACTGCAACTTTAATAAAATTTGAGACCGCAATACAAATAGCAGGAGTAGCCAATGATTGCAGATATTGGAACCTATCAACATATGTACAAGGCCGGATCCCCTTGGAAGTGGTGCCAAAAATTTTCCCCTTGGTTCCTTGTAAAGCGAGCAAAATAGGATAAAGTGCAACGTGCTCTCGGTTGCCATATTGTCACAAGGACAAGAAGTAAGTTTGTCGGCCCACCCAGATTGTCTTGGGAATGCCACTAGAAAGTGCAAAGTGCCTAGACGAAGTCTGGTTAAAAAGAATCGTGTCTGTACATTAATAGTGAAAGTTAAATAAAATTGCTGTTTGGCCGTGAACGAGCAAATGGGACCTGTCGCCTCAGATTGCATGTGGTGCACCTTTGCCCAGAAATAATGTGCCTCTTTTATGATAGCCTTAGCATTTGTGTGGATACTTGTGTCATGTATTCGTAGCAGGCATGCATACACTCAACATATACCCTAATCTCACATGTACTACAGAGTACTGCTCTATCCCTGTACTGTACCATTCCCAGGCACTCATACATCCAGCGCAGAGTCACTACTCCTGTACTGTGCAGCACTCCACATCTACCTGCCATAGGCAAAGGGTGAGTTAGGAACGCTGCAGCAGAACATTTAGAAAGGTGAGTGAGCCTGTAGGCCTCACTCTAGTGAGACAGCGTAATAGGACCTGTTCATTACTACTGATCACTACACGGAATGCTGCCACCATCCTGCACTTGTGCTGTTTAACTCCTTGTGAAGGCAGTAGCCTTACACCCCTATGAGGTTAGAGCTTTCGGTGCCCCTCCTGGTTCAACAGGACTGAAATCCATGAGCCAGGCATCTGTCATGGTGTGCTCACATGATCCGTGTTCACCTATGTCAAAAAATCTGCATTAGTGATCCACAACAGTACAGTTGGGCATACAGGGCATGGGTACATGTTCTTAACAATGCAGAGGACTTTTCCATCCCAACTATTGGCTTTGCCAATGCCTTTTACTTTTTTATTTTTCAAAGGACCCAGCAATAGCTAGATGATGCAGGCTCAACACATCAGAACTTGCCAGTTAAAGTCTTAGTCCATTGGCTTTGTCAATACTTATCAGTATTTGATTTTCGTTTTTACTGTATCTATAGCTATCAGGTTAGAGACACCGTTAACATGTTATGTTTTCATAAAACTCCCAAAACATTCTAGACAGTCACATCTCTAGTGAAACTTATAAATGGGTGATGCTATAGCATTAATCAACAAACTGCCACCTTCTTCGAGGAACGCTTTAACTGCTCGTGCAGGCCTACCTTGCAAATCAAAGAACTTGGCAAATTAGGGTTTACATTGTGACCTGCTAGGCAGTGTCCTTATTAGGATGGAAAATCAACACTCTTGCCCTTGATAGTACTTAGTAGTCACTGTGATCGCAAGGATGCAGAAAAGAGCCTGACAACATGACATATCAGTACTCAGATACAATTATCACATCTACAAAACATTTCAGTTCGTATCTAATGGATCGAAACATACAAGACAATTTATAGTGGTCCAGCATCTGAAATGTTTGCTAGTTCAAGTAGTAGTATATTCCTCAATAAAGCTGGGTCAGATGAGCCTGACCTACGGGCAACATCCTTAAGGACTGAACAAGCTGCTATGGCCCGTCTATAAAAATCTATGGCATAGCAATACTCTGATGGTGCGATCCTCGATTTCCATGCAATGGATATTAAGAGATTGGCCAGCAGCAGGACTAAGTCAACAAATTTGTAACATTTTTTCATCTCCTTTGGGTGTGATATTTGGTCATGTAGATGAACCTCAGAGCTATGGAGATTTATTCTTCCAGTCATGTTTTTAGCATGGTACTTACCCAGACCAAGAAGGATTGGCCAAGTAAGCAACACAAGACTACATAGGAGATCAGCTTGCCCTTTTGACACCTAGTGCAGGTATCAAATTGCTTTCCTATAAATCCTTCTGGGTAGCAATGTAATCTAGTGTGTGGTGTAAATACTTACACTGCAAGGTTGGGCTGCTGAAGGTCCGGTGACCGAGGCTAACTAAAGCAACAAGCAGCGAAGCGGGATGGGTTTGAGGGAAATCCTCACTTTGAAGTCAGAGAAAATTAAAAAGGTGATTTTGAAAACAGCATCTGACATTTCGTCTCGGTATTTGAATAGAGCAGGGAGGTTAAGTGACGGGCACTGAAGTTGAACCACCAAAGATGGGCAAGCAGTGACACGAGCAGGGATCAAAGAAAAAAATAGACCCCAAATCAACACATAAACGAGAAGCGTAATGTTAACAGTAATTGAGAGGCGCTCTGAGGTAGGAAACTAACACAAAAGGAGGGACAAAGAGGAAGGATTAACTACTAACAAACAAGCATTTTTGAACAACTGTTGAAGAAACAAACAAAAAGACAATGGGCGAGCTGTAAGCCCACAGAGTGAACATTGCATGTCTCAAAGAGACTGTGTTTGTGCTGCCTAGGCTTGATCTAAAAAGAGAGTTGGTCCAGCGCTAACACTTTAGCCAGCTTCCTGTTGTACAAATGTGCTGCTGGGTGGTTGCATTCGTAGGGCCCCTCCTGCCTAAACATGCCTGTAATAGTAGCTTGGATTTATTTCTTTTGTGGTGCCACTGATGCAGGTCACTTTTGGAGAGAACCAGGTGGTGGTAGACTCAATGTGAGTCTTGGGGCAAGAACTGTATGCTGTTGCTGAGGTGTCTCCATCTGACTCTTGTGCCATTGCGAGGTTACTGAGGTGGGTGACACTGGTGCAGTGCAGGGGACAGGGCTGCTTTGTGTAAAGAGCATTTCACCCTCTTCTTCCTCATTACCTTCACCTCCAACCATGATCAGAGCTGATTCCCCTCTCTCATCACCAACACCACCTGAAGCAATTTTTTAAGGTGCACCTCCCACCAGATTACATGGTGTTTTTCCGTATGGGTCGTTTGACATCCAGTACCATAGTGTGAACCAGGCTTCCCTCAACTACCAGTTGTGTGGCAAATGGAGCATATTACAATGTTATCCTACTGCTTGCAAATCTTAAAAATAAGTCCCAAACTGGGGAGGTGAACTTTTTTCAGTGGGCCACTGGTGCCACTGCCAATGTCCGAAGAACTGGAGGTAGGCGGGTGTGCCAACTATTGGTTCTCTGCAGTGTGTACTTCTACTGAGCTAGTGGTGGATGCAGGTCTCATTGTGGGGCTTACAAATATGAGAGCTGGCACTGGCAGAGGTGGTGGTTCCACATTCCTTGGAGCAGGTTGAATAGGAGGAGGAAAATCTGTCTCCTCTGGGCCAGTTTCCACAATGACTGGCTCATCGTCATCCTCACCCCCTTCGATTAATGCAAGGCTTTCAGGAACTTTCTTTTTCCTGAGCCTCTCCTAGCATGTCTCAGACTCAGCCGGGGTCCAATCCGTGTCCAGATCATCAGAAGGGGGGTTTACAGAAGATGGTGGAGTACCCTTCTGCTTTCTTGCTGGAGAGCAGAAAGCCAATGGTTCTAAAAGAGGAGGTTCTTGCTCAGTAGGAAGTGCAACATCCTGTCCTGCCCCTACCTCAGCAAGATCTACTATTACTGGCTGAGGCTTTTGTCCACTGTGCTCAGTTTCCTGAAATGATTGGGTACTACTTTGCATAAGAGACAACTCTGATTCAATGTCACTGCTTGTCGGCGTCGCCATGGTTGCAGTGGCTGCCTTGGTAAGAGACGGGGTTTGGACTTAGTTTGGGGTGGTGCCGTTGATGCTTGAGTACTGGTCTTAGCTTGCTACCCCGAGGCCAGTGCAGTGGTAGAAAGCTGAAACTATTAGTTAGTAGAGGCAGTTGGGTGATGTCTCTTGTGCACCTAAAAGCAAACAAGAGAGAAAAACATTTAGTGAAACGTAGCATTGTTGCAGTTTGAATCCAGTGCAGACAAAAATAATATAATTTAGTGTGGTTACTTAAGTTAAATAATTATCAACAATGGTGTATCCATTCCAATGTCAAACCACGCCACCATAGCGTATATATTTCATTTCTAATCAGCATAAACAACATACAGATGTAAATGTTTGCTTTATGTTTATCTAAGCCTGAGAGACACCTGTGGCAGCCAGGGAAGTGTAGGGGAAAATTGAGTAACCCTTAAAAAATGAATGATGTGTGTGTGCACCAATGACAAGGAATTGTTGCCCAGTTGGGTGACGTCCCCTGATTTCACAGCTAGTCTCCGACGAGGAGATTAATCCTATTCTGTAATAGTGATCTTCAACATAAAAATAAATATGCAACAGTTCAACATGAAAGTAAAGATTTATTTCACAGTCATTGGGAATTTTCAATGGGTCCTTCCGAAAAGGAACAGTTTAGACCAGCTGGTTCATCAAACCCAATGCATTTTGGGTAGAACCCTCCATCAGGGGAAGTTCATGTCTATAAAACAATGAAATGGAGAACGAGCGAACTAGCTGAAGTTCTAATTGATGCACAGTGAATCTTGTGAATCTTGGTGGAGTGATCAAAAGCCTGGTGTAAAACGAAAAGTGCGCCGGAGATGACTTGGTCTATAAAAATGTGCTGGCCAGGATATGAAAGTGAGCCTGTAAGCCCACGATCCTATGGTGCCATACAGGCTAAACATAAACCATGGTGAGTCTTAAAATTCGAGTACAATACCTGTCAGTGCAATTAAGTTACACAGTGTGGTGTGCAACACAGTGTGGTGTGCAATCAAGAAAAAACGCAATTAATGGCAATGCCTCTCTGTGAAAGAAAGTGAAAGAACGTGCTTACTCCAAAGTCACGGTGCAGAGGTAAACAGACGTACAGATAAACATCAGCGGTGTACCGGTGGTGTAAAAGTGAACCGCGTGTGATGAAATTACGAAGTAAAACGTGTTTTCGACCTTAAAGTAATCACGCGTACTTGAAAGTGAAAAAACCTGATAATGCTGATTGCTTACCGCAATTTCCACTGTGGTGTGAGTCTCATGAATGTTTACAGGCGAGTGTGCAACGTGGGTGCATAGGGTTGTAAAGATAGAAGAAGTCCCTGGAAATGCGAGACGGGACATTCAAAGTCTTGATAAATTTAAGTGTGTGTAAAAGTGACAATGGACAAGGTGGCTTGAAAACTGGATCGGGAGAGTAACTAAGACGTGAAATGTGCATGATACAATATAGAAGATGAATAAAAATAATTACATTAATATGTAAATTAAAACTGAGCAGTGACTTCAACACAAGGAAAATTCAACACCAGGAAAATTAGCACGAATATGAGTTAGCGTGAAAGTTGGCAGATAGAACATGTTAAAAATAAAAATAAATGCTAAATAGACCTGAAGGAGGGAATGAGGGTAAGAGTGATACACCAATGGTAGCAGTGTTAAATAGGTAGGGACCACATGCACTATTTCCACTAAAAGTAGGAGGTAGAATGATTGAAGGGGTGAACCTGGGAATCAAAGGAGTGTTTAGAAAGTCAATAAGTACCATGCAATCTGAGAATAAAAGAGAGTGGACAAACATATGACATTCACAGAAAACAACTGTATTCAATCCGGTCATTGAATGCATTCTAAATAAAAGTGTCCAGTAATTTCATCCAGAACATTTCTCGTTGGAAAAGGTGTATATGGTTGTTTCTGCTACTTCAAGAACCACAAGTCTGAGTTGACTGATGTGTTTTAACTCCAAGAAGTGTGTAGCTACTGCAAATTTTTGATCTGAGGTTCTGATGTTATTTTTGTGTTCGTTAAGTCGAATTTTGATTTTACGTTCTGCTTTCCCTACAGATGAAAACCCACATTGACATTTCGATAAGTATCGCGGGTGGTGTTGACTTTTAATTTGATTGTGGGTCCTTTACATGGATGAGTCAGTCAATTCCCTTTAATGACGTTATTACAATTGTTAGAGTTCAAACATGGGCTGTACCCTGGTATGATCATCACCAAAACTCAGAACGAATTTTAAACCAGCACCTTCGGAAAGATACCAGGCCCCAGTCACAGAACTAAGTTAAGACAAAATCCTAAACTTACTACCATTTTGGTATTCACAGAAGGCATTTACTCATTTTGGTATTAACAGAAGGCACTTACTCATCAATGAGTGAATGTCTTCTGTGAATACCAAAAGGAGTAAGTGCCTTCTGTGAATACCAAAATGAGTAAATGGTAGTGAGTTTATGATTTTGTCTTAAGTTAGTTCTGTGAATCGGGCCCACCGACCGCAACAATCTGTTGCATTACAACAGTTTTCATCAATATTCCTTAAAGACACATTTGATCTATTCTCAGTTACTCCGCGTCAAATGCATCACGTGTTACCCTGTTAAATTGTCCAACAACATTTCAAAAATGCTTCAAAGATTCAGAGAAAGGGGATATCCTCCAGAAATTCTTGATCAGGCTAACACCAGATCCAGCACCAAAACCCGCAAAGAACTTCTCACATACATCTCATGGAGAAAATCTGATAAGATGGTTTTAGTGTCGAAATTTTCCAAACAGAGTCCGTGACTGACACAAATCATCCTAAAGCATTGGCCTATGCTACAATCAGAACCGGTCTTCAAAGGTCCTTTTTCTGAACCACCCCTGTTCGCCTATGAATGCAGCATAAACCTTAAAGAGATGTTTACAAGGCCAAGACCTACCAGCGGTACTATCCAATGTTTGAACTGTAACAATTGTAATAACATCATTAAAGGGAATTCAATTACTCATCCATGTAAAGGAACCACAATCAAATTAAAAGTCAACGCCATCTGCGATACCAAAAACGTTGTCTACTTATTGAAATGTCCATGCGGAATTGGATATGTAATGAAAACAGAATGTAAAATAAAAATTTGACTTAACAAACACAAAAGTAATATCATAACCTCCAATCAAAAATCTTCAGTAGCTACACACTTCCTGGAGTAAAAACACAACATCAGTCAACTCAGATTCCTGGTACTTGAAGTAGTAGAATCTCAAGAAGGCAGAAACAACCATAAACACCTTCTCCAACGAGAAACGTTCTGGATGAAATTGCTGGACACTCTTAGTCTGAATGGACTCAACGACCAGATTAAATACAGTTGTTTTCTGTGAATGTCATATGTTTGTCCACTGTCTTTTATTCTCAGATTGCATGGTACTTAGTGACTCTCTAAACACCTCTTTGATTCCCAGGTTCACCCCTTCAATCATTCTACTTCCTACTTTTAGTGGAAATAGCACAGGTGCTCACTACCTATATAACACTGCTACCTTTGGTGTATCACTCTTGACCTCATTCCTTCCTTCAGGTCTATTTGGTATTTATTTCTACCATGTTCTATCTGCCAACTTTCACGGTAATTCATATTCATGCTAATTTTCCTGGTGTTGAATTTTCCTTGTGTTGAAGTCACTGTTCATTTTTAATTTAAAATTTTAATATAAGTCATTATTATTATTATTATTCTATATGTCATCATACACATTTCACGTCTTACTTACTCCACGAATCCAGTTTTCAAGCCACATTTTCCATGGTCACTTTTACACACACTTAAAGTTATCGAGACTTTGAATGTCACGTCTCGCATTTCCGGGGACTTCTTCTATTTTTACAACCCTATGCACCCGCGTTGCACACTCTCCTGCCAACATTCATGAGACTCACACCACAGTGGAAATTGCGGTAAGCCATCAGCATCATCAAGGTTTTTGCACTTTCAAGTACACGTGATTACTTTAATTTCGAAAGCACTTTTTGCTTCGTAACTTCATCACAAACGAGCACGGAGGCATTCCGAGGGCCGGTTCACTGTTTCATCATCGGTGTAACGCTGATGTTTACCTGTACGTCTGTTTATCTCCCAACCTCGACTTTGGAGTAAGCACCTTCTTTCACGTTCTTTCACAGCGAGGCATTGTTCTTAATTACGTTTTGCTTGATTGCACGCCACACTGTGTACTTCATTGCACTGACAGGTATTGTACTCAAATATTAAGACTCACTATGGTTTATGTTTAGCCTGTATAGCACCATAGGATCGTGGGTTTACAGGATCACTTTCATATCCTGGCCAGCACCTTTTTATAGATCACGTCATCTCCAGCGCACTTTTCGTTTTGCACCAGACCTTTGATCACCCCACCAAGATTCACTGTACATCAATGAGACCTTAGGGTAGTTCGCTCGTTTTACATTCTCCATTTCATTGTTTTATAGACATGAACTTCCCCTGATGAAGGGTTCTACCCAACTTGCATTGGTTTTGATGAACCAGTTGGTGTAAACTGCATCTTTTCGGTGAGACCCATTGGAAATTCCGAATGAGTGTGGAATAAAACTTTACTTTCAAGTTGAACTGTTGCATATCTGTTGCACTTTGAAGATCACCATTACAGAATCGGATTAATGTCCCCTTCGGAGACTAGCTGTGCCATCGATGAACGTTACCCAACTGACCAACCCTTCTTCGTCATTACATTGTCATGCTGATCGATCAGAGAGCGACACCCCAGTCGCAGGCCAAACTTTGAGCTAATCGTTGAAATTCAGCATTACAATAAGGGTGTGCATGTACCTCCCATTGATGTGTGCACCAATGGCAGGCACAGGGTCCAGGTGAAAATTTAATAATACTTCAAAAAATGATTGCTGTTGTGCGGCTGTGCACCTATGGCAGGCAGGGGGTGAATGGATGGAAGGTGGGAAAATTAAAAAAAATAACATTTAAAAAAAAAAATTAAATTAATAAATTAAAAAAATAAAATAACATTTAAAAAATAAAATAAAATAAAAAATAAATAACAAAACAATTTATTGTTAATGTACTAGGGGACTATGAGAAACCCATTAGAAGGCAACAAGGTGCAAGTAAAAAATGCAAAAGAATGCATATAATATAAATCACCGTTCATAATAATCATAATATACATATAATACAATGATCATCAAACATTATTTAACTGATATTATAGAAAAGTAAAACATTGGACAAAAACACAAAGGCATAGCCCTCTCCTATCAATAATGAAAATTGGAAAAAAGTAAACTAAGGGTATTTGCACAAAATGGATGCTGGTCAAATGGTCAACTAATAACGGCAAGCAAGGAGCATGGCCAGTAGCCACAATAAAGAACACATGCAGGCATATGGAAAAAGAACACTGGCTGACTACACAAAATGTCCACAGGGCACATGGTCAAACAACAAGCAAGGAGGTATGGCTAACAAAAAAGAACACATCCCGGCCTATGGGAAAAGCACACTGGCTGCATGCACAAAAGGGCTGTCGGCCACATGGTCAACCAATAACAATCAGCAAGAAGGCATGGCCACAGCAAAGAACACATGTAGACCTATGGCCAAAGCACATTGGCTGATTACACAAAATGGCCACTGGCCACATGGTCAAACAACATCAACCAGCAAGGAGGCATGGCCACAACAAAGAACACATGCAGGCCTATGGCCAAAGCACACTGGCTGACTACACAAAATGACCACTGGTCACATGGTAAAACAACAACAACCAGCAAGGAGGTATGACCACAACAAAGTACACATGTAGGCCTATGGCAAAAGCACACTGGCTGGCTGCACAAAATCGTCATTAACCACATGGTCTAACAGCAACAACCAGCAAGGAGGCCTGGTCACAACAAAGAACAAATGCAGGCCTGAGGCTAAATCACACTGGCTGGCTACACAAAATGGCCACCGTCCACATGGTAAAACAAAAACACCAAGCAAGGAGTCATGCACAACAATGAACCTATGCAAACCTATGCCAAAACACAATGGCTAATTACACATAATCATTGCCGGCCACTTGGTCAAACAAAAAGCAAGAGGCCTGGAAAACAAAGAACACATGTAGGCCTATAGATACCGACTACGCAAAATGGCAACTGACCACTTTGCATGGATAACAAAGACAAATGGTGGCCTATGGCAAACACACCCACTGACCAGACCAAGGACGCATGGTAACACTGAAGAAAACACTACTATTAATTCAGCAATGCCAAAAACGAAATTTAACCCAGCTATAAACTTTTTACAACAACACACATCTTCTCAAGGCATCAAATATTACAGCACCTATATACTTTTTGCAGGAAATATAATGAAGAGCATTCTTTAGAATCCTTTGATTGGTATTAAAGGAAATTTTTAGTAGACAATTAGGTTCTATGTGCTGCTTTAGAATTGCTACTATAGTGACAGGTTGCTAACAGTAGCTTCTACACCGGCACCTTGCTTAAACAACTTACATAAGTCAGAGTGCAGTAAATTAAAGTTTAGCAGGCCAGTGTTTACTTTGGACTCCAGCCCCGTGTAAAATGGATGGCCTTAACAAATTTATGCAACATAACCTGGATCATCAGGTTGAAAAAAATGAATGTGAGCTTGTGTAATGTAACTGGTGCTCATATAAAATGCTTCAATAGCCTTCAAGTTCGGGCTATATCAAACTACAAAAAAGAAAGATGACTTTGGAAACAAGGTTTCAGCAAGCACTGAGGAGAGTCCTGATGCACGGAAAGGCAATTTTTCAGATTGCTCTACGGTGGATTGTCCCATTTCACAGCAGTATGGTATGGGGCAGGAGAGAGATAAAACAGGGTTAGCTTCTCAGTGTAACTATTCAGCATCCATCATTAGCCAACCCCTAGAGCACTACAGCAGTCGCTACCTTCAGCAGTAGTATAATGGAGTCCCTCTAGCATCCAACTCTATGGAGCGATAGGGCCAGGTGTTAGAAATTGGGTTTCTGTTTGGCAAAGGTATGCACCCTGTCCAAGCAGAAGCTACAATCCTAGTCAGGGTAAGCTAGATACGCACTAAAAGATAACCTGTGCTCACTCTCTGGTATCTTGGCTCGGAGCAGACAGGCTCATCTAAAGAGGCAATGTGTAAAGTATTTGTGAAACACACAGTAACACAATGAATACATCACAAAAAGACTCTACACAGGTTTAGAAGAATAGATTATTATATTCTGAACAAAACGAGGCCAAAATGAGAAAAATCCAATGTATAGAAATTGCCGGCCACAATCAACAAAGTACCTTTTCCTTATCGCAAACAACGAGATGTGTTGTCTTCTTCATGTAGCTAAGGGGATGGGTCAATTCCGAAGACAGGTGCCGGGGTCAAGAAGTGTTAAGCAATGTGCTGGATTCTCCCATGCAGTCGAGGGGATAAGTCAATCTCACCAAGCTACAGTGGTGGCAATATACTGTCTCATGCATTGATCTCTGGAGGCAAAGTTCTAGTTCCGAAGAAATGTGCTGATTTTACTCTTGCAACTGGGTCGATTCGCCAGTTCTGTTACACACACACAGGAGATGCGTCAAATTCCATGTTGCAAGTACCTGGGTCACTTTGAGTGAGCCAGGCACAGGAGCAGGGGTACTGACATTGATTTCCCTTAGTCTCAAGCAACAGGAGGCATGCCAACAAGCCCTTGGAGATCCATTGGAATGATGGCAGAGTCCAATTCTGCTTCAGCTTTAAGCAGCACAGCAGTCCTTCTGACAGAGGTTCAGTTTAAGATCCTGAAGTGTCTGATTTTAGGGGGTCAGAGAGACAGTACTTATACCCATAAAGTACCTTTGATGGGGGGGGGGTGACTTCAAAGCAGCTCTCTGAAGTGCACAGCCCAGTCCTGTCTGCCAGGCTAGCTATGGGGGTAAATCAGCCCTTTATGTGAGGACAGGACACTACCTATTCGATTGAGGTGTTAGCCCCTCTCTTCCTTCCTGCCTAGACAAGGCCATCAGAATGCAGATATATGTAGATGGGTACTCAGACACACCTATGCTTCCTGTGTTGTGACTGCCTAGAGGGAATGCACAAAGTGTAGCTGTCATCCATCCCAGATGTTTATTGGAGACAGGTTGTCAGGCACACAGAGCAGTAAGTGCAGAGAAATGTCCACTTTCTAAAAGGCGGTTCCGTTTCAGAGAATACCTCGGGGGAGATGATAGGGGCAAGGGAGTTGATTAAGCAAGAGGGAAGGGGAGATAAATGAGAGGAGAGATGAGTTTTTGTTGGAAAGGGTGAACATGAGTTTTTTAGTATTAATGGCAAGCTTTGATTTGGTATATTTTGGGTGATAGGCATTTAGTTGGGAAAGAGAAGGGTGAGGTATATGGATTAAAATTTGGATAATTGTGGGATAGTTGAGGGGGCACATAGTGGGTTATGAGTTTACAGTATCACTGTTTATTTAATCACTGCTTTTGTTTTATAAGTTACACGTAGCACTATGGATCAGTCGGTTAAGTTGCTTTATTTTGTCTGTTTTAAAAACCCCTGATGAAGAGCCTTGGGGGCTTGAAATGCATTGGGAAATAACTTACATCGTGCCTATTTCTTATTTTGTGATCAATCTGTACGTACCGTTGTACGAAGCCTAGAACAGCATAGAGCTGGTATCAGACATGATGAATAAAGATTACAGATTTAATCTCACTGTCTCCGTTGTGATGAAGAGTACAAAGGATGAATGACAGATAAAGAATGGTTAAAGTAATGGAAGAAGGGATTACTATGGAATACCTGGATGAACTGGATACTTTGGAGGGACTAGTTCCCGATCTTTGCAGTGCGACAGGAATGAGCACGACAAGAGTGCCCTGGTTTTGAATACACTTTCTAAAAGTGGCATTTCTAAAATACTAATGTGAAATAAAACCTCACTAGTAAGTAGGATTTATCAATACCATTCCAAACATATGAAACATGAAAAAGCTACTCCTCTCAGATCAGAAATTACAGCTTAAAATGGTATTTATGGAATTTCCATTGCTAACCTATGAGAGGAGTAGGACTCACAGTAGTAAAAGCAAAATAGGCTATTTGTCATTACCAGGACATGAAAAACATAAAAGTACATTTCCTACTTTTTACTTACATAGCACCCTGGCTTTAGGGATAATTAGGGCCTACCTCAGGAGGACTTATATGCAATAAAAGGGGAGTGTAAGGCTTGGCAAGTAGTTGTTTAAATGCCAAGTCAAAGTGGCAGTAAACTGCACACACAGGCACTGCAGTGGCAGGCCTGAGACAGGTTTGAAAGGCTACATCTGCGGCTGCCACAATCAGTGCTGCAGCCCACTAGTAGCATTTAAATTACAGGCCCTGGGTATATGGCATACCACCTTACAAGGGACTTACAAGTAAATTGATATGTCAATCAGGTTTATACTAATTACACACATGTTTATGGAAGAAGCACATGCACTTTAGCACTGATTAGCAGTGGTAAAGTGCTCAGAGTCCTAAGGCCAACAAAAAGATTCAGCTAAAAGAAAAGGAGGAAGGCAAAACGTTTGGGGTGACCCCACAGGGAGGGCCTTTTCAGGTATTGGCCACTCACTGTACAGGGGAAGTGCCAGACCTTGATCACCACTTGTTCCAATGTTCAACATCCCATGCTGGGAGAACAGTGTTACCTCACTGCATTTGATATTTGAGGACTGTCCAGGTGCTTCTATTTTCCAAGTCTTCACATATACTTTAGCACAATGCTCTCTGAGGGGAACACAGAGAAACCTGCAATTATCTTTTGCTCAGCATGGAAAAGAGGGAGAACACACATTGCCACCATCAACCCTGCAATTTGCACACAGAGAGCCAATGAGGCTACACAGTGTTTAGTTTATTAATAACACCTCAGCTGATCCACCCGGGCTGGGCCAATGGGAAGCACAGTGGCAGTAAGGAGGGAAGATGGGCAATTGTCCTCATCACCACACTGTTTATCCACTCAACCAGCTGATGAGAAGAAGGCTCTAAACCTACTACATAAAGCATTTCAGCACAGTGCAGTCTCGGTATACACACCTCGCAGGAGCAGCCTCTGGTATCAGTTGGTTGTTCATGTATGCCATGAGGTGAGGATCCACCTGCCACCAACCAGCAGTAAGACAACGGTGTGCCAAATGTAGCTCTACTTGTGTGGGGAGAGGAGGACTGAAGACAGAAACAGACATACAGACCAGGGCACAATGAAGAACACAAGTACATAGGAGTTCCATTCATGGCTGCAGTCAGTATTGCTGCTTCACTGCCACCCAAAAGGGCAGCACAGCCACGTCTGTGAGTTGTACTCTGAGAGAGTCAGTGGCAAGCATCCAAGAGCAACCCTCAAGGGAGTGATCCCCAGATCCGTCTCCAAAACCTGCCAATGGTATCTGCTGGCAGATGTATGACGTTACAATGCAAACTATTACAACACATACCTTTACAACGTGTTTCTTGCAATACAACTTCCATTACAACGCATGCCATTACAATGCAAGCCATTGCAACACATGTACCATTACAACGAAAATTACTTTTCTAACACCGCCGGGTGCTTACTTCAGGGAAGGTGCTGGTCAGTGAGGGATATGCATTGTAATTGCATGCGTTGTAATGGCATAGGTTGTAATGGAACTTGCGTTGTATTGACCACATTGTAAAGGCATTGTGTTGTAATGCCTGCGTTGTAATGGATGTTTTCCTTTGCTGGCCAGTCAGAAGGGCCCAGTCCAGGCTCACTTGGTGTTCAGCACAGAGGGGCCATGAAATTACCATGCAGCTGGTCAGAACTCCCACTTTGCTGTTATCTGGCACTTTTTCTGGGAGCTGGTACCCTCTTATATTTAGAGGTTGGAACATCATTTATGAGAGTTCTGAGCCAATTTGCCTCCATCGTCTTCCTCGCTTGATTACATCATGACAGTGTAGCATTGTACCTGGCACTAGAGATTTCCAGAGAAGATCTAAGGCTGTATTTATGCATGTCCCTGCAGATGGTCATACTCTTCTATTCGTACAGGGCCTCAAATCATTAAAGAGAACATTGTGCCCAGGACGGGATCCGATCATTGACTGTGTATTAAGGGAGTGCGGAGTGGGAAACCTTCTGGCTTCCCTAAGGTGCCACACCCTCTTCTTTTCTGTCCCAGTGCCATGCCTATCTGAACACCCTAAGAGGCAAACCAGTAAGATCTTGGACATGAAAAAAGCCTGCCTATAAAGCCTCAATTCAGAAGTGTAACAAGTGGTCTCTGCCTCTTTGCCTAGCATTTTATTTAAATCATTTTCACTTTCCAGGACCACAGAGTTATATTTTCATTCACGGTTCCTCCGCCTATAATAATTCATTTGTTTTTCTGTATCGCTCTCTCTGAAATCTCAACTTCCTTGCTTTTTACTGATTTACTTTGGAAAATGCTCTCTGTTAATTTGTTTTATGTGAACGTTTCTATTCCAAGCAATGTTGATGCATAAAAAATAACATTAGGACATTGTATTTGTAGGTCATCACTGCTTGTTTTGCCAATTTTGCAGATTTTACAAGTACTGGCAAAGCCAATAGTGGCGAGCAACAGCTGGTGAGCAGGGCGAGAGAGCAGTATGAGGGTGACCAGGGAGGCACTAACAACAGTGCCTGGTGTTGGGGGATGAGTAAGGGGAGAACAATAACGAGGGAGTTGGGTTAGGTAGGGGAACCAAGGACACAGGAGCAAGGGATGAGAGAGGGGAATTAGAGAGTGTGAGCGAGAGAGTGAGGAAAGGGGGGGCAACGGAGGAGGACATACTCTCACTTTGAGCGCTAAATTGCAAATGCAACACTAAAAAGTAGAAATAAAACAGTTACCTGAGGTCAAGGGTGGAACAATACACACAGCCAATCAAAAATCAGGGTGGAACCTACATGCTTCAGGGGTGGGACAAATATGAGTAGGGAGGAAAGCCATTGAATCAGGAGCAAGAATTGGACCAGGCAGCAAAGCCATCTGGTCATGGGCAGTGGGCACACCCAAACCCACTTTGAATGTATATATACTAATGTATCGGTCACAATTTTGTCTGCGATAGAGACTAACAGCTGCCTGTAATGAGACTGCAAACATCTACATAAATAATGTACAGTGAGTTATAAGAGATACAATACCCATAAAGCTTCTGCCCATGATACAAGGACGCTTTCTCAGTGACTTCTCAGATTACCATGAGGAATCTTCAAGCAAAAAAGTGATAAGTGGGATATGTGAATTACTCTGAAGTACTGGTAGTTTATCCCTCCATCTTTATTGCCCACTCTACCACTCCAGTGCCTAGCTACGTGTAAATAAGGCTTCATCTTGACCTAACATTAACAGCCCAGCCCAAACTGCTGGGCCATGTCTGCTGAAGATGGGAACACAAGTAACCTCAGACTTATGACCAGTTTGGGCCTTGTTGGCCATCTTCAGCGATGTGCAGGTTAGGTACTTTTGTGCGGGGAGCACAGGAGCAATGTCTGGGTATGCCTGCAGCAGTTGTGGTGTCTCATGTAGCAAACTTTTTTTTAATGAGCAAGCAGTGATTGAGTGGTGCTGTCAATGATGTTCAATTCTTCTGGACGTAATGATTATGAACAGTAAATCCAGACATTTTCTCTGAGTTCAAAAGCTGTCTTGTAGATATGTTGAACAAAGAAAGTTTTCAGCTTTAAGAACAAATGGCTTGCAAGGTTAAAATGATTGGTAAATTAGTTATTATAACTGCTCTATGGTTTCTTGAGTATGCACAGAGAACATTTGTAGTTTGGCCTACACATTCTTTTTACAGCCTGGGCGTTGGTACTGAATCACATAAATGACACACGAGGATAGGCATGCAAAATGTTGAGATGTTTCCTGCCATAATTTCTTATTGTAATAGAGCTACTAAGTGCATACATTTGTGATTAATGTTTTAGACTCACAGAAACATGCTTTTGTGTTTGTTTCAGCTTGTTTTATATTCGTTCTGAAAAATAGAGTTCATAAATTTTGAATCTCGGCTTCAGACAAGGACTGGAGGTTATGGGAAAGCCTTTAGTTACCTTTTGGAGTTAGCAAAAAGGAAATGTTTTCCATAAAGAGTTACAAAACAATGTTAGTTTGAGTAGTACTGAAGGATGCCCCTGTCAGGCCTGTGATGGTTGAGAGCGCTTATGATATTACCCTGCTAGAAGCAGAAATGGAATATGAATAAAAGGGCAACGCCGTAATGTTGGCCACCAGCCACAGGCTGGGCCAACACCTCACCCAGGGAAGGGGCACACCTACAGCATTTGCCGCTCAGTGTTCAATTATTGAAATTTGCGTGCTTTCCTGGATTGGCTGGGGAGCCACGCTTGAGGCCAATTGGCTACCAGGGGTCAGCGGAGTCACCTGAACGACAAGTAGGGGAACAGAAAGGGGCATTTCAGCCATGGGTTGTTTTGAGCACCCACGTCACTTCCTGGTTAGCTGTTCACCGGCCGACGAAACCTGCTGCCCTGGACGCATGCCAGTCATAGATACATGTGGCACAGGAGAGGTGTTCTCTACATGGAGAATGGTGGATGAGAGAATAACCAGGGGCAGCTCCTCCAATGTTTCGGAAGAACGTCTCCCCCATACCATTTTATGTTACTGTTTCTCGCATTTCGGGAAAGCAGAAGAAGGGATTGGTATGGGGACTGGCGGGTGTGCAGTCCAGCTCCAGGGGAGGAGTGGCTTGCCCACTGTTGTGGGCGCTGACTGATTGGTCAAGGGCCGACCAAACCAGTCACGCGCACGCTCTGTTTTCTCCATGTAGGCTGCATGCAGCTTACATGGAGAAAATGGCCTCCGCATTGACGCCTGTGCGGTCGGCATCCCAGCCAATCACAACGCTGCCATTGCAGCGTTGTGATTGGGGGATGGGAGGGGGATGGGAGGGAGGCTACCTGCTTCCTGGGACTTGGAGCAGAGAGAGAAGGAGACGCGACGCGGGATCGGACCTTGCAGGCGAAGGTAAGTTTAAAACAATTTTTTTAAATTAACTCTCCCCGCCGCGTGACCCCCTCCCCGCATGACCAATCGCCCCCCACCCGCGAATCATGCCGACCACGACTGAGAATAACTACTAAACTACAGTCATTTCTACAAGGCAGAGAATATCACATTGGCTTCTCCAACGGGCAGGTACAGAGGTGCTTGGTGATATCCGCCAGAAAGCATGTCTGACTAAGGATGGGATTCACGCAGGTCAGATTCTCAGAGAACTGATCCATGATGTAGCCCGAGACAGATGAGAGCAGTAGGCTGAGAAGAATCCGTCTGTGCAAAAGCAACAAAGAAGGAAGGGTTAGCCACAGACAAAACTTAGCAACAGAAATATAATTATAAACCAAACACAACTGTCAGACCCGGCAGGACGCACTGGAAGCATACAACAGCTAAAATACTCAAGTTACTAAGGGGCATTTAAAAAAAGTAAAAAGTGAAAGAATATGATACAAGTTTGTATCACTGATTTTCAAAGTTTTTTAAATGGGGGGGAGCGGCCTGTAAAGAGAACTGTTTCCTTGTTTTAAAGCACCAATTAAAGAACTTTGAAAATCAGTGATGGCTACAAACAGACCCACATGGGTAAGGAACTACCAGCCCCATCATGCTTTGCAGGCACTGTGATTTGCCGGCCCACTTGGGCTGTGACTTGAATAAATGGAGGGAAAATGCTGGCAGTAATGTTTGGCCGTCCTGGAGAGCAGTTGGCTTTGAAGAAGGGCGTAAGCCTCAAACGCGTCGCATTAAACTGCTGGTCAGAGTGTTTTAACATTTCAGTTCCTGAGTCTGCTTACTTCCTGGAAGTGCATCTCACAAGATGGCAAACCTTTTCAAAAATATATATATATATATATATTCACTGAAAAAACCATAGGTTTCACACATGTTATAGTTAGCTGGACATTTTACTGATAAAAAACCAATGAAATTCCCCCGTTATAGTTACTGCAGGCAACTATAACTCACGCGACCGCAATCCTCTGCTGATGCTAATACTGTATTTAGACACTTATTTGCCCATGTCTTCTTCCATTAAATTTTAGCTTTACATATATTACAAATATTTTTTTTTCATAAAGACACATATGTCATCAGCAGAAGATTGCGGTCGCGTGAGTTATAGTTGCCTGCAGTAACTATAACGGGGGAATTTCATTGGTTTTTTATCAGTAAAATGTCCAGCTAACTATAACATGTGTGAAACCTATGGTTTTTTCAGTGAATTTGCAAGGTTTTTTAAACGCTAAGTTACTTTACGCCATTCATGGCGTGCGCGCCCAGTTAACGCAGTTCGTTCCGTGCGCGCACGGTGCGCTTCGCGCACTGTGCGCACACAGTGAGCACGCGGTGCGCTTCGCGCACCGCGCGCCCACTTTACGCAGTTAGTGCCGTGCACGCACAGTGGTCACGCGGTGCGCTGCGCGCACCGCGTGCCCACGTTAAGCGGGATGGGCCATGTACGCACGATGCGCTTCGCGCACCGTGCGCACATGGGGGACATATTTTGCGCATCTTTGTAAAATGTATTCTTTGTTAACTTCTTAGACGTTATATGCCATGGGGTAGGGAAAATGTGGATAATTTTTTTTTTTTTACAATTTTTTACCGTACGCGTACGGTAAGCGTAATCGGCGATTTTCCGAAAAAAAAACATTTTTTTTTTTTTGGGCTTGGGGGTGGTTTGGGGACCCCTGTATCAATGCTGGGTAGTTAGGATCTCATGAAACTGCCTCTTTACACATTTTTGGGGTTCGTTTTTGCTGCCCAACTCAGGAAGCGAGAGAGAAAATGGCGGCCGCCGCTTCCTGGTTTCGACCGATTCGAATGTTTACTAAGATCTACGAGCCAATCAGAATCGCGCTCGCGCACGCCACCGTACGCGTACGGTAAGCTTACGGTAAGCGCACCGTAAGCGCACCGTAAGCTGCCACAGATATATATATTGATTTAAAGGCTATTTTCTCAGAATCTACTGAACAGATTTACACCAAACCTACAAAAGGCACTTCCTTGACCTGGGGACTACCTTTCTGCCAAATTTCATTAAATTCTGTTCAGCCGTTCGGGCTGTAGCCCTGTCTAAAGGTCCTATGGAAAAATGCATGGAAAAAACGCGTTTTGGGACCCCCCTTTTATCTCAGCCCCCGCTTGACGAATCCCCCCGAGACTTTCAGGGTAGGAGCGGAGCGTAGCGCCCCACCTATTTTGAAAAATTCGCGAGGATTCGTCGACCGGCGCCAAAGTTATTCAAAATAGAATGTTGCGGATTTCCTATGGAAACGTGGTCCTAACTATAACTACCTACTGGCGACCGCCAGTAGGTAATATATATATATATATATATATATATATATATATATATATATATATATATATATATATATATATATATATATATATATATATATATATATATATATTACCTACTGGCGGTCGCCAGTAAGTAGTTATAGTTAGGACCCCTTTTCCATAGGAAAACCTCAACATTCTATTTTTAATAACTTTGGCGCCGGTCGATGAATCCTCGCGAATTTCTCAAAATAGGTGGGGCGCTACGCTCCGCTCCTACCCTGAAAGTCTCGGGGGGATCCGTCAAGCGGGGGCTGAGATAAAAGGGGGGTCCTAAAACACGTTTTCCCCATGCATTTTTCCATAGGACCTTTAGAACGAGCTACAGCCCGAACGGCTGAACAGAATTACTCGAAATTTGGCAGAGAGGTAGTCCCTAGGTCAAGGAAGTGCCTTTTGTAGGTTTGGTGTAAATCTGTTCAGTAGATTCTGAGAAAATAGCCTTTAAATCAATATATATATCTGAGCCCGCTTACGGTACGCTTACCGTACGCTTACCGTAAGCGTACGGTGGCGTGCGCGAGCGCGATTCTGATTGGCTCTTAGATCTTAGTAAACATTCGATTCGGCCGAAACCAGGAAGCGGCGGCCGCCATTTTGTGTATTTCACTCAGAAAAAAAAGAGTGAAAACAAGAAAAGGGGGCAATGAGGAGAGTTACAGACCCCCTTACATTTGTGAGGGGGTCAAAGAAGGACTGTAAAGTACAAAGAAAACATTTATTGATTTTAAAAAAAATCACGGGGTACGCGTACGGTAAGCTTACGGTAAGCGTACGGTAGAAAAAAAAAAAAAAAAAATGAAAATCAGATTTAAGTGTTTAGATATTAGGGGGCTCTAAAAAGAGCCGTTGTGTTTATGAAATGATTTTTTAGTGGTACCTACAAGTAAGTACCGATGCAGAGTCTAAGGTTCAAGAGGAAGACTCTGTTCCCTTCATCATTGAAGTGCACACCATCTCCTCTATAAATGTCTTGCATGTCATAACGCAAGTTGTTGTGGTAAATGGCACCCATACCATAGTCACGGAGGAAAGCAGAAACAGATTTGTTGACGTGCTTTCTTGCTTTGTCATCGCACCGCGTGCCCACCGTGCGTGCACGGCACTAACTGCGTAAAGTGGGCGCGCGGTGTGCGAAGCGCACCGCGTGCTCACTGTGCGCGCACGGTGCGCGAAGCGCACCGTGCGCGCACGGAACGAACTGCGTTAAGTGGGCGCGCACGCCACGAATGGCGTAAAGTAACTTAGCATTTAAAAAGCCGTACAAATTCACTGAAAAAACCATAGGTTTCACACACGTTATAGTTAGGAATTAGCATTTAAAAAACCTTGCAAATTCACTGAAAAAACCATAGGTTTCACACATGTTATAGTTAGCGGAAATTTTACTGATAAAAAAACCAATGAAATTCCCCCGTTATAGTTAGTGCAGGCAACTATAACTCACGCGACCGCAATCTTCTGCTGATGACATATGTGTCTTTATGAAAAAAAAATATTTGTAATATATGTATAGCTAAAAATGTATGGAAGAAGACATGGGCAAATAAGTGTCTAAATACAGTATTAGCATCAGCAGAGGATTGCGGTCGCGTGAGTTATAGTTGCCTGCACTAACTATAACGGGGGAATTTCATTGGTTTTTTATCAGTAAAATTTCCGCTAACTATAACATGTGTGAAACCTATGGTTTTTTCAGTGAATATATATATATATTCACTGAAAAACAACAAAGGTTTCAGGGATGTTATAGTTAGGAATTGGCATTTAAAAAACCTTAGAAATTCACTGAAAAAACCATAGGTTTCAGGGGCATTATAGTTAGCTGGACATTTCCCTCATACAAAACCCTAGAAATTCCCCCGTTATAGTTAGTTCACCTAACTATAACTCGCGCCCCCGCAATGCACTGCTGATGATGTCATATATTACATCACTCATGACATGGTCAGTGACATCACTGACGACATCACTGATGACATCTGAAATGACATCACTGATGACATCACTGATGACGTCATCCATGTGATAAATTAGTGCATCTTCTCACACCCTTTGATATACTCAATCAAAATTTCAGATGTCCATTCTCAAAACCATAGATACTCCAATACCAATAACTACATACCCACTCATTGACTCTTAGATCTACACACACATCCACTCACTCACCTGTACAGTCACTCATACTTACAGTCACTCAGTACAGGACTATCATATGCATTTATACACCTACATAGACACTCACACACCACCAATCATCCATAGAGGTACTCTCACACCTCGTCAGTCATGCAAATAATTAATCACACTCCCATTTACTTACCTATGCAGTTATACACACACAAGTTCACTTACTCATAAAACTAGTACCACATTCTTACGCTCTTATACAATCACTGATACAAGCACACACTCATCCATACAGCCACTCTCACAATCACACACTCTCACATATACCCACTTATATGCTCTTACACACATATATACTGCCTTTCACATATGTATTTACTCACACATGTACCACTGAGATATACATTCAATCACTAACACACCGATACATACACTCACCCAACCATACAGTCCATCACAGATGCACTCTTAAAACCATGCACCCATAGAATCACCCACTCACACATGTATGCACAGAGTCACACACACCCCACCAACACAAACACTCAGGCACCCATACAGATACTCAGACAACCAATCAATAACCCATAGAGACACTCATATAGCTATTCACAAAACCATGCAGCCGCTTATACACCAACAGACAGACAGAGACAGACATTCACACAGTTTAGTCACTAGTCTGCAGTAAGATACATTTAATGACTCACTTATAGAGTCAGTCACGCACCTACTAAATCATCCATTCACACACTTATACACCCACTCATTCTGACATAGGTTTTTCCCTATATATATTAAACATATTTAAAATTTACAGAAACACACACTCACTGGATGACGTCATCAGTGATGTCATCAGTGATGTCATTTCAGATGTCATCAGTGATGTCATCAGTGATGTCACTGACCATGTCATGAGTGATGTAATATGTGACGTCATTAGCAGTGCATTGCGGGGGCGCGAGTTATAGTTAGCTGAACTAACTATAACGGGGGAATTTCTAGGGTTTTGTATGAGGGAAATGTCCAGCTAACTATAACGCCCCTGAAACCTATGGTTTTTTTCAGTGAATTTCTAAGGTTTTTTAAATGCCAATTCCTAACTATAACGCCCCTGAAACCTTTGGTTTTTTCAGTGAATTTCAAAGCTTTTTTAAATGCCAATTCCTAACTATAACGTGCATGAAACCTATGGTTTTTTCAGTGAATTTCAAAGGTTTTTTAAATGCTAATTCCTATCTATAACTTATCTCTAAAGATGTTTAAAGATTTTCATTGGATTTCTATATTTTTCAATTTCAGTGTGTCAATTTCATTAATTATGTTTTTTTGAAATTCTTTTTTAACACTATTTTTTAACCTATTTTTTCATTTAAATCTTTTCAAAATTAAAAAATATTATTTGTTTTTATTGGGTTTTTCAAACATATTTTTTTATATTTTTTAAAATATTTTTTTAACTATATGTGCAAAACTTTTTTTAATATATTTTTTCCCATGTTTTTTCGATCTGCGCACCCTATGCGCACCGTTCTCGATCCCTACGTGAAAGCATCCACGCACGGTATGTGTTGGGTACGTGTTTGATGCGCAATTCCAATGCGACCTGTACGCGACTCCAAGCCTATACGCGACACGTTCGATTACGTTACGCGACGCTTACGTGCTTCCGCGATGCGTCACATGCGTGTATGACGCGGTGGGTACGCGGATCCCGCGAAATATTTAACATTTAAAAACAACATGTTATATGTATTTCATGTGAATATTAATTGAAGACAAACTCTAAACTAGTCTTAAAAGTAATATATTTTTACATCTAATCCTATATTTCTTTTTAATTCAATTTCGCGGATGCGCGCAGGGTGCGTGCTGCGTAAGCGCAGGGTGCGCGGATCCCATGTGACCTGCAAAAAAAGAGATTTGATTGGTTCATTACACTTCCTGTTCTAACTATTGAAAGACCCCACCCATTTCAATCATTATTCTTTCACCTTCTTTGGAGGAGCATCTCTTTGCAGAGAAGAAGATTTTTTGGACTTAGTTTACACTTGGCTCTAACTTTTTTCTCCTAAAAATGGCTTCAGGGCAGCAGGCATCACCTGCATCTCCTCATACATCTGAGGATGAATTTTTGGAGGAGCCAGCACGCACACTACGTTTTTCTTCAGTGGTGTGGAAATTTTTTACTTTTCCCGAGGGGCAAACGAAGACCAATGCCACCTTGGTCACGTGCAAGATTTGTAAAAAAGTGCTGTCTCAAGGGGATCCGACAAAGAAATACTCATGCGGGACAGCCAGCATGATGAAGCACCTACGGACCCTTCATCCTGTCAATCTTGCACGAGAAGAATGCCGACGGATGAGATCAACACTCCTGCTCCTGCGCCTTCCACCTCATCACAGCCGAGCACTTCAAGAGTGCATCCGTCAGCCCAAAACTTGGACATCCGTCCTCAATTTCAATTTTTAAATGTGCTCTGCACTAAGTGCAATGCGACTTTGTGCTACGGGGAGTAGTCGATCGATCTGATCTGCCGCCGGCAAGAAAGTCACCATTGCTAGTTTTTTTTTTTTCCTGAAGTTCATTGTTATGTTCCTCCTGTTTTTGCTTTCCAGAAAAAACAAAAAAATCACAAAATCTTTGGAAAAACCAAAAAAAATTTTAAAAGAAGAAAGAAGAAAAAAAAAGTTCTTCTAAGAACTAGCTTTCCTGGTTTAAAAAAAGAGCTAAATTTCTTTGTTAGCGTGTGAAAGTTTAGATGAATGTATATGTAGTACGTAATCGACTGAATGAATGCATTAGTAGCGTATGATGAATGTATAAGTGCAGAACTATGAGGAAGTGCTGCAGCATCACACAGTAACCTCTTTAACTGCAGTGTGCTGTAGTACTTCCGAAGCACAGGGATGCAACATATGTACATAAATATGTTGCAAATCTATGCTTCTCTCTACACGGCTGCTTAAACTGCAGCCATGTGGTGACACATGCACCCTTGCACCATAGAGCAAGGATATCCGTGTCATGTGCTGTTTGTTTTTCGGCAGGAAAACACACCTTCCTGCACAAAGGCAATGAGAAAATGCATTTTTCTCCTTCAATGTATGCTGAACATTTTAGCATGCATGGAAGATATAAAAATGTGGAGAAATGAAAACAATTCTCCTTGTTGTGCTTTCCTACACCAATTTTAGAATGGTGCAGCATTCACACACATATTGAGATTTATGATTTATTATAAATCTAGAGATGTGTCTTGTTCTATGAGTATTCAGTGCAATCATGCACAACAACACTTATAGAACACCTTTTCAACGCAAAGTGGTGTGTATGATGAGGTTGTATTTACATGGAGTAGAAAAAGTACACAGAGTGCCTTTTCCTCTCTTTGTAAATATGAAAGAATGTCTTGCGCAAAAACTATGTTACAAAAAGTGACATATTTCCGGTTTTAAAATTCCTTGCGAATGATAGAAGGTAAGCACAGAGTTTTGTATGCAAAGATGTTCAAAGAAGAATGATTGAAATTATTGCGGTCCTTCAATATTTACAATGGGAAATATTATGAAGCCCTCAAATCTCTTTTTTTGCAGGTCACATGATATCTGATTATGGTCAGATTTCACAACTACATAGGTATAAACAGAGTGTTTTTAGAAACGTGTTTCAACTTTGTAGCTTCTTGCAGACCTCCTCAGTCTGCATATTGAGACTTAGTTAAACTTACCTTCCCAGTAATAGGAATAACAAATGGTATACATTTTTTTCAGATTTTCATTGCAATCTGAATTGATATAAATTGCTTAGTTTAAAATTTTGATCTGTGAAAGAAAAGAAAAAAAAATTATAACATGGAATAATAAATTTTTTACAACACAGCATAATTTCCACAAAGTACTTTGTTTGCCTTTTTTGCTGTTCTCAGAATATATTGAATTTCACTAGAAATAGTGATTTCAATCGTACTCATCACTTAACAGCGGGCAAAAAAAAAACAATCAGAAAGATTGTTAAAAAAAAACCAACATGCTATTCTCAGTAAAATACCAGAAAATACAAATCACACATATATGAAATGCTTACGGCTTACAAAATTTTATAACTTTAACTTATAAAAACTGTAAATATTGCCGCTTTCAAAAATATTCACCGAATCAATGACCACCAAAAAGTCCATAATTCAAAAAATATACCTTTCCTTGAGGCCAAATGGTATTTTTGCACTCCTTCTTTATGTAAATTGTCCAATGGTATTCCTATTAAATTATAATAATAAATTTCTCAGAGAATGGTAGGAATTTTGTCATTCCCTAGGCAAACATTGTTTAAAAACCAACTGGGAATCATTACAAAGTGTCCAGCCTTTGTCACATTTTAGATAGCCAGTGTAATGTCCAGATGTGGTGGAAGGACCCTCATGGAAAATTATAGCAATTGCTACAAAAGTCCTTCCTGATATTGATAGTTGTGCTGCTACAAATTGCTTTATTAAAGTATCCAACTTTCTTCCGTCAGCTGTACAACGTTGCATCATTAAAATTATGTATTTTCCATATTTTGATAAGAATAATGTGGATAACATTTCTGATTTACATTGGCTACACTCCATGTTTTGATTTGCACCTTTAACTAATTTATTGAAAGACACTGATTTACAGTCTGGTAATGTTAAATACAGAAATCTCTCAGTGTCTACATTGGTGCTACATGTATACATGCAATTTTCACAAATTTGTAAGAAAGGCCAAAAATATTTTCTATTTCTACACCTTCATTTTCAAAAATGGTAAGCATATACATTAAAAATTCCTGAGCATCTCGTTGGATATTTTGTGAAAATTGCGTAGAACCAGAACACACATCCAAAAGACTACGAACATCTGAAACAGATTGTATTTTACTTGTATCTGTTGTCAACTTTTCATAAACAGAATGCAACAGAGAAAACAATCTTTTTTGCCGATTCTGCATAATTTGTTCCCGCAAACCTTCCAGATAAAAAACAACATTGACCACTACATTAGCATAGCAGTTGACACCTGAACTATTTTTAAACTGATAACCAACAATCTCTTCAACAGTGTCCAATTTCTGTTTACCTGCAATCACAACATTATCTTGTTCTTTTCCCTTCTTGACACCTTCAGAACAGATATTCTCTAACCTTCTTTTTCGACCAACCACACGCTTTTCAAATACAGGATATTGACCTAAATTTGGAGCATAAACCCTTCTTAACCTATTATACTCTTTTACACAGTTTGCATCTGCAGTAACCTTCGTCTCATCAAAATCAATCAAAAACAAACCAGATAATGTTCTGACTCGCGACAAAGCAACATATGCCATACCCTCTTTAAATACGGTAGATCCAATGTTCACCAATGCACTGTCTACACTTAATCCTTGAGATTTATGAATAGTCACTGCGTATGCCAGAGAAAATGGAAGTTGTTTCCTACGGACATATAAATCTTTAACAAGCAAAAAATGAACTGAACAACGACCAATTTCTTTAACTTCATCAATCTGATCAAATTTAATTTTTAAGAATTCAATTCCTTCTTTTTTTCTGATAATTCACAAAATCCACTACTTTACCCATTGCACCATTAACTAAACCTTTCTCTACATTAAAATTGCCCGACAGTTTCAACACGCATATAGTGTCTTTTCTAAACCAGCAGTTTTAGATTTTGTTTTCTAAACAATCCAGTTTTGATCTCAACTTTCCCGTCAAATTAATAGTGATTCCTTCATGCTGTATTTTATCGATGGCTTCCATTTTTACAATGTCTTCATTTTCCAGTTTCAATAGTTCTTCGTTGAATATGGAACACTCGCGCAGTGTTGGCATTAAGCGAATCACTGATTTATTTTTAGCAATTTCCACGTACACTTTTGCAGGAACTGCATTTTCATTTGGAAAGACATTGCAAAGTAATCGACTCTCCAAAGCTTGTTTGCCTTGTTTTGAAAGAATTCCAATTCTTATATCTTGAAGAATACTTCCATATTCACCATCATTTGCCTGTCGCATATTTGTTGTCAGTTCTTTGTATTCAAAATGAGTCCAAATGTTCACATTACCAACACTGCCAAGAGACTTTCTGGTATCTTCATGGGCTAGTGTTTTAAATACCGGTTGTCCTTTTACCGGAGTCAGTTGCAGTAGATCTCCAAAAACTATGACGTGTTTTCCTCCAAATAACACGTCATACTCTGTTTTAAGAATTTGCTGCATTCTTAAATGCACAAAGGCAAGCATCAAGTTTGAGACCATGCTCACCTCATCAATAATGAGAAGTTTCATTTTCTTCAGGACTCTTGAAACTTCACAACAAGCTTCTCCAGATAGCTTGTGGTATTCCAATTTGTTCTCATGCTCTACTGGCAGCATTAGTAAACAATGTAAAGTAATTCCTTTAATGTCATGTACTGCCAACCCAGTTAGGACAGTGACAACACAAGACAAATGCGAATCAGTTGTTTTCTGCAGATAACTTGTAATTACTTTAATTAAGAAACTTTTTCCTGTTCCAGCTTGACCACTCACATACATTCGGATAGGTTGAAATGATGTACATGAGCACCCTCTCTTTTCATGAAGCAATCCATGGTCAATCTGCTCTTTCACTTGCTGATATATTTGTTTCTGTTCAACATTTAGTTGTTCTTCCAAGTTTCCTAACTGTATTGCATCTTCTTGACCTTGATACATTGCTGTTTCCACCTCATTCATTGCAATCGCTGCTTCATTTTCAACAATTGGTTGTCCTAGTGGATCTTGACTCAGTGCAGCAGAACGTTGACTGTCTTGAGAACTGTCTCTAGCAATCTCAGCTGCAATTGTAGCTTCTTGATCAATTTCATCATTCAACATTTTGACATAATTTGCTAAAGCACTGCATTGTATGCTATCTTTAGAAGCATTAAATGAATCTTCATAGCTGGGAAAATCTCCAAGTAATTCCAGTTCTGAACGCCATGGTTTGAACATTTGCAAAAGGGCTAAATAGTAAAATTCCCTTTTGTCAGCAGTGTCGCAACTCAGTTTCCTGTGATTAATTAAATTTCCTTTCCTTTGTTTCACCAGACATCCTTCGGAACCAATCACTGCATATTTTCCATCATTGTTGTTCTCTGTAGTATTCCATTTAAAAGTGTAGTTTTGCAGCACTTCATAGAGACACATGTTCTCAAGATGATGACTTCTATTTGGGTAGTATGTGTCCAACATATTCGTTTTCAAAATATCTGTACTTTCTGGTTCATTTTCTGCTAAATATTCAGTTTCTTGAACAGATTTCAGTACTCGATTTCGCATTCCTGCAAGACCTAGACTCACCCAAATGATTCTTCTACTTTTGGAATATAGACTTGCAGATGATAACCGATCTGAACATTCATATGCTCCAATTTCACGATGCGATAACATCTTCAAACTGAAACTATATAATTTCTTACTTAGAGTCTTCTCGTGAGAAATCTCTTTCCACATTTCTTTCAATTCAGTCTTTTCAAATTTAGTAATGTAAGATGTTACATATCGAGCAACAGCAATGGAATTGTCCACAACATACTGAATATCCATGTTAGCGTTCCACATGGATAAAATAACTGGATTGTAGTCATTTATGTATTTCGATTCTTCGCTTCTTCTTAAGTTGTAGGTGTTTTTCGGAGACTTTCTTGTGATGGTATGTCGCATAGCTGACATAAAACTGTTCACTCTTCCTTTGGATAATACAGGACGTGGAAATCCAAAACGACATTTGGTATAGAACTTATCCTTTGACTTGTACTTTCGTCGACAGTATTTTCCACACCTGTGGCTTTGAAATCGTAAGACTTGTTGTTTTAAGTTTTTATCTTCTCTGCTATTGGGAAGAGCACATGTAGCATAATCTTCAATGAAAGACAAAACAGTTTCATCTGAATCTGTTCCAAATTTGGGGGCGTCCTTGATCCATAACAACATATGTATATGAGGAGCACCTCTTGATTGATACTCTTTTCTCCAAAAGAAATCCACAACTTCTCCAAGAGGAGGATTCTTTTTATTGCAGATAAAAGACATCATAGCTTCAAATCTATGATTGAAATATCTGCATACATTGACAGGATCCAAAGAGCACAATTCTCCAGGTGTCTTGTATTCAATAGTTTTTATATTGGAATTTGCCTCTCGAAGAAATTCAAGTAAATCATCCCAAGCATACTCAGCACAGCTTAGTGTATCAAACCGTGTAGGAGTTCCCAAGTTCCGTAGCATACATTTCAGTTCTCCATGTCGACGGTACCAATATTCATTAGTCCCACGCTGACATGCCATCAGATTAATCAACTGAGATTCTAAATGATCATCTCTCTGATGCACTTTATCCATAAAATCCTTTGCAGTTACATTTTGAAGATGCATTCCAGTTTTTAAAATGTGATTTACTGCATATGAAAGTCCAGACAAGTCACTTTCAAACAGAAGATGAAACATATAAGGGATACATTGTCGAAATCTTGTATCTTCTGCATATAATCTTTTTGTCTGATATTCAGATGCAGGAATCTGCACAGGACGTTCATCATATCGTCCACCTTTTCCTGTTGGAAATAACTGCGGGAAACAACGAGCTTCCAAGCTCTCTTCCCATACACTCATGGGACTTCCTGTTGCTTTTTTCATTTGAAACAACTCAATTGTATTCCCCATCACCTCTTTGGAATGAAGTGGATGTACACTGTAATGTTCATAGATCTCTTCACGTCTGGACATGTCCACTTTTTCTATTTGTCCACTTATTGCTTCAGTATCTTCTGCTAAATCTATTTCTTCTTCTCCAACAAACACATTTCTATAGTACTCATTATTTTTAACAGATACAATGACGCCTTTTGCACTTTTCTAACATCCACTATCTCTTGCCAAATTTTCTTATTCTTAGTAGGAACACCATTAACTAGAATGACTAGTGGCTCATTTTCTGCATGGTCTACACCAATAGTTTCAATATTTTCCTTAAATCTAACGGTAAATACACAACTCTTCCTTTCAATCCTCTTTGCAACTCTGATGGAGGTAATTTACCTGTTTTGGGCTCCATACGAACAATAGCCTAAAACGGGTGAACACATTGTATGAGAATAGACTCATACGTATTTAAATCTATTTCTGGTGAAATAGCAGCCAACTCTAGATTATTATGAACAGCTCTAGCAGGCATTTTATTCTCATCAAATTTGTTATAACAATATTTGCAAATACGCTGCTCAGATCCCAAATCAAAACAATCCTCTACAAACAAATAAGTTGCAAATTCCATCCACTTATCATTATCTTCTATTTCACTTTTTAAATACAGATTGACACCCCTAGTCTGATTTTTATAGTGACTTCGCCGACAACAAATACAAGAAACATTTGGTCTTTCACCTTAAATTACCTTAAACTTTGTGATTTCATCCTCAAATTTTTCTGTAATTACGGTTTGAACATTGTCTTCAACATTTTGTTCTACTAATGTGTCAGTTTCTTCACTCTCTTGCTGAGGACCAAAGTAACAAAACTCAATATCATCACAGACCTGCTTCACATCTGATAGTTACCCACGCAAAAGAGCACTGTTCAACTCACTTAACTTAGTGCTGGACTTTTTGCATAATACAACCTTCTCACTAACTTCCGCATTTGAGTATGATGTACTGCCAGCATTCTGAAATGGTGAAAAACACTTTGACAAACTTTCCTAGAAAGACAAGCCAGAGAATGACCTTGCAAACCCGTATGTTTTCTCACTCTGCAAGGGTATAGTCCTTGCAACAGCTTAATCTTTTGTTTTACACTTTTTTTAGTATAGGGTCGTCAAAAACGACATAATTTTTCAATAGATTCCTGTCGTACACTGCAAATACTACTGCAGTCCCAAGTGTACACAGGGTTTTTAGCACGTCTCCCTAAAACTTCATCAGCTATCACTTCTTCTGCATTTCTTTCAACCATTTTCTCTTTCTCAATTGGACAACCGTCTCTAACCTCATAAACTCTACCACTGGTGTCAACTGCATACAATAATTTTTCGCTCTGCGAATAACTCTCTTCATTAAAAAAAAGGCTCTGAACTGGAACTGTGTTTCTATTCTCCCAAAAAAATCACATTTTTTTTTTATTAATAACTCTTTTCCTCCTACTTTTGGCCTTCATTACATGGATTGGTTTATCTAGTGATTGAATTCTGTTTAATACTAAAAGAAAACAGTTTCCCTTTTATTTCAAAAGCCTTTTCCACAATGTTTTCAATATGCTTCTTCTTGTTATAAAATAAAGCTCACTTTTTATATTTCTTCACATCTTTCAGCAAATTATGCACTACTCTCTTGTAAAATATTTTTTTGCGTAATTCCTTATACTGATTTTGCCTTCTTTTACCATACATTATCTCTTTTGACTGACCATTTGCTTTTTTTGCTTTTCCTCTTATTTTGAATTTTTTTCTTAGTTGAAGCATTCTCAGTAGTTCCAGCATTATCTACATTCTGTTTGGTCCTACAAACATTTTTAATAAATTGTTTTGTGGTTTTACCAGAAGATTTTTTCCTTTTAGCCACATTATCTTGTACATTCAATACTTGTGGTTGATGTTTCTTCAAGTAATCCTCCTGTCTCTGTTCTTTTCTTTTTCTTTTTTGTTTCTGGCATGATTTCTCTATTTTAACATTGAAAAACAGTATCTGTAAAAAATAATCACAAATAAATGTATATTAATAACTTTCAAATTTATACTATTCTTTTACTGTAGAAACACATTTTATATAAAAACCGACTAAGAAACTATAGCCCTGAAGCACAAGTGTGACAATGGTTAAAACACTAGATGCATAGTGCATACTACTTTGAAGCAGTTCATGCCCTAAAGCCTACCTCACTAAAAGACTACATGCTAACTGACTGAATGATTACAGTACTATAAGGAAACACACTGGGTGAGTGACAGGGTGTTTGCTAGAAGTGTATGAATACTGACTGGGGAACTGAAGGTGTGAAAGACAAGTGTGTAGATGGTTAGAGGACTGCATGCATAGTGGATAGGCGTTTGAAGCAGTCCATGTGCTAAGGCCTGGTTCACTGCATGAGTACTTGGATACTGACTGAATGATTAGAGTACAGCAAGGAGAGTGCCTGGGTGAATTTATAAGTGGTTGGCTTTTGGCGCAGTGAATGGATTAGTACTTGGTACTGAATGGGTCACTAGAGGAGTGCAAAGGGAGTGACAGGGTGTTTGCTGGAGTTTATGGATACTGACTAGGGAATTGAAGTTATGAAAGAGAAGTGTATAGGTGGTTACAGGACTGCATGTATAGTGGATAGGGGTTTGAAGCAGTCCATGTGCTAAGGCCTGTGTTGCTGCATGAGTACTTGGATACTGACTGAATGATTAGAGTACAGCAAGGAGAGTGCCTGGGTGAATTTATAAGTGGTTGGCTTTTGGCGCAGTGAATGGATTAGTACTTGGTACTGAATGGGTCACCTGAGGAGTGCAAAGCGAGTGACAGGATGTTTGCTGGACTGTATGGATACTGACTAGGGAATTGAAGTTATGAAAGAGAAGTGTATAGGTGGTTAGAGGACTGCATGCATAGTGGATAGGGGTTTGAAGCAGTCCATGTGCTAAGGCCTGGGTCGCTGAATGAGTACTTGGGTACTGACTGAATGATTACAGTATTGCAAGGAGAGTGCATGGGTGAATTTATAAGTGTTTGGGTTTTGGCGCAGTGAATGGATTAGTACATGGTACTGAATGGGTCACTAGAGAAGTGCAAGGGGAGTGACAGGGTGTTTGCTGGAGTGTATGGATACTGACTAGGGAATTGAAGTTATGAAAGAGAAGTGTATAGGTGGTTAGAGGACTGCATGCATAGTGGATAGGCGTTTGAAGCAGTCCATGTGCTAAAGCCTGACTCAGTGCATGAATACTTGGGCACTGACTGAATGATTAGAGTACTGCAAGGAGAGTGCCTTGGTGAATTTATAAGTGTTTGGGTTTTGGCACAGTGAATGGATTAGTACATGGTGCTGAATGGGTCACTAGAGGAGTACAAAAGGAGTGACAGGGTGTTTGCTGGAAGTGAATGAATACTGACTGGGGAATTGAAGGTGTGAAAAACAACTGTGTAGGTGGTTAGAGGACTGCATGCATAGTGAATAGGCGTTTGAAGCAGTCTATGTGCTAAGGCCTGACTCAATGCATGAATACTTGGGTACTGACAGAATGATTAGAGTACTGCAAGGAGAGTGCCTGGGTGAATTTATAAGTGGTTGGCTTTTGGTGCAGTAAATACATTAGTACATGGTGCTGAATGGGTCACTGGAGGAATGCAAGGGGAGTGATAAGGTGTTTGCTGGAGTGTATCTATACTGACTGGGGAATTGAAGGTGTGAAAGAGAAGTGTGTAGGTGGTTAGAGAACTGCATGCATAGTGCATAGGTGTTTGAAGTAGTCCATGTGCTAAGGCCTGGCTCACTGCATGAGTACTTGGGTACTGACTGAATGATTAGATTACTGCAAGGAGAGTGCCTGGGTGAATTTATAAGTGTTTAGAATTTGGCACAGTGAATGGATTAGTACATGGTGCTGAATGGGTCACTGGAGAAGTATAAGGAGAGTGACAGAGTATTTGTGGGAACTGTATGAATACTGTCTGTAATATTGAAGGTGTGAAAGACAAGTATGTAGGTGGCTAGAGACCTACATGCATAGTAGAGAGACATTTAAAACAGTCCATAGGGAAACACTTGGATCACTGCAAAACTACCTGAGTACTGACTGAATCATTACAGTACTACAAAAAGAGTGACTGGGTGAATCTTTTTAAGTTTTTGGTTTTGGTGCAGTGAATAGATTAGTACTTAGTGCCATATGAGTCAGTGGATGTGTGCAATTGAAGTGACAGAGTGTTTACTGGAGTTTATAGATACTGACTGGGAAATTGAAGGTCTGAAAGACAATTGTGTTGGTACTTAGAGGCCTCCATGCATAGTGAAAACACGTTTGAATCAATCTATGTGCAAAGGCCTGTCTCACTCCATTAGTACTTGGGTACTGACTGAATGATTATACTATTGCAAGAAGAGTGCCTGGGTGAATTTATAAGTGTTTCAGTTTGGGCGCAGTGAATGCATTACTACATGGTGCTGAATGGGTCACTGGAACAGTGCAAGGGGAGTGACATAATGTTTGCTGGAAGTACATGGATACTGACTGGGGAATTGAAGCTGTTAAAGACAAGTGTAAAGTATGTTAGAAGACTGCATGCATACTGCACAGACATTTGAAGCACTCTATGTGGTAATGCATGGTTCACAACATGAGTACTTGGAAACTGACTTAATCATTAGACTACTGCTAGGACAGTGCCTGGGTAAAACTTTTACATTTTCAGTTCTGGCGCAGTGAAGAGAATAGTACATGGTACTGAATCAGTCATTGGATGAGTGCAAGATGACTGACAAGATGTTTATTGAAATATATAGATACTGACTAGTTAATTAAATAAGTGAAAGACAAGTGTGTAGGTGACTAGAAGCCTGTATGCATACTGTATAGGGTTTAAAGCAGTCCAGGTTGAAAGGCCTGGCTCACATCATGAGTACTTAGACACTGACTGAATGATTAAAGTACTGCAAAGAGAGTGCCTGGGAGAATTTATAAGTGTTTGGGTTTTTGCGCAGTGAATGGATTAGTACATGGTGCTGAATGGGTCACTAGAGGAGTACATGGGGAGTGACAGGGTGTTTGCTTGAAGTGTATGGATACTGACTGTGGAATTAAAGGTATGAAAGAGAACTATGTAGATGGTTAGAGAACTGTATGCATAGTAGATAAGCATTTGAATCAATGCATGTGCAAAAGCCTGCCTCACTCCATTACTACTTGAATATTAACTGAATGTTTACAGTATTGCAAGGACAGTTCCTCTGTGAATACATAAGGAATGACTACCTTTTAATTCTACAAAAACTTGAGAACAGGACATTTTTTAAACAGTTATGCATATTCAAAGAAATGAAGTACTCAAATGCTTCTCTCACAATGGTTACACAAATGCACACAGACTCACAGTGTGATTCTAGACAACAACCACTATCCCTAGGAGTTTACCAAAACTCATTCACTACTGTGGAAGTGGTAAGGGAACTGCACACAACCTACATATTTCAGGACTGCACTTTTGTGTCAAAGCCTGACTCATTTAATCAAAGCATAAGCAAAAACTGCCTTCTAATGCTACTAAAACTTGACAACAAGACAGGTTTTAAAACAGTTATCTGTTAGCAAATACACAATGTTACCAAATGCTTCTCTCACAGTGGTTCCCAAATGCACACAGACTCACAGTGTGATTCTAGACAAGCAACACTATCCCTACCAGTTTACCAAAACTCATTCACTACTGTGCAAGGGGTAAGGGGACTACACACAATCTACATATTAAAGTACCGCACATTAGTGTCAAAGCATGACTCATTTTATCAATGCATAAGCAAAGACTGGCTTCTATTGCTACTAAAACTTGACAACATGACAGGTTTTAAAACAGTTATCTGTCAGCAAATACATGATGTTACCAAATGCTTCTCTCACAGTGGTTCCCAAATGCACAAAGACTCACAGTGTGATTGTAGACAAGCACCTCTATCCCTTGGAGTTTACCAAAACTCATTCACTACTGTGGAAGGGGTAAGGGGGCTGCACACAAGCTACATATTTCAGAACTGCACTTTAGTGTCAAAGCCTGACTCATTTAATCAAAGCATAAGCAAAAACTGCCTTCTAATCCTACTAAAACTTCACAACAAGACAGATTTTAAAACAGTAATTTGTCAGCAAATACACAATGTTACCAAATGGTTCTCTCACAATCCTTACCCAAATGCACACAGACTCACAGTGTGATTCTAGACAAGCAACACTATCCCTAGCAGCTTACCAAAACTCATTCACTACTGTGCAAGGGGTAAGGGGACTACACACAATCTACATATTAAAGTGCAGCACATTAGTGTCAAAGCATTACTCATTTTATCAATGCATAATCAAAGACTGGCTTCTAATGCTACTAAAACTTGACAACTTGACAGGTTTTAAAAGAGTTATCTGTCAGAAAATACATGATGTTACCAAATGTTTCTCTCACAGTGGTTCCCAAAAGCACACACACTCACAGTGTGATTCTAGACAAGCACCACTATCCCTAGGAGTTTACCAAAACTCATTCACTACAGTGAAAGAGGTAAGGGGACTGCACACAAACTACATATTTCAGAACTGCACTTTAGTGTCAAAGCCTGACTCATTTAATCAAAGCATAAGCAAAAAGCAAAAACTGCCTTCTAATGCTACTGAAAATTGACAAAAAGACAGGTTTTAAAACAGTTATCTGTCAGCAAATACACAATGTTACCAAATGCTTCTCTCACAGTGGTTCTCAAATGCACACAGACTCACAGTGTGATTCTAGACAAGCACTATCCCTAGCAGCTTACCAAAACTCATTCACTACTGTGGAAGGGGTAAGGGGACTGCACACAATCTACATATTAAAGTACAGCACATTAGTGTCAAAACATGACTCATTTTATCAATGCATAAGCAAAACTGGTTTCTAATGCTACTAAAACTTCACAACATGACAGGTTTTAACACAGTTATCTGTCAGCAAATACATGATGTTACCAAATGCTTCTCTCACAGTGACTCCCAAATGCACACAGACTCACTGTGTGATTCTAGACTAACAACACTATCCCTTGCACTATACCAAATCACATTTCTTCATCTAGAAGGCGTACTACATTTTAGTGTAGAAACATAACTCATTTCCAAAAATTCATAAACAATCACTGATTTCTAATTGTACCAAAATATAAAAACAGCACAGTTATCTCCCTGCAAACACATGAAAAACACAAATGCTTATCACAAAGACCTCCTCTCAATTAAATAACTCACCTTTCAAGTAGTTTTGTAGATTAAGAAGTATATCAGTCACACACGAGATTTTCTTATACGGAATCTCTGCACTGTGCACCTGTCAGCAAAACCAAAGAATGGCAAAGTTTCCCTCTCATTTTCCCCACATATACATGTAAACATCATTTCACATTCCTTCCCACATAAATTCAAAACCAAACACACATTTCTATTGGTTAAACATTTCAACCCTTTCCAAATGACATAAATGTGAACCCTTCCCCCAATCTGCCTTCTGCCTGTTACCATAGAAACAGGTCATGGAACACTGTACTGAGCACTCAGGGCACAAGTTCAGCACACAATGTTGCTAATCAAGACAGCAAGTGTGCTTGACTTTTCAACATATCAGCTTATCATATATAATGTTCCTTACAATCAGTTTTTGTGAACCAATAAGAATCATGCGTTTAAAAAACAGAAATATGCACCCTACCTTTCAGTGTAGAAGGTTGTCAAACAACCAATGACTTCTTGTCTTTTTTCAAAACTGCATCTTAGCCACCATTTTATAAAAATCTTACTTTCCAAACTGCCATTTCATTTACAGAGACCATCTGAGTGCATCCAGACCTCCTTTCAAGATGCTTAGAGAGTGGATTGTGGGACACAGCTATATTTTCTGGAGCCAAAGGTATGCAGAAAACAAAGGCATTCACAAAGACCTAGGTTTGCCAAATGTAGACATTAAATGGATTGGACAGAGAGGGTTAAAGTGGCACCAATTGATGCCATTGGTGAAATCCTTCATGCATATCCAACACCCTGACCTCATAAAAGTGCACTGTGGTGGCAATGACCTAGGCACTTTGACTGGGGTAGGTCTGGAAATGCTTATGAAGGACACCTTTGCAGAACTGATTTCACTTTTCCCCAAAACTGCCTTTGTGTATTCTAACATATGCCAAAGGCAGAAATGGAACTGGTCCGATAATTTTTGTCCACAAATTGAGAAAGCTAGGAAACATGTGAATAAATTTGTTTCTGCTTTTCTCCGAGACTATAGAATAGGGTCCACTTTCAATAACAATTTGCGCTTTCATATGCAAGAGATGTATAGGAGAGATGGAGTACACTTTACTGATGAAGGAAACAGAGTCTTCCTCAACAACTTTAGACTCTGTATAGGTATTTATTCATAAGTACCAAAAACTCTCAATGAACATGACGGCTCTTTTTAGAGCCACTCAAGAACGTAACACTTAAGCTTGATGTTTATCTCCCAAAAATGTCAATTTTTCTTTCCTTGGATCCGCGCACCCAACGCGTTAGGAACCGCTCACCCACGTGAGAGAATCCGTGCACCCAACGCGATAGGATGCGCGCACCCTGCGGGCATGTCGCCGTTTTTTAAAGGGGGCCCCAGGGGGTCCTTCTGGGACCCCCTAAGCAGATTTAGAGGGTCAGAGTATTTCCACTCTGCCCCCTTTATATGTTTTACACACTTATTCCCCTTGCTTCTTCAGCCTCGCTTCTACCGAGGCAGAAAATGGCCGCCAACAGTTCCTGGTTTAGAATGTAGACAGACACTCGACAGCCAATTAGCATTCAGCGCGTGATCGTCAGGGTGCGCGCTCGGTTCGGGGAGGGTGCGCTTACGGTGCGGGTAGGGTGCGCAGATCCTCCCCAGCCATAGATATCACTAACTTTTTTACCCTAATTTTCTCAGGAACTACTGAACAGATTCACACCATTTATGCAAAAGGCACGAGTCTGAACTGAGGACTACCTCTTTGCCAAATTTGGTGTGATTCCGTTCAGCAGTTCGAGCTGTAGCTGCGACAACAGATCCTATGGGAAATTGCATGGGGAAAACGCGTTTTGGGACCCCCCTTTTTTCTCGGCCCCCGCTTGACAAATCACCACAAAACTTTCAGGGTAGGAGCGGAGCAGAGCTGGCCAAAAGTTTGAAAACTTTCACGAAGATTCGTCAATCGGCGCCAGACTTATTGGGAATAGAATGTTGCGGATTTCCTATGGAAAATAGGTCCTAACTATAACTATCTACTATCTATATATAACCTACTGGCGGTCACCAGTAGGTAGGTATAGTTAGGACCTAGTTGCTATAGGAAAACTACAACATTCTATTCGCAATAACTTTGGCGCCGATTGATGAATCTTCGTGAAATTTTCAAAACTAATTCTTTGTTGAGATCAGCTCCTATGTTGAAAGATTGGGAGTGATTAGTGAAGGGGGGCCGAGAAAAAAGGGGGGTCCCAAAACGTGTTTTTCAATGTTAATTTCCACAGGAAACTTTAGTCAAGGCTACAGGTCGAACGGGTGAACGGAATATCCCCAAATTTAGAAGGGAGAAGGGTCTTGGTCTAGAAAGCACTCTTTTGTTTATTTGGTGTAAATCCGTTCAGTAGTTTTTGAGAAATATCGAAATTTACAGATATCGATATTTGGGAATTCTGCCATCTGATTGGCTGAGGCGTTCGAACATGAGCTTGCTGGTGATTGGCTGCGAGCGGTGTGAGCGGTTGCAACTAGGAAGTGTTGGCCGCCATTTTGTGATTTCGTTGAAGCGAGTAAGGGGAAAAAAGGGAGAAAAAAGTGGGAAAGAGGAGAGTAGGAGCGCTGTGAGGTTTGCAGGGTGGGTAGGGTGTGCTATAGAGGGAGTGTGAAGCGAATTATTTATCCCTACTGGTGTGAAAGTGCTGTTTTCCCCACTGTGAGATGGTGCTGAGGTGAGGTGCCGGTACACTCTGGGATGAAACCGTGCGTCTAAACTGTGAGCTGAGTGCTGTAAAGTGATGTGCCCTGGGCGCTGTAGCATAGTGGGTGCTGTAGCATATCTGTGCAGGTGGTGTTAGTATGCATTAGTATGTTAGTATGCATTTAGAGTATAGCGGGAGTGGGAAGCAAAGTACTTAGTGGTATCGATATGAAGACTCGGGGATGAAACTGTGAGTGTAAGTCGTAAGTTTATTGCTGTGAAGTGGTGTGCTGTGGCCACTGTAGGATACTGGCCGCTGTAGTATACCTGTGTAAGTAGTGTTAGTGTGCGTTTATTCTATACAGGGAGTGTGAAACGAGCTACTCATCCCTATTGGTCTGAAGAGTCGAATGTATTGTTTTAGGAAGCAGGAATAAAGGAATAATCGTGAAGAATATAATGCAGAAGGTTGCAATGCCAGATAAGGAAAATGGTAAAATGAGTTGTGTTTAAGAACGTGGTTGTGTGTAATAAAGGGATGGAGTTTGAAAATTATATAGAAAGTGTCTTTATTTAAGTGCCATAATTGGACCCACTGGTGCAAGAGCTAGGGTATCCAGCCAATGCAAAGTTGAACCACTTCTGCTGTATTCAAACGTAAGCTCCGGCATCGGTAAATAGTATGTTACAAGTTACAGTTGCATGTGAAATAAACAATAGCTATTACACTTGAATGACTCTACATTCTATAAAGAAAATAAAGGTAGGATACGATTGCCACATGTATCGTTTAAGAAAAGAAAGAAATAAAAAAGAAATTGCAAATTGTAGTCATCAAACTTTCTATGTACCTTGGCAGTGCTTTTTTGTAACAGAAAATTAACAACAGTAGAATAGTTAGCAATCTGTTGTACAGTAGATTCAATGTGGTGCGTGTCAGAATTGGTACTAGTTCTACCCACATTGGAACTTTGAGGATGAATACCAACATTTCGCTTCTGAGAAGCAAATTCGGTACCTTTGTAGACAAACCGTACATTATTGTCTTCAGCTGTTTCAAAAAAACATTCTTGTGTAGAGAGCTAAGGCATCGAGCTTAGACAAACTCCAATTGCTTCTGTTGTAGTCAAATCGAAGCTCCTGCATCAGTGAATTGCACATTATATGTTACAGTTCTATGTGACCTACAGAATAGCTATTAGACATGAATAAATACATTGTATAATGAAAATAAAGGTAGTTTACGATTACCACACTGTGCGAACCAGTTCCTAAACAAAGTCGTCTTTTTACATTGTTATCTTGAGGTTCTGAGCAGAGGCTGACTTTGAGTAAAATTGTGTGAAAGGGCTTTGTGAATACCAGGCAGGCAGAGAGTTGTGTGCACAAATAATAGACGTGGTTTCTAAATGGGTGTCGCGGCTGCGCAGAAATCCCATTGCGCTGCTATTCCTTTTTGCATTGCATTCGCCATTGCTCCGCTGCCAGAACAATCACGTTCATGGTTTTCAAGATACTCCATTACCTGCTGGATATCTGGAGTGAGTGTTGAGATGTTGGCAAGGCATACATCCATTCGCCAGCCGAATGGGCAAGTTTTGCAATCAAACAATGGTTGTACGCATATTGCATAAGTGTAGATAAATGTTATGTTGTAGCTAGCTCCGATAATAGATAGAGGTAGGCAGCCGAAAAGTTTATCCGTTTTTTTACAGTATTGATGTAGCTTGGCGTAGAGGCGTATTCTGTCAGACATAGTTGTTACCATAGAGGGCGTAGCTATTTCTAGAAGTAGAATTAGTAGTAGGATGGCCGCAAAGAGGGTGAGAATTATGGGCACTGTTCCTGTTATTCCAGAGATGATCGAAAGAATGTCTGAATGTAGTATTAAAAGAAGAACAGTTTGAAAGCGTGTTAGAAGGCTGTAGGAGACCGTGTTAAAAAAGTGTGCCAGACCTTGAGTGTGACATGTGTTGAAAATTGTGTAACAATTCACAAAGTGTAATTGGCGGTTCGTATTTAAAAGGGAGTGTATTTTATTTGAAGTTTGTGGTATCTGCAGTCGATAAATTTCTTTTGCAGAAGTGAGGGAGACTTCTGTTCTGAACAAAGGTGCTTTTAGTTTGGTTTGTTTCCTGAAATGTGTTTTCAAACTAGGAATTGAAGGCCAAGTTGAAGTTTGGGAGTTAGTTTGTGTGGGTGGGAATAGATCTTGCCACAGGAAGTTACTGTGTTTGAAACAGTAAGAACATGAGGTATGCCAGCGCATATTCCGTAGGAGTGTATGCTATTGAGAAGCAGATAACTGTCGTTAGAAAGCTGTGTGAATGTTGGTGTGATTGTGGGAAAGGACGCAAGATTGGTGGCTGTAAGCTTAGAAGCGCCGTGCAGTTGGACATTCTTGGATAGTAATGAATGACTGCCATTGTGGTCGCACTATTCACCTGTGAGAAAAACTTTTGTATGCTCTTTAAGACACCGATATGTAAATGGAATAAGCCACTGCTCGTGAATAAGCGCGCTACCTTATATAATGACATTCAACATGACAAACAACATGACAAACAACAGGTGCACGTAGCAGACTCAATGACACTACATACTGTGGGAACCGTGGCTAGCCATGTATATAAACTAAACATGGCATGGCACCTCTGCCTCACTATGCAGAATGCGGGGAGAGATGAGAGCAAAGTATGTGCGAAGGTGGCAAGTAATTTTCGATTATAAAAGTATACAATGCAAAGTCTTGAGGGGATGTGCCGGACAGACTTGAGTATGCAGAGCACAGACATGTACATGTCAACATACACTGATGGTCTACTTAGTGAAGTGGACAGTGGACGCAACCATGATAGTACAGCCAGCAGGGAAGATTATGGAATGGTAGCGCGTACGTGCCCCACCCGCCCCCCAAATGTTTAGGGAAGTGGGTTGGCTCGCTGTACACAAGGCTAGCGTAGGGGTATGAATAAAAGGCACTTTTCTTTGGGTGTGGTTCTCTTCCGGATTGGCGAACGTATCTGCCAGATCTGCGCAGCTTACACCGCCACAAGGCTGACGCTGTGAGTGAAGGTGGGTGTGTGAATGATGCTCTCAGCCTGCTGGTACTCAGAAACCATCATGGCCGCTGTGACGCATATATGCCCCACAGTTCACCTTTTGACACCGCTGTATGTGAAAGAGGGCCGACCACGTGCCGGCGGAAGGTCCTGGGCCGAGGTCTGCGAGCTTGGAAGACTCCTGAGATTAACGCTGGCTACCGCGACGCAGGCACACAGAGCCCAGCCTGAGGCCCAGAAGTGTGGAGTGCTCTGTATAATAGTAACACAGTAGTCCGACAGGTACCGACAGTGGAACGGTGTTTTGATACCATAGTGGACGACGTTAGAACTGTATCTGAGAGTGGAGATGAAGGTACTCCCTTCGACGAGCTGCAACCAACTCTGGGTCCCAACAGTGGAACGGTGTCATGATCCCATAATGGATGATGTCCGATATTACCTGCTGCTGAGTTTTCAGAGAACTCCCTCCGTTAAGGTGCATCAGACTCTGTGCTTCCGTAGCTAATTGCTGCACATGATTATTGGGCTTGGTTGACTGCAGTCGGTGAAGTACACCGTGGTACAGCAGGTCGGAACAGTGAAACGGGGTCTTGATTCTATGATTGAGGATGTCAGAAGTTAAAGTTTGTGATGATTTCGGTGTACCCCCGATCAGGTGCAACCAACTCTAGGTTCGAACTGTGGAACGGTGTCTTGATCCCACAATGGATGATGTTAGAACTGCATCTGCGAGTGGAGATGGAGGTACTCCCTTTGACCAGCTGCAACCAACTCTGGGTCCCAACAGTGGAACGGTGTCTTGATGCCATAATGGATGATGTTAGAACTGCATCTGAGAGTGGAGATGAAGGTACTCCCTTTGACCAGGTGGAGCCAACTCTAGGTTGCAACAGTGGAACGTTGTCTTGATTCCACAATGGAAGATGTCCGATATTACATTCTGCTTAATTTTTACAGAACTCCTTCCGTTGAGGTGGATTAGACTCTGTGCTTCTGTAGTTAACTGCTGCACATGATTTTTAGGCATGGTTTATTGCAGTTGCTGGAGTACACAGCGGTACAGCATGTTCGAACAGTGAAATGAGGTCTTATTTCTATGATTGAGGATGTCAGAAGTTAAAGTGTGTGATGATTTTTGTGTATAGCTTCTGATGAGAGGCAACCAACTCTAGGTACCAACAGTGGAATGGTGTCTTGATCACACAATGGACCTGTTGCTGGTTTTTCACAGAACTCAGTCTGTTGAGGTGAATCAGATTCTGTGCTTCCGTAGTTAAGTGCTGCACATGGTTATTGGGCTTAGTTGACTGGTATTGCTGGAATACACCGCGGTCGAGCAGGTCCAAACAGTGAAATGGGGTCTTAATTATATGATTGAGGATGTTAGAAGTTAAAGTTTGTGATGATTTCTGTGTACCCCCTCCGATGAGGTGCAAGCAACTCTAGGTCCCAACAGTGGAATGGTGTGTTGATCCCACAATGGATGATGTTAGAACTGTATCTGAGAGTGGAGATGGAGGTATTTCCTTCTACCAGCTGCAACCAACTCTAGGTTCCAAAAGTCGAACCGTGTGTTGACTCCACAATGGACGATATTAGAACTTCATTTGAGAGTGGAGATGAAGGTACTCTCTTCGATCAGGTTCATCCAACTTTAGTTCCAAACTGTGGAACGGTGTCTTGATCCCACAATGGATGATGTCCGATATTACCTGCTGCTTGCTTTTTTCAGAACTTCATGTGTTGAGGTGCATCACAGTCTGTGATTCCATAGCTAACTGCTGCACATGATTATTGGGCTTGGTTGACAGTAGTCGGTGGAGAATACTGTGGTACAGCAGGTGCAAACAGTGAAATGGGGTCTTGTTTCTATGATTGAGGATGTCATAAGTTAAAGTCTGTGATGATTTTTGTTGAGCCTCTCTGATCAGGTGCAACCAACTCTGTGCTTCCGAATCCAACTGTATGTGGCTGTGAGTTGTGAATGACCACTGGATTTGGTGTAAACTGCAATTCGCAGGGTTCACAATTTAGATTGCGTGGTGATTGTTTAATTACAGAATCCAGTAGTTAAGTAATTAGAACATCTATTGAAACATACACAATATTGTTTTAGTATACTTGCTTCAAGAAGTTTTTTTTTATATCAGGTTAGTGAAATGACCAAATTTATCTTGGAAGTCCAAAGGAACAGTGAATAGTGTAGACTGTGGAGAGATGAAATCCCAATTCGAATTGTTTTGATTTCTTCATTGTAGAGTTCTTTGTAATTTGTGTTGTTTTATTTTGTAAAGAGGGAGTGAGAAAAAGTATTGATGGTTGTGTGTGTGAGTACTGCTTTTAATTAACAATGCAGACAGTAGTGTTAACAATTCAGATCGAGTTGCTATTGTCGATGATGCAGTCCTATAGGAAAAGACATTGCTCCAGTGTGCTCTGTCTGCACTACTCATACGCATCATTGCGGGCTCTGCACACGTTTTTTTTGCTTTGTGTATTGCAAACCGTAGAGCTCAAGTCAATGCCACGTGGCTGTGGGCCCTTGCTGAACGCTCTCTCTGGCCTATACTGCAGACCTCTGTGTCCACATTTGACATTGAGTCGGTACTGTAGATGATGCAGTCCTGTAGGAAAAGACATGGCTCTAGTGCGCTCGGTCTGTACCACTGATATGCATCATTTCAGGATCTGCAAACTGTAGAGCTCAAGTGAATGCCAGGTGGCTGTGGGCTCTTGCTGGCTGCTCTCTCTGGCCTACACTTCAGACAGCAGTGTTCACAATTCAGATGGAGTCACTATTGTAGATTAGGTAGTTCTGTAGGAAAAGACATTGCTCCAGTGTGCTCTGTCTGCAGCACTCATATGCATCATTGTAGGCTCTGTACACGTTTTTTTTGCTTCGTGTATTGCAAACTGTAGAGGTCAAGTCAATGCCACGTGGCTGTGGGCCTTTGCTGAACGCTCTCTCTGGCCTATAATGCAGACCTCTGTGTCCACATTTGACATTGAGTCGGTATTGTAGATGATGCAGTCCTGTAGGAAAAGATATTGCTCCAGTGCGCTCTGTGTGCACCACTCACATGCATCATTGCAGGCTCTGCACAAGTTTTTTTTTTATTTGTGTATTGCAAACTGTAGAGCTCAGTGAATGCCATGTGGCTGTGGGCCCTTGTGACCGCTCACTCTGGCCTACACTGCAGATAGCAGTGTTCACAATTGAGATTGAGTCGCTATTGTAGATGAGGTAGTCTTGTAGGAAAAGACATTGCTCCAGTGTGTACTGTCTGAACCATGCATATGTATCATTGCAGGCTTTGCACACTCTTTTTTGTTGCTTTGCTGACGACAAACTGGGTAGGTGAAGTCACTTTACGTATCTGTGGGTCCTCTGTGACTGCTCTCTATGGCCTACACTGCAGACAGCAGTGTTCATCATTCAGATTGAGTCGGTATTGCAGATGATGCAGTGTTGATGGCAACAGATATTGCTCCTAGTACGGCCTGTCTACAGCACACATTATCGGTGGCTGTGCACATGCTGAATGCTTTTGATGTGGTTATGTGAGTGCACTAGAGCTGATGGAGCGTTTATGATATAATCTTTTTGTGTATCATTTCAGATCTATTGATTGTGTGTCAGTATACCACAAGTTGTTCTTTTACGATGGAATTATTTCTGTATTATTTCACATCTACTGTCCCTACCTTACTGCAGCATACATTATTGATTCTTTTAATATTGAATCTCTGTGTGTGATCCAATGATTACTGTTGTAGTTGATGCTAGCAGCAACCATAACAGGTAACAGGAAGGGTAGTTGGCCCCAAGGACGTCATTGAGGGCCAACTACCTCTCCTGGTACCTCCAGTAGGTCTCACACAGCGGGATTGCTAAGAAGCCCTCCTGGTACCTCCTCTAAGTCCTACACAGTGGGATTCCTGAGAGCTGGTCAGAGATCTAGCCCCCTTTCTCCACCACTCTGCAAACACCAATAGTGCTTAAAAAACCATAGAAATTCACAGAAAACTAAAATTATTATGCATTTGCAAATGGTCTGATTTGTAGAATCAGGCTGTTTGAGACTGCAAAAAGACATGTTGGTATGTATTAATCCCAAATTGAGGTTCAGTAACATGTTACCAAATCGCTATTTGGGTAAGAGAAGGCATACCAATTCAGTATTTGGAAGGGGCGCATTTAGGGCATCCCTTCCAAGTGCTGAAATGGAATAGTATGTATTATTGTTTTGCGACCCAATTCTGGTTGCAAAACAGTAATACTTTACCACCAATTCCAACTTGGTGGTAACCCATTCGCAAATGGGAAGGCGTCCCCATGGAACCTCTTCGTCTTTGAGAATGTCAAAAATAATAGTTTTTAGGAGCAGTCAGTGGTCCAACTAACCACTGCCTGCTCTTAATAAATTAAACTTAGACGTTTCCTTTTCTTTTTTGAAATGCATCCGGTTGCCTTTAAGTAAAACTGGCCGCATTTCAAAAGAAAAAAATGCTTTATTTAAAAGCCATGGTGGTCTGCTGAACCCAGCAGGTCACCATCCCTGTGATGGCTTTGATTCCTAATGGGTTGCAAATTGCAACCTACCTCCTTAATGTTCATGAGGTGGGTCGATTTGCGACCTACTAGGAATCGCTATTTAGAAATAAAATGGTTCATACATTTGGAATACCAATTTTCTGATTACGTTTCAGAGATAATTATAATTGGGAAATCGATATTCCCAATTTTGGAACATCTGGCCCTATATTACTTATAGGGGTCTTCAGCCACACTTCATCCATTTGCCCGTGGTTGTGTCATTCACATTTTTCTCCAAACCAATCGAGCATGCATCAAGGGGCAATGTGTCACCCCAATTCAGCCATTAGCTGACTTCGCTATGAGTTACTGCATGCTGCCCTTTCACAGGGAGCACATTCACATACAAAGTAGTTCCCTTCAGTGCCAGGAGATACTATGGTAATGTGTGCTTTTTTTAGAACAAAAACATTTTTGCCTTTAGTCTAGGCTAGTTTTTAGATTGACAAATAACTGGGAGCTTCCAAAACATTAAAAGGTGTGCAAAAGCCATGACAAAACTAAACAAGAATTGCCAAAAGGATGACGGAAGACCCCAGACATTTTGGCTCTGCTAATGTTTGTTTAAAATGTAACCACTGCAGGGACATCTTTATGTTGGAAGTAGTAAAGAGTCTTTCAGCTACAGTCATGGCCTGATTCACAAAGATAATCTTACACATTTGTGTAAGTTTACGTTTGTTTGAATCTGCATTTTAACATTAAGTTTACGAGTGCAGAGATTCAGCAGTCGGGATAGAGTACTCCGATTGTACATAAAATAATAGGTATGTTGTATCTTTTTATTTGTGGGATTCTCCGCCCCGACTGCGGAGTCTCCGCACTCATAAACTTAGTATTAAAATGCACTTTTGTGAATTCCAAAACAAACGTAAACTTACACAGTGTAAGTTTACTTTTGTGAATCAGGCCCACAATGTCTATGAGGACATGTGTTGCTAAGGGCAGCTGTGCAGTAAAAGTGCAGCAACATTTAGTTTCAAGGTACATTGTAAATACAGTGGGCCCAATTCACAAAAGTATTCTGAGACAAAATCCTAACTTTACGACTTTCGGTATTCACAAAAGGCAGTTAGGAGTAGTAAAGTTAGGATTCTTAACTTTACTACTCCTAAACTGAGACAAAATCCTAACTTTATGACTTTCAGTATTCACAAAAGGCAGTTAAGAGTAGTAAAGTTAGGATTCCTAACTTTACTACTCCTAAACAGAGACAAAATCCTAACTTTATGACTTTCGGTATTCACAAAAGGCATTAAGGAGTAGTAAAGCTAGGACTGTTGTGCCCAAGTCTGATTTATTTCTTTTTTAATGGATGGCTATCAAGAGGTCTCTTGTTTTAGATAAATCAGGGTTTGCACCCCCCAAAGTTCCTTCTTTTGCCCAACTCTGCTCAATATGTATGTCTCTCCCCTTGTTAGATTGATCTGTTTGTCAGATTAATTTTTTATTCATACGTTGATGTCATTCTAGGATTGGATAGCAGCATGATCCAATTACAAATACCATTCAAGGGAATGCATGTGCAAAAAAAACCACCAAGATTATTTTCAATGTTTTCTGGCTTTTCAAAGAATAATATTTAGGTTTTGCCTTCAACAGTGCATGCGATCTAGCTTGCGAGCGATAATGTATACAACAAGGAACTTGTTTCCCACCCATTGCTTACCATTTGTTGGCTCCATTGTCAGGCCTTTTTGCTGCCTTCTAGTTGGCCAGCTTGTGCTGGCTTCACATCCTCTTCTTTCACCTGGAGCATCAACCAAGTACTGAATACTTCAGCTTCATTGCTGTCCTTCCACTGATCACGCTGTGATTGAGATACTACTTTAATTTTTCTTCTTCCCTGTCATCTTTGCAGAACCTCTAGCTATTTGTAGCTATGTTTTACTATGTCACACTCACCTCAAAGAAGCCCTTTTCTTCTTTGAAATGGATGTTTATTGTTACAAAAGATGTTATCTGCTTCTGTTGTGACAACAGATGTTGTCTGCTTCCAAATGTATTTTCACGAAGGCATGGATGGGCACAATTGTTCTATTTATTTAATCAGATTTTTTGCCAAATGTCAATTTGTTTCTATTTCACCCATGGCAGATTAAGTGATTTACTCAGAATCACAAGGATGTTGTATCGAAACCTAAAAAGCGTTGGCAAAGCTAATCGGTCTCGCCTTTGAGACTACTGTCTCTGTCATTGCCTTTTGTTCATGCTGTACAGCATAGGCATTGCTTCCTTTAGCAAAGATGTGTAGCCATGCTGTATTGCAGTGGGGCTGCTATGCAGCATGGCTAAAATTAATAATTAACAAGCATTTACAATGCAATGGTCTCGGCATTGGTAAAGTTAGAGCTATTGGCATTGCTCATGACATTATTTTTGTTTATGTTTTTGTTTTTAAAACATGTAAAGAAACGGCATTGTCATGAGCAATGCCAATAGCTCTAACTTAACCAATGCCGAGACCAAACAAAACAACTCAATAGTCCACTCGTATAGGGTCGTTTTGCCCATCCTTAATATGGCTACGCGACGCGACATGCAAAGATGCAGATGAACATGCGCGTAGAAAACTCAATGTGAACTTTGCCTGTACCTGCCCCAAAAAACGGGCACATTATAGCAAGAACAACAGCCATCTTGTAAGCCTCGTCCAGAGAGGCCGGGCAATCAAAAGCACTTTGACGAGAAACGAGTGTGAATCTGAGAGGCATGTCGCAAATAATTTTTAAACACTCCATGTCTAACTTTAATCATCCTCACGAGTGTTAATCATTTCACAATTTTTAAAGAATATAAATACAAAAAATGTTCGTTTGGCCTGGTAGAATGCCATATGTTTGGAGCACTTCCAACTTGTAATTCAAGATGCTGTAATTGATGGGAGAGTCATTAAGAAACACGTCACTATCCCAAGATGGTAGGCCCCGTTACACTGAAAGGACTGCGTGACACAAAAACTGTCCTTTTGTTTCTATGGCCATGGAAACGAGATTTATTCCTGTCAGGATTTGCTTTTAGCGTGTTAGCAGCCGTCGTCAGTTGGCTCGGTATCTCCGTCTCTTTCCACTGGTACTTCGGACGCTTCGTACTTTCGGTTGCTGAACCTCGATTGGGAAACGACCGTTGAGTTCTCGCGAGGCAGCCAGTTCTCGCGGGAACTCGCGCACTCTCCTCAGTTTGCAACCCCGCATGTGGGCGTCGTTTGTAACCAGGAGGAATCACGGGGAGGTGTCTATGTTTTCAGAAAAGGGCCACCATCTCAGTCTGTGCTGTCTGTTTTCCGGTGCCTTAGGAGCCGGTGGCGGGGAGATCTACTTCCGGTAAGGATGGCGGAGGAAGGCAATAGGCTGCCGGGCGAGCTGGGCCTAAACAGCAAGACCGGAGACACCACGCAGGAGCCAGCGTGGGAGTACGAAGGAGATCAGGTGAGGGAGCAACGCCGGGACATCACCGCCTTTCTCCGAGGCACAGCAGAAAATGCCTCGGAGAAACGCCACGTCCTTTTTGGATTTGGGGGCGTGTTTTGCTGTTGTCTCCTCCCTGAGACTTCTCGCAAAAAACACGCCCCCCGATCCGAAAAGGACGGGGCTTCAACGGAGTGACTGGACCTCTTCTCCAGTGGCTGGCCAGCATTTAAGAGGCCAGCCAATGGAGAACAGGAGAGAAGAGGGGCGGGTGCAAGCCCCTCTTCTCAAAGTCACTCAAACTCATTAAATCTCGGAGCGAGACTGCGCAAGCGCAGCCTTTCGCAGCCGAGACCGAAAAAGCATGCAAGTATGGCACTGCCAAACCAGGAAAAATTTGATACAACACAACCTTGTGTTACTTACACATAAACAATGTTTAATCACTCAAAAAGATAAGCACTTTCAATAACAGATACATGGAAAAATCTAATTATCTCCCCAAAAAGGCAGACAGTTGGGTGGAATGTACACCTCATCAAGCTAAAGGAAGAGGTGGTCTGGGTGACATAAGGAGTGAAAGCTCAGAGAATGGGAGACTGCAAACGAAAGAATAAGGAGGAGAAAGGAAAAGGAGGGTAAATACCCAGACAAAATGGTTAAGAAGAGACATAACAAATACTATTAGAAAACTGATCATTTCATAAAACCTACTGTTTTAAACTAGAAAATAGAGGTAATCCTGAAAAGTCACATGTAAGACCAAAACACTTGCTGGGTTGCTGTCAATCCACTGGTCTGTATATATTCTGGGTTGGTCAACTTTTCGGGTCTAGAGACCCAACAAAAGAGCACCTAAAAGTGATAATATTCTGCCTTGTGAGAAAATAAAGATGCAATATTCCGTAAACAGACAATCCGTAACAAAGGACAATGGCAAGGTTAGGGAGTGGTTTGATAAAAATAGTAGGACATCTGACCAACTGTGCATTTCTATAAATTAACCGTAAATTCACCCAAAACATTTTTGAGGTACAGGAGTTTTTGCACAACACAAGTAACTATAAATGTGCACTCTCAAAAATTGGAAAATCATTTAGTTTTGATTTCTGTACCTCTTTGAAAGAAATATGGACACGGGGCCCCAAAATCATACTTGATTTTCAAAATACTGAAACATGCACTACAGGGCTGCGACCCCAAGGGCGCAAAGCAACTTTACTTTCTATAACATGCTGTTGATAAGCCACATCTAGTGCTTAGAAAGCCAGTGCATGGTAAGAGGTACATGCTTTTTAGAGTTGCATTAATTTTAACATTCATCCTTGCAATTGCCTTTTGGACATATCACATTGGTAATAGTTAACACACGAAAAAGAAGATGACTTCTAGCATCTCAAAGGAACATATCAGGGACGTCCATACACAAGAACGAAACTAACTTCATTAAGAAATCCAAACCATAAAGTTGAAGGATAGTAGAAAAATATGCGGCTACAAAACGCATGCGCGAAATTACCGAATTGATGCACAAAAATCCATGCACTGATGTGATGTGTAATCTTCGGAATAAACGGGAGTCAAAATGGCCATCTATTTACAAGACGGTTTGTTTAAAACTAAATTCGGCATACTCTGTTTTTTTTCCCATTAACAAATTGGTGTGTGACCACAGCATCTACAGCTACCCAACTGTTGGTGTTAAAACTTTCACGCAAAAACATTTGAAGGTGTACCAATGGAACATATGTTTCCAAGCGATCTGGTAACTAGCCTTTCAAACAAATGACAAAATTTAGCATGGCAGGTGGCTTTCTACGTAATGGGCGGGGTAAAAAAATTAGACTAACAATCAACAAACATGTAGTTTGTCATCGGATTCTAGATATACCAGTTGACAGCGCACAAAAACACAAAGGCACATGAACATGAAACCATACATATAAGAGCAGTTTAAAACAATATTAGTGATGGGTAAAGCGTTCATCATATTTAGTTGTAAATGTTGTCAATGCAGTTTGCTCCTATGAACTTAGTCGCATGATATAATAAGTAGACAGTGCATCGACAAATAGGAAGAATGATTACGATAAGTCAACACAAATAGTGATATAAGGAACCGTCTATTAAATGTGTGCTTGCTTTTCAGAGCCCTTTTAAGCTCTAAAACAAAAACCATAATCCAAACATTTTTGAATAAGGGTTTGAACACCTGTTATTTAATAGAACTTAAATTAGGCCGCCACTAGGAAAACGATGAAGATTATTTGTCTCACCCTCTAGAACCGCTGGACATGCGTCAAACTGTGCTTCTTTGCCTGTCATAGAAGAGGACCCAGATTCTCAAAGACGTTCCCCACCAGTCAGATTTCCCATGCAGGGTTCAAGGGATATACTTGGGTGCCGTCCCTTCAAACACCATGCACTCTCTCACGTTTGTTTTCCGAGTAAAGGATGGGCAAGGTAGTACAATATAATGTCGCTGCCAATACATAAAGGTGAAAAGAGCAAGGTACAAAACCGTACCCCAAACATCACCTCTGAAGGAAAGAGACAACCACCTTTGTGTGACCAGCGACTGGCTTTTGAAGGAAACTACAATTTTAAAATAATGGGTAGACACCTACCGATTTATGGTGGAAGAGGCCTTCCCCGGTGGGCAAAAGAAAGGTTCCACATAGAGGAAGATGGAATAACAGGACACCCCCACACTAAATAAGGAAGGGAATCGATCCCCCAACGGGAAATGGAAAGACTCTCTCATACCGGAGAGGCAGGGGGGGCTGCCTCGATCAAGTTAGGAAATATGCCTCCACTGCACTCCTCTTTCTATTGGAAGAGGAGGAAAATGAAAACCCAACATCTAAGGGAAGAAAAATAACTCCTCAGCAGAAGAAGGGAAGGCCCAGACTGGACAAGAACACCCCACTGGATGAGTAGAGAGGACAATCCACACTGTAGTGGGAGTGGGGCTAAGATCCCTGACTTGGAGACGGATTCAGTAGCTGTAAGAGAGAAGGCCGTCAACCTCCAACCGGGCAAAAGCATGCGTCACTAATGTCCAGCTCCTAACAGACGCAACCGACTGCGATCATAGGACCTGAGTGGTAGCTGTTGTCTGAGCCACTGACTCACCATCAGCTCGATAGTCTTGTCCTCGATCACAGACTCCGACTCCATCTTGTCCAGGCTGTGCTTCCTCCTTCCCAGCTTCAGAGGGAAGCGCAGAGACCTCGGCGGCGGCTGGGCCCGCGGAGCTCCGCCCTGCGTGACGAGCCACTCACGTGACCAAGTAGCCGCCACCGCCCGGAAAGCTGGAGGCAGTCAGAACAGCCCTCGGTTTGCCGCATTGGTAAACAGTCGAATGCATGAGCGTGCTGAATACGGCAGACGGGTTTACGGCAGACGGGTTTACGGCGGCCATCTTTGAATGGGAGTATGTTGGATTTTGTGAGATAGTAATTCTGTTTAGAGATGACTTAATGGAGCCAGGTGCCTGCTTACGCAGGGGGGAAACCTCCCAACTTTCGAATGCACGATGCTATTTTTTATTCATTACGAAGCATATTGAATTAAATCAAAGGAAAATGTAAGAGCGGGAGATAATGTGGTGTAATGGCCAGAGTTGCCGACTTTGTAACGGAGGAATCGGGTTCGAGTTTTAGCGTGGGCTCAAAATCCTATGATTCTGGGCAAAGCACTTAATTTTCCTACCTACAAAAATGTGTTGTGTAATGGAGCTCTTGTAACGAGCTCAAATACTTTCGGGTTGAGTTCGCGCTATATAACGGTAAAAACGAAAAGGAGACAAAAATACAGGTTTTTTTTTTGCAAATCCCGAAGTCTTATAAGGCCTCACGGGGAGGTGTCTATGTTTTCAGAAAAGGGCCACCATCTCAGTCTGTGCTGTCTGTTTTCCGGTGCCTTAGGAGCCGGTGGCGGGCGAGATCTACTTCCGGTAAGGATGGCGGAGGAAGGCAATAGGCTGCCGGGTGAGCTGGGCCTAAACAGCAAGACCGGAGACACCACGCAGGAGCCAGCGTGGGAGTACGAAGGAGATCAGGTGAGGGAGCAACGCCGGGACACCACCGCCTTTCTCCGAGGCACAGCAGAAAATGCCTCGGAGAAAGGGAGTGTCCTTTTCGGATTGGGGGTGTGTTTTGCTGTTGTCTCCTCCCTGAGACTTCTCGCCAAAAACACGCCCCCCGATCCGAAAAGGACGGGGCAGGATTAGAGTGACGGGACCTCTTCTCCAATGGCTGGCCAGCATTTACTAGGCCAGCCAATGGAGAACGGGGAAGAAGAGGGGCGGGTTCAAGCCCCTCTTCACCCAAGTCATTATGTCTCGCGAGCGAGACTGCGCAAGCGCAGCCATCGCTAGCCGAGACCTAAAAAGGTATCACAGCTTACAGCTTTGGGGAGGGCATGCACTGATTTTTCTGGAAGCATGCAACTTCTGCCCAATCAAAACATGTACTACGACCCCGACCCCGACGTGGGCCGAGCCAATGCCCCTCTCTTGGTAGTTATCTCAGTCAGGCGACAGCTGCCTGTCAAGCCAGACCATAAAAATAAAAGCGGCTAATAACCACCAAAAGGGGTTGAGAAGTATCTTGTAGGGTTCTATTGTGTTTTTGGAAGAGAAATATTTACAGTAATGGCAGGGCTTTAAGTGGGATGAAAAAACGGGGTGGGGAGGGGGGTGTCTCCCAAAGGGGCGTGACCAACATAATTAAGGGCGTCGCTTATACACTTTAAACTAGAAATCTGTGCTGCTTAGCAACTGGTATTTTGCTGCTTGTCATTGCATGCAGATCTACAAGACAACAAGTAACATTACACCTACAACAAACAGTATTGTTGACTTTGTTAATGGTTGTTGATTGCATAAGATAAATAAGCAACAAATATGGCTTCGTTGTATATACCATTGAAAATTGTTTATTTCTTGTGGGCGAAGTTGCGGCGTAAGACTAGAGTTGCCGACCTTGGAGCTGGCGTGATTCTGGACAATCCCCGTGCCTACTAAAAATAACATGATCGTTGTCTTTGTGCAATTTAACTGGTGCTAATGTAAGACGCTCCAATATATTCGGGTAAAGTTCACGCAGTATAGAATTAAAAAAAAAGTTATATTAAAAACCGTTAAAAAATGTTTCCCACCCCGAGGGTGAGGGCATAAAGTAAACGGGGAGCTCTTAGCAACTGCTTTTTAAAACAGCACCGGCAGGACCCAGCCCACTTAAAGGCCCCTGTAACAGTGGTATACATACGCATTAGCGGTGAAGGCACATGACACCGGTGACCAAGCAACAATTTCCAAATATCTGACTTCCGGATGTGGCTTCATGTGCCTACCGACCTGCCGCCGGGACTTTCCGTGCAGCATGTGCTAGACGAGACCTTGACCCAGAGCGGGGCAGGGTTTGGGGAGGGACTTGTGCAATGACAGGAGGCGGAGGCGGCAACAAAGAGCCAGATATCTGCTCGCGCGGGTAGAGGGAGGCTATACTGCAGATGGGTACGGAGCCCCGAGACCAGAGTGAGGCGGAGGATGGCAGCGCAGCACGTGAGTGCTTCCGCGTTCCACGCTGCCTGTTTAAGGGGGCGTGCAGTGTGCTCATCAGCCCCGTGCGTGTAAAGCTGCCTGTGAAGGAGCGTAGCACATGGCCGTAAAGCTTAGCTAGCAGCACACCAGTGTTGCTGTATTGTGTGCCCTTTGTTGTTACTAGAGCCCGGGGGGAGGGGGTGCGGGGTTAGTGGTAGTCACGTGCAGCAGGCGGGAGGCAGCTTGTGACGTGAGACGGGCACTCCTGGCTATGGCGTAACGGAGGAGGCGGGAGGGCGCCTCAGTGTAAACACGCTCTCTGCTCCCGTTTCCAGCTCATCGGGACACAGTGCTGTTCCGTGATCCACCACTGCCCTCGTAAGAAAGCTTCCTGCGTGGCTGGGCGAGGACGACCATGTTCTGCTGCCATAATAGCAGGCTTCCCAGTCGTGCTGAGCATACGCGACCCTCGTAGCTGTCATCTTCCTCTTGACAGCATTACAATAAGCAGGTTTATTTGTCCAACTAACTGTATCTGGCACGAAGGAGATCAGGTGAGGGAGCAACGCCGGGACACCACCGCCTTTCTCCGAGGCACAGCAGAAAATGCCTCGGAGAAAGGGAGTGTCCTTTTCGGATTCGGGGGCGTGTTTTGCTGTTGTCTCCTCCCTGAGACTTCTCGCAAAAAACACGCCCCCCGATCCGAAAAGGACGGGGCAGGATTAGAGTGACGGGACCTCTTCTCCAATGGCTGGCCAGCATTTACTAGGCCAGCCAATGCAGAACAGGGAAGAAGAGGGGCGGGTTCAAGCCCCTCTTCACCCAAGTCATTATGTCTCGCGAGCGAGACTGCGCAAGCGCAGCCATCGCTAGCCGAGACCTAAAAAATGGACTATAATGCATCCAGCGCCAATGCACTTTTAAAAAAGCACATTAAACCTGGCTGCGTCATAGCACCTTTTAAGTTAGCTCTAGCCACAGTGCAAAAAATTTGCACTGTTATACAGCATGGCTAAAAAACATTAGATAAGCTAATACCTCTCGTAGGCGAGACCTATTGGTTTTGACAAAGCTTGGGGTATTTTGTAACACAAACAGCAGCAATACATCAGTACAAGAGTGCTTTCAGCATTGCCTATTGTGAACACTGCAAATTATGATCATCTCCTCTCACAGCATTCCTTTACAAACATACTCACATAGGCACACAACATAATCTGGATCAGCATAACATGCTCCATTGTTGTAAAACAGGCAGCTTCTCTCTGTAAGGACTGTGCAAATGTAACAGTCTGTCTATAGAGATAAGAGGGAGGAGATGGCGCCACACAGTTCCCATAAATCAGTCAAATTTATCTTTGCATGGATTTCAGAATCCAAGTTTTCTGTTGATCATCTATCCAAGACGAGCTGAACATAGTGAATGATGGCAAGCAGGGCTGCCTTAATCATGGGTGATTTGGGCCCATGCCAGGGCACCAAACTTGAGAGGGGAGCACCAAGCTGCCTCCTTAAGGGCATGCAATCAGCAGTCTTAATTAGGCTCCAGAGATTTAGTGTAATTTACATTTTTTAACCATTTGCTTTATTTCTATGTTCTATAGGCACATGATTTTAACATTTGCCTAATCCCCTTCTTTCTCTCTTAGTTACCTGGTACCCCCTGCCCACATCGCACAACCAGCCCTTCACCAACAGCCTGGCACTACTGTGAAGCAGCTAAGCTGAATTTGATTCAGGGGAGTTGGGCTAATGTTGAAAATGTTTATGTTCCGAAGACACTCATGGCTCTGATGTAATCAGCCAATGAAAAGTCTTTGAAACAAAAGGGACCTCATGTTGCCTTATTTTATACACAATCAGGGGCAAGCACACACACCTGGTGCCGCCTAGGGTCTATTTGAGCAAAGGCCAGCCAGATGATAAGTATGTCCTGAGCAGTCCCCAACTTCCTCTAGGCTTGGAGGGGGATTTTAAAATGGAATATACCTTAGATTGATTGTTGCATATTGCCAAAGCTTTCAGTCAACCATATTTTTTGCAAGCCTATACCACTGTATGCTAACTTTGCTCTCGGTAGATAACCTTGTTACAATTCCATATTCTTTTTTGAATGTGAGACACAGATTTTGAGCTGAGCGGAACGCCTCAGAGTATTAAAATGTGAGTCCACCCTTTTGACGAATAGTTCTCCAAACCCAGCTAGTGGAGGCCAGAATGACTAAACCAATGATGTATCCTTAGTGTGTTCTCTCTGAGGATTAAGGAAGAGTAGTGTGGCATCTTAGTAGTACTGATACTTAGCAAAGTGGCATTTTGCAGCGAAATGATACATTTTTACATCCGCTACGTCAATCCCCCTTTCTTGTACAATAACGTAACGACTCCCCAACAAACTCTAGGCTGTTTATCTGCCCAAATCAGTCTGGTCAATAGTGTTCTTAGAGTCTTGAAAAAGTTATTGTTCAGTGGGTGAGGTGAGGTGTATTTGTAAGCAAATATAAGAACTTAGGGAGGAGTACCATTTTTATTCGTACCACCTGGCCGATAATAGATAAGGGCTGTTAAACCCAACTATCAATCCGCTGTTTTAGTTTATCCATTGCTGGGCTATAATTCTTCCCGATCATAGATTCAGTGCCTCTGCAGAGAACTACTCCTAGATATGTGACTGAACTGTCCACCTAACGAATTGACTAGTCTAGAACTGTCTTCACTGTCATGCTTGTAAGGTGAAGCAATTCAGATGTGTCCCTATTGGTGGATATACGATACAATCTGCCAAATGTGATTATCTCCAGTACCAGGGGAGAGAGGTCATCAGATGGTTTCTGTTCAAACAAAGGGTTACCATCTTCATACAGAGAGAACAACAGCAAATTCGAAAAAGAGCCCTTTCTGTGACTGGAGGTCCTGGAGTTGATGGGACAGGGAGTCCATTGTGAGAATAAACAACAGAAGCAAAATGGGGGCAGCTTTGTCTGATGCCCATGGTCACTTAAAAGATATCAGAGGTATCACACGTATTCTGGCTAGTGGATTAGAGTTTAGCAACAATATCAACTGTAGTGTATAACTGCCCATACCAACAAAGCTTGGACATACGTTTGAAAGCTAAGACGCCACACTCGGAGGTTAGTTTCTTCTTCAAGGTTTATTTACAAGTGATCTAAACACCCCAACCAGCTCTCTAACTGCCCACAGCTCCAACACCTACATTTACAGAACCCCACACACACCTAACAACATGCTAAGCACCTGCATGCACAAAGACAAAGCTGAGGTTCCACCCAGTCATCACTATGTACCACGATAAGACTTGGTGATTCTAAAAAAATCAAGGACCTTTTCTACTCACTCAAAAACAACTGCAGCTTCTAGAGTAGCGTCTAGATGCCAAAGGACCAAATATATTGTGTTTATCTTTACTGTTGTAGACCTACGAGATGCAAAACCTGACTGAAGAGGTGAAACCAGGATCTCAATCAACAGGGACAGTCTGTTCGCAATTATACCAGCTACTTGGGTTGCGGATTTTTTCAAAACACTCTCTGTGAATTTTTCAGGAGTATTCATCCATATCCCGTCAATGTACGGGAGCTCTCCTCACCTCACCTGGCATCCGCTCAGAGAAATGAGGCCCCGCTCTGTCCGTCGGTACCTCGGTCATGTACAGAGCAGGATGGGGAGGCCTCCCCTCCTTCACTGGTGTGTTTTTACTTTTTGGATCACACACGAATATATAGCAGTAGCATAAGTTCTTAGGTCCTGACGAAAGTCTGATTATCATTTAATTGTGAGGCTGAAACATGTAGACTCTTTCCTAGCTGGACTTGAGCAGTTATTCTTTCAAAACAGCTCCTGCACTGGTTTTAATTTCGTCACTCGGACAGAACCAATAAAGTATTATATCTGTTCCGGTAGATGATTTTATTATTTTCACCTTGACACATTAAATTTTTCTTTGCACTGCTTCCCTCACCACCATTAACAAATAAACCACATTATCAAGAACTATGGTAGATACTACATCTTAAACCAATAGAAAGGTTCTTGCTGCCCATTCAGTCTGTGGCCCTGATTTGTTGGAGGGCACAGTAAGGGCTACTGAATCCCAAATGATGTTGGTTGCTGATGGGCTTTTTACCTATAGAGGTCTTTACTTGCTTTATCACTATTCCTATATTCTATCCACACCAGAGCAATATTCCTCAGGTAGCCTTTGGTGGATGCTGAGTCTTCTCAGACACTAAGGGCCTCATGTAGGTAGCCAAATACCGGTCGGTAACGGCCGAAATTCGGTAAATATCCCGTTACCGACCGGTATTCAGACAAGTGAGATGTAGGAGTCCAAAAACCACTTTTCGGTAAATATGAGGCGGTAAATACCGATTCATAGTTACCGAATTCTAAAATACCGATTCATATTTACCGAATACATCATTAACGAATCGGTAAATATGAAGTGGTAAATATGAAGTGGTAAAAATTTAAAATGACATGTAGGAGCAGTCGGTAATTAATAAATCCAGGAAAATCGGTAAATAAGAGTCGGTAATTAACACGGATGGAAAGCAGGTGGTAACCATCAACAATGCACATAAGCAATCCCAAAATGCAACTGCGTGGACAACATGGCCGCCATGTACGTCATTGCAAGGCGCCTACGTCTACAGGCAGCAGGACTGGGGGTGTGGCGACGGGAGGAACAAATCTACAGACAGCGCATCACACTATTCCAGCTGACTGATGCAGAGATGCATGAGAGGTACAGGCTACACCCCGAAACCATCATGGACTTAATCAGGGACCTTCACCCACTCCTGGACCAGCCAATAAGAAGGGCGCACGCCATACCCCCACATGTGCAGGTGCTCTGCAGCCTACATCTGTTGGCATCCGGCAGTTATCAGGTGGTGATAGCTGCGGTGGGTGGGGTATCCCAGAGTTGCCTGTCACGTTTCTTCAGGAAGTTCCTGGATGCCATGATGCAGAGAATGCACCACTACATAAGCTTCCCAAACACACAGGCTGCACTGCAGAAAACAAAAACAGACTTTTATCACATGGCACAGTTCCCCCATGTCATCGGCTGTATTGATGGTACACACATCCCAATCTGTCCTCCAGCTGACACAGAGCACATCTACAGGAACAGGAAGTCCACCCACTCCATCAATGTGCAGGTCATCTGTGATGCAGGGAACATCATCACAGATATTGTTGCAAAGTTTCCTGGGAGCACCCACGACTCTTACATCTTCCAGAATAGTGGGATCTACACACGACTGAGAGCCGGAGAATTCGGAGAGGGATACCTGCTGGGTAAGTAACAGTGACGCCCCTTGAAACCTGCAAATCAGAGTGTATAGAGGCATGTAACTGATGGTTCCCTTTTACTCATCCAGGCGACAGTGCATATGCATGCCGTTCATTCATCCTCACTCCCTACCTACACCCAGCAACCCAGAGTGAGAGACGATACAACGTGGCCCACAAATCTACACGCAATGTGGTGGAGCGCACGTTTGGACTGCTGAAGAGCAGGTTCCGCTGCCTCCACAAGAGCGGAGGCGCACGCCAGTACAAACCCATCACCTGCTGCAAGATAATTGCCACTTGTGCAATGCTGCACAACCTTGCCACGAAAAAAGGTACAGATGTGGAACTAACATATTTTGAGGACAACGAGGATGAGTCAGGCCAGCCAGAGGGCAGCGCAGCTAGAGTGCCAACTGCAATCGATGGGAGAGAGAGACGGGCAGAGATCACATGCAACTATTTCTGAGTAAGTGAGGGGACACAGCGAGTCGTGAGAAGTCATGACGTAGTTTAATGTGGCACCACGCCATGAACACATGAACAGGCCAATCTGGCAATATGCCATCTATACAATGAGTATGTCCAGGGTTACGTCACCCAATGGCAAGTGGATAAGCAGGGCCACATCAATGTTTGCGCATACGCGCTGCAGTGGTGGATTGCACGGCCTGTGCATCCTCACTAGAGCCAACCCCAAGCCGCCTGCTGCTCCTGCGTGCTTCTGGGACGGGGGGTGTGATGCTGCTGCTGGTGTCGATGCTCTCCGCAGCATCCCCTGCAGCAGTTGTCGACGCCTGACTTGTCAATAGCACCCCTAGTGCACTTGTCACCTGCACCATCCCCCGTGACAGGTCGCTGCAGCACTGTGTTAGGCCCTCCTGCATCGTCACAGAGCGCCGGCAAAGTAGGGAAGTCGCAGTTGCCAGACGGTTGAGTGCCCTGCTGGTAGTGTCCCTTCTCTGGCGTTCCCGGCGCCGTGCTTCGATGTCAGCATCTAATTTGCTGCACAACTGCTGGATTGACTGGGACATGTCCCGAATGCCCGCAGCCATGCCGCCAATGTTTGTGTCCATGTTGACTAAGCTTGTCCTCATCACCCGCATGTGCCTCTGGACTGACATTACTGCCTTTGATTGCAGGCGCTGTTGCTTCAACATTTGGCCCTCGAGCCCCAAGAAGACACCATGGCCGTCAGTGGGTGCTGGTGGACTCTGGACACGCGACCTGCGGCGCCCTCTTGCTCCCGTCTGTGCTGCCTGTGAGGTGTGGGGCACAGTGGGATGGCTCCCTTCCTGGGGCCCGGTGCGGTCTTCTGGGCCCATGCTGTCGTCTGACGAGGTGTCGAAGGCTCGTAGCCTGGCTGCTGGACGCCTCCTCATTCTCACACCTGCAAGCGGAGATGTGGCCGGTGAATCGAACATGAGTGGCGATGCTGGCTCTGGTGGTGGTGATGCTGGCTCTCGGTGAGGTGATGGTGGCTCTGTGTGCGGCGCGGCTGGCTGCGTAGGTGGTGCGGCTGAAAGTGGGCCTGCTCCCTGGTCTGAACTCGTGGTGGCTAGAGGTGATTTTTGTGGCCGGTGTGCCGTCTCCCCTGCAGCATGCCCTGTACTGCATGATGTCACATCTGTGGACAGAAAAACAACATTGGCTCAGTGTCCCCGAAGGGCTGCATTGCAAGCGTCACAATAAATCATTTCACATTCCAATCTGTCCTCTGTCTCCTTGTGCCTCGAGTGCGTGACATGCCTTGTTGCCCTGTGACATTTACGTCATGGTTAGTGTGGCCCTGACTACATCTCCCGGAATGCATTGCCTGTCTGCACTGACACGTGTGGACTGCAGTGTGATTCTCGTTTCACAATGGGGGATGTGGGATAGGGGTAGGGGCGGCTACATTGCTGTGCTTTCGTCTTACCTTGGTGTGTTGCGGCTCTGGCAGAGCTGTCGGCGTCCCCAAGACCCACGACGCTCTCTTGCTCGAGTGTGGCCGCCACCAGCTCCTCCAGTTCGGTGAGGGCAGGTGCCCTGTTGGTTCCACCTCCGGTCTGGCTGGCCTCCTTCTGGATGTCGCCCATCTTCCTCTTGGTCACAATCCTCAGGTCATACCAGCGCTTTTTGAGGACCTCAATTTCCCTGTGGGTCACTCCCACAGCATTGACCTGCGCCTGGATGGCCAGCCATATGTTGCGCTTTTCGGCCTCAGGCACTTGCAGGGATTGCCTCCCAAACAGCTTCTGGTGCTGCTTCACCACCTCCTCCACCAGCACCTGGAGTTCCTTGGGGCTGAATTTGAGCTTCCTCCTCCTTTCCCCTCCGTCTTTCTGTGTGCTCTGGCTGGACATGCTGTTCGTTTCCCGCTCGCACATGCAACTGCTCCCTGCCTCTCCTCTGCACTCCGAGCCTCTCCAGGGTCGGCTAATTATGTACACCTGCCTGGGTGTGGCCACTTCGGCTAATTGTGTACACCTGCCTGGGTGTGGGCAGTTCCTGGTTGGGTGGGCTGTCGTTGCACAGGATTAGCTGTTTCGTCAAGTCATGTGATGTTATTTACCGAATCCGTACGTACCGATTCGGTATTTTCCGATTCGGTAGATACCACCTCGGTATTTTCCGATTCGGTAGATACCACCTCGGTATTTTCCGAATCGGTAATTATCACCTCGGTATTTACCGATTCGGTGAATTCCGATTCGTATTTACCGAATGTTACCGAATCGGTAACTGTTACCGAATTTTTACCTACATATAACTTACCGATTCTAATTTACCGATTCGGTACGGCTCGGTATTTAAGAACCGGTAAAATTTATTTACCTACATGAGGCCCTAAAAGTGTATAACCATTCATAATACATTAGAATCTTTCTGAGTACATCATCACTAGCAAAGAGCGGCGCCCCACCCTTATCTGCTATCTAAAAAACATGGCTACTTGGCCTATCATGGTTTAACAGCGAGGTTAATGTCGTACCAGGCTGCTCAACCTTGCTGTAATGTCTGAACAATGCATGAAGCCCCAAAAACCTTACCTCTCTCTCAGCTTGTTACCGAAACTTGTACAACAAGCCATTCATTTCAGTCAAATAGCTATTTGCAGTCATTACCTGGGTCTTCCCCTCCAAGGTCCTAATATCGCTTTTGCTAGACTCTAGCTGTGTTTGAATAGCTTTTAGGATGCCTGCCTGTTTCGCTAGGGCTATACCGCGTATGTAAGCTTTAAAGGCCTCCCATCTTGCAGCCCATTTATGAACCGTCCTCACATTGAATTAAGCACCGCATCCAACAGCGACCCCAAAAAGAACTTCCACCAGGGCAGTTCCAAATAGAGAATGGTAGAGATAAACTCAGTTTTATCGAGGAATGGTTGGATAGTGTATGAGGGAAATAAGTAGTCTCCAACACCCAGGGTGAGCCCACTTATAATATAAGCTAGTAATCTCTACTATGGCACTAAATGGGCAAATGAGAAAAATTAGTACTCACTCGTCTCTCAACATCTCACTCTCCATATATCTATTAAATCTAAAACACCTATAATGTCAGTCAGTCTGCCATTAGCTTGTGTATTGTGTGAACCATAGTCTCTAGATCCATTGAGCTCCACATTTAGAGTTAATGGAAAATGTCCTTCCCAGATAATCAAACCAGCATCAAAACATCCAATAACATTGAGTATGTTAGTAAAGAAATCAGACGTGTCAACATTTGGCACATACACATTGATTAATGCTACTCTTTTGTTATAAACAGTACCTTGAAGGGCTATAAATCTACCCTCAGAGTCATCAGTTTTGTCAATTAAAGTTCATTGAACTGCTTACCAGAACAGAGACTCACCTTGAATATGTTCTAAATGACTAATACAATCTGTAATTACCTCATTTCCTGGCAAAGCCAGCAATGTGTCCTGGATCAAAAAGTATCTCTTGTAACACCGCCAAATCCGCGCCATCCTTAACAAGGTAAGCCAGTACGCCTCTGGCCTTCTGAGAATTATTTAGGCCTTGGATATTACAAGATTAAAATGCCTGTGCTTTTCTGTACAAGAAACATAGACCTGGCTATGGCAGTAAAACTATTGGTTTGCATTGTACTTGTACGTGGGCATTCTGATGAAAGCAATAACAGAGAAAACTGAACATATCGAACTGTTCCACATATACCCTTCCACCAACCTCCCACAATTAAAACCCCAACTGTCTTTGCAAATTTCCCCCAAATCCCAAAGTACAGCCATGGTACACACCTAGGGCCATGGGTTGGCAACCAGCCTTCCCGCCGTCTGGAAAATTATAGGTGACGCTGACTGAAAAGAAAAATGTCCAATATGCTCAAAAAACAGCCCTCTGAAAGATAATGAGGATTAGCAAGCAAATCAGCCGCCTCAAGGATCACACTAAATGGACGTGGTGACAAATTGCCAGCTATCAGTCTCAGAAGCAATGTTCATGAGGAGGGATGTATACAGATATTATGGTAATTCTGTCTATTATGCAATATTGGGGGTGTTTGAGTGATTTCCACCACTGGAGGGAAACATAGGGATGCACTATTGTTGGCAATGACCTTTCAAAGTTGCTGTGTCTCTTGCAGAAATGAAATGCTGCAACGGCATCAGTGAAAACTTGGTTTTGCCCATTTATGTCCAATGTACATTTTGGCAAGTATAACATAGCATAATGTATACCTTTAGATCAAAGGACTCATTTGACATCTGTAAATTTATGTCTGCCTTCCTGCACTGTGTTATGATGAAGATTGTCTCGTAGACAGGTCACGTAGAACAAGTTATAGGTTTATTGGTTAGTCACAAAGTCCATGTAATGTTCATATAAAGCCCCACCAGGAGCAGCCTCCCTGCTGCTCAGCCCATCTCTTCCAACTGCCATCTCCTCCAGTCCCACACACTCAACATTCCAAGTGACATCATTCATGGCTGAGCAGCAAGGGACAGAACAGTAATAAGGAAGATGCACCAACTAACAACAATAGGTTATAGCACATCTCCCTTCCTTATGAAAACTAAGCAAAAAGATATAAATGCATTAAGTCAGGATAGCACAAAATAACTATGCTTACATAAACAAGAATACATACATCGAATCAGAAAATACTCACAAGAAAATATCTATAGCAAAAGAATGCAAAGGAATAAATGAACCCCATGCCACAGTGAAGCCCAGGTAAATTAATAAAGTACCGCATTGTTCTACGCTGTTCACCCTTGCCATCCAAAGGATCATGTTCTGATCATTGAAATTGAGAAGTATTGCTACAGTCGGCTGGGGAGGAGCCCCTGTAAGTGGTTGGGGCTGCGTGAAGGATGGGCCGTCTTGACCAAGAATGCAACAGAAAAGCAAGGCTGGTCAAATAGTTCAATCAGTAGGTTTTTAACAAAGGAATCCAGGTGGCCCATTTTGGTGGATTTAGCCACACACACTATTTCAATATTATTGGACAGGGAACGAACTTCCATATTGTAATTTTTGCTGTAATATCAACTGAACTGTTTTTCCATTTGCAACTGTTTGTTGAGGAGGTGGAGGAGCCATCCTTGAAGTTGGATATTCGATGCTCTGCTCCATCAAGCCTCTAAGGGGCATATGTATCAACATCACCATTTGCGATTCTCAAATAGCGATTTTTAAAGAATCGCTATTTGAGAATTGCAAAACGGGATGTATTTAAAAAATTGCAAACTTTTTGCGATTTCTTAAAATTCCTTAATTGCGATTAGCAAATTGCGAAATCGCAATTAAGGAATACCTGCCCATTCAGTTCTATGGGCCAGGAGACCCATGGGAATGAATGGGAAGTAATTCTCAAATAGCGAATCGCAATTTGCTAATCGCAATTTGAGAATAATTTCAAAGGTGCAAGGGTGTCATGATGACACCCTGATGCACCCCTGAAATTAGCATGTGTGTGCATATGGCGCACATATATGCCCTAAGGGCATGTATGAGAGCCACATGGCACTTTGTAAAATTCAAAAAAGTGCTTTTTGAAAGGAAATCGCAAATTACCACCAACTGGAAGTTGGTGGTAATTTGCGATTTCTTAAGGATAATTCGCACAACTTGAGTGCTTTTTACATATCATTTAAGAAATCGCAATTTGCGATTTCTTAAATGCTTACGCAAAATTAAGAAATCGCAAAATTAGCAATTCCTTAATTTTGCGATGGGATTTGCCTCATACATCCCGATTACCGATTTTTTAATCGCAAACGCTGTTATTTTGCGAATCGCAGCGTTTGCGATTAAAAAATCGTTTGATACATATGCCCCTAAGTGAGAGGTAACCATGTTAATTGTGTTGTAGATGGACCTCTGACTACTGCTGAGCACCATGAGGACTTCCATTGTGTCTCTATTAATATTTAACTGGCCTGATTCATCTACTTTTGTCTGAGTAGCCCTTTTGCACCCCGGTGGTCGGCACTGGTAAAAGACTATTGTGCTTTATTTGTGGTCACCTTTGCTGTAGCAAACTTATTGTCTCGTGCAGTGCCTGTTGTATATTATTCAATCAATGTAGGTGTAGCATCTAGGGTACTGTATAGCAGCCCCACAAGGGGACTCTAATCGGAATGTTAGCACCCACAAAACTGGCCCAGTGCCATGTAGAATCTGGACATGTAAGACGTGCTGGGAGTGCACTGTTTCAGCAGGATTGTATTCAGCACCACTAACTCCACGTTTGTGCCTCTAAACCACGCCAACCCACACAGCAGCATATCATGGGCTTCATGGTCAAGCAAAGGTGCCGCCAAGTGTCTCACATCGCTGTATTATATGTGGGTCCAAATGGTGGTATTGCAAGCTGTCCAGTCATAGGGAGACCCTGCCACCTGTGTGTTTCTCATAATTTGGTAGGATACGGTCAGGGTGATTGACCTTCAGTCTCTTATCTTTCACTGTTGCTGTGTGTCCGAAGGGCCCCCCACACCTGCCCTGATTTGCCATAGGGACCCAGGTGGCATGCCTCCAACACTAAGTGCCAAGCGAAGTAACCTTCAACATTCTAAAATACACACATCCTGGCTGAGCAGCATACTACACAGGCCTAGGGGAAGGCTTAAAGTGCTCGCCCAGCTTAGTGGGTGAGCTGGGAAGGTGGCCTGAGGCTCACTGGTGACCCCTATCACCTCCGAAGACTACCCTTGAGCCTAGGACACGGGCAGGAAATGCCATAGATAAAGACTTTATGTTACCCTTGGGACCAGAAGCCATTATGCAGCCTTCACTGTGCCGGTTGCATCTTCCATGGTCTCCAGATCTCTTGATTTGAAAGTATTTTTAGGCCAGGTCACAAAGCTTTAGTGCAGCACAACCAAAATACTGGTATTTGTTGATGCGACCATCTGGAATCCAGCATGGTGGCCTGCAGATGTTCCATTTTCTCCTGTTTCATCTACCCGAAATTTTTGAGTGATTTTTTAAACCAACCTCTTCTTCCAAAACCACAACTCTCTCAAAAACAGTTTCTATTTGTTTTTTCCTTCTAAACACTCCTCAAAAGATTTTCTTGTGCATTATGATGACTCACACGAAAACTATTATTCAAGTCACGATTGTGGCGAACCTTGATTATTGCAAAAAAATCTTTCTTGGTCTTCCAGAATAACAGATTTTATGCTTCACGTAAGTGAAAAAGGTGTTACTCACCTTTTGTCTGGACTTATCAAATTCTGTCACATATCACATCACCTGACAATACATCATATCAGTAACTTTTTACCCGACAGCTCTCCTCACACAATCTCCGGTCATCCACAGCCAGCCAGCCAACCTCTTTTCTGTGCCACTCCTGCTTGCCAGAAACTAGGCAGTTGCCTGAGTGAGAAAGAAAGAGATAAATCACTGAGTAAGCTAAACGAGAAAAAAGGAGAAGGTACAGAAAAGGAGAGGCAAAATGGGAGAGAAAGGAGATAGTGAGGGGCAGATATATAGAGAAATAAAAGGGAGAAATAATAGTAGAAAAACAAATAATGTGGGTCTAAATAATAAGTAGATGCTGTGCATGAGTAAATGTGAGCTAGGGGCACAAAGAAAATTGGAGAGAGAGAGAGAGAGAGAGAGAGAGAGAGAGAGAGAGAGAGAGAGAAGGCACATATTTCTACTCACCTGCATGTGGAGGGTGGCACTTGCATTGGGAAACCCTTATCCATTTACATGCAAACTTCCTTGCTACAATCACTGTGTGATAGAGAATGTGGAACAATCATAAGGATGGCCTCGGAAAGCAACCAGTAGTACAGACTTGGGAGCCAAACAGAATGAGAGGGAAATGAGGAATATTAGAACTATGACTAAGGAACAGAAGGCAATCAGAATAAGGTGCATGAGTCAATCAGATTGGGTAACAGGAGCCACCAGATGCCCTCAAAATGCATGGCAGCAGACAATGACGGAAATGTGAATGAGGCAGAGAAGGGCTTCGGGTTGAGGGCCCTAACAAAATCACAATCATTGACAGGAGCCAATCAGGCAGAGAGCCTGGAGACACATGATCAAATCAGAATGGGGGAAGGGTGGTAATCAGAATGAGGGATGATGGCCATGGCCATATATGTGAAAGTGGCAAGAGGCTGAGTTCCTTTACAAGGTCATGGAACTCCAGAGTGACTTGCAATATCCTCGGAATGTATGCAGGTGGTACTTTATTCCTTATAATACATGGTTCTCTATCACCCTTCCCACAAACTTATTTAATCTTTTATGTGTTGCTTTTTTATATAAAGGAGATAGGATATTTGTGAATCTGAAGAAATTTAGATAACATCTCTTGCACAAAAATAAGCACATTAAAAAAGCATTTAGATATTTTTTCCTAAAAGATATTACAATCAGTTACATACAAGTCAAATTTTGAAAAACACTGTAGCTTAGAATATGTAGAAACACGCAGAGAGATTCCTTAAACTTCCTAGTGTGAAAAAAAAAATATATGCTGCCATAAATATCTCCTTTCTGTATATCACTGCTCATGTAGAAAAAAGATCAGGAGGATAAAAAGGCAGGTAGTTTTTTATTACTCCTGCTTTAATTATGCTCCAAATCCTGCCGCCCCGATGGGCTGCTGGTTTGACAGCCTGCATTCTGATGTCAGAACTCAACTGTAATTATTTGTTATAGTTCAGCAGCTACATTTTCTTTATTGCAGGTGACTAGGTGCATCACAAGTTACCACGGGACCACACAAGGTCCAAGCTGCCTCTCACTTGAGTCCCGCAGGACAGCAGTAAACCCAAAGAATTTATTTCGTACTAGGGTATTTTCCCTGCACAGTATTTTTCAGTACACCGGACGAGGACTCAATAATGAAGAATGCCACTTAAAAATATGTGGGTGAGTGTCTATTTTTTTTTTTAAACTGGTGTTTTCCCCTCATCAGTGGGGCAAGAAGGACAATATATAAGGCTACCTCTCATGTTGGTACACTGTTGATCAATCTCCTGGTGAATTGAGGTACCACCAGGGCTGAAAGTGGGATGGGTCCAAGGGAACCTCAAAACAGGTCCCTTTCGGGCTCTGTTTTGTGCCATGACACACGCGGTCCATTTTTTTCCAGACTGCAATGTGAGCAGGCACAATATGAGCACATGCTCACACTGCTCAGTTCTCACATGTGGAGATGTTACGGTAAGACGTCATGCCAGTTGAGCATTGTAGGGGAAAGGGAAATCCTTTAAAGTGAGTCCTTTTCTCTCAGGATTTCCCTTCTCTTTTTGAAATGCAGGAGCAGCAACTTCGTTGTGGTGTCACTAGGACTTTAAGTGGAAGCTTTTTTAATATTATATACAACAAGCCATAGATGCTGCTTATTTATATTATGTAAAAACAACAATTGATGGACAGAATGCAGAACAATGTCATACATTCACCCCAGTACTGAGGTTTGGGCCTAAGTCCATCGGCTTTTTGCTCACCATGCCATTCCAGTTTGGACCCAGCCATATGCAAATCAGTCTTGACCCTGCACCCAATGGGAACAGACCAGCCCGAACTGCCAGGCAAGGACCTCCCTGGACTGGAAACAAGCATCCTAGGACCGGTTTTGGGCTTTCAGCCCTCATCAGCCAGGATAGCTTGACTTCAGTGGCATGGAGAGCACGGGACCCACGTCTGGGCATACCCGTCCCACTCGGGGTGACAAATGCAAAAACAACAATTGATGGACAGAATGCAGAACAATGGCATACATTCACCCCAGTACAGAGATCTGAGCCTAAATCCATCATTTTTTTTGCTCACCATGCCATTTCAGTTTGGACCCAGCCATATGCAAATCAGTCTTGACCCTGTGCCCTACGATGGATTTAACCCAGATCTTTTGACTGGGGGAGAATGTTTGCATTGTCAGCATTCCGTCCATCAGTTGTTTGCTGTAATACTTTTCGCCCTTGCTCACTGTGCCACTGGATTCAAGCTAGCCTGGCTGAAGAAGGGTGACATACCCTGAAACCGGTGCCAGGATGTATGTTTCCGGTCCTGGGAGGACCTGGCCTGGCAGTTCGGGCTGGACTGTTCCCATGGGGCTCAGGGTCAAAACTGATTTGCATATGGCTGGGTCCAAACTAGGGTGGCGTAGTGGGCAAAAGAACGATGGATTTAACCCAGATCTTTTGACTGGGGGAGAATGTTTGCATTGTCAGCATTCCGTCCATCATTTGTTTGCTGTAACGCTTATTTATATTATGCAACTAACAACCGTTGACAAACCCAATAGTCCGGACTTGTAGGCATGTTACTTGTTGTATCATATATCTGGATGTAATGTCAGAAACAACAAAATGCAAGTCGGACAGCACACTATGCTAAGCAGTGATCTTTAGCTCAATGTGTTTTTAAGTCATGCCCTTAATTACATCGGCCATGCCGCTTTGAGAGACCCCCCCCAGTTTTCAATCCTTAAAACCCTGGGTACCACTCCTAACAAAACCGTCCTCACTCCCTCATTTTGATAGAAACAGTGTTCAGAAGTAGTTACGAGTTTTGTATGGTTCAAGGTTGGATAGTGCTTAAGGATAGGACGAGGTTTTTAGGATTCAGGGATTGTAAAGAGATTTTTTTTACAGTTCACCGATTATTACTATTTTGGGGCTAGTAGTTTTTTTTTTAGGGTTTAGAGATGGGTAGTGTAAAATTTATTTATAATAAATAAAATACATTAAATAAGAATGACCATTAAATTAAAATAGAAATATATAAATCAAATTGCATTTTAACTGATGTTTTTATTTTAAATTAATACATGTAATAATTAAATATATATATTTTTTAAATATGTTAATTTTTCAAATTAACATACACAAACACATGTATGGGGTACAAATGATGCTTACTCGCGTATTTGTGAAGTTAAGACACCTCTGATGCAACATACCATGTGTAAACATTCTCGTGATGTGATGACTACCGATGTAACAAGATGTGTAGTAGCTGATATTCTGTCGATAGCAGCCATTATTGGCCCAGAGTCACTCCATTGTCCTCAATGAAGATCTCAACTTTCTAATGTTTTAATATATAAAAAGGTACAGAGTAATCAGAATGGCAGGAGCAGTGCGTGATCTGACATAAAGTAAGAGAAAGCAATAAATAACATTCATCAACCAGAATGAGAGTTTTATTGTGCAAGACAGGAATGCAAGATACATCAGCAGGAAAGATGGACTGAAGGTGAAAAATGAGAGATACGCATGAGAGGGACATGAGGAAATCCGGGTGAGGGGATGGAGGGAAGCAGAAAGAGGTATAATAAGCAATACAACATGGGACAGAAATCAGGCAATCAGAACTAGGGAAGGCCGACCATGAGAATGGGGGATGTCTGGGAGTTAGTTAAAGAGAGGTAGATTCGTAGCTTCAGGGCACCGAAGAGAGAGATCCGGAGATTGGAAAAGACATCTGTTAAGCAATAGCTCTAAAATCAGATCTGTTTCGCCTAATAAACGTGTCCAGATTTGCTTCAGATGAAACATGTAGGTCAGTTTTGAAAAAAAAAATGTGTTGATGGAGCATGAGAGCTAGGCGCAAATGTGAGGTGCAAACCTAAATCTCAAAATACCCCTTGGGGGTTGGTCTAATTTTCATCTTATATGTTTCATACGTATGGTAAGTTTGTCGTGACGTATTCTAGAGCCAGAGGACAAAAACATAGTCAAAGAAGAGCGGTCATGACGACAGAGAGACCGAGAGAAATGCAGGAAAAGAGCAAAAGACAGATAAGGAGCGCGAGATGGATACATAGAGACAAGAAGAGAGGGAGACAGGCGCACAATTTAGAAAATAATTGACGGGGAGCGCTTAAGGAGAGACAGACGCAATGGAGGCTCGTGGAAGAGAATGTGTGAGAGAGAGAGGGCGAAGCAAAAATTAGAAAACATGAGTCGCCAGAGGAAGGGAATACGGTTGATTAGAAAGACTTGACAGGTAGACCCAGAGTAAACCTGTAAATTACAGAGATGAGCAGATAAAACAGGAAAGAAGTGTTCACAGCTGTTGGAGAGAGAGGGAGTAGAGACAGACTTGTCTTCAACCCTCAGAAAATGTCAAATGGTAACAATCAGGAAGCTCTGCCAGCAGAGATAATCTGGAGCTGGTTTGGGATGAGAATGCAAGCCCCAGATAAAAATAACAAGTCACACGGCAGAGGACATATCTCAGCGTTTCGCCTCTGCCGCGGGCCGCGCATGCCCAGTGAAGCCCTCGGTGGCGAGGAAGCGCGCGCGGCATTCCCCAGCAGAAGGCTCCAGTAAAAGAAGGCCTGTGTTTGATGTATGATCTCTGGATTGCCATTGTGAGTCACCCCAGAACTAGCTGCAGGCGAAACAAAAAAATCTTTTGTGATTAATTAGAAAAACTGGACAATTATGAATTGACTGTGCAGAGCCAGTGTAGAGAAATATAAATAGTAATGAGGCTGGCTCGATGTGATGAACACTGTGTTTATGGCAAATCCCAGGAAAGGGAAAAAGACTGATTTAGGTAGTGTCGGCTTAAGTAAAATAATTTCTGCTCCTTGACTCTGTTTGCTGGGCTTTTTTCCAGAGCCTCATTTAAAGTAGTTTTGCTTGCTAGTTTCTGTCTTATTAGTAATTATACATCTATCTTTTCCTCGCTTTCCATTCACTATTGCTTGAATGCACTAGGTTGCTTTAAGCTTTTACCTGGTGATTTTACTCAAACGAAATCTGAGTTTATATATTTTTTTAATTGTTTGTATGCACTATTATATTAATAGAAATATCCATTGTGAGATATCCCACTGGCCGTTATTGCACACACTTTTTAAAGATGTTTGGTATCGACGTTTTAAGTACCCTATAATATGCAACGCTATTGTGTATATATTTATTGTATTTGGCTTCTATTATTTTGTGGACATTTGGGGAGCCTTCGCCTGACTTTTAAAAACTCTTAGTACGCCTAGGAGAGAGAGAGGGTTGTACAAATTACAATTACTGTGTTTCCGTGAAACATTCTCCTAGCGCCACGAGGCGCCTGGGAAATATGAAGATACATTTCTGATTTTATAAGATTTTTATTTATGGGAGAGAATTGCTTGTAGTTTTACCGTTAAATATAGTTAATTAACTATGTGTCTTCTGTAGCTTAATTATGTTTCCACATTCCTGCCTTATTGAAGGGAGATGTAGTGTCTAATTAAACATATATTATTGCATGTTAACGCCACGTGCAAGAGTGCTGAACGGTTCAGCTAAGGTGGAAACATTTATAAAGTACATTATAGGCAAAAGCGTCTGTTGGTGCTGAACGGCCATTAAATAATAATACATTCTGTGCAAAGGTGGTCAAATTATCACAAGGAAATAAGTCCCATTAACTTAAACGGACCTACATGCATGTTAAAATAGGGCCCCTAAAGATTATAAACCACTTGGATTTCAATATTATTGGGAAACTTCTATATGAGTTGTGAAAAAAGGCGATCTAAGAAACCCGTCTCTTCCTTGTGTTTGCCAGTCAGGCCCACGACGAGCTCTCGCGTCACGGGGAATTACGGAATACAACTTAGGGGGCGCCACTTCACACACAGACACAAAGACACACTCTGACACATGGGCAGCTTGCTATAAACACGGGGCGTGAACAGCGTGTCATTCTTCTCAGCACAGACCCTAAAAGGTTGCCCCTGCCAAGTAATTAAGTGCCCCCTTATCGTGCGCTCTCCATATCCATGCGCCGGGCCGGCCCCCTGTTTGCTCAGTTGTGGGCGCGCATTGTTTCCTATTATTATGCAGGCAGCGCCGCCTCGGTTGTAAAGCCGTTGACCGTTCAATCAGCGGAGTAAGCTGCTGCTGATAATTAAAAGTTCCCAACCTCGAGCCCCGAGGCCAGGTTAGAGCCAGTCAGAGAGGAGCCAGAGCCCGGGCAGCGCGGGGACCAATCGATCAGCTGATTAACCCTTATTACTGATTGGTCAGAGCTGATTGCATCTCCAGCAAAAGAAATCGTCTCTCGCCCGGAGGCAGGCTCGGCAGCCATACATTCCTGACATCCACTGTCTGGGCACCATCCGAGCATGTGGAGCGAGGGCTCGCCATCTAAAACGCAATTTATGTGCTTATTATTTTCCCAGCTGCCTCCACAATCCTTTATAATTATTATCATCTTGTTATGTATTAGGTTTCCGCGTGCAAGTGGGATATTTCCCTCGAACTGTGCACACAAGCAGGGCCACGAATGTTGCCTGGGAGATTTTCCTGTCGTATTTGTTGGAAAAAAAGATTTTACGAGGGAGAACGATTTCCAAAATGCTACATTTCACCGCTCGGTTGCTGTAACCCCAATAAAGGAAACCCTATTTTTAGAATAGTGAGCATGCATATAACATGTGCACTGCGAAGTGGCAGAAGCACTGCACGTTTAAACGAAAAGTACCAGTCATTTTCCCTTTTGTGATGCGCTGTAAAATACACAGGTTTCCAAACAGAGGTGAGGCGGTGGCTAGGGCACGAGTTGACATTCCCGAGTGTCGTTTCTACAGCATTGATTTACAGAGACCTCTGATGACAGAAGATTAAGCCACTCACATGCAGAGTGAGGGGAATCGCTTCTGAAAGTTTGATCTATTCACGTCCCCCTCGTTTATTATCCATCAAGGTGCATAAATAATTTGAAGAGGAGGACGCCAACAAGCATAAATTCATTTACTAATGGACAGTGCACACAGCTCTTAACATGTCAACATTTTATTCCTTAACAGGGGGCAATTAAAGTCCACTAACATCCTTGGATACGGAATGACCAGGAAGAGCGAGTTTAACAACAGCACTTTCTTGGTATTGCCGCCTAACTAAAATATAGCGCTTCACAGAATTCTGCTGGGCTTCTAGGCCCTCTCCTTCTGATCGTCCGCTTGTGGACTTGTTTATGGGAAGAGAAGTGTATTCAATTGCAGAACTTAACAAGCATTGGCATAGCCAATAGGTCTCACCTTTGGGACTGTACAAGTGTTTAGGCAGAGTTTTGGTTTTACCAATGTCTTTCAGATATGTTGTAGAGCAGTGTGGCTGCTGTGTAGCATGTTGAAAAGTTATAATAAAAAGTGTCATAAGCATTTTTATTACCTTCAAATTAGTCTTTATTCGATAATTTTCAATCATAAAAGACACATATAAAATACATACAATATAGTAAAATGACATAAAATGTTTTAAAAGAACAGTGTCATAGAGATTGGGGTTGGATAGAAATTCCATTAAAAGGTTCTGCACAGTAACAATTCTTAGTAATGAAAATTGATTATATAAAAGAATAAAAGAATCATAATAAAATATATATCCATAGCGGAGCGAGGTTAGATTTTTTTTTAAGGAAACCACATATAAATATATAAATACAGTTTACCCATGGCTGGCAATAGGAAAAGGGCATCACAGCGTAATATAGACAGGTTACTTAATGCAATGCAGAGCCTACATTTGCATCCAAACTATTCCTTCTGAGGGCCCATGTCCAGCTCAAGAATTTTTCCATAGCTATAACTAGGACTTCCCTTGTGTCTGTCTTTAGAATGCGCAATGCTGATTGGCATGATCTTGTGCCAATTTTTAAACAGATCGGCTTGAGCCATTTATAGCGTGAGCCCTTGTATGCTGGGCACACAAACAATACATGTGTTAAAGACTCTTCCTGAGATAGGCACATGTGGCATTTTGTGTCTTGGTCATCATCCCACTTTGCTGTAAAAGATTTTAAGGGGAGGGTACCCACTCTAAATTGGTGATTGAGTTTCCTCTCACCAGGTCTCGTAATAAAATCCCAGTAGGCCTCCAGCCTATATTCGTACTTATGGTCTAAAAAGAGGCCTGTTAGGGAGGCACTATTCACCAATGACAAGGACTTTTGACAGACCACGTCCCCATATAGAGCTTTAAAATCATTTTTAGTTGGAAACAAGTTCCCTTCTGGGTCCTCCCACAAATGGCTGAGCCCCATATCAAACAGTGTGCCCTTAATCTTTTGTAACCAAGTAATTTTTTAGAACTTATCAGCTTCTCTAATATGCTTAACTGCTTTAGCATAGGGTACTAACTCCGGGGTTGTCCATAGCCGTCTCCAAGACGCCAGGGGTCTGAAACCCGCTGCCTCCTCAAAAGAAGTGCATCCCAGATCTAAAAGTAGGAGTTTAAGGGGGGACGATTGAGGGAGACCAGTCAATGATCTCAGAAACTTGTTCTGGGCTAGGACTAAAGGACCTACATTTTCAAAGCCCCAGAGTTCTGCACCATAAAATATTGAAGCTCTAATTTTCCCTTGATATATAGTTAGTGCCGGCCCAACTGGTTTAGTGTGAGATAGCCGGTGTTCTGTTAAAAGGGCCCCTGCTAATTGGTTGTGCCTAAGGACTAATAAATCTATCTGTGGCTTCCAATTCATCCTTTTGCCCATTGTTACGCCCAGGTACGTAAAAGAATCAGTTTGCTCCAGAGACGCATTGTTCATAACTACTCTGCCCTTCACTGTTTTATGTTTGTCAACACCATGAACTTGGTCTTGTCAACGTTAACTGCTAGACCGTGGTCGTTGCAAAATAAAGTGAATCTGTCAAGGGCTCGTTGAAGACCAGATTATGTTTTGGACAAAATTAGGGTATCGTCCGCAAACATTAAAAGCGGAACCCCCAAACCGGCTAGAGTAGGGGCGTCAGTTGGATACTCAGTAAAATATGAGATAACATTATTTATGAACAATAGAAAAGGGTAGGGGCCAAAACACACCCCTGCCATACTCCCTTGTTCACAGGGAAGTAATCTGTTAACTCACCCTGTTGTCCCCACCGAACCTGGGCATAATTAGACTCATGAAGCTTAATAATAAAAGTTAGAATCTCAGGGGGCATCCCTGCTTCCTTAAGTGTGTCCCACAACTTGTAACGGGGCACTAAGTCGAATGCAGATTTAAGGTCTATAAATGCAGCATAGAGAGTCCCCCCTGCTAAAACCACAGTGTTCCAATATATCATCATGAATCTAAAAACTTGATCGATAGTGTTAACGTGAGGACGGAAACCCGCTTGAAAGGTGGATAGAATTTCGTTGTCATCTATCCACATATTGACCCTACTTAGCACTAGTCTGGCCACAATCTTTTGTAAAGTGTCTATAAGGCTTATAGGCCTATAGTTACTTGGACTGGCGCGGTCCCCTTTTTTATAAATAGGAATGATTTCTGCCCCGTGCCAGGATTCTGGTAAGGGGGCACCTCTTGCCAGGCCATTGACTATAATAAGACTGTATTTGAGCCAATTCTGCCTATCAGATTTAAATATATCCGCCAGGATACAATCCAGACCCAGGGCCCTGCCTGCTGGAACACCATCCAAAACTCTCTCAATTTCCCCTATATCAAAGGTTAGGACTGTATCAGAAATTACTCGAGGGTAATGTCTTGGGCTACCTATGGTAGATGCAAACTGGGTCTGGTAGTGCGCGACCCATACTTCTGGTGGAACGTTATTAACTGGTACCGGCCCTATGTCACCATAACCCCATTTAACTGTTTGCCAGAACTGACACCAGTTTTTCCCGTTGCTTGCATGTAGCAAATCCTTCCATCTATTTTCATCGAAGGTCTTCTTTGCTCTTTGTTGGGTTTCCTTATATTCAGACCTTGCTTTCCTAAACTCCTGCGGGACTAACAACCTGATAGCTTGAGAGAGGTGCCTGAATGCTATCCTACATACCCCATCGTACCATTTTTGGATAGCCTGCTTAAAGGGTCTTTTGTTTTTTATAAAAAAAGCTTTCAACTTTGCAAATAGATCCTCATGAGCCTTTGTAAGGGCAGGAAGAGAGGCCTCATGCATATCAAGATGTGAGAGAGCTAATAGAGTGTCTACAAGCATTGACATTATCAAGTCCATAGTGCCCTCGTCTTCTGAGACCAGTGCCCATTTTAGTCTGCCACAGTCTTGGGACATAATTACATCTGCCGTCGCAATTTCAGTTCCTGCCCTCACCATGGGTTGGCCCTTTACCTCTGGTGTCAATATTAATGGATCATGGTCACTCTCTGTTCTATGTTGAACCTCCATGTCCTCTAACCTTGACCATAGTTCTAAATTAATAAAGAAGTAGTCAATTTTGCTACTTCTTAAGCCGTTGTTAAAAGTATGGGTGCCTTCACTATCTGATGTCGTTCTCCCAGTGACGGCCCTGAGGCCCCTCTCCAAAGATAAGCTTTTTAATTGGAGAACTGCCTCTGACCATTTGTTAATTGGGGGGAGCGTTAGAAGTGGTATACCTCAGGTCGCATCCTCGTTACTGGTAAGACTTCCATCTTCTAAGCCAAGTGGTTCGAATGTACAGTTGAAATCACCAGCAATTACCCGGTGATTTACCCCTTTTAATGATTTAATGAAGGAGTCCAGTCTAGAAATGGTTGGTGAGGCTTTCCCTCCCACCATCCCTCTTGCGTAAACATTAATCAATATAAGCTCTGGCTCATATTCAGAACGAATTTTAATAGCCAAGATATCAGGGTTGTCAATCGTTAGCTCTTCTACCTGATAACCTGCCTGCTGTCTAGCCCAAATATTCAATCCCCAGAGGGTCTTCCTTTAAGTCGTGCGATTGCCGGTTTACCAAAGGCCAAATAGCCAGGATGAAAGATCGTACTCAGTGACCAAGTCTCCTGAAAGGTGATGATGTCATAGTTCTCTATGAAGGATGACCAATCAGAAGAAGTAGTCCTCGATGGAAGACCGGCAATATTCCAAGATATTATACTTAGTGTGGTAGAAACTGTACTGCCTCCCCTATCTATCGATAACAGGTTCTCAGTACTCTCTGAGGGGTTTGGGGTGTAAAAGTGGACCTCAGCTAGGCCTACCAGTGCAAGGGGTTCGCCCTTCTCTGCACAGAGTCCTCAGACCAATAGGAAGAAGTTGGCACAGAAACTGGAATAGAAAATACAAAGTTTAATAAACCTCATGAGGTGGAACTACATTCACACAGTACCCTTCGGTAATGAATGAAGTAGCACACCGAACAGAAGGAGCATGGTCCTTTTATACCCACACAGGGGTTCAAAAGAAGGCGGTACAAGTACAGAAGGAGGTTTTAAGTACATATAAGGTCATATAGAAATGCACAGTCGACAAGTAGGAGGAGTTAACAGTTTGCCAATGCTAGTAAACACATCCTGACAGTTACATACTACTAACAGCTGCAAGGACAGCTGCAAACTCAACTGTGCATGTGCGAAGGTGGAAGATGCTAAATATAGTTCGTTCCTAGGCAGATTACAAGAGCAGTCAACACTGAGAGAGGACAGAGCACATGGTGAGCACGTGGCAGCACATGGCAAAAAAAATGGCTGCCAGAATTACAAAATGGATTCCACAAAATGAACAAGATAGCTTCTAAATACAAGATGACTTCCGCTAATGCTAACCCAATCGCTGCCAATTTACAACAGACGACCCTTTTAGCATTAGTTGAAGACATTCGTTCCTCTGGGGTAATCTAAATATGCATCCCGTATATCTATTAGCATTATTTCGGCCACCTCTTTATTCAACATTTGTTGGGCCTTTGTTTCTGCAATATTCCTTTTGACAGGTATACAGACAGAGATGCAAATGGAGCAAAGCATTGGACCACATTGGATACATACACAGCATGTAAAAAGTACCGTAATCATTACACACAGGATAGCCAGTAGCTTCCAGCCCCAAGCAGAAACAAGAGTCCAAAACCATCCAGCAAAAGTGCAAGTACCAGTCTCTGGATGAATTTCTGCAGCAATCTTATGCAGTTTTGATATTGCATCATATACTGAAGGTGAGTGATCCGGTATGAATACGCAACAGCTGCTACCGATGATGCGATATGCACCACCTCGATCAGCCAGAACCACATCTAGAAACATTCGGTTCTGGAGAGCTACAATCCTTGCAATTTGCAGCTTCTCCGTAATGTTCCCAAGTGCCATAGCTGTCTGATTGGTAACAGCTTCCACAACTCTAGTCAATCGTCTTATTTTCCTACTGTTTAATGCAGCACCCACAAAGAAGAACAAACCTAAATTAAAATCGACATATTGTTGCAGAGTGGTATCAGTTTGGTCTACTTCGTCAGCACTTATTGTCCTTTTGTATCTATTTCTAGAGATATCGTTGAATAATTTAATGTCCCGGTAGTATGATGCAGGTGCCAGAAACACAGGGGCAATAGAAAGGACACATAGCACACACCTGACCACCCAGCAGGTAGTTGATAATATCCTTGGCTACCACAGATAAAGTAAGTATTATGTGAGGTTATAAAACTACTGTTATTTACACCTTCAATAGTTAGAATTACAGTACATTCGCTTTTCCCCACTGGAATTCTCCCAATACTGCTTATACATAGATCTGCTTTAGCTCTAGTAACAGAAATCACAAATTGTTCCTTACTGGTAAAAGTTCTCATATTTGTGAAGACATATGGGGCCATATGTAGGTAACATACTATTTACCGATTCATAAATACCGAATTTTACCGAATCAGTATTTATGAATCGGTAAATAGTATGTAGGTAAACATTCGGTAAAAATGACCGAATCGGTAAAATTCGGTAAATGAATACCGAATCCACAATACCGTCCGGAATCATGAATCGGTATTTACCGAATCGGTAAATACCGAATCGGAGTTTACCGAATCGGTAATTCAAATATACATCACTTGATGAATCAGCCAATCCTGTGCAAGGCCAACCCCACCCAACCAGGAAGTGGCCACACCCAGGCAGGTGCACACAATCAACAGACTCTGGAGAGGCTGGTAGTGCAGAGCAGAGCAAGGGAGCCAGTGCCTGATTGTGAACCTCAAACTGACAGTGTCCAGCCAGGAGACGGAGAGAGATGGAGGGGAAAGGAGGAGAAAACAAAAATTCAGCCCAAAGGAACTGCAGGTACTAGTGGAGGAGGTGGTCAAGCAGCACCAGAAGCTGTTCGGGAAGCAGTCCCTGCAAGTGCCTGAGTCAGAGAAAAGGAAGATCTGGCTGGGAATCCAGGCGCAGGTCAATGCAATAGGAGTGACCCCCTGGGACATAGACGTGCTGAAGAAGCGGTGGTACGACCTCCGTATCGTCACAAAGAGGAAGATGGGGGAACTGCAGAAAGAGGCCAGACGGACAGGAGGGGGAAGGAACAGGGCACCTGCCCTGACAGAACTTGAGGAGCTGGTGGAGGCAACAATTGAGCCCGAGAGTGTCGTGGGGATTGGGGATGCAGACAGCTCTGCCAGAGCCGCCACCAAACAAGGTAAGACGCATGCACAGCAATGTGGCCCCCCTACCCCTATCCCAACTCCCCAAATGGGCAATGAGAATCCCACTCCAGTACAGGTGTCAGTGCATACTAGCAATGCATTATGGGAGATGTAGTCCCTGAAACCCCAAACATGAGACGAATAGCACAGAACAACAAGGCATGTTACACACATTAGCGAGAAGCAGGCAGAGGACAATGAGAGAGTGTTTCAGAAATGTATTGTGATGCTAGCAATGCTGTGCTTCAGGTACACTTAGCTGATGTTGCATTTCTGTCCATAGGCGATACTTTGAGCAGAACTGCACATGAGAAGGGAGAGAGGGCACACCGGAAGGACAGCTCTGAGAAGGCCTACACAAGTTCTGGGCAGGGATCAGCACCACAGCGAGCCTCACCACCACAGCCAGCCTCACCACCACAGCCAGCATCGCCACCCCAGCCAGCATCACCACTCCTGCTGGAGTCACCGGCATCATCACCACCTGCATTGCTCAGGTCGAGGAGGCGTGCTGCTGCCAGATTGAATGTATCGGAGTCCTCATCTGAAGACTCGAGGGGGGCGGAAACGTCCACTGTGCCCCTGGATGTTAGCCATGCCAGTGTGCCCTCCGCCTCTGAGGGAGCACACACAGGTGCCAGACGTCGCCGCAGGGCTCGGGTGCAAAGTCCACCTCCACAAGGTGAGAGCCATGGAGTCTTCTCAGGGCTTGAGGCCACCATGGTCAAAATACAGCGCCTACAAGGAAAGGCAATGATGTCGGTACAGTGCCAAATGCGGGGCCTCAATGATACTTTTGTAAATATTGACAGGGGCATCAGCGCTATGGCTGAGGGAATGGTTGAGATGGCTGCGGGCATGCGGGACATGTCCCAGTCCGTCATGCTGCTGTGCTCGAAGATTGATGAGGACAGGGCAGCACGGCGCCGGGAACGTCAGAGGAAAGACCATCACACAAGGGCATTGAACCGGCTGACAACTGCCACTTCGCTGCTCTGCAGGCGCTCGGTGGCAATGCAGGAGGGCCTTGCGCACTGCAGCAATGACGTGTCAAGGGGGATGGTGAGGGTCACCAGTGCACTAGAAGTGCTGCTCACAAGCCAGTCTGCCACAACTGGTGCTGTGGATGCTGGGGACAGCGAAGAAACCACCAGCAGGAGCAGCATTACCCTCCCTGTCCCAGACACACGGAGGAGCAGCAGGCAGCATGGGGCTGCCACTGGTCCCACAGCCAGTGAGGACGCACACTCAATGGCATCCCACACTGGAGTGCGTGGGCGCAGACACTAATGCTGCACACAATAGCATGAGACAATTGGGTGAAGTAACCCTTGACTCACAAATAGTGATTGCACAATATTGATGGGACAGGTTTTCCTTTGTGTTGTGGCGTAGTGCCGCATGATTAAACTACGTCATGGCATCCAACTACTGGCTGTGTCCCCTTACTTACTCAGAAATAGTTGCATGTGATCTCTGCCCGTCTCTCTCTCCCATCTGTTACTGTTGCCACTCCTGCTGCATTGGCCTCTGGCTGTGCAGACTCATCATCATTGTCCTCACAATCAGTTATTTCCACCTCTGTACCTCTCTTCGTGGCAAGGTTGTGCAGCATTGCACAAGTGGCAATGATCTTGCAGCAGATGATGGGTGTGTACTGGCGTGCGCCTCCGCTTTTGTGGAGGCAGCGGAACCTGCTTTTCAATAGTCCAAACATGCGCTCCACAACGTTGCGTGTTGATTTGTGTGCCACATTATATCGTCTTTCACTCAGGGTTGATGGGTGTAGGTAGGGAGTGAGGATGAATGACCGCACGGCATATGCACTATCGCCTAGGTGAGTAAGAGAGTAGCATTAGTCACATGCCTCAATACACAATCATTTGCAATCAGTATTAGGGAGCGTCACAGTGTATTACCTAGCAGGTATCCTTCTCCGAATTCTCCGGCAACCTGTCGTGTGTAGATCCCACTGTTCTGGAAGATGAAGGAGTCGTGGGTGCTCCCAGGAAACTTAGCTACGATATCAGTGATTATTTTCCCTGCATCGCAGATTACCTGTACATTTATGGAGTGGGGGGACTTTCTGTTCCTGTAGATGTGCTCAGTGGCTGCTGGTGGGCAGATTGGAATGTGTGTGCCATCAATACAGCCTATGACATGCGGGAACTGTGCCATCTGGTAAAAGTCTGTCTTGGTTTTCTGCAGTTCAGCCTGTGTGTTTGGGAAGCTGATGTAGTGTTGCATTCTCTGCATCATGGCATCCAGGAACCTCCTGAAGAAACGGGACAGGCAACTCTGGGATACACCGCCTACCGCAGCTATCACCCCCTGGTAACTGCCAGATGCAAGTAGATGTAGGCTACAGAGAACCTGCACATGTGGTGGTATGGCATGCGCCCTTGTTGTTGGCTGGTCCAGGAGTGGGTGCAGGTCCCTTATCAGGTCCATGATGGTTTGTGGGTGTAGCATGTACCTTTCATGTATCTCAGCCTCAGTCTGTTGAAAGAGTGTGATGCGCTGTCTGTAAATGCGTTCCTCCCGTCTCCAAATCCTCAGACCTGCTGCCTGTAGACGTAGGCGCCTTGCAATCACATACAGAGCGGCCATGGTGTCCACGCTGTTGCATTTTGGGATTGCTTATATGCACTGTTGCTGATTACCACCTGCTTTCAATCTGTGTTAATTACCGACTCTTAAATACCGAATTTCATGGATTTCTTAAATACCGAATTTACCTACATCTCTTTTCTCGTTTTACCACTTCATATTTACCGAATCGGAAAATATGTATTCGGTAAATATGAATCGGTAATTTAGAATTCGGTAATTATGAATCGGTATTTACCGATTCATATTTACCGAAACCTTCTTTTTGGCCTCCTACATCTCAATTGACTAAATACCGGTCGGTAACGGGATATTTACCGAATTTCGTCCGTTACCGACCGGTATTTAGCTACCTACATATGGCCCATGGTGTTGAAATATTGTCCGGTTGATACTCTTCCCATTCGGTTCCTTTGGCTTGAGGATAACCATCTTTATCTTGGTAGCATACTTTATTAAGGCGAAAAAGAAGCCCGCCTACTGTACGTCTTCCAGATGCAAACAAAAGCGCATACCAAGCTTGACAAGAACCATTATGAGAAAAGGGAAGAGGAATAAAAGGTGTTCCTCCTTTCTTTTGATGTGCAGGTATCATCCCACACCCAACAGTTGGTAGTATTTGTGGCATTATGAGTATAATGCAACATCTGGATATAGGTATTATTTAAGTAGGATTGTCGATGCTTCTGCTCATGGTAGGGAAGCGTAAAGTAGTAGTGTTCAACTGATACTGGAGTAGTGGCGATCAAAAGCTCTCGAGCAGGAGCCATTTTCCCAATGAACCAGGTTATTACTGCTACAGCCACCATAGCAACAACAAACCCTATAGCACAAATGATCTTTCTCTTAGCAACAGTTGATCTCATTGTGGACATGATCAGCTTGTCGTTGGAAACAATCGTTGGAGCTCTTATCCCTGGGCAGCCGTTGGTTTCTTCACCGAGGGTCAAGACGGGTGTCGCTACACTATACGGGACTGATCCCCCCCCTTGCCTCATCGGCATTCCGTTTCCCTAACCCAGGGCGGTTGCTCAACCAGTCTCTTTCGATGATGCAGGCTCTTTCCGTTGTCTCAGTTGGTATCGGGATACTCCAGGAATCGTGTGGTCCGGGAAGACTTCCTCAGGTTCGTCAGGTGATATGGCTTGGGCTCTCTCTGTATCCAGGATGTCCCGATGGTCGATCAAGGCAGCAGCATCCACCAAGGTAGATGGCACTTTCTTGCAGTGGGTGGAGTGCACCCAGTTCCTCCTGTTGGTCACTCGGACCGCAGTTCTCGTTGAAAGGAGCACCTGCTCCGGGCCGCGCCACCTCGGCTCCAAGCTGCTCGACCTCTGGAAAGATCGGATCATCACCTGGTCTCCAGGTCGAAGTCCATGGCCTTCACCTTCAGACCTATCAGGAAGAGCTTCTCAAACCTGTTGATGAATAGAAATCAAACTGTCAGTCAATTGTGATAGGTAGTCACTCATCAATACACATGGTACATCATGTATGGGACGTGGTTTAGGAATTCCCCAAATGTTCATAGGCCTTCCGAATACCACCTCATATGGTGTAAGACCAGATCGCGAATGTGGCACTGATCTAATGGACAACAGTGCTAAGGGTAGTGCATCAGGCCATTTAAAAGACGTGGAAGCCTGTATTTGAGCCAGTTTCAATTTAAGTGTGGCGTTATACCTTTCCACTAGCCCTGATGATTGTGGATGGAAAGCAGCATGACATTTCTGCTTGATCCCTAATCCATTCAGGACATATTCGTCAACTTGCCCAATAAAATGGGGTCTGTTATCACTCCATAAAAGTTTACAAACACCAAATCTAGGGAAGAATTCCTTCCAAAGTACCTTTGCTGTAGTGAGAGCTGTATTGTCCTTCGTAGGGTATGCCTCTATCCATTTACTGAAGGCACATACCACTATCAAAACATACTTTAAGTTGTTACAGCGCTCAAGCTGGATGTAATCCATTTGCAAAACTTCAAAAGGTGCCGTTGGCGTAGCAAACCCTCCTGTCGGAGTTCGTGTCCCTTTACCAGGATTATGCTGAAGACAAATCAGTTAAGACTGCACCATCTTTTTAGCTGTGCCGGCAATTTCTGGATGCTCCCAAACTTGTGTGAGCAATTTCGTTATCGAGGAAGCTCCAACATGTGCCGGCCCATGTGCCATATGAATCATAGGTTGTAAAGAGGCTGTGGGCAATCTCCACTTGCTCATCTCTTTATTCCTCCAACAGCCCTCATCGTCCAATGTTCCCTCCTTAGACCATTGCTCAATTTCTTCTGCAGAAGCAGATCTCTGCATATCTAGCACTTCCTGTCTGGTATCATGCCAGCGTTCAGCCTGTGATTTCACTACGTACATAGACGTGGTGCTTCGCTGCATGGCAGTTTCACGGACTGTTGGTCTGCAAAAGCATTGCCTTGTCCTATCTTATCAATTACTTTCTTATGTGCGCTACATTTAACAATTGCTATTCTCTTCGGGTATGTTAAAGCAGTCAAGAGATTATGTACTAATTCTCCATGCATTATTTGCATCCCTTGGGATGTAAGAAAGCCTCTCTCCTTCCAGAGTAGCCCAAAATCATGAGCCACTCCGAAAGCATAACGGCTATCTGTATAAATGTTCACAGATAAGTCAGTACTAAGTCCACACGCTCGTGTCAAAGCTATTAGCTCAGCTGCCTGAGCTGACTTCTGTGGTATACGAGCTGTCTCAACTACCGTCTGAAGTGTTGTAATTGCATATGCAGCTGACGTTTTACCATCTGGTAACTTCAAACAGGACCCATCAACCCATAGTTCCCCATCAACACTTGAAAGGGGCGTGTCTTGCAAATCGACACGACCCTTTGTCTGTTCCTCAGTAAGGAAAATACAATCATGAGACTCCTGTGACTGAGACTGAGTCACCGGGTATGGCAACAAAGTGGCTGGGTTTAGTTTCGCACATCTCTTCAGTGTAATGTGAGGGGCCAACAATGTCAATTCGTATCCTGTCAGACGAGCACTAGTTAAATGCTGCGTCTTCGTCTGAAATAAAAGGGCGTCAACCGCATGGGGTACTAGCACCAACAGCTTATGTGACAAAACTATCCCTTCACTCTGACGGATTGACACGGCTGTTGCTGCAACTGAACGGAAGCATCCAGGCAACGCACGATCAACAGGCTCAAGTACTGCTGAAAAATATGCACAGGGATGATGTTTGTCACCGTGTGTCTGCACTAAAACTGAAAGTGCGCACCATCTCTTTTGTGTACATAGAGTGTAAAAGCATTGGTGTAATCCGGAGTGCCTAATACTGGTGCAGAACAAAGGGCTTGTTGCAGTTGTTGGAAAGCATTCTGGCATTCAGTCGTCCATGGAAGGGGCATTGGAGGAAAAGCCTTGGTGTAATCCGGAGTGCCTAATACTGGTGCAGAACAAAGGGCTTGTTGCAGTTGTTGGAAAGCATTCTGGCATTCAGTCGTCCATGGAAGGGGCATTGGAGGATCTTTAGTCAAAAGAGCCAACAGGGGTTTAACAATATGGGAAAACCCTAATATCCATTGCCTACAAAAAGAAGTAAGACCAATGAATGCACAGACATTTTTCTGAGTACGGGGCACTGGTGTGTCTAAAATAGCTTGAATGCGATCTGGTGTGAGTGCACGTCCCTCCTTAGACAGAAGGTGACCTAAGTAGGTTACCTTCGGTTTACAATATTGCAATTTCTTTCGTGACACTTTGTGATGATGGGAAGCAAGAAAAGAAAGCAAGGACAAAGTACATTTTTCACACTGTTCAGGGGTATTGGCTGCCAACAAGATGTCATCGACATATTGTATGAGAGCCACACCTTCAGGCAAAATGAAAGAATCAAGTTGTCTTTTTAATGCTTGACTGTAAATACTAGGACTCTCAGTATAGCCTTGAGGAACTCTACAAAATCTTTACGATCGATTATTCAAAGTGAAACCGAACAAATATCGGCTATCAGGATGAAAAGGGATCGAAAAGAACGCATTCTTCAAGTCTATCACAGAGAATGTAGTTGCTGTCGGAGGAACCAAAGTAAGAAGTGTTGTTATGTCAGAAACCACGGGGTATTGTGGTACTACAATCTTGTTAACTTCTCGCAAATCAGTAATGAATCGGTAAATCCTAGTGTCAGTATCTTTTTCAGAATAGGAAGAATCGGACTGTTACAAACATTGTAAGGAACTTCCTCAACAACCCCCACTTCAATGAGATCATGGACAATACGTATGAGTGCTTCTTCGCCTTCCAGTGAAATTTTGTATTGAGGCAAACGTGGCAGCACAGCGCCCTCCTTGACACTAGTATGTACTGGTGGAATAACCATTTGCCCTACATCAGTGTCTGAAGTAGCCCACAAAATACTAGGGATTGAAGCTAATGCAATATCCTATTTAACAAGACAAGCTCTCTCCGTCACAGGATGGTTGTCATTCAAGATAACACGTACACCTTCTGGAGAACATCGTATCGTAGCCCTGAAATACTTGAGCATATCAAGACCCACAATATTGTCTGGTGTATTCGGGGAAAGCAAAAATGGACATGGAGCAGTAAATTTATCCACATGGAATGCAAGTGGTTGTGACAGTGGGCTAAGGGAAGGGGTTCCATCGAAACCTATCGATGTAATGGTTAAGCCAGACAGGGGAGCCCTTGGAACCAATTGTTTAGACAAGGCGCTACGAGTAGCTCCTGTATCAACCAGAAACTGATCAGTAGAACCCAAAACATGTGCTGTAACATAGGGACCCCTCTGATCTACTGGAACTTCAACTGATTACTTACCCCATCCTAGGCAATCCTATGCATAAGCAGAATCTTGAAAATCAGACGACACATAGTCGGACATTTGATATTGGTTCCTTCTATCAAAAGTGTTAAAGCCATCCTGCCCACGTATATTAGCATCAAACCTAGCACGATCACCTGTGCTTCCTCTAGGCCCTGAATATCCTGAACGATTTCTCATTTGTCCCCGACCACGTGGACACTGCTGAACACAGCGTGCTGGACAATCGGAAGCCCAATGCCCACATTTCTTACAGTATGCGCACTGGTTAACAGACAAATTCGAACGAGTATAAGAAGGGAAAGACGAACCATAAGATCCACGTCCACCTCTATCACTACCTCTAAAAGGCGGACCATAAGCCTGAGCCAACATAACCTTCATTTTTAATTCTTTAGGCTTCTTATCCTCATTACCCTTTGCTTCTAATTCCTGGCGTTCATAATACTGAGCCATAGTCAAGAGAGAAACTGGAGAAGAGGTAGTCCATGAACTCTCACTGGCTTTTAGGCGACTAGCTATTCCTGGCAACAGGTTTGCGACATATTAATCGACAAACAGATGTCTGGCCGTGTCATCTGTCAATGACTGGCCACTAAAATCGTGGAATGCTTCTTCAAAGCGTGTAAAGAAATCAGAGACCGATTCATCTGCCTTTTGCTTACAAGACGCTAAAACAGTCCAATCTATCTTTTTAGGGTGAATAATCGTTTTTAACTTAACTAATATAGCTGCAGGAAGATCTAAAATTAACTGACATGGCTTCTGTGCGGGTTCCCTTTCTACATACATTTGTTCTAAGTCTTTCCATAATGCACCAAAAGCTGCCCGATCATCAATTTTACGAACAGTTCTCCACATATCAGGCGATAATATCAATCCGAAAAACAAATCAATATCAGGCAAAGTCATAGTACAAGAGCTAATAGCACCCTCAACTTCCTCATACAAAGCGGCTGGATTTTTCCGCGGATCAGGCAATGCAGTTTTAAGTGCCATGACATCCATCCTATTCGAAGGAGTGTAAACCCAATTATAAATAAAATAACCCTTTGCATCGATAGAAGCCTTATCATCACTTGTACCCATTCCTTTAGGAGGAACATACAAAGGCGCGGCCTCCCGCATAGGTTTCGCATGAACTATCATAGTCTTATCTGTTCCAAAGATAGAAGCTTGTGCCATGCCGGTCTGAGATGTCTGTGCAGCTACATCTGCAGCCTTTTTCTCCTCTTGCAAACGAACTGCATCAACACGCAGTTTAACCAAACGCCTGATTGTGTCAGTCACCTGGGAGAAAACAAAAAGACCATCACGCATTTGCTTACAATTATCTACTACATCGTCGGGCTCTAACTCCTCAGAATATTTCCTAAACAGCTCAAGGACCTCTGCGGCAAACACCTCAGTAAAATACAGCTTCTCCCTTTCCTGCCACCCTTTCATACTATCTAGAAGTTCAGAGACAGGGGCAGTGCTACAAACTGCTTTACGAGCAGCAGATCTAAGCTGGGACGCACGCTCAGCGGTCAACATAGAACGAGTTTCTCATGCCTTGTGTTCCTCCGAACCAGAGTCCTCATCTGACTCATGAGGGGCAGAAGGAACAGTATACGGAGGTGGAGGACGATCTAATAATAAGAAATCATCTTGTGGTTTATTAAGTATAGAATAAAGGGGCCGCCGAACAGCGTATTGGCCAGTTACCTGTAAATTGCGCTCCCTATCTTCTCTCTCTTTTAACTCTTTTATTTCTTTGTTTTTCAACTCTAATGCTTTTGCATAAATGTTCTTTCGCTGTTCTTTTTCAATCAAGACTTGCTTACGCTTCATTCGTTCACGCACTTCTTTCTCCCACATTCGTACACAGTCAAACATATATTGCCTAGTCTTTCGCTTAAACATACATTGTTCCACATACTCAATCTTTCGTAAATCAAATGAACCATGCATAGGCCAACGCAACTCAGAATCCTTACGAGTGTATTTATGCCATAATGTGCTGTACATTATAGAAGAAAGACCATACTTAATATACATATCCCTATTAGGCGTCCCCTCCGGGGGGGGGGGGGCGGTTGCGCTTCATCGAGTCTCAAATTGGTACCACTGCAAAAGCAACACATCCTACGAATTGTGCTAAATCAGGCATGCCAAAAATAGTGCAGAATATGCAGTATTATAATCAAAGTAGCACTTAAGGTACCTTTAGCACGATGTGCCGTTCAAATCAATTCAGATAGAGAAAATTCTCCGCATTACCTGCCTATATAAATTGCAATTTATATATGAATCCCATAGAAATACAAGCTGGCCAACACTATTTCCAAAATACAAAAGCAGCAGTAAGTGTTACTAAAGTACCTTACTAATCCCAGGCATAAAAACCAACAGCAAGCACCGCAGAACGACTCTTACCAATCACTTGGTGTCCAGGTTCCAACTGCCAAGTTCTAAAATCGACCAAATGGTCACTGTACAGCGAATCAACAGAAGAGATCTCAGTCGAGGACCGGCACCACCTGGATGGTCAGATCAGAAAGAAAGGAAAAACGCCGTGGTTGCCAAGACTCGGGTCTCATCGGGCAGCGATCGCGTCCAGAGTGAGATTCCAATCCTTCGTCGCGACCAATCCTTCGGGCATCCGAGTCGCCGATGAGCCCCACGTTGGGCGCCAATTTGTAGAAGTGGACCTCAGCTAGGCCTACCAGTGCAAGGGGTTCGCCCTTCTCTGCACGGAGTCCTCAGACCAATAGGAAGAAGTTGGCACAGAAACTGGAATAGAAAATACAAAGTTTAATAAACCTCATGAGGTGGAACTACATTCACACAGCACCCTTCGGTAATGAATGAAGTAGCACACCGAACAGAAGGAGCATGGTCCTTTTATACCCAAACAGGGGCTCAAAAGAAGGCGGTACAAGTACAGAAGAAGGTTTTAAGTACATATAAGGTCATATAGAAATGCACAGTCGACAAGTAGGAGGAGTTAACAGTTTGCCAATGCTAGTAAACACATCCTGACAGTTACATACTACTAACAGCCGCAAGGACAGCTGCAAACTCAACTGGGGATGTGCGAAGGTGGAAGATGCTAAATATAGTTCGTTTCTAGGCAGATTACAAGAGCAGTCAACACTGAGGGAGGACAGAGCACATGGTGAGCACGTGGCAGCACATGGCAAACAAAATGGCTGCCAGAATTACAAAATGGATTCCACAAAATGGACAAGATAGCCTCTAAATACAAGATGGCTTCCGCTAATGCTAACCCAATCACTGCCAATCTACAACAGGGGTTACTAACTGGGATCTCAAATTGGTCACGGGGGAAAGAGCAAGCTGAATAACGGTATTCTCTATCCTGGGTAAATCTACAGATTGTAGTCAGTCGCAACCATCTAGACCAGACAAGGGGGCAAATCTATTAGCTAAGTTTAAATCAGAGGATCTATGTGTAGTTCTATGGGATACCCACGGATATTTCGCTGCACATGGAGTGCCCCACCCTATCAGAGGGGAGTGGCGGGGTCTATAAAAAATCCCTAAGGGCAGAAGAGAGATTTTCCCAGAATGGTACCCTTGGTTTCTACTACCTAGATGGTCCAGGAGAAGTCTAACAACATGCTAATTGTTGAAGTTGGCAACTACGCAATCACCCCTCCCATCCTTCGTGGAATGTCCTATCCATGCTGAGCGTCTGACCATAATCATCTGATTACAAATATCCCAATCCCAGACCCCAACTGCCTTCAATTGTGTAGTAAGCCAGTGCATGGTTTTAGCCATTAACTGTTTGGTGGATTCACTCTGCCCAACCTGTAGAGCTGGAACGTTCCTTAGGACCACCAGCAAAGGCCTTCTGAGGCTGAGCTATAGTCCAATCTCTCATGCATCGGGGGGTTCTCAGCCATATGTTCCTGGTGCAGAGCTGGCCTGATTTGCTAAAGCACGAGTGGTGGACAATTGTGCAATGTCACTTACTGGCCTTACGCAGGGTCTGCTTTCCTCCCCCCCCGAATGCTCGGGATAGACTGAGCAAATTCGCTAGACATATTCCCTAATTCATACACTTTTTCACCCGATACAACTATACCAACATTAGAATTGGTAGCTGCCACGCCATTTCTCCTAGACAGTAGTAGCAATGGCCTAGTTGTTGGAGGTTTGGGGGGTATAGGCTTTGCTACTACAGTGTTACTCAACTCATTGGATGTAATTACAGGAGACAAGTTAGTTTGGGCCAATAAACCCTCAATAGTACAGAAATTGGACATAACCTTCAATTCAAAATTAGTTAGTCTTTCCTCAATCTTTGTCAGTCTGTGGATGATGAAATTAGATTTCCCAGTTTGTTCCACATGGCCTCATTAGCTTCGGGGGAGGGATCACCTACTGAGTCTAAATTCGAGCCCCCAGAGGTGGTAGGGGGAGGATCTACTATTGTTAGTAATATTAAAGATGCAGTTCCTTCAATTTTTTTTTTCCTTTGCAATTTTGCAGTTTTCTGCCTTTGAGGGCCCCCTCCCCGCTTCCTCTTCGATGAAGGCTCCGGGATTGGATCAAGAGTTTGATTTGTGGATTGAGGCACAGACCTCGTAGTAATGCGTGGGAGTGAACTACTTGCTGTGCCCTTTTGCACCGACTCAACGGATGAGGGGATGATATGAGCTTCCGATGTGATGGGTGTTTCCAATGGCACATTCGGGGACTGTCTGACATCGCCTGCCATTTCATAGGAATCAGTATCTGTAACCAGGCAGCGGTCAGGAGAACGAGCAGACATCAGACCACCCAATGATGATCGTTTAGACTGGAGGGGATCGAGAGATAGGCGGCGCAATCTCGTGGGCGAGGACAAAACTGGCTCTAATTAAAAAATGGTCCAATGACCCGCCACACTTCCGCTGGGTAGCGTGTTTCTCCCCTTTCCCTCTCACCTATTCATCTTTGGGCGGGGTGTAGTAACAAAACAGGATTCCTAATTAATAACACCTTCAGGGAGGACAGACAATGAATTGAAGCTCACTAACCTTGGGATTTTGACGGGTCTCGAGGGGGGGCCCGGCCCCGCCTTGTCCGTTCTCTAACGGGCTCAAACGGGCCCCCCCTTGGCCTGGGCTTTGCCCGGCGCGTGCCCGCGCGCGTCCCGCGGAGCGGGTGCTGCGAGCAGTCAAGTAGGCTCCCACAGGCAGTCCCAGGTGCGGGCAATTAGCAGCAGAGCTCCCTGGGACTTGCAGTCCCCGTGTAGGTACACACTGTCCTCTCAGCTTACGAAGCGGCTCCCATGAAGCGGGTGCCGCGAGCAGTCAAGTAGGCACCCACAGGCAGTCACAGGTGCGGGCAATTAGCAGCAGAGCTCCCTGGGACTTGCAGGCCCTGCGCAGGTACACGCTGCCCTCCTCAGCTTACGAAGCGGCTCCCGCGAAGCGGGTGCTGCGAACAGTCAAGTAGGCTCCCACAGGCAGTCACAGGTGTGGGCAATTAGCAGCAGAGCTCCCTGGGACTTGCAGTCCCCGTGCAGGTACACTCTGTCCTCCTCAGCTTACGAAGCGGCTCCTGCGAAGCGGGTGCCGCGAGCAGTAAAGTAGGCTCTCACAGGCAGTCACAGGTGCGGGTAATTAGCACCAGAGCTCCCTGGGACTTACGGTCTCAGAGCAGGTGCAAGCTGTCCTCCTCAGCTTACGAAGCGGCTCCCGCGAAGCGGGTGCTGTGAGCAGTCAAGTAGGCTCCCACAGGCAGTCACAGGTGCGGGCAATTAGCAGCAGAGCTCCCTGGGACTTGCAGTCCCCGTGCAGATACACACTGTCCTCCTCAGCTTACGAAGCGGCTCCCTATTACCTTTTATATAAACTGTATGGATAATCAACACTAACTTGTCAAGAGCAGCACACCACTGAAACAACCAGCTTATGGCAAAGTGCCAGACCTAAAAACACGTCTCACTCACCCTGCTGCCCGAGCCAAATCACTCGACAATTACTGCACCTAGCTGTCTAACCATTTTACTACACCTTCATACAGATTTTTAGGCATGGTACCATAATTGTTAAGTCAATCCATGTTACACACCACATCTTCAATGAGTTAGGGCTCAACCAACGAACATTTAGCACGTTATGATTCTTATACCATATACAACAATATTAAAAGCAATACTACATGTCCCAGAATGCAACATATTGTTAAAAGGCCAGCGATGTCTGTACGTGTTGCATATAGCATGGAGACTTGTCAGTTAAAAATTGATGTCTTTGGTTGGAGAAGAAGCAATATGTTGAAATGTACATGTAATGTCTTACCTGCCAGGGACCTACAAGTATGGGAGAACCAGTTCCGACGCATACCATGGCTTGAGCACAGTTCAGAGATGCATGACAGCTGATGGTTCGGAGGTGAAGGGGGCTCATTGAGGAGGTAGGTGAACTCACTCACCAACTGCAGTATCCACATGACTGCAGAATGCTTGGTACAACTCAGAAGCACCAGTTATCTGCTCCTTCAGCTTTGGCTTGTAGTACTAGCCGCATTCATAGCACACTTGGGAGCAGCTAAGCTGCCATCCAAGTGACAGGGAATCGCTGCCGTGCAGACGAACACAGAACTTGTCATGTCACATGCTCGCATTGTTTTTAGGTGGGACATTCATCGGAAGTTAATTGCGAGAGGTTAGGAAACGTAAACAAAAAGAAAGTACAATTCAGCACTTTTAGTAGCAGGCCACTAGAGGAGGCTTAAACAGAACGGAGCTACGATGGTACAATCTCAACACTGGAGTATATTTTTCTTCAAAATGTTTTCCTTTGATTGCACTGTGATTAATGCTCTGGTTGACCCTACCATGTCCGTGAGTGAACTTGTCCCTATGTACCAATAATGTAATGGAAGTGCACAAATAAAACAGCACAGCCACAGGCTGCTGAGAGGGGTAGAAGAAATGGGGATAGGGCAGAAGAAACAGACACAAGGTTGTATGGGGACCCCAAAGCAGTTCCGTGTGGATGAGTAAAAGCCTGCTATTTCAGCTTTGGATGTTTAATGCTCTTTAGGTTGATAGAGAGCAGCGGTCGAACTGCATGAATAAAGTGTGGGAACTGTGATCCTGAGTACAGTGGGGGCGGGATCAGTGATTGTGAGAAGGAGAGGGGGAGGTGCATTTCGTTCAGGTAGCATACTTCCTGGAGGAGGCACTTGTGGAGATACCGACACTTCACCTTTTGGTGAAAGCTTTTGAATTACTTTTATTTAAAGAGGTGGACACATTTGAATAGCAAACATTTCAGCAAAAATTTAAGTGGATTAAAAAAAAATAACAATAAAAAGAATGCAGAATTTTAATCATAACCAAAAAATGGTTCCTTTTCAGTTGTCTGGTCGCAAACCTTTAACTAGCTCTAACACAGATTATATTGGATGACGCAGGCTATTGTTAATAACATTGATGCCAGTGGATGGGTATGCAAGCAGTCAGATCAATCAAGACATGACTATGATCTGATGTAGCTCCTAAAAACCTCTAAAGAGATGCATTCTTGCCTGCATTCTTTTCTGTGCATCCCCATGAACTTTATCCATTTTTAAGAGAAAATTCCTATCAAAGTTTCAACAATTACTTTTTATTTAAGGCTGTTCTACCGCAACCTTTACACTGATTGCTCATTGAAAATGTGAAACGGACATATGGTGTGTCCTCATGTAACGAAACTGGTGCTGTGTAAAGCCCTCTGATACCCGATACTGGTTCAAGTTCGCGCTATATAAAACTCCGTAAAAATAAATAAATTAAAAAACGTAATGACTCTAAAGATGCTCACAGCGATGGGCGACTTGTTTGCTCTGGCTTGTACCTCACTCCACATTTTGTGACCCTTAAGCTGATAACATAAGGCTGACTGGAGTGAAACGGCATTAAAGAATCACACTAAAAGCTCCTAAATCATAAAAACTGAACTATTCACTCATGGCTGAACTCGCAAACTGCAGAGCGGACGAGAAGTATCAAACTGGAAGCAGCCAGCAGGAGGGGCCAGGGATGTGAAGCTTTGGCGGACGCAAATTCTACAAGTAGGCTGGGAAGCCCAGACCAGGAGGAGGGACCAGCACGCACTGTGCTTGAGGCTCAGGATATTTAGGGGAACTTGCCTGCACTTTTGTAAAACACTTGCTACCCCTGTTACAACAAACCCCGTCCAGTCAAGTGATCGTAATTAGAGCCGAGGGTTGTCTACCTGAAGCAGCCAGTGGGAGGAGGAGAGGCGAGATATGAATTCCACAACTAGGCTGCGAATCCGAGACCAGGAGAAGGGGCCAGCACGCACTGTGCTGGGTGAGAAGAAGTAAACAAGGAATGCGCGTGAGAGAGAGGGGGAGCAGGAGGTGAGTCCGGGAGTAGTGCGTGCGTGCACGTGCAGTCTGCTCATTTTCAAGCACTGCACTCGTGCTTGTGGTGCGCCCCTGCTCGCTCGCACAAGATGGATGCCGCCACAAGCACGAGTGTGTGCTTGAAAATGAGCAGAGCGACGGCTAAAGGCCCTCCTATGTAGCGCATGCGTGCTGCGTAGGCGAGACCTAAAAAGGGAAAGAAGAAGGGGCTGGGCAAGCCAACCTCAAGCCTTCTCCATTGCAGCAAACACAGCAACTGATGCACACACATTACACACTTATGCAAATTACTGTGCCAATAGACGATAAGCGCCCCCATAATAGGAAAGTGCTACAGTGTCTTCCTAATGGCAGAGGGCACCATACAAATGCTCCCCACATGACATATTGCTGCACTATAGACGGGCCAAATTGTTTGGCAATAGCCCGATGGTTTAGACGTCGCCTCCTCATGCTCCTAAATACTGGTAAATTTAGGCTGCGCCATTGACTGACACACACACACACACACATTTGCACACACAACACACTCCACCCAGTTTACATACACGCACAAAATCAGGAGTGGGGTTGGGCTCATGCACACTTCTAGAAGTGGATTTGGGCTCTTGCACAACTTCATAAGAGGTATTGACCTCTAGAAGCTATGTCTGCCAGCATATTAGGAGCATGCAGCACTGTGGAAAACATAATTTTAGTCTGTAGAGTTGTATGTGCCAAAGGGAGGCGGGTGGTGCTGGGGGGCTAGAGCTGCCAGACCATGCAGCAAGCACCTACCACTCTCGGTGGTACAAGTATGTCTGGGATTGCTGTGCAGCAATCGTGGCCATCTTAAAATAATGTAGGCGAAGTGTAATGAATTGATAGCATAGGTAAAGGACAGTATGATATGGAAGGACGGTGTATGAGCTCTTGAAATTTCCTATGAAAACTACCCACAGTGAAACGTAAACAGTAAAAGAAAAAAAAACCTGAACATTTTGTTGGATTACAAATAGTAACTTCTAATACGTTATTTTCAGAATGAACATTGTAACACATGTTAATTGCCTTCATTTTGTTTGCCATTGGTGCATTTATTTGCATAAATACATTTTAAATAGGGTATTTGATCAGGCTCTCAATTAAGCCCAAATTACATATTCTGTTATGAATATGGCTTTTGTGGGTACACACAGAAAGATCTGATGTTTTGTAGAATCATTTCTCACATTTAACTGAACAATTAGACTCTCCCTAACCAATGTGAGAGGAGGGTTAAAGATACAGAGGTGAATACTAATGCACATATTTTCTTTACGATCAGATAGCAGCAAAGTTTACATGCAACCGTATATAGTTCATTAAAGAAAGAATCTAACATCTTCCAGTCTAACTATTGGAGAGATCGAGAGGGGAGGGACCTTTACTCTTGAGAAATAGATTTTTTTTAGATGCCATTACGCCCTTAGAGAACTGACATCAAACCTGAACATGTCAACCCTGCCAGAGATATAACTATCATTGGTGCAGAAAGTGTTGTGGCACCAGTGGCCAGAGCCCTGAGGGGCAGATTAAAGCCTAAATTTTGCTGTATTTAGGACTGATGAACCGCTCAGGGGATTCATTTTCTTGCTTGAACTAGATCCCATGGTACCCTTGCTATGCCACTGAAATCCCTGTCTTCCTATAACCCATCGGCCACAATACGCTAAAGCTGGGAAAAATAGGGCGAAAATATATTTTCATTAGAAATTAGCAGCTAGAAAACTGAAGGAAAAAGTGGCAGTCCTTTTCTCATAAAATTCACCTCACTTCATGGCACACAGTTTTTGATATGTTGGAAGTTAAGGAAAACAAAGTGAAGCAGATATAGTGCACTGTTTAGTGCACCTAGTAACAAAAAGACTTTGAGGGTCATTAGGATGGCGGGCGGACTTTGTCCTCCCACATCCTGTCGTGCAATGGGACCACGCGCCATTGGTGCGGGGGTCCCATAGGTGAAATTAGGATGCCCCCGCCACACTGGCGGGCGCATCCTGCATTCCTGACATTGTGGCGGGTGGTGCTCTCAGCACCGCCCGCCGCAATGCCAGGAAGGCATGTCGTGCAGTTCCATGCACAACATGGCAGGCACCGCGTGGTGCCTGCCATGTTGTGCATGGAACTGCAGGGGGGTACCATAGGTACCCCCCATGTGCACCCCACACCCCACAGAATCCCAGAAAAACGCCTGCCTTTCCGTGGTGGCAACGCCACCACGGAAAGGCAGGTCCCTGCCTGCATTGTAATATGGATGGCGGTGTCTACCAGACACCGCCACCATAAAAAAATGCTTTTCCACCCAGTAGGCAATCGGGCGGATTGCCAAACGGCGGAAAACCGGGAGACGGTCTTCCCGTCCGTCGAGGTTAGCAGCGGGCGGTGATTTTTAGCGGTGGATCGCCACCGCCATACGGGCGGTGGCGATCCACCCGTTGTCCTAATGGACCCCAAAGTTTCTCAGTTGAAAACACTCTAATGTCCACTTTTTAAGCTTTCATATCTGAACATTTGCTAAAAGAAATTAGGCATAATAGCACAGTCAACTGAGCAGGCAGCTGTTGCATAGATAATTGATCGTTTGTGGGCACTAAAACATCATCCCAATTGCAAAAATTGCAATTAAAGTAATCACAAAATTTGTGATTACTTAAATTGCAATTGCATTTAAGGAATCGCAAATTGCGATGCCTTAAATGCAGTGCATGATGCCATTAAAAATAGCCATTTCGCTCTTAGGGGACGCAAATTACCATCAAATGAAACTTGATGGTATTTTGCAAAAATTTTGAAAAATGAACTAGAGTGCATTGTTCCAAGTTACACACACACATGCCTTTGGGGCATGTGTGTGCGTAACATGTGTTCACTTAACAATTTCAGGGGTGCAACAGGGTATTCTTTTGGCACCCTTGCACCCTTGAAATTGCATGCGCAATTTGTAAGTACCTATTGGGTGCTCAAAAATTACGCATGCAATTCCTTTGAATTCCTATAGGACTCCGGGCCCATAGGAATGGATTGAAATCAATTACTTAATTACGACTTGCAACTTGCGAGTCGTAATTAAGGAATTTGTAGGAATCACAACATTTTATGCAATTCCTACATGCATAGGCAATAGCGATTCTTTAATTGCGATTCCTTAATAATTGCAATTAAAGAATCGCGATTCTCTATGTTGATGCATGTGCCCCTAAATACCTCAACATAAGAGGTACTTTTAAGCAATAGAGCCTTTCAGACCAAAAGCATCTTAAGATTGACCGGCTGACACAGCTGACCTATTACTCATTCATTCAAAAATACTCTTTACCCTCGGTGCTCAGATGAAAAGGAAATTTGGGGAAACTTGAGATCAAAGCAAGAGTCAAATGTTTTTACCTGGAGGGGCCCTCACGAGGTACAGATGTGATGACAAATTCTCAAATTTAGAACCCAATTGCTAATGTCATAGACAAATCCAGGGTACTAGTCTCCCTGCGCAGGAGAGAAAGAAAGGTAATCAATCAGCCTGAACCCATATATTGTTTGTTAGGCAAAAAATTGCAATAACTGTTAGTTTCTTTGATTTAGAGCCCCCAAATGTGTTTATGTGTTGTACCGTGGACACATTGTCCAGATGTAAAATTATCCATTAATTTACTCTGCTTCTCACCAACCTCTTTACAGCAAAAAAGCAAATACTCAATTCCAAATAATTTACATGAACAAACCTTCTTATCCCTTATTTTGTGTTTGGACAAAAGATCGAGTTTTATATATCGCGGTACACAATTATTGTTAAAAAAAATATAGCCGCTACTAAAATATAATTGAAAAGAATATTGTTAGCAGGAATCCCATTTATTTTCGTATGTAATATTGTTTTCAAGAATATCGTTGTTTTTCATATCGTGTTCAATAATATAGTAGTAATTTTAAAAAAAAACTAATTTAGTGTGTTTTAGTTAGAATATTAATTTAAGGTGCTAGTATTGTCCTGGTATTACTGTTATAAAACATAGTTTGTAATTTTAAGTGTTTTACTAATTTGCTTTTAAATGTAATTAGTAATTTATAGTGTAGTAGCAGGTTGTTGGGTTTGTAAGGGAGTAGGGCGAGAAATTATTTTGTAATTTAATGTATTTTTCAACTCTATTGTTACTAATAGTAAGTTATATTTTAAAAGCAGGTTATTTGGTTTGTAAGCAAATAGGGTGCGAGTTAATTAAGATAAAATGTATATAAATTTAAGCTTAGCTTATTTTTTATGTTAACTAAATATTTCATTGAATATTAATTTTAAAACTTACTTCTGTTTTAATTGTTCTTCAACATTTGTAGTGCTTTATTTATTTTAATGTGTATTTTAAGTTTTGTATGTTTATTACACATGTATGTTTTAATATTGTGCTATTTTTTTAATGCAAATAGGATGGGGAAATATTAAAGTTATACTACTTTTTATGCTAACTATCATTTATATGTAATTGTTCAATTGATACTTCACTATGTTTCATTTTACTGTTGTAGCTGTTATGTTAAATATTTGTTTTATTTAATTTTTTAATGTCATTAAAAGGTGCTTTTGAAATGCTTTTCTATGAAAGGATTTTTAGTTTTAATTTGATTTGGTTCTAAATTAATATTTTATATTAAATAATTTGATACATATTTAAAATTAATCATTTTTTAGCATTTTGTTGTTAGACAAGTGAATGCTATAAGAATTTGTATTTGTATTTAGTTTTATATATATATATATATTCACTGAAAAAACCAGAGGTTTCACACACGTTATAGTTAGCTGGACATTTCGCTCGTAAAAAACCAATGAAATTCCCCTGTTATAGTTAGTTCAGTTAACTATAACTCGCGCGCCCGCAATCCAATGCTGATGACGTCACATATTACATCACTCATGACATGGTCAGTGACATCACTCATGACATCACTGATGACATCTCAAATGACATCACTGATGACATTACTGATGACATCATCCAGTGAGTATGTGTTTTTGAAAAATTTGAATATGTTTAATATATATAGGGAAAGGCCTGTTTAAGAATGAGTGGGTGTACAAGTGTGTAAATGGATGATTTTCTGTGGTGCATAACATGATTCTTTAAGTTAGTCATTAAATGTATCTTACTGCAGACTAGTGACTAAACTGTGTAAATGTGTGTATGTGTCTGTATGTTGGTGTATAAGTGGCTGCATGGTTTTGAGAACAGCTATATGAGTCTCTATATGGGTAATTGATTGGTTGTCTAAGTATCTGTATGGGTTCATGAGTGTTTGTGTGGGTAGGGTGTGTGTCACTCTATGCATAGATGTGTGAGTGGGTGATTCTATGGGTGCATGGTTTTAAGACTGCATCTGTGATGGACTGTATGGTTGAGTGAGTGTTTGTTTGGGTGTGTTAGGTATTGAATGTATATCTCAGTAGTACATTTGTAACTTACTACATATGCGAAAGGCAGTATATGTGCGTGTAAGAGTATATAAGTGAGTAGATATGAGAGTGTGTGATTGTGAAAGTTACTGTATGGATGAGAGTGTGCTTGTATCAATGATTCTATAAGAGTGTAAGAATGTGATACTAATTTTATGAGTAAGTGAACTTGAGTGTGTTTCACTGCATAGGTGAGTAAATGGGAGTGGGATTATTTGCATGACTGACTAGGTGTGAGAGTACCTCTATGGATGATTGGTGGTGTGTGAGTGTCTATATAGGTGTATAAATGCATATGATAGTTTTGTATGGAGTGACTGTAAGTATGAGTGACTGTACAGGTGAATGAGTGGAGGTGTATGTAGACCTAAGAGTTAATAATTGGGTATGTAGTTATTGGTATTGCAGTATGTATGGTTTTGAGAATGGAACTCTTAAATTTTTAGTCGGTGTATCAAAGGTTATATTAGAGTGTGAGATGTGCTACTCTATCACAAGGATGATGTCATCAGTGATGTCATCAGTGATGTCATTTGAGATGTCATCAGTGATGTCATGAGTGATGTCACTGACCATGTCATGAGTGATGTAATATGTGACGTCATCAGCAGTGGATTGCGGGCGCGCGAGTTATAGTTAGCTGAACTAACTATAACGGGGGAATTTCATTGGTTTTTTACGAGCGAAATGTCCAGCTAACTATAACATGTGTGAAACCTCTGGTTTTTTCAGTGAATTTGCAAGGTTTTTTAAATGCTAATTCCTAACTATAACGTGTGTGAAACCTATGGTTTTTTCAGTGAATTTGCAAGGTTTTTTAAATGCTAATTCCTAACTATAACGTGTGTGAAACCTATGGTTTTTTCATTGAATTTCAAAGGTTTTTTAAATGCTAATTTTTGTATTTTGTTAATTATATTTTTTAAATATTTCTTTTTCAAAAATTTCCCTATGTATACATTTATATATTATCTGTATCCTTTAATTTGGTGTGGCTCATTTTTTAAAAAGTTTTAATTAAGATAAAGTTGAACAGCATAGTTAATATCTTCTATTAAGTTATGTCCACTTTTTTTTTTTTATATATAAATTCTTAGGGTGCGCGCTCAGAGCGCGCACCTAGTACGTTTGCGTACGTTTTTCATGAATTCCGGCGTACGTTATTTACGTACGCATACATACATTTTAGTGCGCGCTCGGAGCGCGCACCCAGTACGCATGCGTACGTACGCATGCTTACGTGCGTCGTACGTGCTCCACGCGGTACACTTCCGTATACGCGTTGAGTACGCGAGCTGACGTTCACGCATACGCGCGTGCTGCGTATGCGCGTTACATACGCACATAGTACGTAAGCGCATGGGCGCATACGCGTTCGCGCATGCGTAATTGCACCGTGCGCGCTCGGAGCTTGCTCAGTGCACGCACCTCGGGTTATGTGAATAATAAACAACACTTTTAATTGGTTTTCATTACTTTCAGTTTCAGATTGTTTCAACACCAAACCCAATCCCCTCATGGCAAGTCATGTGTTCAACAAACATCACTTTTCATTGGTGCAAAGTACTTTTAGTTCCAGATTCTTCCAAAATCACACCCACCACCCTCATTGTTAGTTCTGATTCCCTAGGACAGGGGTCTTCAAACTGTGGGGCGCGACCCCCAGGGGGGCCGTGGAGTGATGCAAAGGGGGTCGCGCCTTCCCAGTCACACTTCTGCCCAGGCCCAAGGGCTTCAGCCCCCCCCCCTTCCCCCGTCCTGTGTCTCAGCCCGGCTGCTGCAGTGAAACTTGAGCTGCTGGGGGCTCAGCTGGGCAGTGTCTGGATTCCTATCTCCGGCACCCCCGTGTTTTTTCACAGGTCTTTAAAGACCATTTAACATGCCTTTGTAAACTGCTTACAGAGGCTTAGGTTTTTTTGCTGGTTCCAGTACCCCCTGGGTCCCCACTGTGCCTATTCCTTACATTTGGATTTTACATTCACTGCCATAGTGTGAGAATGCATTTCATGGAAAGGAATACAAAGTTGGCTTCCTGGGGGCGCCGTTTTTGAAAGTTTATTGTGCTTTTGTAGCACCTGCTGCAGCGTTTCTTTCCCCGGCAATTACCAGGCCTCACATAAATGTCAAGATAACTTGTGTGATTAATTATCTTCCTGGAGAGAGATCAGAATGTTGTATAGTTGAGGTTTTGACTTGGTGAAGTTAGTGCAGAGGGTTAATATGCCCGCTGCAAAGAACGTGTGCCAAGTAGATTACAGAGTGTGTATGATGTGAAGAGATCAGCAGGTTACTGCTTTCAAAAGGGACATCCTTTTGTTACTTGCAATTTATAACTTAAAGTCCTAATAGAGAATAGTGAGCTATTAACTTTCATCCTAGAACAGCATGCACACTACAAAGAATACATTATTAGACCATTGATTAATGTTGCAAAAACGGTTAATTTGGCTAGAAATCAATTCTTATTATTAAAGGAAACTCCCAACTATGCGGTTTCTTTTTCGACTCTGAGTTTGTGCTTCTCCACACCAAGCACTCTTGAACTATACTGCCTACCAGTATGGATGACATGTGACTCCTATACTTTTAGTCCTTTGGCTTATGTAACATTTCCTATACACTGATTTACACACTTATGATTGTCTCTGTGTAATGTGTGTGTAATGCAAAGTGCTCGGACACCCTACACTGGTATGAGTGGCGCTATATAACTAATTCAATGCATCTGAGAGTGTGGGGTTATGGAGACTTGGTCACTGTTAAAGGGTGCTAGTGAGAGAATCCATGGTGGGGGTGGTCATTGTGGGGGGCACCAACAAACATTGTCGCACAGGGCACCACCAGCACTAAAGCCGGCCCTGGGAAGTATGCACAGATAAGCGCTGAAAATACCGCTTTAGGTGACTGCTTTTTTTTGTACCGACTGGGCCACCAAAATAATCTGCTGGCAACCCTAACCATAGGACTGGAAGTTTGTTGCAGGATCAGCACATTATTTATTTCCTTCACCCTCGATCCCCGATTAATGCCGCAATAGTTTAACTTAGATATTAAAGTCTACGCCCCCGTCAATAACATGCTGAGTTACTTCATGGGTCTGGGAATGCACCCTGCATTCAGACAACTCATTCCTCATTCTCGCCCTTCATTGTCACGCTCACCCTGCACTCACAGTGATCACAATGCACTCACACTGATCACCATGCACTTGCACCATTCACCCGCTCACCTTGCACTCACAGCGATCACAATGCACTCACACTGATCACCATGCACTTGCACCATCACCCGCTCACCTTGCACTCACAGTGATCACAATGCACTCACACTGATCACCATGCACTTGCACCATTCACCCGCTCACCTTGCACTCACAGCGATCACAATGCACTCACACTGATCACAATGCACTTGCACCATTCACCCGTTCACCTTGCACTCACAGTGATCACTCTGCACTCACAATGCACTTGTCCTGCTCACACTATACCTCAACCTGCAGTCACACGAGTACACTACTCATCCTGCACTCATGTGACACTTCACTCACCTGTCTCCCTCACTACTCAATATGCAACTCACTCAAACAAGCCCATCAGTAATCATACATTCATTCATCCCATTCTGAACTTGCATCCGCACCCAAAATGAGAGAGGACAGCAAGGGAGTGAGAGAATTTGATTGAAGAGGTCAGGGATGAGGAGAAATGTGAATTGCCGAAGAGAAGTGTGGACACGCAAGAAGTGAGTGTGATCCAAAGGTGAGGGCTTCTGTTAGAACAAAGGGGAGATGTGAAAGAGGAATGGGGGGACTGGAGAGGTCTAAGATACAAATAGACAAAAATTTGAATGAAGAGACGAGGTGAATGAAAAGTGCTGAGGGGCACGGGAGGTGACAGGGCCAGAGAGGCCATGAGATAAATGTGAGAGACTGTTAGAGATGAGGGCAGTGAAAGGACAGAATGGCAAGAGGTGATTAAAGGTGAAGTGAGAGGTTGAATGGGGAGAGTTCAGAAGTTGTAAAAAGGGGTGAAAGAAAATGACCTGCAAAGTGAGAGAGGGATCCGGGGTTAGGAGAGGAGAGAGGGATGGAAGGGAGGGGGTGAGAGGAAAACTGCATGGGTAAAAGGCTTAACTCTACACAAAACCGCCAGGGTTTTAAGGGACCCCTGCTTCTTCCGGTCAGGGCCAGGTGAGCTTCTAAAGTGGCAGCACGTATTGCTGCAGAGTGGAAGGCCCTTCACAAAGGTTGACTTGAAATCTTTCTGATGATAATTGCTGTATTTTGGTTATAAATGGGTACTGATTGGGTGAAATCTTTCCTCAGCGTTACTGTGTGTAACAAATATCAAAATAATGAAACAATGCTATCCCAAAATACGCGGCATCACATAACCTTATTTACATTTTCATCCCACGCAATTTAGTCAACAGGTTTAGACATTTTTGTCAAGAGGGGGGTCCTTACGCCTCAAAATGTTGACAGGGGGGTCTCGGCATCCAAAAGTTTGAAGACCTCTGCCCTAGGAGAAGGAGCTAATCTGTTTTTGAGATACAATGGCAGAGCAGCAGCTATCTTCTGAGAGTGAACAGGACACTCTTGAGAGACAGAGGCAGAGGAAGCAGAAAGACTCCTTCATATGGCAGTGTTTCACTTTTCCAGAGGGACAAAAGAAGGTGAATGCACCAAAGGTCACCTGCAAACTGTGTCAGCGCGTCTTGTCACGTGGGAATGCTAACAAGAAGTACTCTTTTAGTATTCATACTATGACGAGGCACGTTGAGGCAATGCATCCAGTGACTTTTCGTCGAGCTTCTGGAGCAAACCCTCCACCTGCTCAGCCGACGACATCTGCAGCAGCTCAGCCGAGCACATCTTCGGCAGCTCAGGCGAGCACTTCTTCTGCAGTGGTGCCGTCACCTTCTTCCACACCTTTGGATATTCGTCCTTGTTTTGGGATGATGAGTACACACTGCATGGATTGTGGTCTTCTTATTTCTTTGGGTGAGAGCAGTATTGATCATATTCAAAGAAAATTTGAGGAGCATCCTTGCGAAAGGCCATCATTTTCATTTTTTTTTTTTTTTCGTTTTTCTCTTCCTCTGTCCCTACATTAACTCAAGGGCTCTTTTTAGAGCCACCTAAAATCAAAACACAAAAACTTGTTTTTTAGAATCTATTTCTCTTTTTTTTTTTAGGGTGCGCGCACTCAGCGCGCACCCAATGGGTTTAAAAAAAAAAAATCATTTTTTTCACCTTTAGTAAACCTTCAGGGACTCCCTGAGAAAGAGAGGGGAGTGGCAAAGTAATTAAAAAAGAGATGGTGTACAATTCACAGATGAAGGGAAGAGAGTCTTCCTATTAAACTTTAAACTCTGCATCAGTATTTATGTATAGGTACCCAAAAAAGACAATAGCTCATTTTCGTGCTGCATTAGAATTGCCTGTATTTACAAGGAGAGGAAAAGATGCACAAAGAGGCTTATCCTCTCCTTGTAAATATGGAAAAGCCTGCGCCAATAGTTTGTCAAGAAAATTGACGTAGTGGTGGCGCAGGTGGCTTGTAAATGTGCCACAGAGATGTTAAGGAAATTAAGGGTAAAACAGCCAAACCAAGAGTGACAGATACAGACACAGAGAGCAAACAACTGAGAAGGAGTAAGGTAGTTAAAAAGACTAAGACATATGCATACAGAAAAAGAAACATGGATGAAAAATTAGTGATGGAGGTAGTAAAGGTAGGGGAGTAGTAGAGAAGGAGTGAGGGAGTTACAAAAGAGTAGTAAAGCAGGAAGAGAGAGTGAGAAGAGAAATGAGAAAAGTAGAGTAAGGAGAGGTGAAGAAAAGGAAGCATGAAACGAAACCAGTGACACATACAGATATTTTAAACTTACCTGACCATCAAAATAAATATTTTAGAATTACATGTTTTTATTCAATTGCAAAGATAACTGAATTACATCTTCTACATTTTCTTTCTAGTTCTGAAAAAAAGAAAAAAGTATTAATATTCAATAATACACTTTATTAAACAGTACATGTTTTTTCATATTTAGCAAAACAATTTTTTGCCCCTTTTTTGCTGTTTTCAGAATGCTTTGATTTTCACTGAAAATAGTGAAATCAATTGTATTCATCATTTAACAGCGGGCAAAAAAAAAAACAATCTGAAAGATTGTTTAAAAAAGCCCCAAATGTATCCTCACTAAAACATACCTTAATAGAAATGTCAAAAATACCTTTTAAGAACAATAACAATTTTCAAGAAATTACGTCTGTAAACCTTGTTACAAAAGAACATTTTCCAAAATAATATCTGTGAAAGAAGTCCACAAATGTTTGTTTTACCATTCCTTGAGGCCAAATGGTAAGTTTAAAATCTGTTTTGAGCGAAATATCCAATTTTAAGCCTTTTAAATTTTAATAATGCTTTCTTCCGATGATGATGTTAGTATTTAAAATTTGGGTTTCAGAAAAATTAGGTAAGAATTGGGTAAATCATAAGGCAAACGTTGCTTGAAAATCAATTGAGAATCATTACACAGTGTCCATCCTTTTTCACATTTAAGATAAACTGTGTAATGACCAGAAGTTATAGAAGGACCATCATGAAAAATTATTGCAACTGCTACAAAAGTTTTTCCAGATATAGATACTTGGTTGCCAACAAACTTCTTTAGTAAAGTTTCCAATTTTGTTCCATCAGCTCTACAACGTTGTACCATTAAAATTAAATGCTGTCCATATTTCTTTATGACAACATTTCAGATTTACATTTAGAACATTCCATGTTGTGATTAGCATCTTTAACTAATTTACTAAAAGTCACTGTTTTACACCTTTCAGAATCAACATTAGTATTGCTTGTGTTCATACAGTTATCACAACAATGTTCCCATTTATAAGAGACACCAAATACATTTTCTACTTCTACCCCTTCATCTTCTAGTACCATCAGGATATACATCAAGAATTCCTGTGCATCTTGCTGGACATTTTGTGTAAACTGTGTACGTCCAGAACATACATCTAAAAGATTTCTAACATCAGAAGCACTTTCTATTTTAGTTTTATCATTACTCAGCTTCTCATAAAGGAGACTCAGCAAAGAACAGAATCTTTTTTCATGATTTAGTATTATCTGCTCTTGCAAAAAATCAAGATAAAATACAACATTCAGCACTACATTTGCGTAGCAGTTGACACCAGAGCTATTTTCAAAATGACAACCAACAACCTCTTCCACACTGTCCTTTTTCTTTTTGCTTGCAGTCACATCACTATCTTTTTGTTTTCTCTTCTGTACATCCTCATTACAGATATTCTCAAATCTCCTTTTCCGACAAACAGCACGTTTTTCAAACACAGGATACTGACCTAAATGAGGAGCATAGTTTCTTCTTAATCTATTATACTCCTTTACACAGTTTGCATCAGCACTAACTTTTGAGTCATCAAAGTCTATCATGAATAACCCAGATATTTTTTTCACGCGTGACAAAGCAACATATGCCATACCTTCTTTAAACACAGTAGATCCAATGTTTACAAAAGCACTATCAACAGTTAATTCTTGAGATTTGTGAATAGTTACAGCATATGCTAGAGAAAACGGAAACTGCTTCCTACGTACATATAAGTCTTTCACAAGCAAGAAACGAACTGAACAACGACAAATGTCTTTAACCTCTTGTATCTGATCAAATTTTATTTTTAAACATTCAATTCCAACTTATTTCTGGTAATTAACAAAACCCACAACTCTTCCCATAGCTCCATTCACTAAACCTTTCTCTACATCCAAATTACGTCTTAAAATTACTCTACAGTTCATACACACATAAAGATTCTTTTCCAAACCAGCTGTTTTTTAAATGTTTTTCTCCAGAGAATCCAATTTAGTACCCAATTTGCCTGTCAACATAATAGTTATTCGTTCATGTTCTATTTTATCCACAGCTTCCAGTTTTATGATCTCCTCATTTTCCAATTTCAAAAGTTCTTGATTGAATACAGAGCATTCATGTAGTGTTGGCATTAAGCAGATTACAGTATTTTTTTCCGCAATTTTCTTGTATATTTTCTCTGGAACTATTTCTTCTGTTGGAAACAAATTACATAGCAATCGACTCTGTAATGCTTTTCTGCCATGTTCTGTGAGTAGTCCAATTCTTATATCTTTCAGAATACTTGCATAGTCCTCATCATTGGCTTGCCTCATATTGGTAATGAGTTCCTTATACTCAAAATATGTCCAAATATTTACATTGCCTATACTTCCTAACGACTTTTTCGTGTCTTCATGTGTAAGAGTATGGAATACCGGTTGTCCTTTAACTGGAGTAAGTTGCAAAAGATCTCCAAAAAATATGACGTGTTTTCCTCCAAATAACACGTCAAAGTCTGTCTTCAGAATTTGCTGCATTCTTAAATGCACAAAGGCAAGCATTAAGTTTGATACCATGCTAACTTCATCAATAATGAGTACTTTCATTTTCTTCAATACTCTTGAAACTTCCAAGCATGCTTCTCCTGCTAGTTTGTGGTACTGTATTTTGTTCTCGTGCTCTACTGGTAACATTAGCAAACGATGTAAGGTAACTCCTTTGATGTTATACGCTGCTAACCCAGTTGGAGCAGTAACAACACAAGACAAAATGGATTCCATTTTCTTCTGTAGGTAGCTTCTAATTACATTAATAAGAAACTTTTTCCAGTTCCTGCTTGTCCACTTACATACATTCTGATTGGTTCAAAAGATGTGCATGAGCACTCTTTATTTTCATGTAGTAATCCGTGATCAATTTTTTGTCTGACTTCTTCATAAATTTGTTTTTGTTCTTCATTCAGTTGCTCCTCCAAATATGTTAAGTCTACTAAATCTTCCTGAGCTTGATTCATAGCTGTTTCCACTTCGTTCATAGCTATTGCTGCTTCATTTTCGACGATCGGTTGTCCTAGAGGATCTTGACTGAATGTCCCAGAACTTTGACTGTCTTGAGAACTGTCTCTAGCTACTTCAGCTGCAATTGTTGCTTCTTGTTCAATTTCTTCATTTAACATTTGAACATAAGTTGTGAAAGTACTGCATTCTATGCTGTCTTTGCTAGCATTGAAGGAATCTTCATAACTCTGGAATTCTCCAAGTAGTTCGTCCTCTGAACGCCATGGTTTAAACAGCTGCAAAAGTGCCAAGTAGTAAAATTCCCTTTTGTCAGGAGTGTCGCAACTCAGCTTCCGGTGATTTATCAAACTTCCTTTTGTTTGCTTCACCAAACATCCTTCCTCACCAATGACTTTATATTTTCCATTATTGATATCTTCTGTGGCATTCCGTTTAAAAATAAAGTTCTGCAGCACTTCATAGAGACACTTGTTCTCAAGGTGATGACTTCTTTGTGGATAATATGTGTCCAACATGTTTGTTCTTAAAATGTCTGTACTTTCTGGTTCGAACTCTGCTAAATATTCAATTTCTCGAATAGATTTCAGTACCCGATTTCGCATTCCTGCAAGACCTAAACTTGCCCAAATTATTCTTCTGGATTTTGAGTACAGACTTGCAGATGATAACCTATCTGAGCATTCGTAGGATCCAATTTCTCGATGCGATAACATCTTTAAACTGAAACTGTATAGCTTTTTACTGACAGTTTTCTCATGAGAAATCTCTTCCCACATTTCCTTCAATTCCGTTTTCTCAGATTTAGTGATGTAAGATGTGACATAGCGAGCAACAGCAATAGAATTGTCAGCCACATACTGTATATCCATGTTAGCATTCCACATGGATAAAATGACTGGGTTGAAGTCATTTATATATTTTGACTCTTCTTTTCTTCTTAGATTGTAGGTATTTTCAGGTGGTTTTCTTGTAATAGTATGTCGCACAGCTGACATAAAACTGTTTACTCTTCCTTTTGAAAGAACAGGTCGTGGAAATCCAAATCGACATTTTGTGTGGAATTTATCTTTACTCTTGTACTTTCGTCGACAGTCTTTTCCACACCGATGACTTTGGAAACGTAAAACTTGCTCTTTTAAATTTTTCTCTTCTGTGCTTTTAGGTATAGCACATGTTGCATATCCTTCGATGAAACTTAAAACTGCATCATGTGAATCTGTTCCAAATTTTGGGGCATCCTTGATCCACAACAGCATATGAATATGAGGAGCACCTCTGGCTTGGTACTCTTTTCTCCAAAAGAAATCCACAACTTCTCCAAGAGGTGGATTTTTTTTATTGCAGATGAAGGACATCATAGCCTCAAATCTATGATTGAAATATCTGCAAACATTAACCGGATCCAATGAGCACAATTCTCCTACTGTCTTGTATTGGATGTTTTCAATATTTGAATTTGCCTCTCGAAGAAAATCCATAAGATTATCCCAAGCGTACTCAGCACAGCTTAGGGTAAGGAACCATGTAGGAGTTCCTAAATTCCGTAACATACACTTCAATTCTCCATGGCGTCGGTACCAATATTCATTAGTACCACGCTGACAAGCCATCAAATTGATCAATTGAGATTCCAAATGATCATCTCGCTGTTGCACTTTGTTCATAAAATCCTTTGCAGTCACATTACGTAGATGTACTCCAGTTTTCAAAATGTGATTTACTGCATAAGATAGTGCTGACAAGTCACTTTCAAATAAAAGATGGAACAAATAAGGAATACTTTGACGAAATCTAGGATCTTCTGCATATAATCTTGTAGTCAGATACTCCGAAGCAGGAATCTGTACTGGACGTTCAGCATATCGTCCTCCTTCTCCTGTAGGAAACAGCTGTGGAAAACAACGAGCTTCCAAGCTCTCTTCCCATACACTCACGGGAGTTCCTTGTGCTTTCTTCATCTGAAACAGATCAATAGCGTTTCCCATACCTTCATTAGAATGAAGAGGATGTATGCTGAAATGTTCATAAATTTCTTCTTCTTTTGACTTATCCACTTTTTCAAGTTGCCCAGTTGGTATTCCTGTGTCTTCTAGTATTTCTTCTTCATCTTCATCCATATAAATGGCTTCATACCATTTATTATTTTTTTTCAAATACAAATTTGCTCTTTGTACTTTTCGTACATCCACCAGCTCCTGCCAAATTTTCTTATTCTTTGTAGGTACACCATTAACCAGAATAACTAATGGTTCAGTTTCCAAAGTATCTGCATCAATTGTTTCCATATTTTTTTCAAATCCAATGGCAAATAGACAACTCTTCCTTTTAAACCTCTTTGTAAATCCGAAGGAGGTAATTTACCAGTTTTTGGCTCCATACGCACTATGGTCTGAAATGGATGGACACATTGAATGAGTATAGACTCATACGTATTTAAATCAGAAAGTTCTGGAGGAATATCAACCAATTCTAAATTATTATGTACAGCTCTAGCTGGCATTCTATTTTCTTCTAACTTGTTATAACAGTATTTACAAATACGCTGATCTTCACCCAAATCAAAACAATTTTCCAGAAATATATATGTTGCAAAATCTTTCCACTCATAATTATCTTCATTTCACTTTTTTTATACAGATCAACATTCCTTGTTTGAATTTTATAATGGCTTCTCCGGCAACAAATACAAGTAATATTTGGTCTTTCATTAGAGATGATAGTAAATTTTGTCATTTCATCTTCAACATTTTTACTAACAGTAAGTTCTACATTCTCTTCCACATTTTCATCAATAACTGTGTCATTTTCTGCACTTTCTTGTTCTGGACCAAAGTAAGAAAACTGAATCTCATCAGTAACCTTCACTAGATCTGATACAGATCCACGGAACAGAGCATTATTCAACTCATTTAACTTTAGTGCTGGACTTTTAGCAAAATACAATGTTCTCACAAACTTTCTCATTTCAGTATGATGAACAGCCAGCATCCTAAAATGGTGAAAAACACTTTGACACACTTTCCTAGATAGACAAGCCAGAGAATGTCCTTACAAACCAGTATTCTCTCTCACTCTGCATGGATCTAGTCTTTGAAGCACCTTAATCTTCTGTTTAACACTCTTTTTACTATGTTCTCTTAGAAAGTCACGTAATTTATCAATCGATTCCTGACGTACAGTACAAATACTACTACAATTCCAAGTGTACACTGGGGCTTTAGGACGTCTCCCCATAACCTCATCAGCCATCACTTGTTCCTCATTTCTTAGAACCATTTTCTCCTTTTCCATTACACACCCATCCTTAACTTCATATGCTCTACCATTGGTGTCAACTGCATGCAACAAACTATTACTTTGAAGATAACTCTCTTCATTAAAAAATGGTTCAGTACTTGAACTATGCTTCGGTTCTCCTAAGAACACTTTAGAAAAGTTTTTTTTTTTACTTCTCTTTTCCTTTTGCTTTGTGACTTCATTGCATTGACTAATTTATCTAATCTACGCATCCTGTTCAAAATTAAAATGAATAGTTTTTTTTTTATTTCTAATGCCATGGTAACAATACTTTAAATTAATTTCTTTTTCTTATAAAATTTTGTTTTTTTCTTATATTTTTTCACATCCTTCACCAAATTTAACATCACTCTTCTCTGAAACATTTTTCGACGAATGTTTTTAAAATCTATTTTCCGTGTTAAGTCACTCTTCCTAACTTCTGAGTCTATATTAGCATTTTGTTTTTGCTGTCGACTCTGTTGTAGTTTTGTACTTGTAACACTGTTTGAATTTATCTTTCGATCATTTTTTTTTTTTTTGGAAGATATTTTTTAAAAATTCTTTAGTTTGCTTACCAGAAGACTTTTTCTGTTTTCCAACACATGCTTCGCCTCCTATTTTTTTTTTACCAGTCGTCTTCAAATATAGTTGTTGTTTCTTTCCTTTTCTTTTTCTTGACTTTATAGGCATCTTTATACTTTTTCACTGTTGCTCAGCAATACCTGGAAAAAACTAAAAAAAAATACCTTTATGTAATTTTAATTCATTTCAATTTTTTTTTTCAACTTTTCAAATCCTATCACATGAGCTGATCCTTTCCTATGAGTCCAAGTCTTACAAAATAGGAGAAACATGAATTAAATCTCTGACAATAATTCCTGTGTGCACACAGAGTCACGGTGTGATTCTAGGCAGAAAACGATATTTGATTGGCAATTTGAAAGCACATGTACTTCTGTTGAGGAGCAAATGATAATTACTGTGACAGCCTGACACATTTTTCTTATATTTTAGAGAAGTAGAAAAGAGCACATGTCCTTACAGCTATTTGACACCATGACCATGTGTTACAGGGTGAGTGATTAGACTACAGCAAAGGAAATCAGCCTTGATGACGTTGAATGTGTTTGCTATTTGTTTGCATTTGCCTCACATTTTTGAGATACTGATTTCTGCTGAGTGCTAATCAACACATTTGAAGAAAACAAGGTGGGCCTTTCCTGAATATGCAAGTTTTACAGAACAACAGCAACACAAATTGGAATGCTGACGACAATTCCTGTGTGCACACAGAGTCATGGTGTGATTCTAGGCAGAAAGCGATATTTCCTTTGGCAATTTGAAAACACATTTAGTACTGTGGTAGAGCAAGTGATAATTACTGTGACAGCCTGACACATTTTTCTTATAGTTTACACAGACAGAAAGGAGCACATGTCCTAACAGCTCCTTGAGACCATGACCATGTGTTATAGGGTGAGTGATTAGACTAGAGCAAAGGAAATGAGCCTTGGTGACATTGAATCTGTTTGCGTTACACACTACTATCTAAAACACCACACACAGCTGACTATTATACATGGGAGTGTACGAGAAGCTGCTGCGTGTGTGCAAAGAGTGTGTTTCTGGAAACTGTGTATTGTCAGCTGCAAGAGAGATCTGCATGGAGACTTCCACAACTGCATGAAGAATGCAGACATGTGTATAAGACTACATGTGTGGTAAGGGTTAATTAGACTTTTCAACATGTAGGAACCACCTCAGCCATTGCAAGAATTGATGAAAAATCTACCATGCTATTTTCACATGTGTTATTCCATTTGCCTCACATTTTTGAGATACTGATTTCTGCTGAGTGCTAATCAACACATTTGAAGAAAACAAGCTGGCCCTTTCCTGAATATGCAAGTTTTACAGAACAACAGCAATCCAAATTGGAACGCTGACAACAATTCCTGTGTGCACACAGAGTCATGGTGTGATTCTAGGCAGAAAGCGATATTTCCTTTGCCAATTTGAAAGCACATTTAGTACTGTGGTAGAGCAAGTGATAATTACTGTGACAGCCTGACACATTTTTCTTATAGTTTACTCAGACAGAAAGAAGCACATGTCCTAAGAGCTCCTTGAGACCATGACCATGTGTTACAGGGTGAGTGATTAGACTAGAGCAAAGGAAATGAGCCTTGGTGACATTGAATCTGTTTGCGTTACACACTTCTATCTAAAACACCACACACAGCTGACTATTATACATGGGAGTGTACGAGAAGCTGCTGCGTGTGTGCAAAGAGTGTGTTTCTAGAAACTGTGTATTGTCAGCTGCAAGAGAGATCTGCATGGAGACTTCCACAACTGCATGAAGAGTGCAGACATGTGTATAAGAATACATGTGTGGTAAGGGTTAATTAGACTTTTCAACATGTAGGAACCACCTACAGGACAGAGCTCTTGAGGCGGAAAGCCGAGAGCTAGGAACTCCTTCACTAAACTTAATTTTAAAACTGTATATTGTGTGAATACTTGTGTGCTTTTAAAACTTGCACTGCTTGCTCACCTGGTGATTGCCTCGCCGCTCAGCTGAGCGAGGCGCTGAAGCAGGCAGCAGGCAACCGCCGCGACCTCCCGGGCTCCGCCCACCGAAATAGGCCACGCCCCCTTTTGCATATCTAGGCGCGCTCTGCTGACCAGCGCTGCTTAGGACAGAGCTCTTGAGGCGGAAAGCCGAGAGCTAGGAACTCCTTCACTAAACTTAATTTTAAAACTGTATATTGTGTGAATACTTGTGTGCTTTTAAAACTTGCACTACTTGGTCACCTGGTGATTGCCTCGCCGCTCAGCTGAGCGAGGCGCTGAAGCAGGCAGCAGGCAACCGCCGCGACCTTCCGGGCTCCGCCCACCGAAATAGGCCACGCCCCCTTTTGCATATCTAGGCGCGCTCTGCTGACCAGCGCTGCTTAGGACAGAGCTCTTGAGGCGGTAAGCCGAGAGCTAGGAACTCCTTCACTAAACTTAATTTTAAAACTGTATATTGTGTGAATACTTGTGTGCTTTTAAAACTTGCACTACTTGCTCACCTGGTGATTGCCTCGCCGCTCAGCTGAGCGAGGCGCTGAAGCAGGCAGCAGGCAACCGCCGCGACCTTCCGAGCTCCGCCCACCGAAATAGGCCACGCCCCCTTTTGCATATCTAGGCGCGCTCTGCTGACCAGCGCTGCTTAGGACAGAGCTCTTGAGGCGGAAAGCCGAGAGCTAGGAACTCCTTCACTAAACTTAATTTTAAAACTGTATATTGTGTGAATACTTGTGTGCTTTTAAAACTTGCACTACTTGCTCACCTGGTGATTGCCTCGCCGCTCAGCTGAGCGAGGCGCTGAAGCAGGCAGCAGGCAACCGCCGCGACCTTCCGGGCTCCGCCCACTGAAATAGGCCACGCCCCTTCCCATTGATATTTAAGAATGTGCTGTTTCCGGAGGCGCAGCGGACGGGCGCAGCGGGCGCGCCGGCGGTGCGCCGAAGGCGCGCCAAAGGCAAGCCCGTCTGCGCCCGTCCACGACCAGACGGGACCAGGGGCCACTAACCCGGTTCTCCCACCCCCCAGGGCAGGACATATAGCTCGACAGCCTTACACAGCATAGGAAGAACTGTCGCTGTCCAGTGCACGCATTTGTATGCTCCTACAGAGCTCCCTCCCCGCTGCCCGGACTGCAAACACCCCCTCCACAACACCTCCCCGTTGGCCACAGCCCAGAAATACTGCATGTACGCGTTAAACTGTCGATCACTGCCAAAGCATTGTACACAAATCGCCATGCTGCTAGAGGAACACAAGCCAGACGCGATCTTCTTAACAGAAACCTGGCTCTCGGCTCAATCAGAGCCTGATTTAGTCTCAGCCTTATCCGCTGGCTACCATATCTTCAGAGTAGACAGACCGGAAGGGAGAGGAGGAGGTCTGGCCATTATATTAAAGGACCAGTATCATTGCCGCACCACAGCAGAAACCATCCCTGGTTGCGAGAGTGTAGAATTCTGCATAGAGTTCCACGCGAATAGTTCATTCTCTGGCACTTTGATCTATCGCCCCCCCGAGCCTGCAAAATTATTCCATACATCTCTCCCAGAGATTATAGCGAAAAGAATTTTATCCTCTGCCAATCATACGGTTTTAGGGGACCTTAATCTCCATTTTAACTCCCCTTCAGACCACATTGCTAAGGAGCTAATAGATGACCTTGGAGCTCTTCAACTGGCCCAACTGGTCACAGCCCCGACCCACGAAAAGGGCAATCTACTAGACCCTATTTTCAGTAACTGCATTGACTTAACTGTTGACCAACCCATTCCCCTCCCATGGACGGACCACTTCTTGGTCCCGTTTACCTGGGTCACCCGTAAAGCCCCCCAATTACCCCCTCAATCCACAACTAGGAGAAACTGGTCAAAACTCCCCGTGGAATCCTGGACGCATGATCTGGACTCCACCCGTCCGCCACCCTGCCCAGACTCCAACGTGGCTAACGGAAACTATGTAGGTTGGATTACGAACTCATTAGATATGATCCTCCCTCTTCGCAGATCGTCCTCAAAAAGAACGCAGAAATCAGCCCCTTGGTTCTCTGATTCGCTAAGAGAGCAAAAACGCCTCTGTAGGCAACGAGAGAGAGCCTGGCGATTAGACTTTCTCCCGGAAAAAAAGGCATCCTACAAAGAGGCGATCAAAGCCTACAGAGAAGGGGGCAGGACGGCCCAGGCTACTTATTACTCTGACAAAATCCTGGAAGCTAAATCAAAGCCCAAGGAAATCTTCCACATAATAAAACAATGCACCAGCGTCACCACTGCCCCCCATCCGATCAAGACTCAAGATCAATGCAATGAGTTGGCGGAATTTTTCCATAACAAGGTGTTGAAAATCTACTCCACCTTCCCAACAATAGCCTCGACTTCGGATGTGATTGACCTACTCCTCCCGAGAACCCCCCTCCCCCCAGACCAGCCTGTTCTTGATCATTTTCCCCTTCTGGACCTTGACACCCTAGATAAAGTGGCACGCCAAGTTAAGTCGGGCTCTCCACGTGACCCAGCGCCCCCAGAAGTCCTGATGCAGGCAGGTGAAGCCACCTTGCCTGTGATCCTGGAACTGCTAAACTCATCCATATCCGCATGCTCAGTTCCCACAGCCTGGAAGCAAGCAATGGTGCGGGCGCTGTTGAAAAAACCTAACCTGGACCCTGATGATCACTCCAGCTACCGCCCCATCTCACTCCTCCCTTGGGCTAGCAAGGTGTTGGAGAAATATATAAATGCCCAGTTGGTCCAGTTTCTAGAGAACCACTCCCTATTACATACGTCCCAGACAGGTTTCAGACCAAAGCATGGGACTGAAACCGCCTTATTAGCAGTCACCGAAGAATCTCAAAGGATACTGGATCAGGGAGGATCAGTGGCAGTGATCCTCCTTGATCTAAGTGCCGCCTTCGATACGGTCAGCTATGCCACCTTGCTGAACCGTCTCTATAACATCGGAGTCTCGGGTGATGCACTAAGGTGGTTCGATTCTTTCCTGTCTGACAGATCTTTTCAGATCTTCGACGGCGATACAATGTCACCCAGTAAGCCTCTCAGCTGCGGAGTACCGCAGGGCTCTTCACTGAGCCCTGTGCTATTTAATGTATACATGAAACCACTGGCTGGGGTAGTCGAACCGTACGGCATTAAAATCGTGTCGTACGCCGACGACACTCAGCTAGTGGTTTCATTGGCGCAAGAGAGCAGCAGGCAATCCCCGGTAGGTCTGTTGAAATGTTTAGAGGACGTGAAGGAGTGGATGACCAACTCCTCCCTCAAGTTGAACGGAGAAAAAACAGAGCTCATGCTCCTAGGCCCAGCATCGCCAGTACCTTTCACCTCCTTGTGGCCCTGCGGTCTGGGTGCTCCCCCCACCCCCAAGGAAAGTGTCAAGAGCCTGGGAGTATGGTTAGACAAAAGGCTCTCCTTCTCCACCCAGGCCACCAAGCTGTCCGCCACCTGTTTTGGCCTACTTAGAGTCCTGAGGAAGGTCCTTCCACTTCTGCCTCTAGAGGCCAAAAAGGTGGCAGTACAAGGCCTCATCCAGTCCCGCCTGGACTCAAACAATGCTCTATACGTAGGGGCCCCTGAGATGACCCTTAGGAAGCTGCAAGTGGTACAAAACTGCGCCGCACGTACCCTACTCCAGATTCCGCGAACCCAGTCAGCTAGACCTGGACTGAAAAGCCTGCACTGGTTGCCAGTGAGGCTAAGAGTGACATTTAAGGCGCTGTGTATTGCGCATCGGGCTTTTTGGAAGACGGGATCAGCAATAAATAACAATCTTTTCATCCCCTACCACCCAAATAGGAACCTTCGATCCACGGATGCTTTCCTGGCAGTTGTTCCTAGAGTGAAAAGAGCCAGGACCGGGGGTAGGCTGTTCTCGCTGAACACCGCCAAGCTCTGGAATGCTCTTCCCCTCTCTCTTCGCTCCAACCCCGACTTGCTCGCATTCCGGAAAAAGCTGAAAACATTACTGTTCGCCAAATCTCTCTAATCCTAATCTCCCTGTTCCGTCACATCTCTGCTTCTACTCAGCGCTTGGACGCCCGTGGGCAGCAACCGCGCTTAATAAATCCATTTCCATTCCATTCCATTCCATTCCATTCCATTCCACCTCAGCCATTGCAAGAATTGATGAAAAATCTACCATGCTATTTTCACATGTGTTATTGCATTTGCCTCACATTTTTGAGATACTGATTTCTGCTGAGTGCTAATCAACACATTTGAAGAAAACAAGCTGGCCCTTTCCTGAATGTGCAAGTTTTACAGAACAACAGCAACCCAAATTGGAACGCTGACAACAATTCCTGTGTGCACACAGAGTCATGGTGTGATTCTAGGCAGAAAGCGATATTTCCTTTGGCAATTTGAAAGCACATTTAGTACTGTGGTAGAGCAAGTGATAATTACTGTGACAGCCTGACACATTTTTCTTATAGTTTACACAGACAGAAAGGAGCACATGTCCTAACAGCTCCTTGAGACCATGACCATGTGTTACAGGGTGAGTGATTAGACTAGAGCAAAGGAAATGAGCCTTGGTGACATTGAATCTGTTTGCGTTACACACTACTATCTAAAACACCACACACAGCTGACTATTATACATGGGAGTGTACGAGAAGCTGCTGTGTGTGTGCAAAGAGTGTGTTTCTGGAAACTGTGTATTGTCAGCTGCAAGAGAGATCTGCATGGAGACTTCCACAACTGCATGAAGAGTGCAGACATGTGTATAAGACTACATGTGTGGTAAGGGTTAATTAGACTTTTCAACATGTAGGAACCACCTCAGCCATTGCAAGAATTGATGATAAATCTACCATGCTATTTTCAAATGTGTTTGCATTTGCCTCACATTTTTGAGATACTGATTTCTGCTGAGTGCTAACCAACACATTTGAAGAAAACAAGCTGGCCCTTTCCTGAATGTGCAAGTTTTACAGAACAACAGCAACCCAAATTGGAACGCTGACAACAATTCCTGTGTGCACACAGAGTCATGGTGTGATTCTAGGCAGAAAGCGATATTTCCTTTGGCAATTTGAAAGCACATTTAGTACTGTGGTAGAGCAAGTGATAATTACTATGACAGCTTGACACATTTTTCTTATAGTTTACACAGACAGAAAGGAGCACATGTTCTTACAGCTCCTTGAGACCATGTGTTACAGGGTAAGTGATTAGACTAGAGCAAAGGAAATGAGCCTTGGTGACATTGAATCTGTTTGCGTTACACACTACTATCTAAAACACCACACACAGCTGACTATTATACATGGGAGTGTACGAGAAGCTGCTGCGTGTGTGCAAAGAGTGTGTTTGTGGAAACTGTGTATTGTCAGCTGCAAGAGAGATCTGCATGGAGACTTCCACAACTGCATGAAGAGTGCAGACATGTGTATAAGACTACATGTGTGGTAAGGGTTAATTAGACTTTTCAACATGTAGGAACCACCCCAGCCATTGCAAGAATTGATGAAAAATCTACCATGCTATTTTCAAATGTGTTTGCATTTGTCTCACATTTTTGAGATACTGATTTCTGCTGAGTGCTAACCAACACATTTGAAGAAAACAAGCTGGCCCTTTCCTGAATGTGCAACTTTTACAGAACAACAGCAACCCAAATTGGAACGCTGACAACAATTCCTGTGTGCACACAGAGTCATGGTGTAATTCTAGGTAGAAAGCGATATTTCCTTTGGCAATTTGAAAGCACATTTAGTACTGTTGTAGAGCAAGTGATAATTACTATGACAGCCTGACACATTTTTCTTCTAGTTTACACAGACAGAAAGGAGCACATGTCCTAACAGCTCCTTGAGGCCATGACCATGTGTTACAGGGTGAGTGATTAGACCAGAGCAAAGGAAATGAGCCTTGGTGACATTGAATCTGTTTGCGTTACACACTACTATCTAAAACACCACACACAGCTGACTATTATACATGGGAGTGTACGAGAAGCTGCTGCGTGTGTGCAAAGAGTGTGTTTCTGGAAACTGTGTATTGTCAGCTGCAAGAGAGATCTGCATGGAGACTTCCACAACTGCATGAAGAGTGCAGACATGTGTATAAGACTACATGTGTGGTAAGGGTTAATTAGACTTTTCAACATGTAGGAACCACCCCAGCCATTGCAAGAATTGATGAAAAATCTACCATGCTATTTTCAAATGTGTTTGCATTTGTCTCACATTTTTGAGATACTGATTTCTGCTGAGTGCTAACCAACACATTTGAAGAAAACAAGCTGGCCCTTTCCTGAATGTGCAACTTTTACAGAACAACAGCAACACAAATTGGAACGCTGACAACAATTCCTGTGTGCACACAGAGTCATGGTGTAATTCTAGGTAGAAAGCGATATTTCCTTTGGCAATTTGAAAGCACATTTAGTACTGTTGTAGAGCAAGTGATAATTACTATGACAGCCTGACACATTTTACTTCTAGTTTACACAGACAGAAAGGAGCACATGTCCTAACAGCTCCTTGAGGCCATGACCATGTGTTACAGGGTGAGTGATTAGACCAGAGCAAAGGAAATGAGCCTTGGTGACATTGAATCTGTTTGCGTTACACACTACTATCTAAAACACCACACACAGCTGACTATTATACATGGGAGTGTACGAGAAGCTGCTGCGTGTGTGCAAAGAGTGTGTTTCTGGAAACTGTGTATTGTCAGCTGCAAGAGAGATCTGCATGGAGACTTCCACAACTGCATGAAGAGTGCAGACATGTGTATAAGACTACATGTGTGGTAAGGGTTAATTAGACTTTTCAACATGTAGGAACCACCCCAGCCATTGCAAGAATTGATGAAAAATCTACCATGCTATTTTCAAATGTGTTTGCATTTGTCTCACATTTTTGAGATACTGATTTCTGCTGAGTGCTAACCAACACATTTGAAGAAAACAAGCTGGCCCTTTCCTGAATGTGCAACTTTTACAGAACAACAGCAACCCAAATTGGAACGCTGACAACAATTCCTGTGTGCACACAGAGTCATGGTGTAATTCTAGGTAGAAAGCGATATTTCCTTTGGCAATTTGAAAGCACATTTAGTACTGTTGTAGAGCAAGTGATAATTACTATGACAGCCTGACACATTTTTCTTCTAGTTTACACAGACAGAAAGGAGCACATGTCCTAACAGCTCCTTGAGGCCATGACCATGTGTTACAGGGTGAGTGATTAGACCAGAGCAAAGGAAATGAGCCTTGGTGACATTGAATCTGTTTGCGTTACACACTACTATCTAAAACACCACACACAGCTGACTATTATACATGGGAGTGTACGAGAAGCTGCTGCGTGTGTGCAAAGAGTGTGTTTCTGGAAACTGTGTATTGTCAGCTGCAAGAGAGATCTGCATGGAGACTTCCACAACTGCATGAAGAGTGCAGACATGTGTATAAGACTACATGTGTGGTAAGGGTTAATTAGACTTTTCAACATGTAGGAACCACCCCAGCCATTGCAAGAATTGATGAAAAATCTACCATGCTATTTTCAAATGTGTTTGCATTTGTCTCACATTTTTGAGATACTGATTTCTGCTGAGTGCTAACCAACACATTTGAAGAAAACAAGCTGGCCCTTTCCTGAATGTGCAACTTTTACAGAACAACAGCAACACAAATTGGAACGCTGACAACAATTCCTGTGTGCACACAGAGTCATGGTGTGATTCTAGGCAGAAAGCGATATTTCCTTTGGCAATTTGAAAGCACATTTAGTACTGTGGTAGAGCAAGTGATAATTACTGTGACAGCCTGACACATTTTTCTTATAGTTTACACAGACAGAAAGGAGCACATGTCCTAACAGCTCCTTGAGGCCATGACCATGTGTTACAAAAAACAAGCTGCCCCTTTCCTGCGAGTGCAAGGGTAATAGAGCAAGACCAACACGAATCAAATCTCTGATAACATTTCCTGTGTGCTCACTGTCTCATGGTGTGATTCTAGGTAGAAAACAGTATTCCTGGGTGATACCAGTACACCTTAACTTATAGTGAAGACATACTCCATAATATATAACATGTTCCAGCCGCTTAAATATCTTCCTTAACATAAAATGAAAAACACAACTTTTAAAGTAGTAGGAAAATGTACCATACTATTTTCAAATGTGTTTGCATTTGCCTCTCATTTGTGAGTAACTGATTTCTGCTGAATGCTAACCATCACACTTTAAGTTAACAAACTACCCCTTTTCTGCGAGTGCAAGGCTAACAGAACAAAAGCAACACAAATTAAATCTCTGACAACAAATCCTGTGTGCACACAGACTCATGATGTGATTCTACGCACAAAACAGTATTCCTCAGTGATAGCAGTGCACCTTAACTTACAGTGAAGACATACTCCATAATATCTTACAAGTTCAAAACAGTTAAATATCTCCTAAACCACAAAATGTAAAACTCAACTTTAAACGAAAAATGACATTTCTATTATTTATATCAAAATACACCACATACTTCCCCTCTCAAACTCATAACTCACCTTTAAAATTAATTAGTTGAGAAATAAATGTGGCACTCAAACAGCAGATTATCAGAGCCAGAATCTCAGAGCTGTACACCTCTCTCCTCTCAGCACAACCAGTAAATGGCAATGTTTCCCTCTCTTTTTTCACACATATACATGTTCATTTCAAATCACAGTCCTTCCCACATTTTTTCAAATGGAATCACACATTTCTATTGGTTGCAACTTTCAACCCCTTTTCCAAATCATCCCTTCCACCAACATGACTTCTGCCTGCTACCATAGCAACAGGTCATGGAACACTGGTGTGAGCAGAGAGGTCAGTAGTTCACCACACAATGTTTCAAATCCAAAGAGCAAGAGTGCTTGACTTTTCAAACCTAACAGCAAATCCAAAGTAATATTCTGTGGGAACACATTTTTCTGAACCAATACAAAACATGCTTCTAAAAATGTACACATACAGCCTAGTTTTAACTGTAAAATGATTTGAAACAGCCAATGAGTTATTTTTATTAAAAAAAAAATATGTATGCCTCCATTTTACAACTGTCTTTCATTTCATATTGCCATTCTACTGAAAGACACCTCCTGAGTGCATCCACATCTCCTTGAAAGATGTTCACAGTGTGGATTGTAGGTCACAGCTATGTCTTCTGGAGTGAAAAGTATGCAGAAAAAAGAGGTATGGTGAGAGATCTTGCTTTGCCAAATGTAGATATTAAATGGATTGGTCAGAGAGGGTTAAAGTGGCACCAATTAATGCCTTTGGTGAAAACCTTGCTACATCTCCCACAGCCTAACCTTATTATTGTGCACTGTGGTGGAAATGACCTAGGCACTTTAACTGGGGTAGGTCTGGAAATGCTTATTAAGGACACCTTTCTGCAATTGATGTCACTTTTTCCACAAACTGCCTTTGTATATTCTAATATATGCCAAAGGCAAAAGTGGAACTGGTCCAACCAACATTGTCCGCAGATTGACAAAGCAAGAAAGCACGTCAATAAGTCTGTTTCTGCTTTCCTCAGAGACTATGGTATGGGTTCTATATACCACAACAACTTGCGTTACAACATGAAAGACATTTATAGAGGAGACGGTGTACATTTCAATGAAGAAGGGAACAGAGTCTTCCTCTTGAACTTTAGACTCTGCATCGGTACTTACTTGTAGGTACCGAAAAACACTAAATAAACACAAGGGCTCTTTTTAGAGCCACCTAATATCTAAATACTTAAACTTGATTTTTAATTCTATTTTTTTTAATGTTTTTTTTCGGGTGCGCGCTGGGTGCGCGCACCTCGTGATGTTTTTAAAAAAAATTCAAATCTATTTTTTTTGCCCTCCGTGGTCCTACTGTGACCCCCTTACAATGGCTTTTGGGTCAAGAACTCCCTACCCTGCCCCCTATTCATGGTCTCCACCTTTCCTTTTCAGTGCGACAGACAAAATGGCGGCCGACACTTCCTGATTTTGACCGATTCGAATGTTTACTGACATCTAACAACCAATCAGAATTACGCTCGCGCACGGCAAGGTGCGCGCACAGGGCTTGCTCAGTGCGCGCACAGTACGCGCGTATAGATATTGATATGCTTTTAAATGCTATTTTCTCAGGAAATACTGAACAGATTTACACCAGACCTGCAAAAGGCACTTCCTTGACCTTATGGCTACCTCTCTGCCTATTTTCAACTAATTCTGTTCAGCCGTTCGGGCTGTAGCAGTGTCTAAAGGTGCTATGGGAAAATGCATGGGGAAAAACGCGTTTTGGGACCCCCTTTTTCTCAGCCCCCGCTTGACGAATCACCCCGAGACTTTCAGGGTAGGAGCTGAAAGGAGCGCCCCATTAGTTTTGAAAATTTCGCGAGGATTCTTCAACCGGCGCCAAAGTTATTCAAAATAGAATTTTGAGATTTCCTATGGAAACACGGTCCTAACTATAACTACCTACTGGCGACCGCCAGTAGATAATATATATATATATATATATATATATATATATATATATATATATATATATATATATATATATGTAAGCTCCCAAAGTTGCACCGGCAGCCAGGTCACTCGCAGGCGGGTGCTATAGCGTGGCGGTGCCCCACGTGAATATGCAGCTCCCAAAACTCCCGTATTTCTCAAGCAGAGTTAAGCACTCACTGGAGGGGTTAGGTATCGGTTTTTCTTTTCTTTATTTCAGCAGAAACATCAGATAGTGAGACAGACGCGTTTCGAATAGATCTTCATCAGTGTCTCATTAGCAAAACCGCGCGCCAACATTAAATACACATTACGTCATGTATCGCGCGACAGCGTGAACAGAGTCAAAAAAACAAAAAACAGAAACAGATGATGGAGCCACAGCCAATATATGGCGTTATGTCGACTCCCAGATATGGAGATCATCAATGTTATATGTATTTCATGATGAATAGTTGATTGTAACTCATCTAAATTGTACACTAATAGCAATACGCAATGAACTATTGTAAATACGATCATTTGGTTTGTAAAGGTTCCTCGAGGGATAAGAGACACATATCTTATTGACATTCTTTTTGTGAATACATCACTCAAAGATGGCCGCCCCACGAGTAATGCGATAGCGTGGGACTATTGCCATCATCTGTTTCTGTTTTTTGTTTTTTGACTCTGTTCACGCTGTCGCGCGATACATGAGGTAATGTGTATTTAATGTTGGCGCGCGGTTTCGCTAATGAGACACTGATGAAGATCTATTCAAAACGAGTCTGTCTCGCTATCTGATGTTTCTGCTGAAATAAAGAAAAGAAAAACCGATACCTAACCCCTCCAGTGAGTGCTTAACTCTGCTTGAGAAATACGGGAGTTTTGGGAGCTGCATATATATATATATATGTCAATCCGATTGTATGTAAACAAAAGCACACTCAGAGTCACGGGTATTTCCAAAGTGGCAGTAGTTTAATCTTCTGCGAAGATTAAACTACTGCCACTTTGGAAATACCCGTGACTCTGAGTGTGCTTTTGTTTACATACTGTGGAAATGTGGATTTTCCTGGTCAGTTATGTCCCCTATCTTGGACCCCAACGGTTCTATGTGCATGTCACAAGTACATGTATGTTCCCTCCAGTTCCAGTTATGAAGACGCAAACACATGTGCGTCCACCGTCAACATGTCCTCTGTCAGATCCGCCATGAATAGGCCGGATATTCCATTCCTAAATATGAAAGGCCACCGGCTTTATATGGTTCACTTATGCCATTTTACAGTCCAGGCAAGTAGGCCCTGATTCTGTCATCAAAACTCCTCTTGCCTTCTGCCTCTGAAAGCTCCAGTCTGAGCCTGCATCTGTGACCATGAACTGTGTCTCATTCTCTGCGCGGCTCACGAAGCCTGACATCAGCCTATTCTCTGCCAAGAACTGTATTTCACCTTCGAATTATCTGCTTCCCCCTCAGCCGATGCATTCCTGCCTAGTAGTTTAAGTAAACATTCTTCCAGATACCAAGCAAAAGGCCCGACTTCTCTGTCCTCATGCAAGTAATTCATAGCCCTGTTACCATGGAATATTCCTACCCCCTCGCATTTGGTGTAGACACTTAGACGCTTGTACACGCACGCACAGTCAGTATAGAATAGATTCTGTCCGAGAGTCCTTCTGTTGTGGATAACATAGTTCTTTAAACATAGGATGTTAGATATGATTTGGGATTAGGTTGACTTGACCCCCCAGACTTCTCGTCTCCACATGTAGGGCTAAATGTCAAGTCCCCTTCACCCCCTAGTTACACGTCAATTACACGTCATGCTGCTGCGCGCGCATCTATGCCAAGTATTATCTTATAGATCCACCTATGTATGACATCATAACCAATCATGTTCCTTTTTTACTCCTTATTACACCCATTTTCGGTTACGCAGATGAAACGTCAATTTCCTTATCAATTGTTACGCCTACTGCATTCGCTTCATTGTAATGTATGTATTATAAAAGTTACTTCTTGTCAATAAAGTATGTACTTCACTTCCTGAACCCTCGTGGTGATGGAACTTGGAGCATCCGATTATAATCGATCATTGGAATAAAGCCCATTCCGAAACTCTAATATCACGGATTTTGCCTCTCATTTTACTGAGCTATTTTATAATGTTTCCGTATCAAATTCAGTCCCGGTAAAGGAATTTTATTTACCACATGATGGCGCCCGAACAGGGACACTTTCTCATCTCACGCGCCGGCGGTGAGTTGCAGGCCCGGTCTCCTGCCACAGCTGGACGGACAATTACGCGTACCAGCAGGATTTCCTGTATCTCCCTCCGGTCAAGCGGGGGCGACTGAGACTGCGATCAACACCCAGACGAGGCGGTGAGAAGTGCGAAGTATCCCGACCAGAGCCTAGCTGAGAGAGCAAGATCCGAGGTATACAGAGGCCCACCAGTTCGAAGTCAAGCCCAGTTTCCGACGAGTCGAGTCGAGTCCAGTCCGGTTCAAGTTCAAGTTACCGAGGCCTTCCGTTTCCGAAGCTACCCGTTGAGTACCATTACTGGGGAGGCATTTCTGACGTGCACATAGGTTGTGCCGGTCAAGACGGGTTTGGGTACACAAATCCGGTCTGCACTGTTTTAGCAGTGTATCTGTACTGTTTAGCAGTATATCAAGTATTCCGAAATATCTAGTTATTGTCAAGAATTATGCTTGGTGATTAGTTATGCAGACGATCATCATTGTTGTTTCAGTTAAAGGTTTAATGTTTAATGTTTAATGTTTTAAATACGTCCTGCATATTGTGGTGTGAATGAATGTTCATTATCGTGTTTATTGTATTAAGTTTGTTCAAGATCAAGTATCAGATCAGTTGTCAATATGCCGCTCTTTTCGAAATTAAGACAGATCACTACTAGAAAAGGGGTACTTGAAGAAGCCGTCCCTATTCCTCCTAGGGATACTCCAGGGCACTTCATGTATCACAAACATGGCTTAGACGCTATATTATTTCTTGATTTATGGGTAGACTATACCAAGGGATTACCAGAAAGTCAAAGGTGGCCCACAGCGGGGACCTGGGATGCAGAGTGCATCATGAAAGTCGAGGAAGAGTTATGGAAAAGGAAAGTCAGACAGGCACAGAAAGACGCCGTTGAGTTATGGCGTAAAGAATCTCATAGACGTACGGAAAAAGCACGTAGACAGGAAGAGAAGAGTAAAGAAAGTTCAAACAAAGTTCGAGAAAATCTATTAATTGAGGAAGGTATCCGAGTGAAATCAGAACAAGTAGATAGACAAAGAAATGCCCTCATGAATGGTATGTATCCCCTTCTGGCCGAAGGATTACCTAAGGCTACTCCAGAGATACCGAAAGACTTGCCACCCCCATTATTCCCAATTAAGGTACATCCTAAGGGGCATCCTAGAACCGCAGAAGATGTTTTTCTTTCCTCATATTTAGATGACGTAGCTCCCGAGTATGCTAATTCCGCCCCACATAGACCGCATACCAGGGAGGTCCAACGCCAAGATCCAGCACCCGTATCCCTACAGCAACAAAGCGAGTCACAAGTTCCGGCAAGCACATCTGTTTCTGCATCCGTTCCTACAGCTACTTCTATAGCTGTGTCCACACCTATAGTTGCTGTGTCACGTTCGACGAATCCTTTCACACCCGACGCCCCAGATGGGGCCACGGGAGGTGCTACCAATAATTTTTCTACGCCACCTAGAATAAATAAACTTATTTTCCAAGAGTCAGCGCATTCACGTACACCCAAATTCGTAAGTGACCGTACGCTTAAGGAACTTCTTATAGATTGTAGATATGACCCGGTGCTCGGTAAAGAGGACGAAATGATCCTGGCATCATTACGTATCAGACGAGCCGCAGGGTATTTAGCGAAGTTACCAGGAATGACTGCGCATCTAGATAAAATATATCATTTTGTTCAAACAGGGCGAGATCCAGAATGTATTAACAGAGCTATGGAATACCAGAAAGTAGAGATACAGGGGGAACTGTTACGTTTCCTCATAAACTGTGTGATCAGAAATCAAGACCGACCGGGGGTAGACCCGGATGCAATGCAAATTCTTACAAGATGGAGTCAGAATATATCAGAAGGGAGACACGATAAGCAAAATTGTATAATAGCCATGTGCCGAAAGATCCGTAAAGAAATAGAACGCCTACACGAAGAGAGATTAGAGGCAGACGAGTTCGAACAAAGCGAAGAAGAAGGGTCAGGACCGCCCGCGGGACAGTCAGACACCATAGCCTATGTAGGTAGAGGAAGATCTTGTAATAGGGATCAGACTAGATGTCATACTGATTCAATACGTCCAATATGTCCAGATAATAACAGGAATTTCCAAATACCTATAATTAATATAAGGTCTAACGAGCATTCGTTCCAAAACGCCGACAAACTACTCCGAGAACGAAGGGGTTATCATTTTCTCGATTCTATGGATGAACAAGATTTAGCCAGGGCAGCTGTCCATTGGGTGGACAGTCCCGGAAAATATAGTGATGCTACAGTAGTACGCACATTTTTGAATCTCACCCCAGATGAGCAGAGGTTAGCTGGGATTTATATGATTCAACAACTCATTATACTATATCGGAGTCAGCATTCGGACCCTGGTCCCTTACCTGACATATTGACTGAATTGCTTATGAATAAATGGAGAGGTCCAGGTACTGAATTAATTAAAGAAATTCTAGTATCAAGAAAGCAGTATATTCTTTTTGTATGCTCAGAGCATGTCTCATTGCCCGGCAAGGAAAGAACCACGTATCACATGGATAGACAGAATCCCTTACGAGAAGTGCACCCAATAAAAGGCGAGGACAATGAGTTTAGGCGCGTATTTGTATATACGCCCATATCAAAAATAGAACTGTTACAAATGAAGAAAGTGGTACCCAGTCATGACAAAGATCCAGCGGGTTTTCACCGAGAAATTAAAGACATGTTACTCATGGGAGAGTATACCTATCCCGACATTATGACAATATTAAAGGTATTGATGCCTGCTGGCATTTATGAGAAACTCAAGGAAAAAGAGTGGGAGGTAGGAGACCAAAAGATAGAATGGTCAGCATTAGAAGCAGAAGAAAGGGCCCGAGGTCCAGGTTCGGGGCTTGGGGACAAAACTAAAGCACTACCAGGTCTACTAGTACAGGTACTGCCACGTTTATTAACTACAAAAAAGGAAGATTGGGGTACAATTTCAGCCTGTAAACAGAAGGCAAGAGGAGTTTTGATGACAGAATCAGGGCCTACTTGCCTGGACTGTAAAATGGCATAAGTGAACCATATAAAGCCGGTGGCCTTTCATATTTAGGAATGGAATATCCGGCCTATTCATGGCGGATCTGACAGAGGACATGTTGACGGTGGACGCACATGTGTTTGCGTCTTCATAACTGGAACTGGAGGGAACATACATGTACTTGTGACATGCACATAGAACCGTTGGGGTCCAAGATAGGGGACATAACTGACCAGGAAAATCCACATTTCCACATTCCCTCCTTGTCCCCTACTTGCCCTTCAAGAGATATCAATCTTCATCAATCCATTGATCTGTTCATGTAGCATCATTTGTTCTTCTTTCTTCTTCCGTGATCTTGAATGAAATCTTGGTGGTGGAATACACGATGTGGCACACAGACCACAGATCGCTGGTCCACATTGTAGACATAGACAGCAACTGAATAGTATGAGAAGGCCAATACCTAGGAAGGATAAAACTCTCCATCCCCAGGCTGATATCACATTCCAAAACCAACTGGACCAAGTCCAAGTGCCTGGGTTCTGGTGTATCTGGCTTACAATCTTATGAAGGCGAGTGATGGCTTTATATACAGATGGCGAATTTTCTGGTATGAATACGCAGCAGCTTGATCCGATGACCCTACAAGCTCCGCCCCTATCAGCCAGGATGACGTCAAGGACAAGACGATTTTGAAGCACAACAATCCGCATAGCAGACTGCTCTTCCGTTAAATTGCCTAAGGCGGAAATAGTCTCATTCACTACTGCTTCAAGGGTTCTAGTTAATCTACGTATCAGCTTACTATTAGTAACAGTACCTATATAGGGAAAGATGCCCTTATTAAAATCTACATACTTGTCCCATGCCGTCTCAGTGTAATCGACAATGGGGAGATCTCTCCGCTCTCTGTTGTGTACTAAATGAATATTTCTGTAATAGTCAGGAGGAGCTAGGAAAACAGGTGGCAAAAGGAATGCAATGTAGCAGGTACCATCCCAATCTAGAGGTAGACGCATATATGCCATCTGACCACATACAAAGTAGGAATGGCGAGAAGCTCTAAATGAAGATTTTCCTTGATCACTGAATTCTACTATAGTAGTGCATTTACTATGGCCCATATGTATGGAACCAACCTTTCTTACACACAATTCACCCTTCGCTGGGAATACTGACATGGTGGGTAAGACTAGTTCAACTTCGGATACGACATTTAGAATCATGAGATTAGGTGTAAAATTACCTAATCCATATACTTCATTTTCTAGATCAGTTCCTGTTCTTTTGGGGCGACCCTCCTTGTCAGGGTAGCAGACCTTGAGTAAAACTAGGTTCAGGTTTCCCCATATCCAATGATCTTGGTAAACTGCGGTGTCTGAGTCTATGGAATTGATTAAACTAAACCATGCTCCACAGGAGCCATTATGTGTAAATGGATGTGGAAAGAAAGGCAGGACTCCTTCATAATTCTGATAGGGAGGGAGTCGGCCACACACCCAACAATTGGTGGCATTACTAGTCTGATGGGAATGATGTAACATACTAATGAAAGTGTTATTGCGCAGCGCAAGTCTATAAGACAATTCATGTGGAGGTAAGTCACTGAAAGAATGTTCAGCAGCAACATTATAAACATGTCTAGAAATAGGGTAATATATGTGCAACAACATACTTGTAATAATTATTAAAAGACTCAATAAAAACAGAATTAATAACGTCACTATACAGTGGCTACGCAGTGATTTACAATACGCCTGTCGTTTCAACATTTTTCGTGACTGTCCATGATTCAGGTCTAGAGGATACATGTCAGGGACAAATTCAACCGCTTCACCTTGGAGAGGACTTAAACAATCAAATTGTCTGACGTTCTAGGCCTCAATTTTACTTTATAAAGTTCGGTTGCAGTTTTTTCAACCAAAGGAAGTTTTGAATCAGTCTGTGAGGGAGTGCAGGGCACAATGTCTATATCCGAGGATAGTCCATGAAATTTCTTGATATGACTTGAATGAATCCAGCCCTTGCGGCCCTCGATCTTCACGGCTGTCCTTGTGGTCAGCAGGACCAACTTGGGTGATTTCCACCTGGGCTCCAGCTGAGTCTTTCGGTCGAAATTCCTCACAAAGACAAGATCACCCGGAACAACGTCATGGGGTTTCACCTCAGTGTTGTCGGGAAAGGCTGCAGCTACCTGTGAACGACAAGATTGTAGTGCAGACATCAAGGAAGCCAAGTAATCTGTCAGCATATTACAGTCAATATCAGTTATTTTGCGTGGTATAGGCGTCCCCCACATATTCGGTGGTCTGCCGAAGATCACCTCATACGGGGATAGCCCTGTTCGAGAGTGTGCTACCATTCTCATGTAAAAGAGTGCAACGGGCAACGCTACTACCCAGTCGACACCTTTCTCTCTGCATATCTTGGACATTCTGATTTTCAGTATCTGGTTATGTCTTTCTACGAGACCTGCTGCCTCGGGGTGTCGGACACAGTGGAATTTCCACTGATATCCTAACAGAAGTGAAACGTGTTTCATTAATTCGGATGAGAACGGCTGGCCGTTATCTGAGTGAACAGCACGTGGTAAACCGTATCGTGGGAAGAATTCTCGAACCAACTGTTTGGCAGTAGTCGGGGCAGTGTAATCTGAAACCGGGTACGCCTCTGTCCAACGGGACAGAGCGCAGACAACTACAAGAACATATTTGAATCCTCGACATCGTTCCATCTGGATATAATCCATCTGGAGTACTTCAAAAGGGTGATGAGGAGGATGAAATCCACCCTGTTCTACGGGGACGCTTTTTCCTGGGTTAAACTGACAGCAGATCATACAGGTACGGACCTTTTGTTTGGCTGCTGCTCGTAAATGTTTATTGAACCAAATGTGTTGAATGCTGTCTAGCATAGCTTTTTCTCCTAGATGTGCTGGACTATGTATAGTGTTAATTATAACTTGGACCATTGAATCAGGAAGGAACCATACAGACTTTTCCTTCATCATCCATCCTTGGTCCGTTTGGATCCCTCCTAATTCAGTCCATTTCTTTATTTCGTCTGGTGTAGCATGTGTCTGTATGTCAATTACGTCAAGAGTAGGATCTTTAACTGTCATACAATGTGTCGGTGTCGGGACTATTGTCTTTGTCATGTCGGGGGTTTGAGTTTGAGCAGTCTGTTTAGCTGTTCTGTCGGCTAGATCATTGCCTTGGGAAATGATATCAGTAACCTTCGTATGAGCCTTACATTTCATAATTGATATTGCAGTGGGTAGATGTATTGCATCTAATAAGGCATGAATGAGGGGTCCGTGCTGAATGTGGGCACCGTGGGAAGTTAAATAACCTCTCTCTCGCCACAGCACGCCGAAGTCATGTACAACTCCGAATGCATAACGTGAGTCAGTGTATATGTTGACTTTTTTATTCGTGGCTTGAATACAGGCTTGTGTCAGAGCGATGAGCTCTGCGGCTTGAGCTGACAAAGTATTTATACGATTAGTTTCAATGACTTCACTATCTGTTGTGACTGCGTAAGCGGCCACTAACTCTCCTGTACTCGTTCTCATGCATGAACCATCTACATACAATGTCAGGTCTGGATCTGACAATGGAACATCGGTTAAGTCTTGTCTGGGTTTCGTCGTTATCGTAATAACTTCAATACAATCATGAGCTAGTGGGTCTGTTCCGATTACAGGTAAAAGTGTGGCAGGATTCAATGTGTTACAGCGTCTGATTTCTATATGTGGCTGAAACAATGTAAGTTCGTACCCTGTAAGTCGCGCTATAGTCAAGTGTTGTGTTTGCGTTCTATTTACAAGAACCTCTACTGCGTGTGGTACTTGAACTGTCAATGGATGTCCTAACACTATGGCATCGCTTTGTCTGATTGCTAAAGCTGTCGCTGCCACTGATTTCAGGCATGCAGGCAAAGCCTGAGCTACGGGATCTAATGTACTAGAAAAATAAGCACATGGTTTGTGTGCTCCTGCTTGTTCCTGTGTTAGTACTGACAAGGCAGTACCTTCGCGTTCTGTAACAAAGAGTGTAAACTGTTTTCTGTAACATGGCGTTGCTAAAACGGGTGCTTGACATAAAGCTTTCTTTAGGCTTTCAAAAGCTTGTGTGTGTTCCTGAGTCCAAGGGAGAACAGTCGATGTGGCTGCCTCCTGTGTTGTCAATTGAATGAGTGGTTTTGCTAGAAATGCATACTGAGGGATCCACTGCCTGCAATATGACGTGAGGCCTATGAAAGCTCGTACTTCCTTTTGTGTCTTGGGTATTGGCATGTTAGCTATTAACTGAATGCGGTCGGGTGTAAGCTGCCTTCCCTCCTTGGACAGCGAGTGTCCAAGATAAACAACTCGCTGGACACAGAATTGCAGCTTAGAAGGGGACACCTTGTGCCCCTTTTCGGCTAGAAATTGTAAAACTGTCAGTGATGCTTTTTCACATTCCGGTTCGCTTCTCGCGGTGATCAGCAGATCATCGACGTATTGAAGCAAAGCAGTGTTAACTGGCATGTGGATACTGTCGAGTTCTCGTTTCAGTGCTTGGCTATAGATGCTGGGGCTTTCTGTAAATCCTTGAGGTGCGCGTGAGAATTTAAAGCTACGCCCGTTTAAACTAAATCCGAACAAATATTGGCTTTCCGGATCTATTGGGACGCTGAAAAAGGCATTCTTGAGATCAATTACAGTAAAGAATGTTGCTTCGGAATCAATAGCTGTCAATAATGACGAGATATCTGGGACCACAGGAAATTGTGGCACAATGCATTTGTTTAACTCGCGTAGATCAATAACCAATCGATATACTGGCGGGGCTGTAGGATCTGTTCGTTTAAGAACCGGAATTATCGGTGAATTACATACATTGGAGTCTGTTTCTACAACTACTCCTTGGGCGATGAGCTCGTCAATGATTTGTAGTAAAGCCACTACAGCATCTGGTGGTAATTTGTATTGTCGCATTCGTGGTAGCACCACTCCTGCCTTTAGTGTGACTCGATATGGTGTAATATTCATGCAACCAACATCAGTAGGGCCTTGTGCCCATAGACGTGTAGGTAAAGTCTGCAGTCGGGGATCCATGTCTCTAGACACATAGTGACCTTTAAAATCACGTAAAAACAACCTTACTCCTTCCGGGGAACAACATATTATGGCTCCTAGAGCTTTCAACGTTTTTATTCCTAACAAGTTTTCTGGGCATGATTTAGTAAGCAATAAATCTGTAGTTCGGGTCAGAGGTCCTATCGTAAGTGGAAGAGGCTGTGATACTTCATTAACAATAGGTTTTCCTGAAAAACCAAGGGAAATATTCTGAGAGCCTGAGAGGGGTGCCCCTGGAACTTCACTACGTTTTATAGTTGTTCGACTTGCCCCTGTATCGAGTAAAAATTTTCTATCTTGACCTAATAATTCACTATGTACATAAGGTCCTTCTTGATCTACAGGAATCTCGATAAGGGGTAAGTCAACTTCCCTCTCTAGGCTAGTTCATGCGTAACGCTGATACTCAGGATATTCATACTGTGCAGTCTGATACATTTGTCGCGTTGTTGTCTGTGTGGCAGCAGCAGGCAACGGTGGTGCAGCTGGCACAAACTGTATTGGCTGTTGTGCGGCTGGCATGGCCTGGGCATGCTGCATAGCTCCTTGTTCATTCTGATCTTGTCTTAGTGGCCGTGATCTTTCTTGTGTTTTACCTATGGCGATATTATGTTTTAAAACTGGACAATCGTGTACGTAATGACCTGGCTTTTTACAGTAATTGCATGTCCCTTTTACAGGTCCTGCTGAATCGGAATGTGTCATACCCTTTTTATGTCCTTCAGCTGGAACTGTCTGGGAAACTAGCATTTTCATTTTTGTGTCTTTCATGCGTCTGTGTTCATGTTCTTGTTCCTCTCTAATTCTATTGTGATGGTACTGTAACATTTGTAACATTTGTGATGGGGTGTTACCTTGCCAGGTACTCTCGAATTTTAATACTCTATTCTTTACTGGGGGCAGAGCATTTTCTACTAATTTTGTTACAAACAGATGCGGGTATGATTCGCTACTTGCTTTTATGCCACTATTTATACCAAAACATTTCTCGAATCGGGCATAGTAATCACTAGTGTCTTCATCTTGCTTGCTTTTGCTTTCTGTTTTCCTAGCTCCTCCTGACTATTACAGAAATATTCATTTAGTACACAACAGAGAGCGGAGAGATCTCCCCATTGTCGATTACACTGAGACGGCATGGGACAAGTATGTAGATTTTAATAAGGGCATCTTTCCCTATATAGGTACTGTTACTAATAGTAAGCTGATACGTAGATTAACTAGAACCCTTGAAGCAGTAGTGAATGAGACTATTTCCGCCTTAGGCAATTTAACGGAAGAGCAGTCTGCTATGCGGATTGTTGTGCTTCAAAATCGTCTTGTCCTTGACGTCATCCTGGCTGATAGGGGCGGAGCTTGTAGGGTCATCGGATCAAGCTACTGCGTATTCATACCAGAAAATTCGCCATCTGTATATAAAGCCATCACTCGCCTTCATAAGATTGTAAGCCAGATACACCAGAACCCAGGCACTTGGACTTGGTCCAGTTGGTTTTGGAATGTGATATCAGCCTGGGGATGGAGAGTTTTATCCTTCCTAGGTATTGGCCTTCTCATACTATTCAGTTGCTGTCTATGTCTACAATGTGGACCAGCGATCTGTGGTCTGTGTGCCACATCGTGTATTCCACCACCAAGATTTCATTCAAGATCACGGAAGAAGAAAGAAGAACAAATGATGCTACATGAACAGATCAATGGATTGATGAAGATTGATATCTCTTGAAGGGCAAGTAGGGGACAAGGAGGGAATGTGGAAATGTGGATTTTCCTGGTCAGTTATGTCCCCTATCTTGGACCCCAACGGTTCTATGTGCATGTCACAAGTACATGTATGTTCCCTCCAGTTCCAGTTATGAAGACGCAAACACATGTGCGTCCACCGTCAACATGTCCTCTGTCAGATCCGCCATGAATAGGCCGGATATTCCATTCCTAAATATGAAAGGCCACCGGCTTTATATGGTTCACTTATGCCATTTTACAGTCCAGGCAAGTAGGCCCTGATTCTGTCATCAAAACTCCTCTTGCCTTCTGCCTCTGAAAGCTCCAGTCTGAGCCTGCATCTGTGACCATGAACTGTGTCTCATTCTCTGCGCGGCTCACGAAGCCTGACATCAGCCTATTCTCTGCCAAGAACTGTATTTCACCTTCGAATTATCTGCTTCCCCCTCAGCCGATGCATTCCTGCCTAGTAGTTTAAGTAAACATTCTTCCAGATACCAAGCAAAAGGCCCGACTTCTCTGTCCTCATGCAAGTAATTCATAGCCCTGTTACCATGGAATATTCCTACCCCCTCGCATTTAGTGTAGACACTTAGACGCTTGTACACGCACGCACAGTCAGTATAGAATAGATTCTGTCCGAGAGTCCTTCTGTTGTGGATAACATAGTTCTTTAAACATAGGATGTTAGATATGATTTGGGATTAGGTTGACTTGACCCCCCAGACTTCTCGTCTCCACATGTAGGGCTAAATGTCAAGTCCCCTTCACCCCCTAGTTACACGTCAATTACACGTCATGCTGCTGCGCGCGCATCTATGCCAAGTATTATCTTATAGATCCACCTATGTATGACATCATAACCAATCATGTTCCTTTTTTACTCCTTATTACACCCATTTTCGGTTACGCAGATGAAACGTCAATTTCCTTATCAATTGTTACGCCTACTGCATTCGCTTCATTGTAATGTATGTATTATAAAAGTTACTTCTTGTCAATAAAGTATGTACTTCACTTCCTGAACCCTCGTGGTGATGGAACTTGGAGCATCCGATTATAATCGATCATTGGAATAAAGCCCATTCCGAAACTCTAATATCACGGATTTTGCCTCTCATTTTACTGAGCTATTTTATAATGTTTCCGTATCAAATTCAGTCCCGGTAAAGGAATTTTATTTACCACAATACAATCGGATTGACATTGATTTGCCGGTTTTTCTGGTTTTCCGGCACTTATGCACCAACTGACAACGGGCTCGGATCCGAAACAAACCCGCTGGGAGAAAGGAATATATATATATATATATATATATATATATATATATATATATATATATATATATATATATATATATATATATATAAATATATATATATATATATATATCCCTCACAAAATACATAGAAGCAGGGCGAGTTCCTAGAGGCTTGAGAATCCTTTTAGCACCGAGTTTTGAAAGCCCAAACCCCAGCATGCTGCGAGAATGGGGGGAGAGTAACTTGGCAGCATCGATGAACCTAGTAAAGATCCTGGTGAAGTACGCCGAGATAGATCGACATGCTCTTTTGGGGGAAATAGAGCATATAAACGAGCAACTAGCGAAACTAAGCGACATTTCTCCTATTATCAAGCTTCACTCTAACCCTGTTAGAGACAAAAAAAGCAGCGCTAACCACGGTTAATGCTGCTTTTTTACGTCTGCTAATTTTCAGACTTAGCCATGTGATCCAATGGGAGGTGGATTACATGGCTAAGTCCACCATGGGCTATCAACAAGGATATCCCTATCCTTGTAGTTTTATTGCTGCATTACCAGCGATAACCTCCCAAAATGCCGCTATCGCTGGATTTTTTTTCACCTAAGCTGTTAGCATTGTCAATAACGCGATAACCAGGCGATATTATCCAGCGATAGCGGGCGTTAAAAAAATTAACGGTAAGCGCCCTTAGCGTTAATAATCCCTGTTCCTTGTTAATATGCCCCATAAAGCAATTGGGAGCAGGTATCAGTCCGTTCAAACCTAAATCTAAGTTTATCTCCATTATGCCTAAAGACGCGATTGACATTTTCCATGAGGTAGTGACTGAAAATATCAAACAGTTACATCATCGTGCAAAACATAGGAAATTATACAAAAGTAAGAATGAAGTTGAATATGCCAAATTAATTAAAAGATTGGGTAACAACCATGAGATCATTGTGGCCAAATCAGGCAAAGGTGGCAATATGGTCATTTGGCCCCGAAAGGATTACATATTGGAAGCATGTAGACATTTACAAGACAGAGAATGTTATGAAAAGACCACCCACACCAAATACAATGTGGCCAGAGAGACTCTAAAAATAGAACTAATGACTTGGAAGAGGGAAGGGGTTATTTCAATGGAGGAATTCAAATTCTTGAATATTGAATACCCGGTACTAGCAAAACTATACTTTATCCCCAAAGTCCACAAAAAGACAACACCAATCCCAGGCAGGCCAATTATATCGGCCATCAACAGCGTGGGGGAAACAATATCACAATATGTGGATTTCTCCCTGCAAGAGTCTGTGAAACAACTGCCAAGTTATGTGAAGGACACTGGTGATTTTTTAAGAAAAATTCAAGATGTCACGTGGTCGGAGGATTTAGTGTTCATCACGTTGGACATTGAATCTTTATATACAAGTATTGAACATTCCACAGGTCTTAATACAATCAAGTATTTTTTAGATTCCAGACCAATTGAATTTTATCAACACAATAAGATGCTTTTAAGTTTGATCTCATGGTGTTTGCACAATAATTATTTTTTATTTGGCAATGATATCTACATGCAGAAGAGAGGAGTAGTGATGGGGGCTTGCTTCTCCCCCAGCTATGCATGTTTGCATGTAGGCTGGTGGGAGGAGCAGGTCCTCAAGAAAACGTATGCCACCATTTTCGAAAATCATGTTTTGTACTGGTTTAGATACATTGATGATGTTTTTATTATTTGGCGAGGCAGTGAATTTAGTGCATCACATTTTATTAAGCAGATTAATAACAACACTGCTAATCTCAAATTTACTTCAAATCTCAGTAAGAACTGCATTGAATTTTTGGACGTAACAGTTTACCAGAATCAAGGGCAATTATCCACCACACTCTATTGAAAGGACACTGCAGGCAATCTGACTCTTCACACCAGCAGTGCACATCCAAAGCACTTGATCAATAATATTCCGTATGGTGAATTTTTGCGCCTTAAAAGAATATGCAGCAATAGTGATGATTTACAAAAATGCACAGAGGAGGCCTACCAAAGGTTCAGACAGAGGGGCTGAAGTGAGAGGATCCTGAGAGCGGCCATTGAGAAAACTAAAAACCGATCAAGAGAATCCCTACTTACTAACGATCTAAATGTGCAAGCGTCTAAGGTAGATTGCGATGCCTCTAGACTAATCAAGACCATTAGCAAACAAGAAAGGATGATACGGGCCATTGTTAAACACAATTGGCCAATCATTATGACAGATTGGGTATTGTCCTCCAGATTACCAGCTCAACCTACTGTTACCTATAGGAGAGGTGTTTCCATGCGTACACAGATGGGAAAGTCCTGCTCTGAGTTGGCAGTTGCAAAAATGTGGCTGCAACCTAAAGATGGTTTGACGAAATGTTCCACTTGTAGAGCATGTAGGTTTGGGAAGAATACTACGCATTATTGGTCACCATTCAGCCCAGAAAAAATAGCAATCAAGGGCAATTTTACATGTAAGACGGAGTTTGCGGTGTATATTCTGACATGCACCTGCGGATTAAGATATGTTGGCAGTACCAAGCTGCAGGTGCATGTCAGAATATTACAGCACCTGCGGGCCATAGTTAATAATGATTCATCTTATCCGGTGGCCCGCCATTTTAAATTAACACATAATAATGATCTTAACTGTTTAAGTTATTTTGTGTTGGCAGCTATTCTAAAATCACGTCAAGGGGGTGACCGAGAGAAAGCTCTAAGGCAGCTGGAGTCCAAAATAATTCTGGAGTTTGACAGTAAATTTCCATATGGTTTGAACAACACTGAGGATCTGCACAGTTTCTTATAAGGGGTCAATTGTGATCAACTGACCTTATGCCCTATCAGCGCTAGATATATGTGTCTTTCTGACAACGCTATGTATATCTTGCATTTATTCGAAAACAAGTATCAGTGATGTCATGAGTGATGTCACTGACCATGTCATGAGTGATGTAATATGTGACGTCATCAGCAGTGCATTGCGGGCGCGCGAGTTATAGTTAGCTGAACTAACTAGAACGGGGGAATTTCAATGGTTTTGTACAAGTGAAAAGTCCAGCTAACTATAACACCCCTGAAACCTATGGTTTTTTCAGTGAATTTCTGAGGTTTTTTAAATGCTAATTCCTAACTATAACGTGCCTGAAACCTATGGTTTTTTCTGTGAATTTCAACGGTTTTTTAAATGCTAATTTCTAACTATGCCTACAGAGATAGGACATGTGAAGAAAGAAGAAAAAATGCACAGAAAGAAAAAAAAGAAGTGCAGAAAGAAGCAACAGAAGTCCTCAAAGACGAAGAAAAGTGCAGGAAGAAGGATAACGTGCAGAAAGAACAAAAAGAAGAGCAGAAAGAAGCCTTGTTGCAAAATCATCCTGTACCCTCAACTTTTTCAGACGGATACTGGTGGTAACTGAGTCTGACTAACCAGTCCTAGAGCTAGTGCTATGTTAAAAGACACTTAGAATACAGTGAAAACACCTACATACACTAGGGAACATTATGCGTTGGGGTCCCCCTGTGATTAGCATGACCTCCTCTTTAAGCCCCTAGTATATAATAGGGCAGGGGGATTAAAACTACCTCTTAAAACAGGCCACAGGGTGTTTTTGTGCACGTTAACTCAGGCCCCGTCCCCTCCCTTCACCACTGTGTAAACACGCCCTGTGTCCATTTTTAGTTGGGAGATTAAGCTCATTTGAATCCTGAGGGTCCCTAGGGTCCAACTAGCCCACTAGGTACCTCCAGTAAGTGCCACAGAGCTGCGTTGCAGAGAGGTGTAACAAGTGGCACGGCCTGGACCACCTCTCTGCAATGCAGCTCAGTGGCGCTTACTGGAAGCACTTGGTTGGCTAGTTAGCCCCCAGGGGCCCTCAGTATTGAAGGAAAATTATATCCCCAATTTAAAACGTGCCATAGTGCGTGTTTGCACACGTCACCTCAGGCCCCGTCCCCTCCCTTCACCACTGTGTAAACGCGCCCTGTGGCTGTTCTAAGTTGAGAGATTAAGTCCCCTTAAATCCTAAGGGTCCCTAGGGTCAAACTAGACCACTAGGTACCTCCAGTAAGCACCACAGAGCTGCGTTGCAGAGAGGTGTAAAAAGGGGCTTGGCCTCAGAACACCTGTCTGCAGCGCAGCTCCCTGGCGCATACTGGAGATGCCTGTTGGGCTAGTTGGCCCTCAGGGACCCTCAGTATTGAAGAGGAATTAATTCCCCAACTTACAACTCACCAGGGGGCGCGTTTGCAGAGTGCTGTAAGGAGGGGGCGTGGCCTCCGGCACAATGCCAGTCTTTTATTTATTTTAATTTTTTAAGAAGGGGGGCTGTGTGGTTCCCCTTCTTATTCTAATTTATTGGCCCGGATGACCCCATCCCCCAGGGCCTGTCTCCTAATTATATTTTTTTGACCCCAATCCCCAGGGTCGGCCACTGTTTTTTATTATTTTAAAAAAATATATATTTATAGACACACCTAGGACATGCTGGACAAACCGTACGTAGCTATCACCATGACGATTTGCGTGATATTCATTAAAAGGCGACTATGCATACAATGAATCCACGTGGAATGTATTTACACCACTAGTGAAGCTCTGACATGTCTGATGCCCTACCGTGCCTAATCCCGGTAGACACCCTTGTCGTTTATTTATACAAACATGGGTAGCTATTGACGGGCACATTTAATACACATGCACACCAAGCCATTCAAAGGGGATTCGACAAAAATTTAACCAAAACTATGCAAGAAACCCCCCTCACGGTTAATAAAACACACACCCACTGCCGGATGTGTAATACTTTTTATTTTACTCTCTGGAAAGGGGACGAACATCACTTGAGAGTCACAGCGCGCTCCTGGCAGAGCCCAATGCTGTGTTACACCCACCATTGCCTGCTGAGTGCCACACACCTCTGTGTTGTATTCCACTAGCTAGTGCATATGCTATGACACTCTCTAGCCCATGTGCACTGTAACACCACCCCGTGAATATGTCATGCCACACTTGTCTTAGTATGGGTTATATTGCCCCATCTAACGTGCCTTCCTCGATGCCTATGTTATAATGCACAGTGCTATGCCATACATATTACAATCTGGGATCCATATCTTTGTCACTGTGCATCTGCAACGTTACACTCCCCAGCACATATTTTATATTACAACTTTAGAGACTAGTTAGGTTACACAACACGGTCCTAACTATAACTATCTACTGGCGACCGCCAGTAGATAATATATATATATATATCAAGGCTCGTTGAGGTGACCAAAGGGCAAGCAGCACTCGAACACGACACTCTTTTCCCCAGTAAAAGCATTTATTTGGTATGCTCAGCTTCGCTTCTCAGTCTATTAGCATACGACTGCCACCTGAAGCGTTTCGTAGTTCACTTCCTCAGAGGCACCGCAGTCGAAGGAAGCAAGCCGGGCCACATCCTCCTTTTTAATCCAATCGTCCATTGATATGCAGCTGCTCTGGATGACACAAAATGCAATGATTAATGGGAGATGTAGTCCGTAATTACTTATCCATAGATGGTTGCTTCCTTAATAATTGCCAAGTTCATAGCTCTACATTGAGCCCCAAGGAGTGAAGCCGTGCTCAATCCATGCGCCGTGCTCCACATTGAGCCCCGTGCTTCGGAACTCGTGGCCCCCTTCACATGGGGTGGTGCTCGCTCAGCGGCTGGTCTCTCGCTTGTTACATCAAGGCTCGTTGGGGTGACCAAAGGGCAAGCAGCACTCGAACACGACACTCTTTTCCCCAGTAAAAGCATTTATTTGGTATGCTCAGCTTCGCTTCTCAGTCTATTAGCATATGACTGCCACCTGACGCGTTTCGTAGTTCACTTCCTCAGAGGCACCGCAGTCGAAGGAAGCAAGCCGGGCCACATCCTCCTTTTTAATCCAATCGTCCGCTGATATGCAGCTGCTCTGGATGAGACAAAACGCAATGATTAATGGGAGATGTAGTCCGTAATTACTTATCCATAGATGGTTGCTTCCTTAATAATTGCCAAGTTCATAGCTCTACATTGAGCCCCAAGGAGTGAAGCCGCGAGTGTGTCGTGTTCGAGTGCTGCTTGCCCTTTGGTCACCCCAACGAGCCTTGATATATATATATTCACTTAAAAAACCATAGGTTTCACACAGGTTATAGTTAGGTGGACATTTCACTCGTAGAAAACCGATGAAATTCCCCCGTTATAGTTAGTTCAACTAACTATAACTCGCGTGCCCGCACTACTGATGACGTCACATATTACATCACTCATGACATGGTCAGTGACATCACTCATGACATCACTGATGACATCTCAAATGACATCACTGATGACATCACTGATGACATCATCCAGTGAATGTGTGTTTTTCTGAAAATTACATATGTTTTATATATGTATATCTCAAGGTCAATGGAAGAATAAATGGGTATATAAGTGTCTAAATGGATGATTTGTTTTTGAAAAATTGATTGTATAACTGACTGATTAAGTGTATCTTAGTGAATACATGGTTTAGTGAGTAATGTTTAAATATGTAAATATCTGTATCAGTCTCTCACTTTGTGTATAAGTGGCTGCATGGGTTGGTGAGTAGCTACATGAGTGTCTATATAGGTTATTAGTTGGATTTTGAGTATCAGTATGAGTGTCTGAGTGTCTGTATGGTTCGGTGGGGGGTATTACGTATGCATAGGTGCATGAATGAGTAACTCACTGTTTGTATGTGTTGAAGACAGCATGTGTGCAGGACTGTATGGGTGGATGAATGTGTGCATGGGTGTGTTAGTGAGTGAATAACTGTCTCAATAGTGTCTTTATGAGTAACTACATATGTTTTAAACTAGTATATGTGACTATTGGTGTATATAAGTGAGTATATGTGAGAGTGAGAGATTGAAAGAGTTCCTGTATGAATAAGCATGTGTTTCTATAAGTGATTGTTTAAAAGACAAAGTATGTGTACGTTTCTGTACAAGTAAGTGCGGTGGTGTGTGTATAACTGTATATGCAAGTAAATGGATGTTTGATTCTTTATTAGCATGAGTGACTATGTGTGTGAGTAACTCTATGGATGAGTGGTGTTGTGTAACAGGATGTATAGGTGTATGAGTACATATGATGAGTGAGTACATGTGTGAGTGACTGTATAGGACTGTTGGTGAATGAGTGGATGTGTATGTGGATCTTAGAATTGCTGAATAGGTTGTAGTAACTGATATTGGTATGTCCATTGTTTTGAAAATTGTAGTTTCTATTTTTGAATGTGTGTATCAAAGGTTATATTAGGGGGAGAGGAGGTCTGCCACTCTATCACAAGGATGATGTCATCAGTGATGTCATTTGAGATGTCATCAGTGATGTCATGAGTGATGTCACTGACCATGTCATGAGTGATGTAATATGTGACGTCATCAGCAGTGCATTGCGGGCACGCAAGTTATAGTTAGCTGAAGTAACTATAACGGGGGAATTTCAATGGTTTTGTACGAGTGAAAAGTCTAGCTAACTATAACGACCCTGAAACCTATGGGTTTTTTCAGTGAATTTCTAAGGTTTTTTAAATGCTAATTTCTAACTATGCCTACAGAGATAGGACATGTGAAGAAAGAAGAAAAACCGCACAGAAAGAAAAAAAAGAAATGCAGAAAAAGCAACAGAAGTCCTCAAAGACGAAGAAAAGTGCAGGAAGAAGGATAACATGCAGAAAGAACAAACAGAAGAGCAGAAAGAAGCCTTGTTGCAAAATCATCCTGTACCCTCAACTTTTTCAGACGGATACTGGTGGTAACTGAGTCTGACTAACCAGTCCTAGAGCCAGTGCTATGTTCAAAGACACTCAGAATACAGTGAAAACACCTACATACACTAGGGAACACTATGCGTTGGGGTCCCCCTGTGATCATCATGACCTCCTCTGTAAACCCCTGGTATATAATAGGGCAGGGGATTAAAACTACCTCTTAAAACGCGCCACAGGGCTTGTTTGCACACATCACCTCAGGCCTCGTCCCCTCACTTCCGCACTGTGTAAACACGCCCTGTGGCCATTTTAAGTTGGGAGATTAAGTCCCCTTGAATCCTGAGGGTTCCTAGGGTCCAACTAGACCACTAGGTACCTCCAGTAAGCGCAACAGAGCTGCGTTGCAGAGAGATGTAAAAAGGGGCACAGCCTAGACCACCTCTCTGCAACGCAGCGCAGTGGCGCTATCTGGAAGCACCTGGTGGGCTAGTTGGCCCCCGGGGTCCCTCAGGATTGAAGGGGAATTATTTCCCCAACTTAAAACGCGCCACATGGCCTGTTTGCACACGTTAACTCAGGCCCCGTCCCCTCCCTTCACCACTGTGTAAACACGCCCTGTGGCCGTTTTTAGTTGGGAGATTAAGTTCATTTGAATCCTGAGGGTCCCTAGGGTCCAACTAGCCCACTAGGTACCTCCAGTAAGCGCCACAGAGCTGCATTGCAGAGAGGTGTAAAAAGTGGCACGGCCTGGACCACCTCTCTGCAACGCAGCTCAGTGGTGCTTACTGGAAGCACCTGTTGGGCTAGTTAGCCCCCAGGGGCCCTCAGGATTGAAGGGGAATTATTTCCCCAACTTAAAACGCGTCATAGGGCGTGTTTGCACACGTCACCTCAGGCCCCGTCCCCTCCCTTCCCCACTGTGTGAACATGCCCTGTGGCCATTTTTTAAATTGGGAGATTAAGTCCCCTTGAATCCTGAGGATCCCTAGGGGCAAAATAGCCCACTAGGTACGTCCAGTAAGCACCATTGCAGAGAGGTGTAAAAAGGGGCACGGCCTGCACCACCTCTCTGCAACGCAGAGCAGTGGCGCTTACTAGAAGCACCTGGTGGGCTAGTTGGCCCCCAGGTTCCCTCAGGATTGAAAGGGAATTATTTCCCCAACTTAAAACGCGCAACAGGGCGTGTTTGCACACGGCACCTCAGGCCCCGTCCCCTCCCTTCACCACTGTGTAAACACGCCCTGTGGCCGTTCTAAGTTGAGAGATTAGGTCCCCTTGAATACTAAGGGTCCCTAGGGTCAAACTAGCCCACTTGGTACCTCCAGGATGCGCCACAGAGCTGCTTTTCATAGAGGTGTAAAAAGGGGCGTAGCCTCAGAACACCTGTCTGCAACGCAGCTCCCTGGCGCATACTGGAGATACCTGTTGGGCTAGTTGGCCCTCAGGGACCCTCAGTATTGAAGGGGAATTAATTCCCCAACTTACAACTGGCCAGGGGGCGCGTTTGCAGAGTGCTGCAAGGAGGGGGCGTGGCCTCCGGCGTGATGCCGCTCTTTCATTTCTTTTATTTTTTTAAGAAGGAGGGCTGTGTGGCCCCCCTTCTTTTTCTAATTTACTGGCCCTGGGGACCCCATCCCCCAGGGCCTGAACCCTAATTTTTTTGTTGAAATAAATAAATTTGGCCCTCCCAAGGCCTTAATCGGCCCTGGGGACCCCAACCCCTGGGTCATGCCTTTTTTTTTTATTCTTTAGGAGGGGGCTGCGTTGCCCCCTCCTCAGGCCACTTATGGCCCCGGGGACCCCATCCCCCGGGGCCGGCCTTTGTTTTTTATTATTTAAAAAATATATATATTTATAGAAACACCTAGGACATGCTGGACAAACCGTATGTACCTATCACCATGATGATTTGCGTGATATTCCTTAAAAGGTGACTATGCACAGAATGAATCCACATGGAATGTATTTACACCGCTAGTGATGCTCTGACGTGTCTGACGCCCTACCTTGCCTAATCCCGACACCCCCGCCGGTGGGTACTCTCCAAGTAGACACCCTTGTCGTTTATTTATACAAACATGGGTAGCTATTGACGGGCACATTTAATATACACGCACACCAAGTCATTCAAAGGGGATTCGACAAAAATTCGAACAAACTATGCAAGAAACCCCCCTCATGGTTAATAAAACACACATCCACCGCCGGATGTGTAATACTTTTTATTTTACTCTCTGGAAAGGAGACGAACCTCACTTGAGAGTCACAACATGCTCCTGGCTGAGCCCAATGCTGTGTTACACCCACCAGTGCCCGCCGAGTGCCTCACTCCTCTGTGTTGTATTCCACCAGCTAGTGCATATGCTATGACACTCTCTAGCCCATGTGCACTGTAACACCACCCCGTGAATATGTCATGCCACACTTGCCTTCGCACGGGTTATATTGCCCCATCTAACATGCCTTCCTCGATGCCTATGTTATAACGCACAGCGCTATGCCATACATATTACAATCTGGGATCCATATCTTTGTCACAGTGCATATGCAACGTTACACTCCCCAGCACATATTTTATATTACAACTTTAGAGACTAGTTAGGTTACACAACACTGCCCTGTGCATATTACACTCCAAGGCGCATATCGCATAGCACGCGCAAATGCCTGTGCTATCTCGCGCTCTCCAATGAATCTGTCATTGCGCATAATGTATTGCATATTATATTTCACACCCCGGTTCATCTTATATCACACTTTTTGGTGTATAGTTTATACCATATACTATATCTAGTTTTCATTTTCAATCGTGCTCTCAGTACTATGTTCTATATAACATCGCGTGCACCTACCCTTTTCACGGGCATTACATTTTGCGATGGGGTGGAGGGTCAGGGGGTGTTTCTGCCAAGTGAGCCCAGAGTCACAGTCACAAACGTCCTCTTCTTCCTGAATAAAAGTGAGATTATGCAGCATACTTGTTCATATTTGAAGTAGTTCGCACAGACACACATTTTAAAAACAATAAAGTTCCTAATACCCACCTTCTCTGAACAGTTAGCTTGCTGCCCCATCCACCTCCTCCCTATCCTCTGTTGTCTGACTCCATGGACTAGCCTCTTCCCTCCTGCCATGCATGGTCTGATGTGCTGCCACTGCCCTCCATTTAGCATGATGTACCAGTCCACTCCTTCTGCCCTCCATTGCCCAATTCTATGGCCCATCATTGACCTCCTGCTTAGCCTCTGTGCTTAGCTTGCTGCCCCTATTCTCCTTCCCCCTGCCCTCCGATGTCTTTGTGCATGCCCCTGCTCCATCCTTTTTGCCCACCACATTCCATGGACCTGCCACTCCTATCTACTCTGAGTGTTCTGTTGAGCTGCCACTCCCCTCCCACCTGCCTAGCATTGTCAGATGACTGTAACCTGTCCCTGCCACCTCCACCCTGCCTGTCCACATGCCATGCCCCTATCCCCTTGCTCCTGTCCTCCATGGTCCATTTTACTGCCACACCCTTCTGCCCTCCCTGGTCTGTCGTGCTGCAACTGCTCCACCTGCCTGCCCCGCGCGGTCTGTTGTGAGGCCCCTTCCCCTGAACTCTCTTGTCTGTGCCCAGGTCCTGACCCTCCCTTCTATCCTCCATGGTCCTTTGTGCATGCCCCTGCACCCTCCTTCTTGCCCATCATAGCCATTGTGCTGCCTCTAATCCTCCCGCTTGCCATGCATGGTCTTCTGTGCTGCCATGGCCCCTCCCACTTTCCCTGTGTGGTGAGCTAGCTGCCCCTGACCCCCTCCCACCTTCCCTCCATGGTCTGTGTGTATGCCATCATAGTCTCATTGTTGCTCTCCATGGTGAGTCTTGTTTCTAGTGCCCATCCTGCTTGACCTCCATGGTCATCTTGCTGCTCCTGCCCTGCCCCCTTGCCCCCTGCCCTCTGTTTCCATGTGCAGACCCCTATTCCCTCCCTCCTGGCTTGTCTGTTCCATTGTAATGCTCCTGATCCGTCCCTCCTGCCTTTTATGGTCTGTTATGCTGCAACTTTCTCTCCTGTCTGTCCATTATGGTCAGCTAGCTACCATTGCCTCTTTCCCCTCTGTTCTCTGTTGTCCATGTGCATGGTCCTGTCCCCTCCCTATTGCTTTCTATGGATTGTTGTGCCGCATGCACTGTGTGGTGTATTGTGCTGCTGCAAACCCTGATGCCTGCCCTGTAGGGTCAGTTTGGTGCACCTCTCCATGTCCCTCCTGTCCTCTGTTATCCGAGTCCATGTCCCTACCCCAATTCCTCCTGCCTACCATGATCCAATGTACCATACTTGCGAACATTTTGAACTTGGTAAGAGGGAGATTTTGAAAAAGAACTGGGATATTGATTCTCCCCTTTGAGTTACATTGAAAAAGAGGAGATTGTAGACAGGAGACAGATCAAATAAACCCATTTGAGCTTAAAAACATTGGACGTTTCCTGGCTGAAATGGGTCTGTTGGCATGTATGGTTGTACTACTATTGCCTCTTCCTTCTACCCACAATGGTCTATTATATTGCCATAGCCTCTCTTGCCAGTCCTGTATTGTTGGTTTGTTGCCCCTGCCCCCCTTTCCACTGCCCTCCATAGTCTGTTGTGCTGCCACTGCCCTTCCTGCCTGCCCAGTGTGGTCAAATTATTGCATCTGCACTCTCCTACCTGCCTTCAATTTTCAGAGTACGTGCCCCTGGCCTCTGCCTCTCAACAGTATCCCAATGAACAACTAGATTGCTAACATTCTATATTTATTACAAAAGTGTGGAACGCCTGACGTCATCTTGATGTAATCAAAACTGTAATACCTAGAGTATTTCCTGTAGAAATTTCATATATGAGAGGGTCTTATTTGCATCAAAATTATGGTTAGTGCTCTAAAAAACTAAAATGAGGACATATTTTCTGAGTTTTCAAATAGCGACAAAGACCTTTTAAATTATTTGTAATCTGTATGTTTTTTTATCCAGTTGACCACTTGATTAAATGTTGCACCTAGGGGAGAGGATGCGGTGTTACTTCCAGAGCTGCAGACTTTGCAACTGGGGAACCAGGTTGGAGTTTCTGCTTCAGCTCAACATTCTGTGGTTCTGGTCAAATCACTTAATCTCCCCATGTCTACAACCAAAATGAATTTGATCTTGTGTGATGTAACCAATGCTCATGTAAAGCACTCCAATACCTGACAAGTCTGCACTATATAAAACTGCAAATACACAAAAATAAGTGTTTTGCACATTTCTGTCATTGGGCTACATGTGGGCTACATCTGGGTGATATTTGTGCTGCATTTGGGCTCATTTGTCTCTGGTGGCCATCTTGGGAGATTTATTTGTTATGAAGTTTCCAAATTTCCTCATTTACTGCAGTCTCCTCAGTAGGAAATGCTTTCAGTTTTTTACTTTGATTCCATCAAGAAGGTATTCAGATATGTCACACATTTGCCATAAATTCTGAATGTTAGCACTCTAGTTGCTCATTAGATCACTGTAGTAAAGCTACTGCTCACCACGGAAGCCTGCTGCTGGTATTAAAAGTGCATGTTTCAGTCTGCATATCAGAATGTTTTAATGAAATAGAAGACGATTTGAGAAGTCACTCAAAATGTGCCCTAATTTTTCTTTCTTCAGCACTAATCATAATTTCTATGGCAAAATGAACCCCCTCATTGTGTTTCTTTTTAAATTAAATGTTTTAAGTGTTACCAGTTTTTTCCAATCAAGATGGCTTCAGGTGTGCCATACTTTTGCCATAAGTAAGACAGTAAGCGCTCTAGCTGTTCTTAAGAACACCCTGGGACATTCTGTCATTGGGCTATACTTGGGCTACATCTGGGTGATATTTGGGCTACATTTGGGCTCTTTTGTCTCTGGTGGCCATCTTGGGAGATTTATTTGTTATGAAGTCTCCTAATTTCCTCATTTACTGCAGTCTCCTCAGTGGGAATACTTTCAGATTTTTATTTTGGTTCCATCAAGAAGGCATTCAGATGTGTCACACATTTGCCATAAATTCTGAATGTTAGCACTCTAGTTGCTCATTAGATCACTGTAGTAAAACTACTGCTCACCAGGGAAGTCTGCTGCTGGTATTCAAAGTGCATGTTTCAGTCTGCATGTCAGAATTTTTTTATGAAATAGAAGAGGATTTGAGAAGTCAAAATGTGCCCTAATTTTTCTTTCTGCAGAACTAATCATAATTTCTATGGCGAAATGAACCCCCTCATTTTGTTACTTTGTAAAATAAATGTTTTAAGTGTTACCACTTTATTCCAATCAAGATAGCTTCAGGTGTGCCATACTTTTGTCATAAGTAAGACTGTTAGCGCTCAAGTTGTTCGTTAGAACACTCTGGGACATTCTGTCATTGGGCTATACTTGGGCTACCTCTGGGTGATATTTGGGCTACATTTGGGCTCTTTTGTCTCTGGTGGCCATCTTGGGAGATTTATTTGTTATGAAGTTTCCTAATTTCCTGCAGTCTCCTCAGTAGGAAATACTTTCAGTTTTTAACTTTGGTTCCATCAAGAAGGCATTCAGATGTGTCACACATTTGCCATAAATTCTGAATGTTAGCACTCTAGTTGCTCCTTAGATCACTGTAGTAAAGCTACTGCTCACCAGGGAAGTCTGCTGCTGGTATTCAAAGTGCATGTTTCAGTCTGCATGTCAGAATGTTTTTATGAAATAGAAGAGGATTTGAGAAGTCAAAATGTGCACTAATTTTTCTTTCTGCAGCACTAATCATAATTTCTATGGCAAAATGAACCCCCTCATTTTGTTCCTTTGAAAATTAAATGTTTTAAGTGTTACCACTTTATTCCAATCAAGATGGCTTCAGGTGTGCCTTACTTTTGTCATAAGTAAGACTGTTAGCGCTCTAGTTGTTTGTTAGAACACTCTGGGACATTCTGTCATTGGACTATACTTGGGCTACATCTGGGTGATATTTGGGCTACATTTGGGCTCTTTTGTCTCTGGTGGCCATTTTGGGAGACTCATTTGTTATGATGTTTCCTAATTTCCTCATTTACTACCGTCTCCTCAGTAGGAAATACTTTCAGTTTTTTACTTTGATTCCATCAAGAAGGCATTCAGATGTGTCACACATTTGCCATAAATTCAGAATGTTAGCACTCTAGTTGCTATGACAATACCTGACAAGTCTGCACTATATAAAACTGCAAATACACAAAAAATAAGTGTTTTGCACACTTCAGTCATTGGGCTACATGTGGGCAACATCTGGGTGATATTTGTGCTGCATTTGAGCTCTTTTGTCTCTGGTGGCCATCTTGGGAGATTTATTTGTTATGAAGTTTCCTAATTTCTTCATTTACTGCAGTCTCCTCAGTAGTAAATGCTTTCAGTTTTTTACTTTGATTCCATCAAGAAGATATTCAGATATGTCACACATTTGCCATAAATTCTGAATGTTAGATCACTGTAGTAAAGCTACTGTTCACCAGGGAAGTCTGCTGCTGGTATTGAAAGTGCATGTTTCAGTCTGCATGTCAGACTTTTTTAATGCAATAGAAGAGGATTTGAGAAGTCACTCAAAATGTGCCCTAATTTTTTTTTCTGCAGCACTAATCATACTTTCTATGGCAAAATGAACCCCCTCATTTTTAAATTAAATGTTTTAAGAGTTACCACTTTATTCCAACCAAGATGGCTTCAGGTGTGCCATATGTTTGTCATAAGTAGGACTGTTAGCGCTCTAGTTGTTCTTTGGAACACTCTGGGAAGCTGCAGTAGATCACAAAGGAATCAACTGACAGTCTCTGCCCTTGTTGGATGTACATGTTTTACTGAGACTGTCAGACTTCATTCTCACATGACTGAGAAAGATAATGTGAATTTACAGAAAATATGCTCTCAGTTTAGCTTATAGATCACCTTCCAAACCTCTGTGGGAAAAGCATGAGAAAATAGTTTTCTCTCAAACATGATTCATGATATCACAGCAGAAGGCTTTATCACATGGTAAAATCACCTTAGAACACACCACAATTCCTAAAATGAGTATGGTACCATCAACAAATGATTTATAATGTAACTAAAGTCTTAAAACCTTCTATTAACTGCAATGCTTTTTAATGAGGTGCTATCATGTATATTGGTCCCAAGATGGCTGCCAACACTTCTTGGATGAAGTGCTAACAGCCAATCAGATCTCACGATGAGATGTGTGGTTATGCTCCGCCCAGATATATATGTGATTTTACTTTTGATTTTCTCAGGAACTACTGAACGGATTTACACCATTTAAGCAAAAGGCACGAGGACTACCTCTTTGCCAAATTTGGTGTAATTCCGTTCAGCACTTTGGGCTGTAGCGGCGTCAACAGGTCCTATGGGAAAATGCATGGGGAAAATGTGTTTTGGGACCCCCCTTTTTCTCGGCCCCCGCTTGACGAATCACCGTGAAATTTTCAGGATAGGAGCGGACCAGAGCTGGCCAAAAGTTTGGAAAATTTCGTGAAGATTCATCAATCGACGCCAACGTTATTCCAAATAGAATGTTGCAGATTTCCAATGGAAAATAGGTCCTAATTATAACTACCTACTGGCGACTGCCAGTAGGTAATATATATATATATATATATATATATATATATATGTAATAAGGCCCAATGTATTTTATTTTCTATGTACTATAATTTAGTATTTGTTTGATTATGACTTATATTCTTAAATGTAATCTCTTTGAAGTCCAACACCTTACCTATTGTTGCTTAGAATGGAGTGGAAATAGTAAATCAAACCTCTCTCAAACCCAACAGTTTTCCTACTGTTGCTTAGAATGGCATGGATATAGTACATCTAACCCCTCCCAAGCTCAACACTTTCCTTACTGTTGCTTAGACTGGAGTGAAAAGAGTAAAGCTAACCCCTTCAAAGGCCATCACTTTTCTTACTGTTGGTGATACTGGATTTATAACATTATTTATATATTTGTTTATTTTCATATTGTTTGGTTTTATTTTGTAGTAAATTTTTTAAATGCTTACATTATTTTTAGTAAAATTTTCTTTTGTGGGGGGTTAATATTTTACTGTTTAATATATCAGTCAAATGAATTGTTATGTTTGTAATAGAACTGTCACAATGTACAGTTTATATTGTTCATGTTCTTTATGTAGGTTTTCAAATATGTTTATATATTGTGTGTGTGTGTGTTTATAGATATTGAAAAAACCAAAGGTTACAGAGACGTTATAGTTGGGAGATATAATTTAAAAAACCTTAGCAATTCAATGAAAAAAAACAAAGGTTACAGATACGTTATAGTTAGGCTCAAGTTTCGCTCATACAAAACCAGTGAAATTCAGCAGTTATAGTTAGATGAGGTAACTATAACTTGCGCCCCGCAATGCGCTGTTTATGACTTCACAAATTACATCACTCGTGACATGGTCAGTGACCACTCTGATGACATCTTAAATGAGATCACCAATGACATCATCCAGTGATTGTGATTGTTTAAAAAAAGTTTATGAGTGTTAAATATATATAAGCCAAGGCGTATTGATCAATCAGTGGGTGTATGAGTACCTGTATGAATGATTTAGTGGGTGTGTGACAGTATAAGTGAGAGGTTGGGTGTCTCAGTGAATGTATGGGTGAGTAACTAGGTTGTCTGAATGTCTTTATCAGTCTGTTAGTTGGTTTTTGTATGGTGAGTGGGTATGTAAAAGACTGTATGGGTGATTCATTGGTGGTCTGAGTACCTGTATGGGTGTATGAATGTCTGTATGGGTGGGTGAGGGGGTATGTGACTGCCTGCATGGGTGAGTGAGTCAGTGGCTCTATGGGTTAGTGACTGCATCTGTGAGGATCTGTATGGGTAACTGAGTCTGTGTTTCGCTGTGTTAGTGAGTGAATGGATGTGTCAGTGATATATGGGTGAGTAACTGCATATGTGAAAGGAAGTATGTGTGCTTCTTTCACTGACAGTATGGGTGAGTGAGTATGTGCTAGTATCTGTATGAATAAGTGAGTGGGTTCATGTATAACGGTATAGGTGAGTAATTGGCTGTATGATTGACTCTATGGGTGAGTGAGTAGGTGTGTGAGTAGCTCTATAGGTGACTGACAGTGTGTGAGTGGCTGTATGGGTGTATGAGTGGCTATATCAGTGGCTGTATTAGCAAGTCAGTTGGTGTTTGAGTAGCTGTGTGTGTGTATGGGTGTATATGTGTGTAGACCTTTGAATCAGTGAGTGGGTGTAAAAGTATTGGTATGGATGTGTCAATGTCAATGGTTCTGAGAATGGTAGTGTGGAAGTTGGAATGGGTGCATAAAGGTTATATTGAGGTATGAGTGGGTGCATCAAAGAGTCTGTGGATGATGTCATTGGTGATGTCATTTGAGATGTCCTCAGTGATGTCATCAGTGATGTCACTGACTACGTCATGAGTGATGTAATATGCGAGGTCATTAGCAGTGCATTGCGGGGGCACAAGTTATCATCTAACTATAACTGCTGAATTCACTAGTTTTGTGTGAGTGAAACTTGAGCCTAACTATTACGTCTCTGTAACCTTTAGGTTTTTCAATGATTTTCTAAGCTTTTTTAATTGTATTTCCTAACTATAACGTCCCTGTAACCTATGGTTTTAATATTTTTCTAGTACGTTTTTAAAGAAACTGTTTAAACTCTACTTCCTGTTTTTGCAATTACACTGAGAGTCATGATGGCTCCAGTATCCGCGATGATCAGGCCTTTTTTAGGGGGTGCAAAACACATATATGCGCACATTTCATAGTATTTTAGACACTAGGGGTTTATTAGTGCACTGTTTCAAGTCATATTTTTGTAGGGAGTTTGTATAAACACAACCATTTAAATTGATTTTCCGTATTCGCAAATTCAGACATTCAATAGCCACCACCACATTCAAAATGTATAAGTATAAAATGGATTCTAACCAACACACTAAACACATTACTATCTAAATGACTGTATAATAGCACGTGAAACTCCCTTAAGATCTCAATAACACAGTACATAACCTTTTCAGTGTAATCTATGACTGCATGCATCACTGTATCACTAAGTCTCTCATTCACTGTATATGTATTTGAGCGAATCTGTGAGACGGTGCATCAGTTTATCAATACTTCTGTATCAAAATGAGTGACTGCCTCAGTACATCTATGAGTGGGTGTATCAGTGTCACAATGGGTCTGTGATTGGTTGTGTAAGTCTCTCACTCAATCTGTGAGTAGGTGCATGAGTGTCTTTGTCCATTTGTAAGTAAGTATATGACTGTCTGACTGGATCTGTGAGTGGATACATGAGTGCCTAAGTGGGTATCTGTGTGGGTGAGTGAGTGCATGAGTGTCTGAGTAGATCTGTGAGTGAGTGCATCAGTCTCTCAGTGGGTCTATGACTGGCAGCATATGTGTCTGAGTGGTTCTGTCAGTGGGTGTGTGGGTCTCTGAGTGTGACTGTGAGTGGGTACATGAGTCTCTGAGTGTATAACTGACTGGGTGCATAAGCCTCTGAGAGGGTCAAAGAGTGGCTGCATGAGTGACTATATCAGTGTGTGAGTGTCTTAGTGGGTCTGTGAGTGGATTTATGTGTGTCTGAGTGACTCTGTGAGTGGGTGTATGCATGTCTCAATGGGTCTGTCAGTGACAGCATACGTCTCTGAGTGGGTGAGTGAATGGGTGCATGCATGACTGTCTGAGTGGGTCTGTGACTGGGAGGGGGAGTGTCTGGGTGGGTCAGTGAGTGGATGCATGAGCCTTGAGTGGGTGACTGAGTGGGTGTGTGTATATATGAGTGGGTTTGAGAGTGGGTATGTGAGTTTGTGAGTGTATGAGTGATTGACTGAGTCCATAAGTCTCTGAGAGGGTCAGTGACTGACAGTAGGAGTGACTGTATGAGTGTGTGAGTGGGTGTATGAGTATCTGAGTGGATCTGTAAGTGGGTGTATGAGTATCTCAGTAGGTCTGTGAGTATATACTTTAGTGTATGAGTGGGTCAATAAGTGGGTGTATGAGTCTCTGAGTGGGTCTCGACATGGGTTTGTGTCTCTCAAAGTGAGTCTGTAAGTGGGTGTATGAGTATCTGAGTGGATCTGTGAGTGGGTGCATAAATGCCCAGTTGGGTCTGTGAGTGGGTGAAAAGGTCTCTAAGTGGGTATGACACTGTACGCATGAGCCTATGAGTATGTCTCTAAGTAGGTGCATGAGTCTCTGAGTAGGTCTTTACAAGGGTATGTGCCTCTCTGAGTGAGTCTGTAAGTGGGTGCATGAGTATCTGAGTGGGTCTCTGAGTGGGTGCATGAGTATCCAGGTGTTTCTGTCAGTGGGTGTAAGAGGCTCTAAGTAGGTATGAGACTGTATGCAGTATTCTATGGCTGAGTCTTTAAGTAGGTGTATGATTCTCTGAGTGGCTCTGTACATGGGGTGTCACTCTCTGAGTGAATCTGTAAGTGGGTGCATAAGTACCTGAATGGGTATGTGAATGAGTGCATGAGTATCTCAGCGGGTATGTGACAGGATGTATAAGTGTGTGAGTGGGTATGTGAATGGGTGTATAAGTGTCTGAGTGAGTTTGTGAGTGTGTGCTTGAGTATGTGTCAGTGATCGGCGAGTGTTTAATATATTTTCACTAATGTTTGAGATGACTTTACGATAGTCTGCTGGCGAGCGCAGAGTCGTTGAGAATGTTGCACCCGAATACAAAAACTCAATTTTGGACACATAACTTGTGTCACTAACACACCCATTTCTCCAACATGCGGTCAGAGTATCTCCACCATGACCCCTTATGCTAGCTTTCACACAAATTTCCAGCCCCCAAGAATCATTCCCGAATGATAAAATGGCAGCCGCAACTTTCTGTTTATGTTGCCTCCAGCCAATCATAGCATTCCCAATGGCACGCACATCCGTGATTAATCGCGAAACCATAGCAAAATATCCGCAGCAAGAGATATATATATAATTTTGGGCTTACATTTCTCAAAAACTACTGGATGGATTTGCACCAAATAACAAAAAGCCCAATCGGCATAACAACATCTACCTTTCTGCCAAATTTGGTGTAATTCAGTCCAGCGGTTTGGGCTGTAGGTTTGACAATGTGCTCCTATGGGAATTGAAATTACAAGCGCACCCTTCTTATGCGCCCCTATTTCTCAGTCCCCACTGCACAGATCACACCCAAACTTTACATGACGCACAGAACCTACTTTCCTACTCTTTTGGGAAAATTTCATGAAGATTGGTCAAACAATGCCAAAGTTATAGGCAAGTCAAAAAATTACTTTCCTGTGGAAACTAGGTCCTAATTATAACTGCCTACTGGCAACTGCCAGTATGTGAGATATATATACATACCTTCAGTAACCAGAACACGCATTTGCAGAGTGGTGGAGAAAGGTGGCGTGGCCTTCTGAAGACCTTTAAGCAATTGTGCTGTGTAGGACTTACTAGAGGTAACAGCAGGAGTTGTTGGCCCCCAAGGACGTCCTTGTGGGTCAACTACCCCTCCTGTTATGTTCTGTAAGTACCACACTGTGGGATAGCTGAGGGGTCTTTGTGGGACCGCCCCCTTTCTCTATTACTCAGCAAACATGCCTCCTGGCACGCTACTAATTGTGGAATTAAGTCCCTTTGGCTGCTGAGGATGTCCTTGGGGGCCCACTACCTCTTCTATTACCTCCAATGAGTCCCACACTGTGGGATTGCCAAGAGGTCTTCAGAGACCACGCCTCCTTTCTCCAGCACTCTGTAAATGCTCCTCCAGGCATACTACTGGTTGGGGGATGAAGTCCACTTTACTACTGAGGGACCTTTGGGGTCAAGAAGCCCTCCTAGCAGCCCCTCTAAGTCCTACACAGAGGCATTCCTGAGAGCTGGTCGGAGGCCCAGCCCCCTTTCTCCACCACTCTGCAAACATGCCTTCTAATAGAGATTCACAGAAAATAACCAAAGGTTACAAGGACGTTATAGTTAGGAATTAGCATTTTAAAAAAACCTTAGAAATTCACCGAAAAAACAAAGGTTACAGGGACATTATAGTTAGGGATTAGCATTTAAAAAGCCTTATAAATTCACTGAAAAAGCCAAAGGTTACAGGGGACGTTATAGTTAGGCTCATATTTTACTCATGCAAAACCAGGGAAATTCAGCAGTTATAGTTAGCTCGGCAAACTATAACTCATGGCCCTAGCAAAGCACTGCTTATGACCTCATATATTACATCACCCATGACCTAAAGTGACATTTAAGGCTTCCTCAGAACTCTGACCAAACTCTTGAGAAAAAATCATGCTCCCCAAGACTGAACAAATCTCCTTTTTGAGTAACTTGATTTTTTTCCCCAAAGCTCAAATTGTCATCTTAACTTGCTGAATCAACACTACTTCGTCATGAGATAAGAACAGTATGTCATCTATGTAAACAATTACCATACTTACTCTCTGTCAAGAATATCAACACAGACTTTAACAACATTGATTTGATACTTCCTGCAATCTGTTATGAATCGTCAGAAACTTTCACTTCTAGTCTACCTCCTTAGACCGTATACCATTCTGTTGTGATATATCTGTATCTGATAAAGCCATTTAGAAACCCCAGCAAACCCTAGTCATTTTCTTACCAAAATAGGTTACAGAGGAAGCCATGTATGACATCAGAATATCTGCTATTACCCCTTTCAACACCACTTGTCTCTCATTTTAGATTAAATAACACCATCAGTCCCAAAACATTAATCATTGATGAGGCCAACTGGGCTGAATAGGATAATAATTAGGGGTGGGCGGAATTTGCGAAATCCACTTTTGCAAATTATCGCAAAAATGTTAAAAATTATCGCAAACGCGCGGCGCTGTCTCTTGAACGTGTGGGGCCCTACAGACTACGATGCTGCGCAGACTCAATGGGTGACCCTTGGTAATATGGTGGCCAAGCGGGATATTGCACGATTGTGGGGATCCCCTAGCCCGCCCACCCTGGATGCATGGAAGGATAACATGGACTGGTGCATGTTTCGGGAGAAAACAGTGTATTGTGCACGGGGGAGGCCCAAGAAATGGCACAAGGTGTGGGGGGGGTGGAACCAGTATAGGGGGTACATCTGCCTGCCTCCTGCCGCTGACCCACCAGAGGAGCACCTTTCCCCCTAGCCCCACTTCCGACTTGAGTTTTGCGGATGAAATCTGATAGAAAGTTAGTGCCTCTGCCTCTCCCTCCCCTCCACACTTGAGGGCTGATCTGATGGTGGATATGGGGCCGCCTCTTCGGTGGGATCTGGCGCGAACACATGATGTATATTGCCTTGCTTGTTATGTTTTTCTTAAAAATTGAAACCTTTTTCTCTCCTGCATGACAGCTGTAGAAGACTACATATGTTGATTGACGAGCTGCCGAACCTCCGGGTTGTCGGCTGAATAGCTGTGTATCTGAAATATCCGAATAAAGGTTTTTAAAAAAAAAAAAAAAAAAAAAAAAAAAATTATCGCAAACACGCGGAAATATCGCGAAGATGCAGAAGTTTTTTTCCCGCATGTTCGCGAGATTTTCTGCATGGTTGCGGCTCGCCAACTTACCCATGTGGTTGCTCGCGGGTGCGGCCATCTTGTTTTCAGTTGTCTCGCGGTGCATGATCGTGAGAAGAAAGACGTGATCGCGCGACGCATGACGTCACTGCGGGCGCGAACTGTCGCGAGACAGCGCAAATAGCTAAAAACAATACAACATCTCATGGAGAACGCGACCGGATCAAGAAAACTTGTCGGCGAACGCAGGGATTCAGGTAAGGCGATCGCGCGCGCGCGAGAATGTATTATTTTACAGCGCGAGCAAGAAACAAATTATCACCAAGCTGCGGAATGCGGAAATTTTGACATATTCGCGCTTTCCGCGGAACGCAAAAATGTCAAATTATCGCAATTTCCGCGAACGGAATGAAATTTTAGCCCAGGCCTAATAATAATCCTGTTCTGCATTGTTGTTTAATTATTTAAGACCCACTGTTCTGACTTTATCCTTCCCATTATGGTCTCAAAGAACTAAGACTGAATTGAGCAGTATCTTCCACTGTTTGCCATCTCTGGGTTTGTCCTCCCCATGAATATCCCCACTGGAATTGAAAAGCACTTACTCTCCCTCGCCACAGAATTTGGAAGAATGTACCCCTCCAGCCGAATACTTGGATGGGCTGTGTGAGCTCTTGAAGCTGGGGCTGGATGAGCAAGCAAAGCATTTTGGGGATCTGGGAAAACCTGATAGTTTAACATATTTTAAAAATGTAGTATAAACTTCTCAGAGATGTGAAGGTCTGAACATAAGATGAGATATCACTTAAAACACATCTGTAAAAAGCAGGCCCATGGCTTCAGGGTCAAACGATTTAATGAACATTTTCATCAGGTTGAGATTGCGCATCAATTATCGTCTTCAACATTCTGAAAACATATTTATATTGGTGAGCAGGGAGACTGCTCTTTGAATAAAATTCCTTAAGTTATTTATTTGTCTGAGATAACTGTTACTTAGTTCAGTTATTTGGGTAAGACAGCTTAAAATATTCAAGTGTGATTCTTGGCAAACTATATAGGACTTGTTACTTCCGATTTTTGTATTCAGAACACTTTGTGTGATAAATTAATTGAAGAAGTATATGCTTCAGGTATCTCAACCACATTTTCTGGGAGTACTGGCTTAGGATAATCTGACTGCAACCTATTTCTACCAGTTTTATCTATGAGATTACTGATATAGGAACTTATGAACTTGCCTATTGACCATGAAGGGGATGACTCTGAGGACCTTGGATGATAAATTGCTCTAGAGTTACTGTAGGATGCACTCATTGTTTCTGTGATAACCATACGCTGATGCTTTGGGATTCAAAGGATACCCTTCTCTCCTCTAGCTCCTCACCTTCATCCTTCATAGTATCTATGGCTGTAACATACTTACAGCATGGCAACCCATCTACCTTGTGTGAAATGAAAAACACTCCTACAGTTAGTTCCCACCAGAAAAGATGGTTGGTCCGCCTTAATTTTTGACAAACCTGAAATGGGAATCTCAACTTGAGTACATTTTGCAACCTCCTTCAACCATTTTGTAACAGGAATGTACTCTGGCCCCCATACCAGAGTAGAACGTTTCCACTACCATTGCCTTAGTCTGATAAAATTCTACTGAAGCAAAAACCTAGTTAACATATGTGTCAATTCTACTACCAGTGGTGACATTCATAAGTCTAATGGCCACATCTAAGGCTGCATGCACTCTTTTGTCTTCAAATATGGACCTCGTCAATCATTTAATCCAACTGACATCAAAGTACCATCTGGCTAGTCATCCTGTGAAGAGGGACCTCCTGAACCCACTCTCTCACATTAATTATTCCTTCTTTTTTTCTTATATAGGGGCCGATTCCGATCCGGGTCGGAAAGCACTCCGACCGAGTCAGATCCGGAGTGTTTTCTGACCGAGCCAGACCCCTACAGCCCAACCGAGAGAGTACGATGTGCACGTATGCTGTCGGACTCGGTTCGGTTGGACTCCCATAGAAGTCAATAGGAGCCAGTTGTACGACGCGTACATGCCCTCCCATTGACTGAATGGGTACGTCTCGAACACGTGTGCCCCCTACAGTGGGTACGTGTCAGTGCCATCCGCACCGTACATGCCTGTGTTGGGGAGACCCATAGGTCTCCCCCTGTGTCCGAGTCGTAGGGCTGCGGGTGTCAGGGGGTCCAACGCGGACCCCCGAAGTCTGACTCTGGGAGCTTTTGCGAGCCGGACACTCCGGCTCGCACAGACTGTCCGATGCGTGCATCGTACTGGCTCAGTTGTAAATCGCATCCATTGCACGCCACGGTTAGCTTCCGACCAAGACGTACAGAGCGGTTCGGACCTGGAAACGACTCGGTCGGTGAATTTCACGTAGCTCGCATCGTATTTGCTCGCTCGTACAGCTGTACGAATCAGCTGGAAAACACGCTTACGGCTCGTAGTTTTTCCGGCCGGATCACGTTCGGTGCCCTTCCGACCCGGATCGGAATTGTCCCCATAATATTTATTTTTCTAGCTCTCTCTGAAACAATTACCTTAGAATGCTCTCTGTGCTGTAGGCATACACTTGGAGTAGACTACCAAAGTTCAATGCATGCTGAGCCTGACTCAATCATGTCCAGCTGTTATACCAACTCCCCTGCACATGCACAATCAAGCTGAAAATGGTAGGTGATGCATGCACATCACTGCTTCACCACAAGGACATGACAATAAACATGCAACCTAAATATCGGAGTGTGGCAGTTTGACACTATGATATTTGCTCAAAGTCATTCTCTACCAGCTGCTACAGGGCAGAAATAACCTCACCTCTACACTATGGTGCAAGGCTTCGCACAGTGCAAGGCAGCCAAATTAGTGTGCCAACCCTTAGTATGACTGAAGCAGCAGGCTAGTCTTAGTAGATATGGCACATAGCACAGTAAATATAATTTCTGTGCTACATTGCATGAAAAAGTAGTCAATCTGCCCCTTAGATTTGAAAAAAACTGAAGTGGTTGAGGAGGGTTCTCACCTAAGAAAAGTTTGGAAAAATTCAAAACAAAGTTTCATCAGTAGTACAATTTTTCAAACGTATTGGCTAAATTGTAAGGGTGCATGAAACCGCATGTTTTTCATTTGTAATGTACATAATGATCATGAGATGCACAGGTTTTATATGATTAGATGTGGACAGTCAGTCTGAAAACAAACCGTATTTATGTACTTAAAGGTCGACAAGATAGTATCCCTATCGATTGTCCCTACAGTTTCAAAAATCAAGTGGTCAACGTGTTAATGCAGTTCATGCATCTTCAGCACACATAGTGGGTCATTAGGATGGCGAGCGGACTTTGTCCGCCCGCCATCCTGTCGTGGAATGGGACCGCCCGCCATTGGTGCGGGGTCCCGTAGGTGATATTAGGATGCGCCCGCCACACTGGCGGGCACATCCTGCATTCCTGACATTGTGGCAGGCAGTGCTGAGAGCACTGCCCGCCGCAATGCCAAGAAGGCATGTCGTGCATTTCCATGCACAACATGGCAGGCACCGCGCGGTGCCTGCCATGTTGGGCATGGAACTGCAGGGAGGTACCATAGGTACCCCCCATGTGCACACCCACCCCCCAGAATCCCTGGGGGCCCCCAATGTCAAAAACCGCCTGCCTTTCTGTGGCGGCAACAAAAGGCAGGTCCCCGCATGCATTGTAATATGGATGGCGGTGTCTACCAGACACCGCCACCATATGAAATGCTTTTCCGCCCAGTAGGCAATGGTAATGTGGAGGGGGGGATTTGAAAGCGGGCGGTGATTTTTAGCGGGCGGATCGCCACCGCCATATGGGCAGTGGCGATCCTCACGCTATACTAATGACCCCCATAGAGTTTAATAGTTTCTGCAAGATATTTTGTGCTCAAACCAGAGCTCCCACAAGGGAAAATGGCACAATCAAGATAAGTAAAATAAAATTATGCATGATTCTGATAACACAATATTGTATTTTAATTAAGATTCCACTCACAGAAAAATAACTGAAGTTGTCTACTAAAAAACTATAAGTTTTGCAAACATTAATAAAATAGTCGGTACGTCTGAGTCCACACATTAATAAGAGGTGCCATTTCTCTATAACAGCGAATCATGCATGTATCTATGAAATAATTTATACTAGAAACAAACATTGTGGTGCACAAGGCACATCCTAATTCCACATTAGAAGCCATGTCTATCTGATAAACTGGGCCGAAAGAGAATTGCAATCAAATATCCTATTCCAGATTAAATACATTGTTTTAAATAATGTGCCAGGAAATAATGTTCATCATTGTTCCTGTACCTCTCAATACCTCATCAAAACGTATGTATCAGAAAAGCAAAATGCCATTAGCTTTCAAGCTATGGTACACCAGGGTGCTGGTGTTAAAAGCCAGGGTTGTTCAATATATTTGTGTGTTTGGCTGTGAGAAGGCATGGGCTGACAACAAAGCTAATGACTTACCAGAACGCTACAACTGCTCCTCACACACCGACAGCCTAGCTCCACAGGACCATGGAAAGAAAAAAAACAAGGTCAGAAGATGGTGGACAGGGAGAAAGGATGAAATCATTTGAAAAGGTAAAAAAGCCAATCACCTTACACCCTCTGAAAGATTAGGAGGTGGGAGTCGAGCTGCCTGTAGAGTTGACGGTTTTATAAGACAAGTCTTGTCAATTCCTAATTCATTTGGTATTGATGTTCTTCTAGAGTCTTAAAAAACCCCAACATATGATCCAGGTAGAGGAATATAAAATGATTCAAAACATCAGAAAATATTGAGCCTATAAAACGCTGAAAAATGGTAGCAGCATTGCACAACCCAAAAGGCATTACACAATAATGAAAATTCCTAAATTTTGTGTGGAAATCAGATTTCCACTGACCTCCTTCATTTCTACTAAACAGATTATAAGCACCTTGGAAATCAAGTTGCGTGAAGGCATATGCACCATGAACTGGCTCCAAAAAGAGTTTTATTACAGGCAATGAATATTGATTATTGATAATTTAATTTCACCCTCTAGATTCAATACAAGGGGGATGAAATCCTTCATCTCATCATTAGGTACCACAAACTTTCAGAAACATAATGCTAATTATGAGAAAATTGTGAATACAAAATAGTGTTCTAGCAGACCAAATTACATACAGATTATGCTTCCGTGGAAAAGTAATCATAGAAAGTACAGCATACATGGACAGGAAATAATGTCAAAACGTAACAGTGTAGAATGGTCTAAAAAAAGACATCCAATAAAAAAAGTCCTCCTGAATTTCACATAAATTTATTGGCGAGCCTTCAATGAAGGAGTCACTGCAGGAGTCTTTTTAACTCTTCTAGGAATATTGGGGCATATCAACACGGGCTTTATCTCTGCTTTTTTGGCTTTTAAAGCCAAAAAAGCAGAGATAAAGCCCTTGTTGATATGCCCCTTAGTTCTCAATGCAATTGGTACAATAACAAATGATTATCAGCATTATTCATACATGAATCAATATAAAGAAGCCAACATACTCCTGTTTTTTTCGCTTTCTCAGGAGATAACTGGATTCTTCCTGCAATTTATTGAGGCCACATAGCACAAGTCTGAATCATATGTCAGGTGTCATCACAATATAGACACAACTCGATATTTCGCCGACATTCTATTTCATTCTCTTTCAGGGGAACCTTAATTGCCTTCTGTAAGGTCTTCTTGCAGTAACTAATCCAATGGAATCTCATAGCAACCAAATGAAGAAACTCTGACAAATTTAGAATTACTTCCTTATGACATTCTTGTTTCTTTTCGTCTTTCTTGTAATCTATTCATTTAGAATCTGTTCATTCTTCATAATAGTTCATCAATAAGTTCAGAAAATGAACTAGGGCATTGCAAATAAAGCAACTCATCGCTAATCACTTTCAAATCATGTTGAAAACATGTCATTTGGGTTCTTTCAATTCAAATGATTTCAGCTGTTAATTGAAGAAACCAAATCACACAAGTCAATACATCCATTTCTACTTGTTGACTATTGCACAAGGCTTCTTCAGCAGAATAATCTACATCCAGACATTCAAATATTTTCATAACTGCAATTAGGAAGGCATCATATGTCTCCAAATAGGCAGCTGAATTTATTATTAGAGGAGTAGCCAGGGCCAATGCAGGTCTAGTAAGGTAACCAATTAGGTAACATATCTTTACACAACCTACATTAAACTACGCAGGGTGTAAAGCAAAATGCAGCATGAGAAAATCCAAACATTCTTTTAACTTCTTAGTATCCCCAGAAAATGTGGGGCACTAGAAAGGAGTACTAACTTAACTATAGACCTTAAAACAAAGCTCTGCTTCAAAACTGACATATCAAGGCACAATTGTTGTAACTATTGTTCTAGGTCCTAAGAGGGATCCAGAGAATGAGCAAATGCAAGACGTGGGTTGGCACTGCAGTCTGTCAAGGGCTAGACATGGACAAGGTCTGTTAAGTTTCCTTATTGATTGGCTGAGGAAAGGGCAACTCCTCCCATTAGCCATATTAACATATGTTGAGTCTTATTCAAAAGCTCCCAGTATGGAGGAGAAAACACAAGGGTAAAAAACCTCCTTGAGAATCTTGATAGAAGATGAAGAGTAATGCAACTGAAGATAAACTAGGCATCAAAATGTCCTTGACATCAGGGAAAGAAGAAATATCCAAGCTAAAAATCCAGAAGGAAATCAAAATGGAATCCAACTGCAAAAGAAGCAAACATCAGCAACAAAATTAGTACCAAGGGGGCGATGAACACGGCAAAAAATAAGGAGGGAACAAATACTTTGTAAAGCTTTGTTCACTCATTAATGCCTCCTTTATGTAAATGGCTCAAAAAAAGAACTGTCATCACAGAGAAAGACTCACATTCATTTTGAATTAGGAACCTCATACAGAATCAACTAATTAGACAATTATCTTGGAACGGGCAAATGAAAGGGCTAGACCATGCCCCTTTCTGCTAACACATGGCATACGATGACGAGAAACCAGTTTTACACTTTTTGTCAAATACTGAACTCCAATGTCCAAGTCCAACTGTTGCCCTTCCTATCCAAAACTCCCTGTCAGTCTTGGAGCACCCCTCCTCATAATTGTGGAAGTGTCTGCACTATATAAGCTGTGTGGATGCCCAGCCACATATTGAGTGCAAGGTCCTGCTACATGTCACCTGACTACTTGGTAAGTGTAACATCTTCTTCTGGGCCCTCACCACCTCTTTAAGCTCTTAGCGTGGATGTGACACCACTTTTAATGACCGAAGCAGCGTGGACACGCAGTGGAACGATTTAGGTTTAAACTTGATTTCTGAATTCCTGGCAATCGCACTTAGTGGTTTTTTAAATCTGGGTACTGCTTTAAAAATTGTCTGTGTATTAGATCGCTGCACTAGCACTTTTAGACGGGAAATCCTAATCTTGGGAGAACCAATAAGCAAGCAGCTCTTTGACCAAGTTGGGCGGAGCTATAGAGCTCTCTGACATTTAATGACTGAAGCAGTGCGAACGCATCGCTGGCTCACTGAAGGCACACCAAAGGCAAGCCCGTCTGCGCCTGTCCATGCCCAACCAGGACCAGGGGCCAATCACTATACCCAAACCTTCATCTATTTCACAGATTAAATCAAAAACCTACATTCAATAAGCTACAAAATAGACTCCCTTCTTCTGCAAAAACTACAAAACTTGGGACTATTAATACCAGTCACACCAAGTACGGTCCCAATCCTGACTAGTTAATGATCTTTTACCTAAACACTTGGTTCATGGTGAAACACTGAATAGAGATCTTTCATTTACTAGACTCTAAATCACCAGACATTTTTTTATGTAGTGAAATGTGGCTCACGGAAGAGTGCTCCCCTGACATCCTCACTACCCTGCCCAATAATTACTATATTCTTCAAACCAATCAATCAGCCAGTAAAGCAGGAGGCGGCATAGCTGCAGCAAGTAAAAAAAACCTTAGGTTCTCCAAATTAAATTCGCTAAACATTCCTGTGGTTGATAGCCTCATAATCAAACTGAAATCTCTAACTTCTCCCCTCATATGCTTACTTACCTAAACACCACCAGATTATATGCAGCACTTTCCACAGCTATTTTATGAGTTAATCTCACCCTTCTTTGTCGACCACAAAAAAATCAGCCTAAACCTTGAACAACATGTGCTCACTCCCGCCCACATTAAGGGCCACACATTAGACGAAGCCTGGACTATGCACTTGTCCCTGTCCAACCTTACACTATCCCCATACATGTGGTCCAACCACATTTTATAACAATTTCATTACCTGAATAGTCCCCACAAAAACCACCACCTCATCCTGGAATTTTTTCTAGAAGCTGGTCACAAGTCGATCTGAGCTCATTCTGTGACTCACTGGCAACAACCATACCTGATCCAAATAATAACATTGATCTGTATGGAAATGCGATTTCGGACTGGCTAACAACACCCAGTGATGTCCATGCCCCACTACCCAAATCAAAACAGACTAGCCGGCACAATGCCTCCAAATGGTTCACAGACGACCTGAAACAAGCCAAGCTAGAATTACGTCACTGTGAACGTAAATGGTGGAATAATTATTCCCCAGATGCAAAGGGAATCTTTGTAAAACACCTCAAAGAATACAAAATGCAAATTTTTCAAGCGAAATCCGCCTTTTTTACAAGCAAAATCCTCCTGTCTATAAACAAATCCAAGAAGATATTCAGAATTGTCTCCAAGCTCTCAAATACCAACAAAGTCACACTACCCTCCCACACTCTCTGTGATGCAGTTACAGTTTTTTCATTGACAAAATCAAAATTATTAAAGAAAGCATCACCTTGAGCTCTCTCTCAAATAGGATTACCCTGGTAGGCATGAGCCCCCTCACCTTATCTTTATTCCCTGATATCAGCTAAGATTGCCTCAAGGACCTGCTGATCAAAGTAAAATCAGGCTCTCCAAATGATACTTGACCCCCTAAAGTTCTAAAAACAGTACTCTCCAATATCCTGGACCAGCGCTGTACCTTCTTAACCTCTCCCTCAACCTAGGGAAGGTATCTAGCATATTCAAGGAGGTCATAGTGGTACCCCTCCAGAAGAAAGTTACCGAATATCCATGTACACTGAAAAACTATATTTCCATATCCCTATTACCTTTCTTGGCTAAGGTACTTGAAGCTCATGTAGCACAAAACCTCATTGCCTTCCTAGAGGAGATCAAAGTTTTGGACCCATGTCAGCAAGGGTTCTCCCCAGCATATTCCACAGAAGCAGTCATCCTCTCGAGTAGACCAAATTACATAAAGATTATGCTCCTTTGGAAAAGGAATTCCAGAATTACATCATACATGGCCAGGCAATAATGTGAAAACATAGCAGTGTAGAATAGTTTCGAAAAAGGCATCCAATGGAAAAACGTCCTGCTGAATTGTACATAAAGTTATAGGTGAGCCTTCAACACAAATGAGAAACTGTAAAGCAACTCTTGAGTCACTGAAACTTTAAATGAGAGGCCTCATGGTGGAGGCACCCAATGGCCTTTATAGGCTTTAGGGATACAGAGTTCATTGACTCTGTTTCCCCTTGCTCTATTTTCTCTAAAACATCTTGAGGTGTATGGAAGAAAGTCTCACTAATGGTTACAGTACGGGGAGCTTGATACTGGGTACATGCACTGGAGCAGTCTTTGGCGGGGAGTGAGAGACAAACACAGTGCAATAGATGACTTAATATTTGAAGCCTATGTAAATATGGAGAAGAAAACCCTGCCTCATGACCTAAAATCTTAACAATGACTATCCTAAACATGAAGACCTCCCAAACGCATAACGTGTTAGCACTGAGAGATGAACACTAATGTAGCATGAATCAGAGAAGAAGGAATATTAGGACTAGGTGCCCATAACATTACGGAATGGAAACTAGAACAACAATGATGCCAAACACAACCTTAACTAAACAGGAAAATAGATTGACAATTATTTACGGGTTAGAGGAATATGGTGAGAGGTAGCACTACTCAGAGCGAATGTGGACTTGTCCTTCTCTGCCAGGTCACCCCCAAACGTTTTGCCTTCACCCCTCCTATTCTTGCTGAATTTCATTTGTTGTTGGCCTTAGGATACTTTACCACTGTGAACCAGTGCTAAAGTGCTCGTGCTCTCTCCTTTAAACATGGTAACATTGGCTTACATTCTATTGGTACTTTTAATGTATTTATAAGTCTTTAGTAAAGTAGTACTACAGGTACCCAGGGCCTATAAATTAAATGCTACCAGTGGGCCTGAAGCATTCATTGTGCCACCCTCTTAAGAAAACTTTTTTTAAACATGTATAAGGCCTGCAGTGCTGTATAAATACTTTACACATTGCCTCTAAGTTAAACCAACTACTTTCATGCAAAGCTACTAAAGGGTTAAGCACAGGTTAATTTAGTTACTTTTGGTGGTTTGCCCTGACAAGGATTATGGCTGTTCCAAAAAACATCAGTGACAATTACAGCCACCAAACAAATCAGATGAGGCATGTAAGCCCCAATCCATGTACCATAACAGGCAGCCAAAATCAGTGCCCTGTATTCTGTCAGGTCAGTTCGAGAATCCAACACTAGAGCAGCGCAAGCACAACTACACAATACATTAGTATCCAAGATTGTCCATTATAGAGTTTTGATGTTATAAGCATTAGGGCCCTCGCAGTTCTGAGAGGACTTCAAACAGTAATTACGTAAGGTGCTGGGAAATGTTGTCTGGTTATTAAAATCATGAAGTAATGCGTACCGTTAGGGAGTTGTGTGATCGTATGCTGAAGAATAAAGACATCAGTTATAGAGTTCCGTATGTAGCATGTTTCATTTAAACGCTCCTGGGCTGGGAAGTACATAACAACTGGTGAAGAGGATGGGATATGTTTCCCAAGGGAACAGGACAGCTCTCCCAGAGAGTTTGCGACAATGTAGCAAACTTCTTGTGTGTGCCACGTGCACCCCAGATCAATGCAAAGTGGTCTGAGGTCGGCGTGTGTGGACTCATTGCACTACAACCTATACACGGCCTTTGTAGAAAATGAAGGCCTGACGGAGGAGCACATTAGTAAAGCACGCCATAATCCGCTGATAAGGAGAAGGGAGAGAAACTGCACTGTGCCATAACGCAGGGCCATCATCCATACAAAGCAAATGCTAAAAGCAGTGATAGCCAGGTACGAAAGCATAAACTTACTTACTGGCACAAGTGAGTAAAGTGCAATACGACCTCCGATTGGACGCGGTTACCCAAGCTCATGAGTAAGGGTTGTATTTGCAAAGTTGCAGAAGCTGCCGGGTTGGGCAAAATCTGTCTGAACAGCACATGCTCTCAATTGCTGAAAAGGAAAGCGCAAAATACAATGGAGCCATATTCTTGAAACCATCACCGCATTCGACATGATGAAGAAACAGAACATTGGTGCCAGATTAGATGCATGGATCGAAACATTTGAAGACTTCATACATGCACTAGAATAAGAAGATGGTAAGAAACTTATTAAATACTTAAAGAACCCGGCTGGTGATGAAATGAAAGAAGTGAAATCAATTCATACCAAAAGATAAAAGAAGTGTTTGAAGCCAAGTTCAACCCAATGCTGTTCATCGACTATGAAAGATACATCTTCAGCCAAGTACGACAACAGGTTGTTGAAACAATGGATGAGTTTGTTGAAAGACTTGAAACGCTCATTAAATATTGCAACTTCTTTGATTTTACCAATGAAGAGGCCATGCGACTCAGAATTATTGATGGCTGCCTTTCCGACTTGTTTAGAAGGCGCATGTTGAGAGAAACCCACATTCTAGAGAAAATGCAAATGGCTGTGAGAGCAGAAGAGTGCACAGATTGATATGTTCCTGAAATGGAAGCGGGAACGGCCTGATCGGCGAAAAATAAGAACCAGCGAAAACAAGATGCAAGTAAGTCATCATCTTTAAAGAAATCAAAATTATGCTTCTGATAAGGATTTTGATTTCCCCATGAAGGTAAATGTCAAGCCATAGGACAGACCTGTAAAGGTTGTGGGAAAGAAACCACTTTATAATGATCTACAGAGCAAAAGAAAATTTGAATGCATCATGAGGGAAGGACAAAATGGATGCCCGAATGTTCCAGAAGCATTCTTGACATACCCACAAAATCAAAAAGCAACACAAGCTATGACAAATGGAAACAAGGTCAGACCAATCGTCGTCAAGTTCATCTTGCAGAGGCTCTTTGACATCACTATTGAGTTCTGATGAAAAAGATGGGCGCGTGTTCATTGTAGTCCATAAGCTGCTTTTAAAAAAGATGACAAGTCAAAATGCACTCACCAAATGAAATGACAAACCTCATTTGGACACTGTCTCAAAGTAACACTGATGATTAACCAGTAACTTTCAACATAGACAGTGGTGCTTCAATTAACCTCTTCAGTGCCCCGCCCTTTCCCCGCCCTGTGCCGGCCGTTGCATTAGCGGGCGGGGTTCATGACGAGATAGTCTCGTCATGGGCACAGCGCAACCGCGCTCCATGACGAGACTATCTCGTCATGGGCACTGAAGGGGTTAAGATCATGCCTGTGGAAACGTTTAACAGCCTGTCCCCTGTGCCGTGCCTCACTCCATTAGACACAAATGTGTACATATGGGCTGCTTCTGAGCCACTGCAAAGCCAAATGATCATTCATAGTGACCATGTGACACTAAACAATGTCAGTACAAGTGCCAATCCATGTACTTAAAGGAACTTCATCCAGTGTCTGTCTACTTAGTTTTGCCACTGCTGCTGACATGGGACTGATATCACTCAATTAAAACCTTCACACTCATTCTGAGATTGTGAGTAAGGTCCCATCATTGTTTCATGGTTTAGGAAGATTCAAGGCTATGAAGTGCAACTTCATATCAATGAGAACATTCGCCCTGTTGCTTAACAACACTGTAGAACCACCTTTTATTTGCAAGAAGCTGTCGAGAAAGAACTAGACGCACTTTTGAAACATGACATACTTGAACCCTCAACCGGTCCTATGCCATGGGTTTCGACGATAGTGCCAAAAAAGGACAGTGGAGGCCAATAAATCGAGACCGAAAGACATCCTGGTCCTCCCATAGCAGACATGATCATGCAATTGAATGGAGCCAAAGTCTTCTCCCATCTTGATTTAAAAAAGGGACACCATCAGCTCAAGCTAGAAGAGAATTGCAGGTACATTGTTACTTTTTCAACTCATTGTGGTTTGTTCAGATTCAAAAGACTCTGGTGCCGATCACGATCCGGTAAAAAATTACCCCTTGCGACTCGTATCCGGTCTTTTTACCGTACGAATCGTACAAGTGCCGTACGAACTGGCAATCACGATTCGCATGGGAAAAAGTCCATACGAACCGCATTGGGAATCATTCCCCACACGTCCTCGGGTCGGAAAATGTGTCCGACACGTCCTCGAACGATTTACCGTACAAACGTGAAAAGTCAAGTCCGACCGAGGAATCACGATCCATCCCGTGCGTCCGAGGTCACAACCGTATGGAAAAAACACCGTCCGCACCGAACTCCTATAGCAACCATGGAGACATGTGCCCGCATACGTGCCCAACACTCCCCCCAGCCCCCGTACGTCTGACACGTACCCCCCGTGTATGTACACCCCCACCCGTCTAGGTACACCCCAGTACGTTCGAATCCTACCCCCACCCCTGTACGTGTCATACCACCGTCCATGTACACCCCAGTACGTTCGAGTCCTACCCCCACCCCTGTACGTGTCCTACCCCCATGTACCCCCACCTCAGTACATTCCAGTCGTACCCCCACCCCTGTACGTGTCGTCCCACCGTGTACCCCCACCCCAGTACGTTCGAGTCAGACCCCCACCCCTGTACGTGTCGTACCACCGTGTACCCACACCCCAGTACATTCCAGTCGTACCCCCACCCCTGTACGTGTCCTACCCCCGTGTACCCCCACCCCAGTACGTTCGAGTCCTACCCCCACCCCTGTACGTGTCATACCACCGTCCATGTACACCCCAGTACGTTCGAGTCCTACCCCCACCCCTGTACGTGTCCTACCCCCATGTACCCCCACCCCAGTACGTTCCAGTCGTACCCCCACCCCTGTACGTGTCGTCCCACCGTGTACCCCCACCCCAGTACGTTCGAGTCCTACCCCCACCCCTGTACGTGTCGTACCACCGTGTACCCACACCCCAGTATGTTCCAGTCGTACCCCCACCCCTGTACGTGTCCTACCCCCGTGTACCCCCACCCCAGTACGTTCGAGTCCTACCCCCACCCCTGTACGTGTCATACCACCGTCCATGTACACCCCAGTACGTTAGAGTCCTACCCCCACCCCTGTACGTGTCCTACCCCCGTGTACCCCCACCCAGTACGTTCCAGTCGTACCCCCACCCCTGTATGTGTCGTCCCACCGTGTACCCCCACCCCAGTACGTTCGAGTCCTACCCCCACCCCTGTACGTGTCGTACCACCGTGTACCCACACCCCAGTACGTTCCAGTCGTACCCCCACCCCTGTACGTGTCCTACCCCCGTGTACCCCCACCCCAGTACGTTCGAGTCCTACCCCCACCCCCACCCCTGTACGTGTCATACCACCGTCCATGTACACCCTAGTACGTTCGAGTCCTACCCCCACCCCTGTATGTGTCCTACCCCCGTGTACCCCCACCCCAGTACGTTCCAGTCGTACCCCCACCCCTGTACGTGTCGTCCCACCGTGTACCCCCACCCCAGTACGTTCAAATCCTACCCCCACCCCTGTACGTGTCGTACCACCGTGTACCCACACCCCAGTACGTTCCAGTCGTACCCCCACCCCTGTACGTGTCCTACCCCCGTGTACCCCCACCCCAGTACGTTCGAGTCCTACCCCCACCCCTGTACGTGTGATACCACCGTCCATGTACACCCCAGTACGTTCGAGTCCTACCCCCACCCCTGTACGTGTCCTACCCCCGTGTACCCCCACCCCAGTACGTTCCAGTCGTACCCCCACCCCTGTACGTGTCGTCCCACCGTGTACCCCCACCCCAGTACGTTCGAGTCCTACCCCCACCCCTGTACGTGTCGTACCACCGTGTACCCACACCCCAGTACGTTCCAGTCGTACCCCCACCCCTGTACGTGTCCTACCCCCGTGTACCCCCACCCCAGTACGTTCGAGTCCTACCCCCACCCCTGTACGTGTGATACCACCGTCCATGTACACCCCAGTACGTTCGAGTCCTACCCCCACCCCTGTACGTGTCGTACCACCGTGTACCCCCACCCCAGTACGTTCCAGTCGTACCCCCACCCCTGTACGTGTCGTCCCACCGTGTACCCCCACCCCAGTACGTTCGAGTCCTACCTCCACCCCTGTACGTGTCGTACCACCGTGTACCCACACCCCAGTACGTTCCAGTCGTACCCCCACCCCTGTACGTGTCCTACCCCCGTGTACCCCCACCCCAGTACGTTCCAGTCGTACCCCCACCCCTGTACGTGTCGTCCCACCGTGTACCCCCACCCCAGTACGTTCGAGTCCTACCCCCACCCCTGTACGTGTCATACCACCGTCCATGTACACCCCAGTACGTTCGAGTCCTACCCCCACCCCTGTACGTGTCGTACCACCGTGTATGTACATCCCACTACGTTCGAGTCCTACCCCCACCCCTGTACGTGTCGTACCACCGTGTACCCAGTACGTTCGAGTCCTACCCCCACCCCTGTACGTGTCGAACCACCGTGTATGTACATCCCAGTACGTTCGAGTCCTACCCCCAACACAACCTCCTAACTACGGAGCGCACCCCAGGCCCCAACATCACAACCGCATGTACGAGTCGTACCAAGCCACACACAAGGACAGCACCGTACAACCAAATGGCCCATGTACACACCGTACACACGCTCAAAACGCACGGACACAACCAGGACAAAACAAAACAACACAACAATACACCATTCGAATGGCACAAAGCCACTAAACATGGCCAAAAAACACTAAAACAACACCTTCACTGACCTGCAACTGCCAAAAACAAACAGAGGCCCAATACACCACCACTCCTTATAACCAACCCACCCACAATTCAAACACAGCCACACCCACCAATGGACCAATAAAAAGGGCCCACACACACAAACCATGAGCCTTTGCAACAGACCCACTGCTGCCAGACCCCACAGACAACCCACAGCACCAGACCTCAACCTTTACTACACCTTACACTTGCACACCTTCACACAACCACCTTCACAAACACACCCTCATCACATTCACACACACACGCACCTGCACAACCACACCCACACACCCACAACCATCCACACACCACCCCCACCATCCACACCCCCCCCCACCATCCACACCCCTCATCATGCCCACTACCAAGAATCCAAAGTTCAGTAACCGAGAGTTGGAGGTTCTTGTTGATCAAATCCTCAGAGTCGAGCCACAGATCTTTGGAACATTGGTCAGAAACACCAGCCAGGCAGCAAAAACAGCCATGTGGCAGACCATCGTCGATGCTGTGAATGCTGTTGCGGACACCAGACGGACCAGGCAGGAATGCCAGAACAGGTGGTACGATCTGCGGAGGAGGGTCCGAGCCAAGAGGCAGGATGAACACGACCAGGCCAACGCCACCGGAGGAGGGCCCTCCCGCAGACCCGTACACTACCATCCCTGGGAGGAGAGGGTGATGGCCATACTGCCGGTGGAGGCAGTCGAAGGATTAGAAGGACTCCGAGACCCGGGTGAGTACACAAACAACGCACCTCACATGGGGGGAACGGCATCCACAACCAACATCACTAACAGGCACGCAACCACCACAAGCCATCGCATGACTCAACCACACTCCATGAGCACGCACATGCCACTGCTGCCACCATGCCCCATGCACCCAGCTGGACAATGTCAAGTCACAGGCCACAGAAGAAAACAACACATGACACGGTAACCCGGATGGCGGGAGGCTGGGCCCAAAAAAGCACATAGTGCAACTCAGAAGCAGACAACAATTCACTCTACCCATATGGCCTAGGTCACAGCCAGACAAACAGTGTGTCCCAACACAGGAATGACTTGCCAGCAAATGGCGGACGCCTTGCATCAACACATGGGGGTGAAGGCACTGTTTTGCACATGACAGCAGCTAATGAACAGCCAACATTGTGAAAGAGTGGCAGCACACACCACCACAGCAGCAGCGCACAGACACACATCACACCCAATGGATGCCTGGAGATCAGAAACAAACTCACATCAACAAGCCAAGGGCCACTCAAAGATCTGCTAACAGTGTGTGCCCAGGAAGCTGGGCCGAGGTGACAGAGGGTGACACACGGAGGGAGGGAGAGGGGGACACAGAGGGAGGGAGAGGGGGACAGAGAGGGAGGTAGAGGGGGACAGAGATGGAGGGAGAGGGGGACAGAGAGGGAGGGAGAGGGGGACAGAGAGGGAGGGAGAGGGGGACAGAGAGGGAGGGAGACGGACAGAGGGAGGAGGCTGACACACAGAGGGAGGGAGAGGGGGACACAGAGGGAGGGAGAGGGTGACAGAGAGGGAGGTAGAGGGGGACAGAGATGGAGGGAGAGGGGGACAGAGAGGGAGGGAGAGGGGGACAGAGAGGGAGGGAGAGGGGGACAGAGAGGGAGGGAGACAGACAGAGGGAGGAGGCTGACACACGGAGGGAGGGAGAGGGGGACACAGAGGGAGGGAGAAGGCGACAGAGAGGGAGGGAGAGGGGGACAGAGATGGAGGGAGAGGGGGACAGAGAGGGAGGGAGACGGACAGAGGGAGGAGGCTGACACACGGAGGGAGGGAGAGGGGGACACAGAGGGAGCGAGACACAGGGAGAGCTAATCAGCCGTGTTGCTTGTGTGAATGTCTGCTCGTCAGCAGGTAGACTGCGTGCATGTAGACAAGGGTGGCCAGTGCCAGAACCCCCCCTCTTCACCATGGCAAAACACAGGGCCATGTCACAACCTGTACACGAGCACAAGGACAGCTACCTGGATCATATAAGTGTGTGGATCCACTCCATGTGCGCATGTACAGTGCTACACGGAAGGCGCCAATGCATGGCTCGCCACACCTGCCCACTCCACTGCTGACTGCAGTCACACTTGACGCAGCAAGTAAGACTGTGCCACACATAGTTAAAGGGGCCAAAGTGGTGGCCAAGGGACACACCCATGCACAAGTGCACTGTGAGTGGAATGCAAGACAGATCCTAATCCCAAGAGGAATTGTGCCAACTTTGAAACGGATGAAACATGGATGTTGCATGGACCAAAATTAACATTGTCTCTCTCACACACAGGTAAACGTCGTGGTGCACCCCCCAACACTGGGGGGGAACACTCACAGGACCCGGATCTGCAGGAGCCCGATCCCACCGGCAGCGACCACTCTCACCACTCTGCGGACGACCCCGACCGACCTGGCCCCTCTGGTGTCCAACCACCTGCAGCACCTGCGTCAGGTACAACTGTGCCAACCACCACCCCCACTCCTGGCACATCCCAGGAGACACCCAGGATCCCTGCCCCAACACCACAATGCAGCCAGGCTCGCCAGGAGGGACACGGTGTCCCGGGCACCCAGGAGGAGGCAGGCGACAACGCCAATGCCACCCCTCAGGGGTCCCGGAGACCCCATGTGCCCACAAGTGCAGGCCAGGTGCAAGTGGGCAGGGGTGGTGGGAGTGGAGGACGGCGGAGGCGCGAGCCTGACCAGTTGGCTGGGGATCCGGTATTTTCCCATGTCCGTAACATCCTGGACTCATACCGGCAGGACACCACGGGCATGGCCCAGGTTGTGTCCGTCCTCGAGGGGATCAAGGCCCAGCAGGCCCAGCAACATGCGGAGCTAATTGCCTGTCTACTGGTACACCAACGGAGGATGGAGGACAGACAGGCTGAGCAAGTGACGGCATTCCAGGGGATTCAAGCTACACTCCGTCGGATGGCCGACACCATGGCCGACCCTCCCTGTGCCAGAAGGCGGAGAACATCACCACCCACAGGGAGGGATCAGGAGGAGTAGGAGGAAACATCCGACGGAGCATCCCAGACGTCGTCACGGCCTGCTGGTGAGGTTCCCCGCAGGAGGCCGGGTCGTCCACGGAAAGGACCGTGAGGGTGGCTGCTACATCACCATCTCCCAGGACACCTGGCCTGGCACCTGGCCCACTGGAGCAACAGCATCACAGCATCAAGAGACATTCTCTGCCACATGGCCCTGCTGGTCACTGGCTGACCAATGTTGACAAAGACTGTGGCATGGACTCTGAGGATTTCCAATGGCAAGGACACCAACTCCCCTACTGAACTTTGGATTCCCTAATCCCGGAAAGCCCCTCACTTTGTTCCCCCCCCCCCCCCAATAATAAATCACACTATGAAGAGTAGATGCCTGCTGGTAGCATTATTACCTAACATGTGTCTTGTAAAGTCTAAACATGCCTGAGTCATCTTTTCTCTTCAACCATCCACACCCTGGGGCCTGAGTCTGGCACAGGACACATGGGTCACAGTTTATTAGGCAAGACAGACATGGAGCACCATACACACCCGTGATGGGCACAACCAGCTGAGGGGGTGGCCGAACAACCGTGCTGACACACACATTGAGTACACCAACAGTCATGCGCAGAGGTCAGGGATCCAGTCCAGTGTCCTGGGTGGCACCCAGGTATGTGTAGACAGGTGGCAGAACCATGTCCTGCAAGCTTGAGTCCGGTGGATGCAGAGAATAGGGGCCTGGCCAACGTTGGATGCATGGGGATGGCACATGTCACAATACCCACGCAGTCATGGACATCATGCCCAATACACAGTCTCAGCCCACACACACAGCTTGCATCTTGCGACTCAACACATTGACACATAGCCACAATCAGGGAATACCATGCCAGACATGCAGGATGCACCGTGCCAACACACCAGCATTGACTGAGAAGAGGCACCTTGGAGGTATAGGGACACCTTTATTAGTCATGTATTTGGGTTTGCAGAGGCAACTCGAAGTACAGATGAACACATCATGTGGAGTGACATGTGGGTCCAACACTGGCACCCCCCTTCTACAGCACAAATGCGTGATAGCCATGGTACTGGCACACAAGCGTCGGCTAACAGCTAAATACCCACAGCTGCACACGGAGAGCCTGCCATACACCATAGATCCGCTGATGTGGAAGTCCCACACCATGTCAAGCCAATGCTAACCGTATGTGTCCGAGGGCAGTGTCACACACATTGATGGCATCATCACAATCCACTATCCCATCACTGATGACTGTCAACCAGGCAGACCATCTATTCAGGTGTACACAGCTGCATGTCGTGTCCCATGGGGATGCGACATGGCTGCAGAGGAACCAAACCCCGACAGGGGCAGTGTGCACACATCGTGAACAACTGCCACACCCAATACACCCCAGATGCATCCCTTACCCCATGGAGACTTCCAAACGTGTCCGTGCCTGTAACGCTGAGTCAGCCCACGATGTCATGTCCATGAGGAATAGCAGTGCCACAACAATGCAACCAGCAAACGGCATGCGCAGGTACCTGGGGAAGAGAGACACACAAGAAGTCAGCCACAAAAAGCACAGCCACTTGCATGTGCATTTACTCGACACATGTATGGATGACAACATGCTAGGTCACAATTATGACTGGGGAAATACCACCATCACTGCCACCATCACTCCAGTGACACACCCACACACACCTCTGACTCACGTGCCATACATGCAGGTGGAGACACACATCACAACGCATGCCACACGGGGACCAATGCGTGCACACTCAGACACTGGTACTCACCACTAAGCAAAGAAGTCGCGTATGAGCCGAGTCCGGATGTCCTCTTGCGGCTCCACATCCTCCACATCACTAGCCCCATTGCCAAGCCCTTCGTCCTCCACGGGTGGATGGTCCTCGTCATGTTGATTCAGGATGAGTGGCACAGCTCTTTCAACTGCCATGTTGTGCAGCATGCAGCAGACCATGAAGATCTTGCAGACCTTCGCCGGGGCATAAGGGAGTGCACCGCCGGTCTTGTGGAGGCACCGGAATCGGCTCTTCAGCATGCCAAACGTCCTCTCTATCACTCGCCTTGTCCGGCCATGGGCGGTGTTATAGCGGAGCTGGGCCGGCGTGATGGGGTTGCGGAGAGGTGTCAGCAGCCAAGGCATGTTGGGATAGCCAGCGTCCCCTACATGGGAAGCACATGGACATCGTTAGAACTGGTGAAGCGGTCGTACTGGTCGGCTATACAGAATACAGGACAGACAGACTGTACCCACCAACAACACATGCCCGTTCGTTGCGCAGCTGCATCATCATATCAGGCATCCCGCTACGCCTCATGATGTAGGCATCGTGTGCTGATCCTGGGAAACGAGCACAGACATGTGAAATCACCATATTGGAAAGACACACCACAAGGGCATTGATGGAGTGGTAGTGCTTCCGATTGCGGTACGCCACCTCCCGTGCGTGTGGTGGTACCAAAGCTACATGTGTCCCATCTATGGACCCAATGACATGGGGCATCCCTCCCAGGGCATAGAATCCACGCTTGACCTCAGTCATCTGTTCAGGGGTTGGGAACTTGATGAAGTCATCCAGGTGAATCAACATGGCCTCCAAGAAATCATGCAGCACACCGCTGAACATGCTCTGGGACATGCCACCAACATGAGCTATGGTATTTTGGAAGGTACCCGTGGCAAGAAAATGTAGGGCAGCCATTACCTTCAGCTGGGGTGTCAGTGCCGTAGGATACCTGTGCTGCGGTTGCAGGTGTGGTGCCAGTCTCGCCGTCAGCTCCAGGATCAACGGTTGGGTGAAGCGGTAGAGCCGGATCCTGTCATTCTCCTGCATGGCAGCCAAGTCTGGAATTCTTCGGGCAAGAGGCGGCGCTCTGCAGTAATTTGGAAGTGACAAGGAAGAGTGAGTGCACTACGACAACTCATGTCTACTGAGCACATGTAAATCTGGCAATACACACATGCTACATAGGGAGTCAGGTATGTGCTACATGCCCAGGACACGTATGGATGCAAGGTGACACTCCTTCCAAGACCCAGCTACACACGGAGATTGAGAACCTCCCCATGCCACACCATGGGAATAGCTGTGTCCCAGTGCAAGTGAACAGCCCGACGCAAGACAGGAGTGACATACACCCACACATCAGCAGAAGTGGGATGCCGATTGCAGAGACTGGTAGCGGAACACCGGAGCCACAGGTCACATGACATTACACTAGGCCTGCCCACACACCTTGCCATGAAGGTGCACATGTCATGACTCACCACACATTCCTTGTGAGGATGCTGACATGGCCTTGTCACGCTACTCCGTGTCCCATGCATACATGTGCACCTCACATCCGATTACACATGTGGCATGGTGTGCGGAACAGTGTGCAATGACAATCTACACACAGACACATGTTGGTTGCTGCAACGGCTGCAGCTTTTGAGGGTGCTACAACATCAACCTGATGAAAATCCCGGACACATAAATGACATAGTCACATTGTGCACTGTGGGTAGTGACAAGTCATGTGTCATGACCCCTGTACCGGGCATCATGGGACACTTCCATGTGTTGGTGTCCGTGCCATGCCAGTGACGCTCACCCCAAGTGCGCAGTACAACATGCACACATGTCAAAGGAGTCAAGGGCATGCCTGGCACACATTGCACCGTCACACAGTACACCTATACACATCTCATCATACATCTGGTGCCTTCTCCACTCAGGAGGCATGTTCCACATCACAGCCTGTCACACCTGTGCCCCACACATGTAGTAATGCACAGACGAAGCCTTGATGTCCATTCCTGGACAAGTATGTCCATCCATGGACAAGTATGTCCATCCATGGACAAGTATGTCCGCCCTATTCCTACCTGTGTGACGCCTATCACCACTGTGATGTGTAAAAACCGCCGTACTGCTGCTAAGAGGGCCTGTGTATGTTCCCAAATCACTGTGGGAGTGCTGCCGTATGTGTACCCATCGTGATGGCGAGCGTACAGGCATTTGTACGGTCCGTACCACTACGGGTATGCATACGCGTGCAGACCCATAGTGATAGTGAGCGTAGATGCGTGTGTACGGTCCGTACCACTACGGGTACGCATACGCGCGCAGACCCATAGTGATAGTGAGCGTAGATGCGTGTGTACGGCCCTATTACTATGTGTCTGCACGCGTATGCGTACCCGTAGTGGTACGGACCGTACACACGCATCTACGCTCACTATCACTATGGGTCTGCACGCGTATGCGTACTCGTAGTGGTACGGACCGTACACACGCATCTACGCTCACTATCACTATGGGTCTGCACGCGTATGCGTACCCGTAGTGGTACGGACCGTACACACGCATCTACGCTCACTATCACTATGGGTCTGCACGCGTATGCGTACCCGTAGTGGTACGGACCGTACACACGCATCTACGCTCACTATCACTATGGGTCTGCACGCGTATGCGTACTCGTAGTGATAGTGAGCGTACATGCGAGTGTACGGCCCGAACCACTACGAGTACGCATACGCGTGCAGACCCATAGTCATAGTGAACGTAGGCATGCATGTACGGGCCGTTGCCATGCATTTGGGGTGCCCTAGGGCCCCGAAACGCACCGTACCTGTGTGTGATGCTCCAAATTACATAGGGGACAAGTATTAAGGCCTACATGCATGCTGGTTGTCATGGAGACCAAGTTCAAATTTCGAAATTGTGCTGGAAGGTGCACAGCAGAAGTCAGTTGGAATTCTTCTACTTTGTTGCAATGTGTTTGTGGGGCTGACATCATGCAGGAGAATGAAACCGATAGAGAACCCACAGACTGCTAGGTTTGAAGGGATTGGTGGAAACATAGGATGCAAATGTGAGTGACCAATCACTCTGTACTCCTGTGCATGAGACTGGGCAGAAGGGCACATATAAGGCAGCCAGGTCCCATGAGGGAGTACTTGCCTGCACATCTTTGCATTCGTCGACCCAGCTGCTGCTACTGATTCCCTGGAACTATGTCAAGGGCTGTGGAGAGGACACAGCCATTCACCCTGGAGGAGAACATGGCTCTGCTGGATGTGATCCTCCCACAGTACTCCATGCTGTATGGGCGACCAGGGTATCAGGTGAGTGCATAGGCCACTGCCACAGACTGTCCCTATGTTGTGACTGTGACTTCAGGCATTGTGTCCTGGTGTGACACACATGCCATGTACTGTCGGGGGGGTCCCAGGGGGGGGTGCCTGATGTCTCCCAGCAGTGCCCTGAGACAGGAGGGGTGGGTGCCTATCACTCCCAGCAGTGCCCTGAGACAGGAGGGGTGGATGCAGAGTCCTCCCAGCAGTGCCCTGAGACAGGAGGGGTGGATGCAGAGTCCTCCCAGCAGTGCCCTGAGACAGGAGGGGTGGGTGTGGAGTCCTCCCAGCAGTGCCCTGAGACAGGAGGGGTGGGTGTGGAGTCCTCCCAGCAGTGCCCTGAGACAGGAGGGGTGTGTGCCTATCACTAACAGCAGTGCCCTGAGACAGGAGGGGTGGATGCAGAGTCCTCCCAGCAGTGCCCTGAGACAGGAGGGGTGGATGCAGAGTCCTCTCAGCAGTGCCCTGAGACAGGAGGGGTGGGTGTGGAGTCCTCCCAGCAGTGCCCTGAGACAGGAGGGGTGGGTGCCTATCACTCCCAGCAGTGCCCTGAGACAGGAGTGGTGGGTGTGGAGTCCTCCCAGCAGTGCCCTGAGCCAGGAGGGGTGGGTGTGGAGTCCTCCCAGCAGTGCCCTGAGACAGGAGGGGTGGGTGCCTATCACTCCCAGCAGTGCCCTGAGACAGGAGTGGTGGGTGTGGAGTCCTCCCAGCAGTGCCCTGAGCCAGGAGGGGTGGGTGTGGAGTCCTCCCAGCAGTGCCCTGAGACAGGAGGGGTGGGTGTGATGCACAGTGTGAGCCTTGATCACTGATTGTGACATTGCCATCATTCCACCTGTGTACCCACTATGGCACGTACAGCTTTTTCCCTCACCAGGGGATGATGTCCCTATGACAAAGGTGCAATGCGTTGGCTGCATGACATGCCTTGTTGTAAACAGCTAATTTTTTCTCATATGTCTCTCTGTGACATGTGGCTGGTGTATTGATGTGGTGTCACTTGTTCTTCCTCACAGGTAGGCGCCACTGCCAAGGAGCAGATCTGGCTGACCGCTGTCAGGGCCGTGAGGGGTGTGGATGGTCGGAGGCGGAGCCTGCCCCAGGTGAGGAAACGCTGGCAGGATATCCGGTGCTGGACGCGGAGGATTGCACGGCTCCTGCTGGGGGACTCACCTGAGAGCCACAAGAACCGCGGCCGCCGCCGTCTGAGCCACCTCCACAGGCGTGTGCTGCCGGTGGTCTTTCCAGACCTGGAGAGGCGCTTACAGGCGATGCAGCCGCCGGAAGGGGGTAGGTACATGTGCGTTTGTTGTGTGTCACCGGCATTTGTAAGGGCACGGTAGCATTAATTCACTGGCAGGGTTTAAAGGTGCTGTGCAGATCCTGTTTGCCCCAGTATAGCGCTGCGCCCCTGCCACCCTTCACCCCCTTCTTGCAATGTGTTCCCTGGTCTGTGTGTGGTCACTCCTTCACAAGGTAATGTAGGCTGGTGCTTTGTCCACGAGAACAATGCCTGTCGCATCATGTGTGGGGGTGGTGTGTAACAGCTTTTTGGACCTTGGCTGTGCCCTGTCAAGTGCACTGCATGTGGGTTCCATGTCAGTTGGCACTGATGCTGACTCCAGACATGGGAGTTGGTCTCTCATGTGTCATGCCTTACAGCGCGCATGTCCTATGTAGTGGCCTGTGACATGATGTGCATGAGTGTGCGATACGCATAGTGCAGGGATGGTGGTGTGTGTTGCAGTCATTACCATTCAGTAGCATGTGGTTGCGTGGCCACTACTGTCCCCTGGAGCACCTTTTCCTCAGTGGTGTGTGTCATCATTAACGTGGACACTCTCAGTGTCTACAGCGTAGGTTGTGCTCTGTGCCATTGTCCCCTGGCACCATGTATATAGACGTGCTATTTTGTACAGGTGTCCACTGTGCAGCCTGACCTGATTGTCCTTCTTCATACTCACAGTTGGCAGTGCCTGTGTGTCTTGTTATACTCATCTGAGGATGGGCACTGGTACCTCATTATTTGTACAGGTGCACCTTGGCTGTTTGGCGTCCAATCTTGCATTTTGCCTGCCCCTGTGTTTATCACCCAGACTATGAGATGTTGGTGCCACCTGTGTCTCAACAATTTGCCTCGTGTAGGGGTTGGTTGGGGCGGGCAATGCCTATATGTAAATTCCTGATTTCTACTTGCTGGGTCTGGGCAGTGTGTGATGTTTGTCTGGACACACACGCAAGGTGCAGTGACCGAGTCATGTTGGGCATGTTTCCAGCATTACCTATGCAGCATGTGTCTCAAGTTCGTGCATATGGTCCCTGGTCATCGGTATTTTCACCGACGCTGTGTGGTGCAGATGCAGTGCTGGATTGTCCCCAGGGCCTGGGTGCTATGTCAGACTACGTTTCCTGTCTTGAGCTATTATCTCATGCTCTCCATGGTGTTGCAGTGGCATGGTGGCTCAACCAACTGTGTGTTTCATGCCCTACATCGGTACCTTGTTTAGTAGATGTCAGGGATCTTCCTTTTCAGGCTATGCAATGTTACCTATGTAGATTGGACTCATGTGACTGATGTGTACAGCTGTCTGATTAATTTCTGTCTCTCCACCCTGCCCATAGGCCTGGGCAAAAATTTCGTTCCGTTCGCGGAAATTGCGATAATTTGACATTTTTGCGTTCCGCGGAGAGTGCGAAAATGTCAAAAATTCCGGTTTCCGCAGCTTGGCGATAATTTGTTTCTTGCTCGCGCTGTAAAATAATACATTCTCGCGCGCGCGCGGTCGCCTTACCTGAATCCCTGCGTTCGCCGACAAGTTTTCTTGATCCGGTCGCGTTCTCCATGAGATGTTGTATTGTTTTTAGCCATTTGCGCTGTCTCGCGACAGTTCGCGCCCGCAGTGACGTCATGCGTCGCGCGATCACGTCTTTCTTCTCGCGATCATGCACCGCGAGAACAACTCAAAACAAGATGGCCGCGCCCGCAAGCAACCACATGGGTAAGTTGGCGACCCGCAACCATGCAGAAAATCTCGCGAACATGCCGGAAAAAAACTTCCGCATCTTCGCGATATTTCTGCTTGTTTGCGATAATTTTAAACATTCTCGCGATAATTTGCGAAGGTTAATCCCGCAAATTCCGCCCACCCCTACCTGCCCACAGCATCGTCGGGGGACACAGAGGGAGACATGGACACAGGCAAGGCGGAGGGACCGAGCACCAGTGCCAGCCGTGACATCGGGGCTGGCACATCGAGTGGGACAGAGGTGGAGGATAGTGCGGCCGAGGACCTGTCGACTGGCACGTCAGAATACGAAGCTGACAGGTCCGAGGAGGATGTCTCCGAGTGGGCGGTGGCTGCACCAGCAGCTGACAGCGGAACAACACCTCGCACCGCCCCCTCAGTTCCCATCAGCCGCCTCCCACTTGCTCGTGTCCCTTCCCAGCGTGCCCGGTCACAGCATGTCTCCTTCCTGCCAGGCACCGCACCCCCTGCCCCTGTCTCCACTGCTGCCGCCAATGCAGAGTCTGTGGACATCCAGCGGCAACTGCAGGTTGGTCAGGCTGCGATCCTTAATGTCCTCCATGCCCACGGCAAAACCCTCACCAACATCGAGGCATTCTTGGAGGGCATTCATTCATCGCAGGCTGACCAACGCAACTTGCTGAGGTCCATAGACTCCACACTGACTGCAGCAGTGGGTCTCCTGCAGCGCGACCTCCCCCCACCTACCCCTGCCCCATCCACACTTCCCACTCCCATGCCTGTCCCATGTACACCCAGACGTCGGCATGCACCCACATCAACGGACACGGGCACCACACCAGCAGGGAAGGTCCACCGCACTCCTCCTGACACGCACACACAGGGTGAGGTAGGCACACCCACTGGGTCGGGGGGCAAACGTGTGACACGCAGCCATAGTGGGAGTCCGCATTCCACCCAGTCCACTCCCTCCAAATCCCCTCCCCTCAGCTCTCCTGGCCACATCTCCCCCAAGGACTCCTTCATGGCCGCTCTGTCCCTGAGCCCCACAGTTACACCACCATGCAAGCGGTCAAGGAGGTCCCCGGTCAGGGTGGTTGAGTCTCCCCCCTGTCTCCACCCTCCCCCGGTGGCGCTGCGACCCATCCCTCTGACCCCCCCCTCCTTGGGGCCTGAGGTCCCTTCGGGTGCAGGGGACTCCCTGGAGGACCTTGCAAAGGTGTGTAGTGCCATCCTGGCCTCCGCCTTTGGCACTGACCCACCCCCTGTGGTGGAGTCCTTCATCCCTGCACCCACAACGCCGCCCCTTTGCCCTGATGTCCCTGCGGTGCCTGTTGCTTCCCCCCCCCCCTGATGCCCTCACCAGTGTGGAAGACGATGCCATTTGACTGTGCAGGCAAGGTAGGGGACACGCATCCCACTGTGTCCCCCATCCAGCTGAGAATCATTGACTGCCCTATGGGCTTTGTGAATATTGAACTGCCTGCGATCCACGGACATTGTGCTCATGCTGAATAAAGCTTAATTTTGTTTTCATTATCACACTACTGCTATGCTGGTATTGGTGTTGGTGGGGCTGCTACATGGTTTTGGGTGGTGTTTAAGGGTTTGGGTGTGTGGGATATGTAGTAGTGTTCTGCTCATTGGGGGGACCCTGTGATCTGTGTGCCATCACAAGGTGTTGGCTAACTTCCTTTGGTCATGTAAGCAGTTACTGCATGGTGCAATTGTCCCAGGGTGTATTCCTTCCTCTGTGTACCCAGATTTCTTCCCTGCAGGGTGTTCCCAATGTTTAGCGCAGAGCAGTGTCTACATGAGCTGTGTGTGTGACGGAGCCCTTCTACTTTGGCCATGCATGCATGGCCATGTCTCCACCTGCAACAATCGTGGCATCCTTGGTGATCACTGTACTTGTGTGTGGAGTCTGTTGACATGAGTTCATGGGGACATGTTCCCTTGTAGGCAGTATGGATGTGGGTAATTCCGGCCTCACACACATGTGTTACACTCCTCCTGTCTCTGGGCACTGCTGGGAGGACTCCACACCCACCCCTCCTGTGTCTGGGCACTGCTGGGAGGACTCTGCACCCACCCCTCCTGCCTCTGGGCACTGCTGGGTGGACTCTGCACACACACCTCCTGTCTCTGGGCACTGCTGGGAGGACTCTGCACCCACCCCTCCTGTCTCTGGGCACTGCTGGGAGTGATAGGCACACACCCCTCCTGTCTCTGGGCACTGCTGGGAGTGATAGGCACACACCCCTCCTGCCTCTGGGCACTGCTGGGTGGACTCTGCACACACACCTCCTGTCTCTGGGCACTGCTGGGAGTGATAGGCACACACCCCTCCTGTCTCTGGGCACTGCTGGGAGGACTCTGCACACACCCCTCCTGTCTCTGGGCACTGCTGGGAGGACTCTGCACCCACCCCTCCTGTGTCTGGGCACTGCTGGGAGTGATAGGCACCCACCCCTCCTGTCTCTGGGCACTGCTGGGAGGACTCTACACCCACCCCTCCTGTGTCTGGGCACTGCTGGGAGGACTCCACACCCACCACTCCTGTCTCAGGGCACTGCTGGGAGTGATAGGCACCCACCCCTCCTGTCTCAGGGCACTGCTGGGAGTGATAGGCACCCAGCCCTCCTGTCTCAGGGCACTGCTGGGAGGACTCTGCACCCACCCCTCCTGTCTCAGGGCACTGCTGGGAGGACTCTGCACCCACCCCTCCTGTCTCTGGGCACTGCTGGGAGGACTCTGCACACACCCCTCCTGTGTCTGGGCACTGCTGGGAGGACTCTGCACACACACCTCCTGTCTCTGGGCACTGCTGGGAGTGATAGGCACACACCCCTCCTGTCTCTGGGCACTGCTGGGAGTGATAGGCACACACCCCTCCTGCCTCTGGGCACTGCTGGGTGGACTCTGCACACACACCTCCTGTCTCTGGGCACTGCTGGGAGTGATAGGCACACACCCCTCCTGTCTCTGGGCACTGCTGGGAGGACTCTGCACACACCCCTCCTATTTCTGGATATGTACGCTTGGAACATACACGGTGGGGGTGCGCTCCATGCATTCGAGGTGAGGGTACGAGTCTAGTTACACTGGTGTGGTGGGGGTACGGTCCGTGAGTCCGCGGGTGGGGGTACGGGTCGTACTTACACTGTTGGGGTGGGGGGTACGCTCCTTGCAGACACGGGTGAGGGTTCGAGTCGTACTTACACTGTTGGCATGGGGGGTACGGTCCGTGAGTCCGCGGGTGGGGGTACGGGTCGTACTTACACTGTTGGGGTGGGGGGTACGCTCCTTGCATACGCGGGTGAGGGTTCGAGTCGTACTTACACTGTTGGCATGGGGGGTACGGTCCGTGAGTCCGCGGGTGGGGGTACGGGTCGTACTTACACTGTTGGGGTGGGGGGTACGCTCCTTGCATATGCGGGTGAGGGTTCGAGTCGTACTTACACTGTTGGCATGGGGGGTACGGTCCGTGAGTCCGCGGGTGGGGGTATGGGTCGTACTTACACTGTTGGGGTGGGGGGTACGCTCCTTGCATACGCGGGTGAGGGTTCGAGTCGTACTTACACTGTTGGCATGGGGGGTACGCTCCATGCATACGCGGGTGGGGGTACGGGTCGTACTTACACTGTTGGGGTGGGGGTACGCTCCATGCATACGGGGTGGGGGTAGGGTCCGTACATATCCGTCCCCACGCTATGTGATGCTTGTGCGTGCCGTACCCAGGCCTTTGCCACGTGAGTACGATCCGTCCCGCCATTGTTGGGGTGACGTGTGTGTGGGCGTGGTACGACTCGTACCCACGCTCTTCAGGCGTGGGTACGGGACGTACCTGTCTGGTTGTGTTGCCGGTTCGCGTGGTGACGGACTTCCGTTGTGGTAGGTCGCTGGCTTATCAGGACACGCCCCCACCCCCTCGTGGTGACCAGGGCATGGGAGTCAGGTATGTCCAGGCCATGTGTGGTGTGTGACTTATGTGGTTGTTTTGTGGCCTGCCCTGGTCGTGCCACCCCCACCCCACCCCACTTTCCCCCCTCCCTTAGTTATTGTGACCTTCTGCGGCGTCTGCGTCGTAACCTGTAGAGGAGGTGGACTGCTATGAGGGCAGGGATGACTCATAGGTTCGGGTCCATGTCTGTCCGTCGCGTACTGGTACTCCTTGATCGCGTCGTCCTGTCGCGTACGGGTCCTCCTTGATCGCGTCGTCCTGTCGCGTACGGGTCCTCCTTGGTCGCGTGGTCCTGTGTGTCCGTCGCGTACTGGTCCTCCTTGTTCGCGTCGTCGTCTGTCCGTCGCGTACTGGTGGTCCTTGTTCGCGTCGTCCTGATTTCCCGGCAGTTTTTGGCTGCCGCAAAATATTCACCGTGCGGGGTGACGTCGGTGCGAATCGTGATTCCTGGGTCGTGAATGGCTGGCTGCGAGCGTCCCGACGTCAGGTCGGCACTTTTCCGGATCGCATTGGTAGGTTTTTTTTGGTCGGTCGGGCTTTTTTACGATTCGTACGGTACTGGTGTACCCGTGCGAATCATAATTCCTTGTTTGTAAAAATTGACGACCGGGTACGCGTCGGACGGAGATTATGCTCCGTCCGACGGTTCGTTCCCGGTTTTTGCCGGATCGTGATCGGCACCTCTGTTTTGGAGAATCGTCGGCTGCAGAAATATTTCAAGATTTCATACGCAGAATAATTCAACCTGTTACACATGCTAAATTGTTATTTGGGACAACACAAAAGGAACACAACAAGGCTCTTACACAAGTGTGCCAGTTACTTGCTGATGCAGGTCTCACACTGAGTGCAGCAAAGTGTGAGTTTCACAAGAACAAACTCAAATTCTTTGGGTGCATATTCTTGAAGGGAGGAATGACTCCCAACCCAGATAAGGTGCAAGCATCTACGTGCCCCCCACAAAATGTAACCATGCTGCCATCTTTCTTAGGCATGGCCAGTTATTGCTCAAGGTATATTTGGGACTTCCTACAGTGAGTGCCCCATTGAGAGACTTGACAAAGCGAATTGCCCCATTCCAATGGACTGCTGAATGTGATCAAAGTTTCAAAAGAATAAAATATGCGATTGAAAATGCATCTGAAATGGCCTACTTTGACCCCAAGTTACATACTGAGTTCACAGATGATGCGAGCCCTTTGGGGTTGTGAGCTATTCTTACTCAACACAATGGTCATCTGAATGCTTAGCAACACATTGTGGCTGATGCCAGTCAAAGTCTGTCTGAAAAAGAAAGTTCCTATTCTCAGCCCAAGGAGAGTCTGGCTGTGGTGTAGGCCTGCAAACATTTTCATGTGTTTCTGTATGGAAAACATTTCACCATCACCACCGATCATCAGGCATTTCTCACCATCTTTGGAAACCTGAAGGCAAAGATGCCTCCTCGCATTGAGAGGTGGGGATTGTGACTGCAAGAATATAATTATGAAATTGTACACAAGCCAGAGAAAGATCATAACCCTGATGATTACTTTTCATGAGTGCCACTACCATGCCACAGTTCAACATCCTATGTGGCTGAGGAGTATGTCAACTTTATTGTGAGGTCTGGTACTCCAGCAGGTCTATCACTTGAACAAATTATTGTTGCTACGACCACAGACAAGAACATGCTCATGCTCAAAGACATCATTTCAACTCACTCGTGAAAGAAAAGAGTTTGACCATTTGCTAATGATATTGAATTTCAGAAATTAAAAAATGTACAAGATGAATTATCCATCACTCGAGTAGGAATTGTACTGAGAGGTTTGCGAATCAACAACAAGGTTTTGAACTGACCCATGAAGGACATTGTGGCATTGCAGCTACCAAAAGAACCCCTGAGGGATTGAGAGTGATTCCCTCGTCTTGATGAATGAGTTGAGAATGAACAGGAAGAGTGTCATCTGAGTTACTGCTTATCTCCCATTGACTATGTCCAACCTTCCTGCACTTTCCTCGGAGAAAGTGGCAGTTGATTTCTTTGGACCTCTGGAGAATAGACATCATCTTATGATGATCATTGATGAGTACTTAAGTTTGCCATTGGTGAAAGACTTATCATTGACCCCATGACAAACTCATTCAGCACCTTGATATCATCTTTGCAGCATGGACTATATCCGCTATTCTCAAAACAGACAATGGTCTGCCTTTTAATAGCAAGCAGTTCAAAGAGTTTCTGAGCCAACTCAACATCAAGCATCAAAAGAGCACAGCGCTCTGGCCACAGGCTAGCGGTGTTTTTCAAACAATTTATGGACACCCTCAAAAGAATAATTCAGCGAGCGTCGTTAGAAAAATCGATCTAAAACAAGCCATGTATCCAGCTCTTCATGCCTATCGGACAACTCCTGACTCCACCATTAGAGAGAGTCCTGTCACCTTTTTATTTGGGAGAGCCATAGAAACTATTCTCCAACAGTGGACAACAGACGGGTAAACAAACACTGACAAGGTTTATGTCAAGGACACTTCTCGAAAGGGCAAAATGAAAACCTTTGCTGATCGGTGCTGACACGCCCATGAAACAGTCTTCAATCGAGGGGACTGGGTAGGGCTTAAACAGAAATGGAAGCAAAAGATGGACACTCCATTTGCTGTCAACCCACTGAGAGTTGTAAAGACGAAAAAACACATAGTGACTCAAAGTCATCCTGGGAAGTCCAACACAAGAGACTTGTCATACATTAGACATTTTACTCTCTATGCGTCTGTTCCTGAGAGTGGGAGTGAGGTAAACTCGCCTGAACATCCAGATCAATAATCTGAGCCTATGTCATTGGCGAATAGTCCATATACCTCTCAAATACCTCATACTACTCGATCTGGAACACCAGTGTGAGTGCCTGATTGAGGAAATATGATTTTGATATTTGTTTGCACTTTTTATTTAAGGAAGGAGGAGTTGTAGAGTCTTGATTTTATAAGCATTAGGACACTCGCGGTTCTGAGAGGACTTCAAATAAGGATTACGAAAGCTGCTGATAGGTGTTAAGAAGAAGTGGGTATTAAAATCATGACATAACGTGTGCCGTTAGGGAGATGTGTGATCATATGCTGAAGAATAAAGACATCCGTTGCATAGGGAACTCAGTGTGTGGCGTGTTTCATTTACGTGCTCCTGAGCCAAGGAGGACGAAAGCTATTGGTATCCATTGACCAATGTTTTCTCCTAGCACTAGTTAACTTGGAACTCTCTCCAGGATTTAAAACTTTGAAAGATATGCTGCTTCTAAACTGTCTGGCTGTGCACAGCAACACTGGAGAGACTGCTCTCAATTGTCTCTCATCCCCTCTGGAAAAACAGTCACCCAATGTCAGACCTGGTACCGTCTTCGTTTCTAACATTTCTTATATCACGTGAGGGGCATCACACAAATCTGCACTCTTCCATGCTTATTCAAGATTTCCATTGTCCCCTTGGTCCAAATCCTTAAATCTTAAATTATTGGAACTCATATGTACGCTAATGACATTCAGCTGCTTTTGGAGCCAAAGAAAAGCTCTGGCAGCCATCAGTATATTAATACCTAGCCAGGATCAATATTGGATTTATCCAAAACGATTCTGCCTCACTCCTATCTACATGTATCCCTACTTAAGTACCCAGCAGCTTCACCCCACCTGTCTTTTGACCATAAATCCAGTACACTAGTTAAAATGCTTTTCATCACCTATGCCTGCTCAGGAGGTATCCTACCCCTCCTGACTCTTTCCCTTCTTTTATTGTATTAGCAATTGCATGTCTGAACTACTGTAAAAAAAACACTTCAGCCTAACTGACAAAACTACCAACAAGTTGAAAAGGTTCAAAACCAAGTTATCTGACACATCCTGAGCCAATCAATTGAGCCAATATAAATGTTAATGTAAATGTATGCGTCTTGTAAAGCGCACTGCTGCCCTGAGGCGTCCTGGCGCTGTAGACCGCTGGGGAACCCGTCCTGGCTATCCCTGTGAGATGGTCCCTCCTGGGTATCTCCAAGGTGAAACCAGGCATCCCCGGCGAATGTGGGGGGCCGGTGTGGAGATGAGGCAAGCTAATGCCCAGAGTTGCCGAGTGTGATCCCTGGTTAGAGTAGGCACCGAGGCGAGAATTATCGAGTCCGCTGGCCCTGGTCCACGACCCTGCCGCGTTGGCCAATCACCCCAGCACTACATGCTGTCTACTGGCTATCACTAAAGTAACACAAAGACAATTTCTGTTGATAATTCAGAAGGACATGCATTAAAGTTTACCGAATCAACACTACCCAAAGGTAGCAACCAATAACATAGCTAAGGTTGTCTTCCTTGAACCTGCTTATCCACCAGTCCACCAAATATAACTGCTCAGTGGAAGATCTTGCCATCTGAAAGATTCTGCCATTCTGGAACGCTCTTGCCCTCTGGCTTTAACATGATTTTGTGAAAATTAGAAAGGGTGTTAAACCTGCATAAAACCTCAACATATATATTGATGGAGTTAAATATGTGGTTCAAACTGTAGCCCTAATTCCTATCTGACTTGTTTGTGACCACTTTGATTTCTCTTTTCGTCCCTATTTGACCTAATCCACTTCCCTCTTCTCCCCAGTTTAGCACTTCCAAATAACTACAGATTGATGCTCTAGAAAATAAATAAATAAAACACATTCAATAAGTGCAGTGGGGATAGGATCATGGCTGAGCGAACCAAAATGATGGATTTCATACGAAGTGGTTCACACTCAGAGCCCAGATTCCAGCCTAATCCCCAACTCGGAGAGGGGAGGCAGGGAAGACATTGGGAGTGACTGGCAAGAAGAAATATGCGTGGAGCAGACGGTGCAGAGCTGTTATATCTGAAAACAAGATTTGGCTGTGTGCTCCATGGACAACCCAGAAAAGCCATGAATGACCCTGCCCAACTGAATGAGGTGAGTGGGTGTGGACAGTCTGCAGCACCCCACTTCTCTACCCCTTTCATCTCCTGGAGGGCAACAGAGCCAGAGTGATGTGTGAACCCACGGAAGCAGGACCGTGTTCAACAATAATTACTTGATGGGGAGGAGCAGCTCATGATTCTGTTGAGCCCCTGAAGTCCCTCCTCCTCCCTGATAAACCCCTGACAGGGAGGAAAGCAGACAGAACCTTGCCCTGCCCTCATACTAGAATCACGCATCCCGCACTGGGGAAACCCATTGATTGCATGGGCTACCCTAGCCTCTAACAATTCCTCACAAGTGGGCTCTCCTCTGTTGATACATGTGGGGCAGCTCTGAGAAGAAGACTGATGTGGGGGTACTGGCAGAAGGGCTAGTGTCCATTCATTGCTGTGCTTCCATACACTCTGAAGTACCCCCACCTGCCTGCCCCTGGGGAGAATCAGGACGAGGCTCCCTGGAGTGACTCAATAATTACTCCCCTGCTGGTGACAGCATAGGAACCCTACAGTGTGGACATTCTGCAAGATGCGATCCTTCTCGGCTAGGCCAAGCTGAGGAAATGCCAAGAGGCAGTCCAACATAGGGAAAGTGGTATTGTGCAGGAAGCACTGCAGGGCAGAGACGGATGGTGAGGGCTAGCCACAAGTCAACTAACACCTGAAATCTGAAGACCTTGAGGAGCCACCAGGAAGATATCCTTTGAGAAGCACACCCTAAGCAACCTGGGGTGGGAGTGGTGGACCTAACTGCTCATGCCACCTATATTCCCAATTAGAAAACATTTCACATAGAAGAGGGTGGGCTGGGTTGACTGCGTAAGAGACATGGAATAAGACATTGCACAATTGGCAAATTAAACGTTGCCTAACTCGGCTTGAGAGACATTGGCCAACCAAAGCCAAACAGAAGAAAGAGTAAGGCAACAGAGACATTTCAGGACAATAACGGGTTAAACTAAGCAGAGTTACCTGATTCAGATCATCGTGCTATGGCACAAGATGCAACAGTTACATTTGACTGGATAGTGGAGGCTGAGGGCGCCTCCAGAGAAGCGCTTAAGGCAAAAGTGGACTCCTTGGCAATAGATGTAGGTCTTCTTCGAAAAGTTCATACTAAATTACACGAATGGGTGTCATAAAATGAATTCACTCTTGTAAGAAACTGGATCAATATTTGGGGTGAGTGACTACCCACTTAAAGAAATATTCACAACCCTTGTCAGTATAAACCGAACTCTCAGAGTTACTACATTAACCTGATCTCATCCTCCGGTAGCTGTTGCACAGAGCAGTCAAGCTTAACTTAGATGTGTAAAGTATTTATCCAGAACCAAAAGAGTAATAAAGTCAAAATGCAAACAATAAATATCCCAAACTGAATTCTAAAAATAGAGTACATATTTTTAAACAAAATGACAAAAACTCAACAAGGAGATCCAGAAATATGATTTTTTTTTAAATATAAGTAGAAATAGGACCAAAACCCACATACAACTAATGATAGACAACTGTTGTGGGAGATGGGGACCTAGGCGTAATTTGTGGCTTACCCAATGGAGCGCACTTTGGATATATTAACCAGGTTTTTCCTGGTCAAAGATTTTACCTGCTGACTTAGGGCTTTATTTAGACTTTGGAGGATACATAATGAGCACCAAAAATCGACTATCTACCCGTTCTCTGCCATGCGTGTGTTCATGGTGGTTCACCCTCCACATCTGAGCTGCCGGTCTTCCAAATATTAAAGACTCAAACACAGCCACTCTACCTTTTTCTAAACACTGTAACAAGATGATCTGATGCTACAGGCTTTGGTTTTCTGCTCCCCGATATGGATGAGGAGCTATGCCAGCCAGGATGGAAATGATGGTAAATAAATAGTTGTTTCACATTTAAGATGGCCCTTCTTTCCAAATGGACTTATTAGTCTAAAATGTTGTTAGTTGAAAGTACCATACTATACAACAGTGTTTGACTCTTTATGATGCCCTTTCTATGCAAATGCAATTTGTAAATGTTTATAATCTTTTTGTAAAACACTTGGCCATTGATACATTCAAAATATCTTTCTTACTCACTATTTAATGATTTTGAACTTTAAATGTGCTTTATAATTGTCTTTTCCACATGGCTTAAAACATCAATCTAAAATTTTAAATGTTACATTTTAATAGTATTTATTTATATATTTATTTATTTATTAAAGTCTGCATTTGTAGAGCGCCTGGTTACACCCACTGGTGTGTCCCCACGCTATTTAAAAATTTCTGCAAACTTCGGGAAATGGTGCCTCATAGATTCATGTACCACTTCTTACTATTGGATGAACAGCCACGTTTTTAATATTTTTGGAAGAGTTTCTCTGATGGTTCCTCACGGAGGGTCAACGGAAGGGAGTTCCAGCTTTTTGCTGCCAAGTAGCCAAAAGAGCGTGCACCCATTCGTGCCTTCCTGATCCTTGGGACTTTCACCAAATGAGTCCTGGTGGATCTCAGTTGTCTTCCTGTTTTATATGGAGTCATAAGATCTTTGAGGTACAATGGACATCTGCCCTGCAGGATGCGATGCCCAATGCATAGTGTCTTGAATGTAATTAGTTTCTGGATGGGTAGCCAATGTAGTGTCTTTAGGGCATTCTTCGAGGTTGCTTTCCTTGGCAGATTCAAAACCAGGTGGGCCGCTGCATTCTGAACAGATTGTAGCTTCTGGAGTCCTTTTTTCTTGGCACCTAGGTACAGCAGGTTTCAATAGTCTAATCTAGATGTAACGAGCGCATGGGTAAGTGTTTTTCTTGCCACCAGAGGTAGAATATCTAGGGTTTTGCTTAATACTCTGAGGATTCCGAAACACCTGCCTGCAAACCTCTTGATCTGGGTCTCAAAGGATAATCTATGGTCTATCCATACCCCCAAGTTCTTCACCTCCGTCTTCGGGCAGAGACCTGTCCTAAGCTTGCTGGCCACCATGCCGATTACCAGATGGATGGAGTGTGTCCGACTATCAATATTTCCGTCTTACTGCCGTTTAGTCTCAGGCAGTTCTCTGTCATCCACCCGGCTAATTCTTTCAGGCATTCTGCAAAATCACTGGCCGCTAGTGCTGAATTTGGAGCTAAGGGGACCACAAGCTGTGTGTCATCTGCGTATGACACTATCGTGACACCGTGTTTCTCCACAATTTCGGCCAAGGGGCGACGTATAGAATATTAAAATATTTTATATTTTATACATATATATGTTTAATTAATTTTTACATTATATATATTAGTTATAATTTTAAACATTTTAAATGAATTTTAATTATGTTTCTTTCAATTATATGTATTTTTCACTTTATTTTACATTATTTTGTAAACATTAAAAAACAATATTTTTAACATTGATATTTTTGTTAACAATATTTTTTTTCTCGATATATTTGTACTTACCTTTCTTTAGATAGGACTGCGATATTCTGGACATCGATATTTCGGGTCCGATATTTTTGCTGTCGATATTCTTGTCGTCCATATTCTGTCAGTGATTCAGAATTTAGGAGGCAAGTGAAAAAGGTCAGCCACTTCAGTGTATGCATATGTCAAAGCACGCTTACACAGCACAGTTCATATTGATACATCGATCACACAATGATCTCCACTTGTTGTCTACGATGGTGAGGGAGGACTGGACATTAAGGGGCCGATTCCGATTCCGGTCGGAAGGGCTCCGACCAATGGATTTCCGGATTGCGAGCCTGGCCGCCTTCCGGAAGTCTCCCAGTACTCCCCCGGCCGCCTCTTTGCGATCAAGGGAGTACGATGGTAGTTTTTCACTGCCTTTGCGTGCCAGTTTTTCCGGCACGAAAAGGCAGTCACAAACTGTCTTTGGGGTCCTCCAGCAGGGCGAATGACAGCCTGGGGGCACCTATGGTGCCTCTCTGTGGATCCCTGCACCCGGTGGCAGTCACCTTGGGGTGCCGCCCACAGGGTGCAGGGATGAACTGCACCCCTGCTTTCAAGGATGCAGGCATGCATTCCGCTCGGAATGCATACCTGCATTGACTTGTATACAAGTGCGACTGAACCCTGTTCGGTCGCATCGTACTAGCAGGGCCGTAACTGACGACAGCAGGTCGGTCGGTTACGCCTTCTGACCGATGTCGGACGGACCTGAGTCTGTCCGACATTGGAATCGGCCCCTAAGAAGGACTAAGTCCATCTTCCATGACGGCTAGGTCAGGCACCCAACATTTTGTGTTGACTGTTATGCCTAAAGTGGTGGAATGTATTTTGGATGAAGACAGAAAGTCACTCCATCTGTCACCTATCTTTTGTCAGTGATGTACAATACTCCGCAATGTACATTAGCTTAAAAAGTGATGTAGGTGGTGTATTTTAAACCTCCATTGATGGAGATTTAAAGAATAATGTAAACAAAAAATAAGGATTAACAATTTTTAAAATACTATTAAAATCGTAGCAATAGAAAAAATTGTACAACCTAATTATAGCGAAGTAATTGTTTAAGCTCCATAAAGTATGTATTGTGATATACTACTGTGTAATCATTAATATGCATAACATTTAACAATTTAAAATATTATAGGCGAATGAATGCACAGCCATCAATGAGAGCACCAGCAAGGCAAAGGCAATGGCAGTTAAGAGTGTATCGAACATTCCCTGATCTGTCTACCATTCAGGAAAGAAACAATAAAAAGATCCAGACTGAACAGGTAAACCATTTTAGATTTCACACGAACAATATTGGTTGATCTTTTGCCAGACAATTCAAACCCAACAGTCATCAGTCTTGTAGTGAAGATCATGGCAGTGTTGCATTTCTGTGCTATAGGTTTGTTTCAATACACAGGTCCCTATTAGTATGGCGGTCGGAAAACCACCCTGACCACCATGGTAGTGGAAATCATCCGTCCTCCGGTACCGCGGCAAAACCGGCGGTCCGATTATGATCAACCGCCCAAAAAATCAGACTGCGGTGGAACGGGCCACGAAAGACCGCTCGTACCGGGCAGAGCCGGTGAAAATCCGTCTGCGGCGGTCTGATTGGCAGCAGAAACACACTAAATTTCTGCCAGGCGGCGGAGCGACCACACGGAAAATTAGTATTCTCCAGATGTGACAGCGGGACGTTCCACTATTTCTGACCGCCATGGTCTCAAACAGTGATAAATGGGAGAGCAGGCAGAAGGGCTGTAGCATAGCCATCGCTGCGGACGCTCCATGACAAAAATTGCGGTAGACAAAAAAAGGTCACAACAAGGCCACCAAGTGCACACAGCAAACTAGCCCTGCCCCAAAAACACCTAACACACCTCAATGACACACCCCCATGGCAACTTCAAAAATACAAATCCCAGGACAACCCACAAAACACACCTGACAGCAATACTCCATTTTGACACACCCACATAGCTGAGTAAAAAACCAGCCCCTTCCCTGACCAGAATCCTTTGCACTACCCCAGCACTGAAGGAACCAAACCCTGCAGCACATTGGATAGGCAAAACACCACACATCTCACCTGCACAACAACACACACACACACCACCTACACCACCCCCACCACCCTCACAACTGCACCTCAAAACATTAGCACATCACACACCATGGCACCACAGAAAATGCCCAGATTTACAGAGAGTGAGGTGTCAGTAATGGTAGATGAGATAATCAGAGTAGAACCACATGTGTTTGGTACCCTGGTCCAACAGACACCATTAGCCACAAGAGCACAAATGTGGGCAAGGATAGTCAACAAGATCAATGCAGTAGGGAACACCACGCGTTCCAAGAATGAAATCATGAAGCGGTGGCATGACCTGAAGTGGGTTGTGAAACAAAAGAAGAACAAGAACCGTGAGCTGGCTCAGAGGACTGACAGTGATCCTCCCATCCCAACAAAAACTTTCACTTCATGGGAGAAGAAGGTGCTTACCATACTGCATTCAGAGAGTCTCACAGGAATAGCCAGGGGAGGGCAGGCTGGTAAGGACAAACAAATGTAAACAATTATACTGCCATGTACTGTGTTGCACAACTACAAAGCTACACCTCCTAGGCCCAATTACATTCATATGCACCACAATACCCAACACAGGTCTTACAGATGTAACATCCACTCCATTCCAATCACCCCAAAGGTAGCCTGCAACATTCCCAGGGTTGCATGTGTAAAGGCAGCCAGCACTACAACTCTCACCAGGCAGCCCTGTCCCACCCCTGAGCAGAATGGAGCACTCCCCCCACCACCCAGAAGCATGTGTCAGCCATTGCATTGTTCACCTTCATCTAACAGGTAGGTAGCCATCTTCACAGGGAGAAGTGTCTGTGGCCTGGCCCCTGCGGTCTGTCACTGCCAATGGCAAAGCCACTCTCGCCATAGTGATAGATATATGTGTATTGCCAAATGGTGGTTGGCATGCTCCACCACCCAAATCATGGTCTATAGGCACCAATGTATAGCAGCCATATCACGGTAGTGACCGCCTAAGCCCCTGCGGTGTGTTACTGCCAATGGCAAAGCTACACTCGCGGTAGTGATATACATGTAGTAAAATGGCAGTTGGCATGCTCCACCACCCAAACCACGGTCACTGTCACCAATGTATGGCAGCCATACCGTGGTAGCGACCGCCTGGCCCTTGCGGTGTGTCACCGCCAATGCCCAAGTCCTTACAGCCATTGTGAACCACAATCGCGGTAGCCTAATGCAATTTTGAAAATCGCGGTAGGTGTGCTCCACCACCGTGGGGCCGGTCATTGGATGCAATTGAAAGATGCATGACCGCGGTAGTGACCGGCTGGCCCCTGCGGTGTGTCACTGCCAATGTCAAAGCCATACTCGCCTTAGTGATACACATGTAGTAAAATGGCAGTTGGCATGCTCCACCACCCAAATCACGGTCACTGTCACCAATGTATGGCAGCCATACCGCGGTAGCGACCGCCTGGCCCCTGCGGTGTGTCACCACCAATGCCCAAGTCCTTACAGCCAATGTGAACCACAATCACGGTAGCCTAATGCAGTTTTGAATATCGCGGTAGCTGGTCATTCAATGCATTTGAAAAAAGCTGATCTGGAACTCCAATTGCAGCAGCTCAGAACCACTGAATCTACCCCAGGGGGCTATATATGTGCGGGAGAGAGCCTCACATTTCCACTGCTTCCACAGCCTGCTGCCCGACACCCCTCACCACCAACTGCTGTGATCCTGTCTCGAGAGCCTGCTGCCTGACACCCCTCATCACCAACTGCTGCTGCTCCTGTCTCCAGAGCCTGCTGCCTGACACCACTCACCACCAACTACTGCTACTCCTGTCACCAGACAACTGCTGCTGCTCCTGTCTCCAGAGCCTGCTGCCTGACACCCCTCACCACCAACTGCTGCTGCTCCTGTCTCCTGGACCCAGTGATGGTGAGGGCTGAGAAGATCCGGGCCCGTCCCTTCACCACCGAGAAGCTGGAGGTCCTGGTGGACGAGGTGGTCACACAGTATGGGAGGCTATATGCTGCTCCAGATGTCATGGTAAGTGTTTCAGAGTGGAAGTGAGAGTGCAGGGAGTGCACACATGAAGTTGATCTGCTGCAGTATGTGCCTGAGAGTGTGGGTTTGTGTCATACACTGCCTAGCATGCTGTCTTTAGATGAAAGGGGTGTGTGGCCTATTTCACACGTTTCCCTGCCTGCACATCAAAATTGGAGGGACATGTATTGTTTTGTCAGCCATACAGTGACGCAGCAGGTTGGTTTTGCAGGAGTCAGGACAGAAATTGCCTGTGTGAATGGATGTGTGGGTCCCTGATGTTCTTCACAGGCTCATTTGTGGCCTTACCAAGGTTTTACGTCCAGAGGGCACTGATGGAAGTGTGTCTGACTCAAACTTGACATCCTGTATAGGTCAGCACTATGCTCAGGACTTAAATGCCAGAGGGTGACACTCTTGGTGGTAATTCACCTAAGACACAGCAGATTGTTGTACTTTTGTACAGAGCCCCTTCCATTCCCATCAGCATGTGTACTGACTTGCATGTGTAGGCACTGTTTACACTCTCAATTTGTCCCTTCATGTGAAATTTCTGATGCCCCACGTTGGACCTCAGTGTGAGCCCACCTGGCCTGCACAGTCACTGCCCAATCTGACAATGACACATCACTGAATGTACAGAGTGCAACATATGGGTTGTCTGCTAGACTATCCATCAAAGAGCCATCTCAGCCCTGTAGATTGCACACGACAGGCCTTGTGAGAAGGGTGTGCGATTGTAAGATCATGTCCCTAAATGTGACCACCATGACACAGTGAGCCATTCACAGGGCAAGGACATTGAGGGCTGTGCAGTGTTGGACAGAGTGAGTCTGCCCCGAAACATCATTTCTAATGTAATGTATGTCTTGCTCACCCGCAAACTGGATAGTAGATTTGGGCAGCCTACACATAGCTTTCTGTGCTGGCATCCTGCACGTGCATGAGATGGGCAGGTACTGTGTCCACCCTCATACCTGCATGCATTTTCGTATGATTCTCCCATGCTGATGTACTATGTGAGATGCTGTATTGTCTATGCTAGACATATCTGTGAAGTAGTGCTGAGTTAGTATCATGCTCCTGTACTGAGAGATAGTGGTACATAACCCTGTGTCACTGATTTTTTTCCCTCTTGTCTCCTATGCCTGCAGGTCAAAGTCCACCAGTGTAAGGCCGTGTGGAGAACCATTGCACGCAAGGTGCGGGCTCTGGGTGTCTCCAACCGACAGCGCACCCACTGTCACAAGAGGTGGGATGACATCTGCCGGCTGAGCAAAAACGTGGCAGAGATGACACTGGGGCTGCTCCCTCGGATTGGAAGGTTGGCGCGCAGGAGCATGACACCGCTAGTGGCCCGCATCTTAGCTGTGACACAGCCTGAGCTGGATGCACATTTGAAGGAGCATCAGCAGCAAGCTTGGGGGTGAGTTTTCTGGGAAGGGTGACTTTGGTTGTGAGTGGCTGCATGTGTTACAAGCCTGGGCCAGTGCTGGGCTCTGTGATGTTGCTAGTGTGATGCAATGGCTTGTAAGTGGCCGCTGTGTTGGGTGCAGCTGTCATGCATTTTCCCTATCTGTACTTTCTCATGTCATTGGAGTAATGGCCCTTGACATGGCCTTCTGGCATCGTCTAAATTGGGGTAGTCAGGGGCATCCCATGGAAGGGAACGGCGTTGTGTATTATCTGAGTGTGCTTTCATCAACGTGTGCATTGCCTGACGTCAGAATTGTGAGGATTACACATCTGACACCAATGTGCAACTGGAGTTGTGCCTCAAAGTACGACATGGTGGATGGCATGAGCTCATGGCCATTGTGGACTGATATGTTGGAGTCTGTATGTGTTGTCCCCTTCTGCTGCCTCCAGATGTGACTGTGGCAACATGTTGGGAGGTACATCTTTTCCCCCCTCAGGGCCCTAGGTGTGCTCAGAGGGATCTGTGTGTCTGGTTACACGGAGCCACCGGCAGGCTATTTGGCTGTGTGGGCATCACATGGGTCACATATGCCAAATTTGCATGATGACACGCAAGAATGGAGTTTTGAGTTGAGGTTGCACGGTGTTACTGCACAGAGTGGTGTGCAACATGGGGATATCATCATCTCGTTTTGTGCTTTGATTGCATATGATGTTTGTGTTTATGCCACAGAACTGACCCTACGACTGACACCAGTGGTGAGGCAACAAGCACGACTGCTACACACGAGCACAATGACACTGATGTGACCACTGCCTCCGAGCGGGACAGGAGTCTGCTTGAGGAGTCACAGCCAGAGACACCAACCTCAACGTCATCTGACGCCAGCAGTGACACATCTATGTTGGCGTTACAACAAACAAATGATGGACGGAATGCTGACAATGCAGACATTCTCCCCAGTCAAGAGATCTGGGTTAAATCCATCGTTCTTTTGCCCACTACGCCACCCCAGTTTAGACATGGCCATATGCAAATCAGTCTTGACCCTGTGCCTTATGGGAACAGTCCAGCCCGAACTGCCAAGCCATGTCTTCCCTGGACCGGAATCAAGCATCCTAGGACCGGTTTCTGGCTATCAGCCGTCATCAGCCAGGATAGCTTGACTCCAGTGGCGTAGTGAGCACGGGTCCCACATCTGGGAATACCCATCCCACTTAGGGCGAAAAGCGTTACAACAAACAAATGATGGACGGAATGCTGACAATGCAGACATTCTCCCCCAGTCAAGAGATCTGGGTTAAATCCATCGTTCTTTTGCCCACTATGCCACCCCAGTTTAGACATGGCCATATGCAAATCAGTCTTGACCCTGTGCCTCATGGGAACAGTCCAGCCCGAACTGCCAAGCCATGTCTTCCCTAGACCGGAATCAAGCATCCTAGGACCGGTTTCTGGCTATCAGCCGTCATCAGCCAGGATAGCTTGACTCCAGTGGCGTAGTGAGCACGGGTCCCACGTCTGGGAATACCCATCCCACTTAGGGCGAAAAGCGTTACAACAAACAAATGATGGACGGAATGCTGACAATGCAGACATTCTCCCCCAGTCAAGAGATCTGGGTTAAATCCATCGTTCTTTTGCCCACTACGCCACCCCAGTTTAGACATGGCCATATGCAAATCAGTCTTGACCCTGTGCCTCATGGGAACAGTCCAGCCCGAACTGCCAAGCCATGTCTTCCCTGGACCGGAATCAAGCATCCTAGGACCGGTTTCTGGCTATCAGCCGTCATCAGCCAGGATAGCTTGACTCCAGTGGCGTAGTGAGCACGGGTCCCACGTCTGGGAAAACGCTTTTCGCCCTAAGTGGGATGGGGATGCTTGATTCCGGTCCAGGGAAGACATGGCTTGGCAGTTCGGGCTGGACTGTTCCTATGAGGCACAGGGTCAAGACTGATTTGCATATGGCCATGTCTAAACTGGGGTGGTGTAGTGGGCAAAAGAACGATGGATTTAACCCAGATCTCTTGACTGGGGGAGAATGTCTGCATTGTCAGCATTCCGTCCATCATTTGTTTGTTGTAACGCTTTTCGCCCTAAGTGGGATGGGTATTCCCAGACGTGGGACCCGTGCTCACTACGCCACTGGAGTCAAGCAATCCTGGCTGATGATGGCTGATAGCCAGAAACCGGTCCTAGGATGCTTGATTCCGGTCCAGGGAAGACATGGCTTGGCAGTTCGGGCTGGACTGTTCCTATGAGGCACAGGGTCAAGACTGATTTGCATATGGCCATGTCTAAACTGGGGTGGTGTAGTGGGCAAAAGAACGATGGATTTAACCCAGATCTCTTGACTGGGGGAGAATGTCTGCTTTGTCAGCATTCCGTCCATCATTTGTTTGTTGTAACGCTTTTCGCCCTAAGTGGGATGGGTATTCCCAGACGTGAGACCCGTGCTCACTACGCCACTGGAGTCAAGCAATCCTGGCTGATGATGGCTGATAGCCAGAAACCGGTCCTAGGATGCTTGATTCCGGTCCAGGGAAGTCATGGCTTGGCAGTTCGGGCTGGACTGTTCCTATGAGGCACAGGGTCAAGACTGATTTGCATATGGGGTGGTGTAGTGGGCAAAAGAACGATGGATTTAACCCAGATCTCTTGACTGGGGGAGAATGTCTGCATTGTCAGCATTCCGTCCATCATTTGTTTGTTGTAACATCTATGTTGGCGGGCACAGGGAGCGGGAACTCTGCCTCCTCTTCCACCACACAGCGTCCAGTGCCCAACCTCCCAGCTACTTCCACTAGTGCTGCCCGTGTTCGCACCACTAAGAAGGGAACAGTGTCCTTCACCCAGGCACCGCTGGCCCTGTCTCCCCTGCTGCCATCAGTGTTGAGTCTGTGAATCTTTTGCGCCAGCTGTGTGTGGGCAAGACAACTCTCATCAATGCCTTCCTAGACCACGACAAAAAGTTGGCACAGGTAGTTGCTTTCAAGGAGGGCATTCATTCAGACATAGGTGGGCAACACTGGACTGTCCAGTCTTTGTTCTCCGCAGTGACGGCAGCCATTCAGCTGGCACAGTCTCAGAGTCCAGCTCCAGTCCCTTTTGCCACCCCCCTGCCAGTGGCTATATCTGACGATAGTGACCACACACCACAGACCTCAGGCTCAAGATACAGCACACGCAGCACACAACAGCAGCAGCCCAAGCGGGCCAGAGCGCAGACACCATCCCCCCAAAAAAACAAAGTCACCCAGAGCTCAAAGGCAAAAGCCCTTCAGGTGACACTCAGGGGCATAAAGCCAAGACGCAGGGCTAGGGCTCACAAGCCTCAGAGGCATCCCCAGCCAAGGACTCTCCTGTCCCAAAAGTGTCTTGCAAAGAAAAGCAGTCAGTTCCCGTTCCTGCTGTGAATTTGGTGCCAGCTAAGGCTCCACAGAAAAAGCCCGCTAAGGCAGATTCACCCACAACCTCAACTCCCATCCAGAGCCCTGTGAAGCAGGGGAAGGTGGTCAGTGTAGGGGGTTCACCTGTACGACAGAAGATGGGGAGAAAAGGCAAGGCCAGGCCAAGCGTACCTCTGGATCCAACAGATCCCCAGAGGGAGGGCCACCGGCCTCACCTGGTGCAGCTTTGGTGGAGAGTGTGCCTGTTGTGGCCACAACACCTACCACTCCTCCGAAGAACAACCTCCATTTAGACTCCCCAAGAAGTGGAAAGGCACCCCTCCACATTCTCCCTCCCGCACTGTGTCTCACGGCAGCATGACTCCACCTCCACGTGCCACCACACCACCTGGTCCAAACAGCCCTCCGGCTTCCAAAGCCACTGATGTCTCTACCTCAGCTGGGCCTGTTTCTCCCCGGTCCAGTCCTCCAACTGGCCCGACACTCAGCCACCTCCCAGTCCGACTGACAGCCAAGTCTGAGGCAAAGTCCCCTTCACACACCTGCCTCTCCCACAGCGGTGCCTGGACTGCCCATTGTTATCCCCCTAGTTGTGTTGCTGACCATGGCAGTGTACAGTCTCACCCATTCGCTGTGCAGGCTCTCACTCACCCATGTGCCTTATCTGCACTTTGGACTGGCCCCTGGCCTTGATGTTCATTGCTGTGTTTGCCCATTCCCTGTGCAGCTTCTCATGTACCTGCTCTGCACTTTGGACTGGCCCTTGTCCTTGCTGTGTTTGCCCATTCCCTGTGCAGCTTCTCGTGTACCTACTCTGCACTTTGGAATGGCCACTGCCCTTGATGTTCATTGCTGTGTTTGCCCATTCCCTGTGCAGCTTCTCATGTACCTGCTCTGTACTTTGGACTGACCACTGGCTTTGCTGTGTTTGCCCATTCCCTGTGCAGCTTCTCATATACCTACTCTGCACTTTGGACTGACCACTGGCCTTGCTGTGTTTGCCCATTCCCTGTGCAGCTTCTCATGCACCTACTCTGCACTTTGGACTGGCCACTGGCCTTGATGTTCATTGCTGTGTTTGCACATTCCCTGTGCCGCTTCTCATGTACCTACTCTGCACTTTGGACTGGCTACTGGCCTTGCTGTGTTTGCCAATTCCCTGTGCAGCTTCTCATGTACCTACTCTGCACTTTGGACTGGCTACTGGCCTTGATGTTTGTTGCTGTCTTTGCCCAGTCCCTGTGCAGCTTCTCATGTACTGGTCTTGCTCTTGTCTACTTTTGATGCCTATCTGTGTAATATGTGAATAAAGACAGTTACTCCTGTTGTCTGCTTTGTAAGTGTCCTTGCTAAATAAAGGGTTTTATGTGTTGGTATGCTTTAATGTGACACATGCTCTGTATGCCACTTTAACATTGCCAATGGTTGTTTCAACTTTTTCAGGGTTTTGCGGGGGTGACAGGCACTTCAGTTCTTATTGACTCTGAAGCTTGGGAGTGCAATGATGGCTGTTTGTGATGAGCTACTGTTATCCTAATCAATCTATGGTGATGTAGCTAAATTGAACACATGGCATGTTTGGATGCACTGCCAGCACAGAGTGGGATTCTATCCACACTATTGCAGGCAAGCTGACCAGGGCCCATCATGTCTGTGTGATCTTTCTTGATGTGTGACCAGCAGTGTTGGTGTATGGTCATCTTGTGATGGCCAGTCATCACAGTCACATGGGTAGATTTTAATGTGTGCACTTGTTTGTTCTTGAAGTGTGCAGTGTGAAGATGGTGACTTTGTCAGTAGTGTTAATGTGTGTGTGCCCCTGCGATGGAAACTGCACACGTGTCAACCTGGATTTGAGTGCCTGTTAGTTGGATTGGTCAGCCCTGTGCTTGTGATAGTGTGCACATGTGGGAGTTGTAGGTTGTGCACTGTGCGGTTTGTTGGTGTGTCCTTGCACTTCTGGGGGACACCTACTTGTTGTTGGTGCCAATTGTGAGTATGCAGAGTGTGTGACTGGCAAGTCAGTGTTGTGTTTTGTTGATCAGCCATGTGTCTTGTTACTGTTTGTGCTCACTGTGCAGACCTGCTCAGCCACACTGACATTGTGGGTGTGTTTTCTCATGCATTGCTGTCACTTAAGGCATTTTTTTGCTCCAGTATGGCATGTGGGATGTGGAGTTATAACATCCCCTATCTGTGCTTCTGATGCCTACCCATTGTGTATGGTGCACTCCAGACATGTCCACTACTGACGTACACAACACTTCACTCTCATGTCAGCTGCCCCCTTGGGTTAGCAGTGTGTGTGCCTCCCCACCTCTTTATTTGTTACACTGTACTTTGTGGTGCTGATCTGTGCACAGGATCAATGTGCCACTCAGGACAGTTGCACAATTGGTTATATGTGATTTTCTTGTACTATGTTGCAGTCATGGTTGCTCATATGCAGTTCAACTGTTAGTGCTGCACAGTCCTCTGGTCATGTTGTTTTCTCCTGGGTCTCCCAGACTTGTGCATCTGTGGGTGATGGGTGAGCTGTATGTGTGTTTGCTGAGGTACTTCTTCCCTTCCTGAGTGTGATGTTGTCTGTGTGCTATGGTGATTTGTGTTGTGGAGGTTCTTGGTGTGGCACTCATTTCTGTGTGGAACTGGTATGTTTGGTGTGCACACACTGCTTGTCATGCATGCAGTGCTGTGAGTGTATATTGCCTTGCACTTGGCTGGTGTGCATCCCCTGATGTCCAGCTGAGTTTGCAATGTGATGGGTTGGCATGTGCATCTGTTATGTGTTTGATGTGGATGTGTGCAGTGTTTGGCCTGTGTTGTCTCTTTCAGCTGACAGATGCTGTGTGCGATGTTCTATTTGCATGTCATTGTGTGTGACTTGTTTGTGCATTGTGATACATTCAGATGTGTGTTGCAAGTGTAGTGTGCATTACTTGTGTGTCTGTCACATGCACTTAGGGCTATTCTTGTTCCTGGGCTTGTTTTGAGTGCATCCTTGGGGTTTTCTCCTCTTATATTTGACCTGCCACTTGTCAGGATTGTGCATGTGCAAACATGTGGTACTGTATGACACCATGTTGACTTGATGAGTGGTGTGGTATGTCTGTCTGTGTTTTCTTATTGGCCCATTGCTCCCAGTTTGTGTCCATGATTGTTTTGAGATGATGCACTTCTTGTCTGTGTTGGGGTATAATGTCTGTGCATTGTTCCTGAGTGATGATGTTGTGTACTCCTGTTCTGCCTGGGCTCCCATTACCTTTCCACTGTTTTACTGCACAGATCTGGGCTTGTTGTAAATCTGTGTATGTTGTTAGTGAGTTTTGTGTTTGGCTGTTGTTTTTGTGCCAGCATTGGTTCAGGCATCCCTGTGTGTGTGTGTGTGTGTGTGATGTTTGTGGATTCCCCCCAGGGAGTGTGATTGTTTGTCAGTGTATTCACTGGACATTATTGGCACCATTCTGTGTGTTTGACACTGGTGTTGAGTGTTGCAGGTGTGAGGTGGGTGGTGGAGGGGTATATGTGAAGGGTCCAAGTTGTGTTTGTCAGTCATGGAGTGTGTCAATGGGCCCTGTGTGTTGTACTGATGACATACACATGTCAAGTAAGTAGATACAGGTTTAATTTCACTCACTGTGCCAGCCATGTGTGATTTGTTGGCTTAAGGGTGTTGTGATATGTTCCTTCTCTTGCATGTGATGTACACATGCTTTGTGGCTGGCTCCTTGGCTTCCCACCTCTGTCCACCTCACTTTTGGCTATCCCATTTTATGTCCTCCATTGCTGCTGGCATCTGGTATGTGTATGTGGCTGTGTGTCAGTGTGGGGGTGTGTCTGGGTGACTTGACAGGCAGTGTGTACAGTTAGGTGATTGTTCATATTCAGCGTGAGTGTTCATTTCGTGATTGGACTCAGTTTGCTTGACATGAGTGTAGTGTGGGTGTGGTATGAGGGTTGCCCTGGCCCTGAGCTTATGTGCTGTGTGTTACTCTGCAGCCCCACCTGCTGAGACTGTCTCCCTGGTTGTTTGGTGTGTGGTGCAGGGTGTGGGTTCACCTGGCTGGTTACTGTGCATGGGGGAGCACAGGTGGGGCACATAGCATGTCCCTTAATGGGTGTGGGGGGCCTAGTGTGTGGAGGGTGGAAGTGTGGTCCTATGATCTTTGTGGACTGCCCATGCCTGGCGCTGGCCCTGCCTTCTACATTGTGCACATGTTTTCCCGCACCTTCACCGCTGCGGTGACGTGACCGGGACATTGAATTGATGTCGCGGTTGATGGGTGACCTGGATGCGGAGGGGTGATTTAGTGACAGGTAGGACATGGGTGGGTACACTTGTGGATGTGTTCCTGTCCTCACCAGGGTATCTGGTGTGGACAGGAACCCTATATCAGCCCTGGAGTTGTGTGATTGCATACCTGTGGCGACGTCCGCGGCAGTGCATAACTTGCTGTTAGTGTATCAGGTACAGCACCGGGAAGACGTGTAGAGCTGGATCCATTGCGGTCGGGATCGGGTGGAGGGGACCGGGAATCTGCTTTCGTGCTACGCAGTCGTGCTTCCTCTGCCTCTGGTTGGGCGGTTTCTCCGCTGCGGTGTGACTGGCTGTTTGGGGCATCCAGATTTGTACGGCGGTCGGGATGTCATTCCGCATGGCGGTGGGTCTCTATTGGCTCCCACCGCCATGTTGGTGGGCACATTTTTGCGGCTGTTCACTTCTCACCGCGGCAGATAGGAAATGGGCTATGTTTGCCCATACTAATATGGCATGCGTGAGGACCGCTGCTAGCGTGCGGAAAATGGCATTACCCACCACCGCGGTGGTGCCTCCGCCCGCCATCCTAATGGGCTCCACAGTTGGAGATGATAAGGGGATGTGATGTGTACTGCTGCAAATTTTAACGATGATGCTTAGGTGCAACAATGACTTCATTCGGTTTCCTACTGATGTAGGTACCCTGAACAACATAAAGGCAGAATGTAATGCTATAGGAGGAACAAGTGAAGCACAATAGGAAAAACTTCCACTCCATCAATTTCCCTATAGTCTCTATTCCAGACCTGTACATCACCAGTGTTTGTGCAAAATTCCCGGGATCCACACATGACTCGCTAGTGCTGCGCAACAGCTGCATTCCATGACAGATGGCACACCTTGGTAATATAAGTGCCTGGCTTGTTGGTGAGTGTTGCCTAACTAAATTGTAAACATACATTGATTTAACTAAAATCAAGGGTACCTCACAATATTATTTGTATTTTTAATCATTCAGATGATTCAGCATACCCAAGTAGATCATAGCTCTTACCACCACTGCAGAACCCAACAAAATCAGACGAAGACTGCTTCAATGAGGCACATGTCTTGACAAGAGGGACTGTGAAGCAGACTTTTGGGCTCCTAAAGCCAGTTTCTGTTGCCTGCATGAGTCTGGTGGAGCCCTCTCCCGTGAGAAAATGTGTCAAATTGTGGTATTATGTTGTATGCTGCACAACATTGCTCTGCAGTGGAAATTTCTGTTTATCCCACTTCAATGGTGGTGCCCTGGGTGCTTTGGCAGAGATGCACCAAAGAAATTACAGTGATGAAGATGAAAGGAGTGACCTTAGCTAGGAAATGATTGAAAAGGTTTTTGACTGAGGGTGAGAAATCTTTTTAACTCACTAATTAACTAAAATGATTAAGATAAAGTTATTCACTATGCCTTAAATTGTGATACAAATTAATATTAGGACTCATGTATGTTTCACAACATCAACTCACATAATGAGGCACATATTCCAAAAAAATGACTATTATTCACTCAGGAATTTGTATATGCCATGAGGTCTTCTCTGCTTACTAGTCTACTTTAAAAAAAGTAAGGGCCTGTTTTAGAGTTTGGCAGAGGGGTGATTTCGTCACATACCTGGTAGATATCTGATCCACTGTACTATAAGTACAATTATATCAAATGGCACTTACAATACGGCTATGGCAGAGGTACCCAAACTGTAAAGCAGGACCATCATTTTGTTATGGGTGATGTTATTCCCATGTAAAGTCATGTTTGACTATTACTTACTAAAAGGGCATGTCATTCTGGAGCACTAGCAAGACAATCATTGTATTGTTTAATTTTGAAAGCCAGTCACTAATGATATACAGGAATGTAAACAGAGTGAACATCGATGTGGTGTGTATGAATGAGAATCTGCGTACACTTACTCTGAGTCAAGAAGTGTTGCCAAGGGGATTGTGTTTCTTCAAATGGTAGGGTCACATGTGTTTGCATCTTAAGCAGCACTTGTGTACTAGGGTAGTGTAAATAGTATCTAATTCGTGAAAATTAAATGCTGGAAGTTTAAAAGTATCAGCTACAGACATGTTCAACAGCAGTATGGTGAAACTGCAGAGTGTAGATTCTCATTACTATTACTATAGAATCATTTAGGTTGCACTGACATGTGATATCACAATAAGTGTTTAATATTTTACTATATAGAATGCATTTGGTAGAAACATTTATGTGTGTTGTTAACAATTTTTATTTCTTTACTTACGCTTTACGTTTTCTGCCTGGCTCCCATTTGTGAAAGTGGAGCACTCTGCTTGGTGATGTACATATAAGGTTAATGTGTGCTGTGGCAAAAGCTACATTTTAAAAATGTATATATAAATGAAATGAGTGGATTGTACTCATTTAATGTCTCCTGTATTCTTTAGAACTTACCAATAAATGTTGTTTTTAAATGTTGTGTTAGCACATTATTCACATACAGATTATTATGAAATAAAATGTTAGTTCAAATAGAATTCCGTAAAAACAGCAACATATGTAAATAATTGACTTGGGTGCACATGCATCAACATCCCGAAAAGCGAATCCTTATTAGCGAGAAATAAAGAATCGGTAATAAGGAATCGCTTTTCGGAATGCATGAACAGATTCGGTAATTTTAAGCGATTCCTTAAAAATCGCTAATAATTACCGATTACACAATAGCGAGTACAGAAAATACAGATTAGCAATTAGTGAGTTCGTTATTACCGAAATCGGTATTAGCGAGTTCGGTATTAGCGAATTCGCAAAAAACGGGTCGCTCCTGGAGCGGGCTGATAACATCACAACCAGGAAGTCAAGCTGCCCCACCCTCATTCACTGGCCTGAGGAGCTCACAGGAGGAGGCAGAGCACACAGGCTGAGGCTAGAGAATCCTCTCTCTGAAACCATCCACCCTACCCTCATCCAGGATGGACAAGGATGCACCAGGCACTGCAGACACACCCAGGAAGAGAAGAGGAAAATTGGGCTTCGCATCAGGGAGAGGGTGAATGCTGTGGGAGTGACGCACCGCAGCATCGACGACCTCAAGAAGAGGTGGTATGACCTCAGGAAGAGGGCCAAGGAAAGAATTGCAGAAAGGGTCAATGAGGCAGCTGGCACAGGAGGGGGGCCATCCACAGTACCTGCAAACACTGCCCTGGAGGAGCTCGTCGAGGGGACCATGGAGCCAGAGGCAGTTGCCGGAGTTACGCAGATGGACACCTCCGGCGCAGCCACCACTGAACAAGGTAAGATGCATGCCTGCGCCCAACACTCTGCATATCGTATACCCATCCCCATCCCCCCAGCTCAATCACAGTGTGCAGGCAGAAGTGCATAACACAAATGCCCTCACATCAGTATTGCATCATGGGAGTCGTAGTCATGTCAGCAAAGTGTGCATGTATAGTCACAAATGCAAAGAAAATCAGATCAGCAGTACAGGCCCAACATAGAGTCAAATAATGTAATTGTTTGTAGGACATAAATGCAGAATGACAAACAGATGTAGTCACAAAAATAACTAACCATGCACTGTTTCATACACAGATGCATCTCCTGGGGATTCGGAGGAAAGTGAGCGCCTCATCATCTCCGAAACACCGGCTGATTCCGATGGCGACACTCCGCAGGAGGGTCAATCCCCACCTCCACCAGCAACAATACCACCACCACCACCAACACCTGCGACAAAACCACCAAGACGCAGGGCACAAGTCCCCTCCCTGCAGGTGATGGATGCATGCCCGAGTCCTGCACCCACAACTGGGCCAAGTCCTACAGGTGTCACACCGCCAGCACCACCACCAGCACGTGGCAGAGTCACGCAGCGGCGCAGGTCCATGCGCAGTACTGCCGAGGGAGCCGACCAGGCAAGGAACATTTATGGTGGAGTCGAGGCTCAGATGCTGCGTGTTCAGCGCCTGCAGGGGAGACACATGGGGACAATGAACCTCAACATTTCACGTCTCACAAAACACATGTGCACTCTAACTGACGCAGTGTGCCACATGACCACAGTTGTGGCAGAGGGAAATAAGGACATTAGTGAAAACCTCCAGGAGCTCACCCATGCCATCCGAGCAGGACAACACAGCAAGCGCCGGAGGCATAGGCAAAACTTGCTCCGTTCCACAGCATCGACCAGGGACATCACAAAGCTCTGCAACAGCACTGCTGTGTTGTCCCGCCGCTCCGTGTCACTGCAGGTGGACCTCGGACATTACTGTGGTGACGTGGCGTAGGCCTTAGGCCAAGTGACCACTGCAGTGGAACAGGGACATTCAATGGCAGCAACTTTGGAGGGGAGGATGGCAGTGAGGCTGCATCCAGTGTAAGCAGCGTCTCGGTGATGGAGACCTGCGCCAGGAGGCGCAGTTCGCGCTGCTCCACAGCCACAGAGACACAGCGTGGTGAGGTGGAGGAGACACGCGATAGGAGGCTGGGCGTTCGTGGGAAGCGCCACTAGACATTCTGTCCGGCATCCCTGACCATGGTGGGGTAACCATGGCCCACTTTAATTTTGCTTTTGCACTCCCGTGAATCCAACGGTCATGTTTTTGCCCACAATGTGTGGGGGAACTCTAATTTACATTTCTGTGTAACATTACATACATCAGTGCTCCTGTGAATTAAACAGTAGCACTACTAATAATATTGTCATGGCTCATTCTTACCTGGCTCAGAAATGATGTTGTGTGATGTATGTCCGCCTCCTTTGACCTTCAGCTGTGTTTGGAACGTGTGCCTGTCGGTGTTGTGCGGGTGGTTGGTCATCCCGGTAGTTGCCATTCCTGTCCACCGCTATGGGTATCCCCCTTCTGGTTGCAATGTTATGCAGCATGGCACATACTGCTACAATCCTGCAGCAGGTGTCTGGTTTATATTGCAAGGCACCACCTGTCCTATGTAAGATCCGGAAGCGACTCTTCAGGATCCCGAATGTCCTCTCAATCACATTTCTGGTGCTTATGTGGGCCGCGTTGTAGCGTTGCTCCTGTGGTGTTGCTGGGTTGATGTAGGGGGTGAGGATATATTCCCGCAGGGCGTATGCACTGTCACCTACAGGATGGAAGCAAAGGCTTAGCGTCAGTCATGATGATACATGTGTGATGCTGATGTTATGAATAGGTATGTGTACGTACCAAGCAGGAGTCCCTCTCCGAATTCTCCATTGAGCAGACGCCTGTGGATGCCACTGTGTCTGAATATATAGGAGTCGTGTGTGCTCCCTGGAAATTGTGCCACTATGTCCGTGATGATGTGCTTGACATCGCACACGACCTGCACGTTGATGGAGTGATAGGACTTCCTGCTATGGAAGATGTACTCATTGGCTGGGGGTGCACAGATGGGGACATGCGTGTAGTCAATGCATCCTATGACATGGGGGAAGTGGGCCACCTGGTAGAATTCCTGTTTGGTGTGGTCCATCTGCTGGGGGGTTGTGGGGAAGCTGATGTGGGTATGTATCATTGTCAGCATGGCATCAATGAATTTACGGAAGAAGCGTGATAGTGCGCTTTGTGATACGCCTCCCGCTACCGCTATGACCCCCTGGAAACTTCCAGACGCCAGTAGGTGCAGGCTGCATAGGACCTGGACGTGCGCAGGAATGGCATTGGTCCGACGTGTCTGGTGCTGCAGTAGTGGTTCCAGGTCAGCAATTAGGCGCATTATTATTGCACGATTGAGACGGTACTTGTCGTATACCTCATCCTCATTTTGGCCAAGCAATGTGATGCGCACTCTGAATACTCTCTCCTGGATCCTTCTCCTGCACTGTGCTGCTGCATTTATTCTCATCCTCCTTGCAAGCACGTAGAGGGCTGCCATTTTGTGAAAGTAAACAGGGTCTCCAGGCCCAATTTGTACGGCTTTCTAATTGATTGCATCTGTGGAACACTTGGGAGTTTTTCAGGTTTTTTTTATTTTTTCTGCAACTTTACCTCCTGGTTCTGATTCCCCTTAATCTGCTCATGCAAAATAGCGATTTTGGGTATTTTCGGTATTTGCGACTTTTGATGCATTCATTAGCGATTCTTTATTTGCGATTAGCTAATGCCAGACGCTATTAGTGATTTCGGTATTTCCGATTCTTTATTTTGCGATTCTTTATTTTAACGGGGAGGTTTTTTGCGATTCTTTATTTTAACGGGGATTTATTTTGCGATTCTTTATTTTTTCGCTATTGGTGTTGATGCATTGGGATTCGTTGTTTGCCACTTGCTAACGGGTGATTTTAGCGATTTGGTATTTTTGCGAGTTGATTTTTGCTTGATGCATGTGCCAGTAAGTATATGAATAAATAAAATAATGAATTATGAGAATGAATTAAATTGTAGGTTCAGATGAGATTATTATGATGATTACACAGTTCATAGAAGTCCATGTCCAGAACTTTTACAATAACAGAAAGACAAAGATGAAAAATGAATTGACACCAGATGTATGCTGGCTGGTGTCTCGCAGGAGAACCTTAATATGTATGCCTCTTGGTGGTGGTGTTTTAGGTGTTGTCCACTAAAGGGACAGATGAATGGCCCCTCTTGTGTGTAGTATTCCCAACACCTTTTCCTCACACAACAAGAGATGAGGGGCATGGGAGGCCCACCACTCTGCAGGGCCACTTGCTATATAAGCCAGGGAGCACACTCTCCTTTGCTGATCATTCCAACTCTTGCGAATATCCTCTTGTGAGCACCTGGTGTTAGATACAGCATCCACCTTTGTGACAATTCTGTCCCACATTTGTCTTCCCTTAGTGATTCTAAGAGTCTGAACAAGGTCTTCAAACAACTGTGGCTTCACCTTCATAACCTCATCTATCATTAAGGTAAATTATTGTAGGAGAATTTAGGGGCTTCTGTATCAGTGTCTTCCTAAACTATTTCACAAAAGGTAGAAGGTAAATCAAAAAATGGATAAGTATATTTTAAGAAATGAAACAACAAAGTTTTCAGTAGCTGCTGCTTGGACTTTAGAATGACAAGCTTTTGGTGTATAAGAAGGGGTGGCTTTTATAGTATGAACTGCAGGTGTGATTGATTGATGTTGAGATGTAGCTGAAGTGTGATTGACGTATGTCATTAGGACCGAAGCGTAGGCCAGTGGTAAATACTTCCACCATGATATTACTTAGTCATCACACCCCTGCAGCCCCGCTGTGACTATGGAGAACTCTAAATCTGGTGGATGTTTAACTGCCATTACATCATTGACAGAGGATTGTCCAACAAAAGTGTACTGCAAATCACAGACGGAAGATATTAGCTGGTCTGACAGATAAACCTCTTAGGGAGTGGGGTTTTATATATGTAATCTTCTTTATAATCATGAAATAACCCAGGTGGATCTTTGTTAGTCTAAGAAGAGAAATGAGGAGCAATCATCTACATACCAATGAATCATTACAAACTTTAAATTCAGTCTATAAAGAGAGTTACTGCAAGTTTTATTTTCAGATATTTTAGTCTTTTATTTATTCATTCATTAGGCATTATTCTTTCGATTTCAGCATTAAAAGTTAATGTAATCCATCAATCGATATTTGATTATAAAATACAACAAAATGTTCGAGAAAATCACAGGCAAAAGAGTAATAAAACAACAAGCGTGTTCCATAAAGGAAGTTCCTAAATCTACATTAATTTGGGATTAAATGCCAGATGTACATATCTTATTTGAGCTTTGCTATTAGTTAGCATTTTTGAATTGGGAATGAGTTTGCGATTCGGTATTAGGAAGGGACGTGTTTAGGGCATCCCTTCCAAATAGCGACTCGCAGTGGTATGTATGAATGTTTTGTGACTGAAATGTGGTCGCAAAACATTAGCTCAAAGATATTTCTCTTCATTATGCCTCCCCTAGGAAAGAGTAGCATATTGGCGTATTCCTAGGTCTACCAGTAATGCAAATCTGGGAATGAATCAAAATATATTGAGTGCTGCGTGGGAACACCAACGCAACGCCCATGGAATGCCTCTGTTGTAGTGGTATGTGCTGGGCTCAAAACTATATTTTGTATTTCAATTCCTTTCATCTAACCTCTCGTTACCATCATACTCAATTGGTCCTCTGATGGATCTTGATCTGTGCTGAAAGGGACTGGCTAGTCGAAGGATGAGCAATTACCAAATGAGGACCAGGAATATGATAATTGCCATATTTAAATGTTATTTCTTAACCCTTTAGGACAACCAATGTACAGACTTTAAAGTATTAGAATCAAATGATTTACCCACAAGTAAATAATGAGTCAGAATCAACAGAGTTCAGTTTTAAGTAATTCTGGCCGTAGGACTACGCTACGCTCGCGTACTTTGGGTAGTTTGCGCAACTACACGCTACGCGAATTGCACGTAGGACAGTGCAAAAACGCGTAGCGTAGCGGACATTTTTTGCTTGCTCGCGGCCCTCAATGTCAAGTTGGCGACCGTGAGCGAGCAAAATAACATCCCGGCGAGACTTTTTCCTCGTTCACGATCAGCAACATCAAGTTGCCGATCGCGAGCGTGGAAAATAACCCTCCCGGCGAGATTCTCAACGTGGGGCGGTCAGGTTTCTCATTGTGAGTGGTCGCATATGCTCGCGACCGCTCGCTATGAGAAACTACCAGTCCGCGTTAAGAAAGCTGCGGTTCGAGTACAAATCTACTCGAGCGGCAGAAAACAACTGCTTGCACTGTGCAAGATGCCGTTTGCAATGATTGCAGAGTGCGGACAAGCATCCGGCACTGTGCAATCAGTGCGAACAACATTTTGCACAGTGCACTACGCAGTTCGCGTAGCTTGCATAATGCAAAGTGCACTTCGCGTAGCTACGCTTAGCGCTACTATGCAAACCAAACCCAGGGTTAGTTTTAAGTCTCAAAGTTTTGTGTTTCATTCAGGGATAAAATGAATGGCATACAACCCTAAATTAAACTAATAATAGGTTTAATGAAACAAAATCAAACTCTGTGAGATCCAAGGATGAAAGGGGAAAAATCTTCCTCAGCTGTGGGAGATTTTGGACATTTATATCATATGGATCAATAAGAAATCAATTGAGCCTCATACAAACCCTTAAGAAAGTTTCAAGTGACCTGTTCCAGTTTTGATAAAGTCAGAAATCTGTCTCAGTCCGTCGCTGCAACACCAAAGTCACAGCAGCCACACATAATTATAAGTACGTTTTATGAAAGATTCACAAAAACATCTTTAACTAAAACCCTTGTAGCACCTACTTTTCTTTTGTCATTTTCAGTGTACATGTTACACATTAAATAATTATTTCTAACACATAAAATTTAATTTTGCATGTGGAATTTCTTTGTTGTCATTAATATCACATTATCAACCCATAAGTTCAATGTCATTAAAAGTGTTAATAATTCACATCTATTGAGTAAACATAAAATATAACATGAGCTCGTTCTAGCATCCTGCATGCTTTTACGAAGCAGTATCTAAATCAGAGGTGTAGTTTGTCATTTTCCAGAAATGTGAAGCCTAACACACATTTGCCATCATCTATATAGATTATTGTCACAATTGTTTCTTTCTTATGTGTCGCAAATTTGTTAAGGGAAATCTCTGTTCTATCACCTCCCTCAGGCAGGGTAATGCAACACAACGATGTGCGCTGCGCTGCGATACTCCAGATTTATCAAGCCACTCGGCCATGCAAGGGGGCCTTGCGTGGCTTGATAAATTGTATCTTAGGGTTTGCGTTGCTTGTGCACAACATTTGTGTGGTGCAAAAGCAATGCAAGCCCTTGATAAATATGCACCCCGGTATCTACTATGGGGAATTTTCGCCCTGTTGTTAACTTTTTCTGCAGAACCAAAAATCCTGTGTGTAACATACTGGACACAAGATGTCACCTGTCATCTGCACACAGAGTTACACTTCAGTACAAAGAATTATAACATGTTAAACAACTCTACACACCTCTGATGCATTAGAAGCACATGTGTTTTGTAACACTTATACCCATTAGCTGGACACAGGCTATGCAAGATTCGAAACGAATACAATACGGTAGTGACCAACCACTTTGCAAACTAAAACAAACCAGCACACTCATTGGATGATGTAATTAATGATGTCATCAGCGATATCATAAATGATGTCATGGATCATATCATGAGTGGTGTAATAAGTGAGGTCATAAAAGAGCATGCTGGGGATGCAAATTATAGTTAGTTCTGTTAACTATAACTGGTGAATTTCTGGGGTTTTTATTTGTTGAAAATGGTAATGTTGTTACCACTGACAACGTCATCTAACAAAAAGCAGGAGAGCTACGACAAGCTTCTGGGTTAGCAGTTTATAAAAATAAAAATAAGACAAGGAGCATGGACATCCATTCACCAAAATGCTAGGGGTAGCAGAAGTGACACCACAGGGAATGGTGTCTTATGACCTTTGACCTGCTGTCACCTTCCCCTCAGCTGTCTCTTTTCTCAACTATCTGTTTTTTATTAACACTCTTGCTTGTCTTTTTCACCTGTTGCTCTCTCTTATTCACACCGTCTCCTCCTTTTCTAATCTTCTTGTCATAATTTACCCGTAGTTCCCTCTTCCAGTTGACTTTCTCATCTGTTTCTTTTACACCTCTCTGTCACCTGTCCCCCACCTCTCTTACTCTGGCTCTCTCTTTCTCTGCTGACTCAGTTTCGATATAACATTTACATCTCTCATCTTTCACTCTCAACACCTCTCTCTCAGTTGTCGTTTTATAATCTGCCACCAAGCCTCACTCTCTAACCAGCATAATCTCTTTATCTTCCATTCTGCTTTGTCACTTTCTCACCACTTTCTGAACTGTCTCCATTCTTTTAGCTGTCACTTTCTCATCAGTCCACTTGCCAATCTATCATCTGTTTTTTTTCTAACATGTCTCTTTAGCGTGCATCTCTCTCACACCTGTTCTTTGTGCTGTTTCTCGTTATTTTCTCTATCACCTCTCTCACATATCCATCCACTCTCCCCATTTCATTCTCTCTGAACAGTCTGTCACTAGCTTCCCACCTCTCTCTCTCCCACATGTCCCTCCCCCTCTCAGCTCCCTCTTTCTTATTTGTCTCCTACCTGACCCTCTGAGCTGTATCTTTCTAATATGTTGCACCTATCTCCCTTTTCCTCTCAGTTACTTATCACCCCTGTAACGATTCTCAAACCAGCATCTTCTCTCTCTGTCTTCCATAGCTATCTCTTTTATATTTGTCTCTATATCACATTTCTCTTACTATGATCCCATCGCACCAGTCTTTGCCTCTAACCTGTAACTGTCTCTTTGTCACATGCCTGTGTTTATCATCCAACCCTATCAACTGTCATACTCTTTCACATCTATGTCTCTCTCACATCTCTCATCTCTCTCTGTCTTTAATCCCTTGCTCTCACACCTCTGTCTTTTTCTCAGTTCCTCACCTATCTCTATGTAGTGTCCTCTTCCTCTTTTCCTTGCATTATTTTCCCTACATATATTTTCCACTACAACCTTTCTCTCTCCTGTAATTCTTACTCTCTTTACTTTCTTAGGAGCAGTAGGAGGTGCATTGGTGCCTTTTACAGGGGTAGGCTCCAATTGTAAACAAAATAATAGTTTTACAATTGTGTTTGCATTGATCTGCCTGCTGCTCAGAGTTTACATGCTTTCTTATGCACACACATAACTGCCATCTGTCTTGTTTTTGCCGGGACAGTCCAAGGAAGTTGGATACTGTCCCGACTAATTCACTATCCAGGGATAGTCCCAGCAATTCTATCTTGCAGAATGGGATTAGTGAAACCCAAATACATCGAGAGAAAAGTGGTCCTATCTAATATCGGGATTGGTGCCTGACACTAGGATGGCAGCACGCACTCCCGTGTTGACGTAAGACAGTCCATAAAGTAAACGGACATATTGCGTGCCTGTTTTCACAGTGCTTGCACCGGTCTGTGTTTCCAGATAGTGCTCCCTCGCCTTCCTGTGTTTTTCTTAAGCGTCGGAACAATAGAGTCAAGGAAGCGAATGGATGTGTGCTTTCAGTGCACATGCACTTTTCTTTGTTGGGAGCCAATGGAGCTTGACCTCCTTCTCCTACCTCAAGACACCTCACCCATCCTTGGCATTGCCTACTTAAGTAATGCATTGTTAGACCTGGAATTTCTTGGCGTGATTACCCCAGACTTTTTGCCTCTACCACCTCTATTTTTGAGGCTGTGATGGATTTCGTTTTTCTGGCTTAGATGCTTTGGGCACTTTGACACTGCTGATCAGTGTCAAAGTGCAAGTGCTCCCTTTATAAAGTGTAATGGTAATTGGTTGTCCATGATTGGTATGTTTGCCTTACAAATAAAGTCCCTAGTGAAGTGCACTATGTGTGACAGGGCTAGTAATGCAAATGCTACTAGTGGGCCTGAAGCACTAATTGTGCCACTCACACTAGTAGCATTAAAGAGGGAACTCAGGCCTGCCACAGCAGTGCCTGCGCGCAGTTTGTTAAACTGCCTTGTTGTCCTAACAAGTGCACCCACTTGCCAGGCTTTACCCTTCCCTTTTTATGCACATCAGACACCCCTATGGGAGGCCCAAGGTACCCCCCTGGGCAGGGTGCAGTGTATGTGAAAGTGGGGACATGTACTAAGGTGTGTACCATGTCCTAACAGTAGAAATACTCTCCATTTAGTTTTTCACTGTTGAAAGGCCATCTTGCCCATAGGACAGAATGGGGAGGCTGTTTAATATGTTTCCAGCCTATCTTCCCATAGGCTTAAGATGGAGAGGTGAAGTTTAGTGTGCCTGAACTCACAATTAAATAACACATCTTTTTGTGAAGGTGGTTTTTGCATTGTGTGTTTAGAAAACACTCTTTCAGAAGTGGCTGCTTTTTTGTATTCTAACATTTCTGTATGCCTCTGCCTGGTTGTGGATTGACTGTCTGGATTTGAATGTGATAGGCTCTGGGGAATGTCTTGACCCAGGGGAGGAGGTGAGACAGCAACAGGCTTACCTACATCTGGAGTGTAGAGGGGAGGAGTAGCCCCTGGAGGTGAAAAGGCCTGGGCTGCCACCATAAAACAATGGCTCCATCCCCTGCAGAGTGATTAAGGATCCAGACCCCCCACTATCAAAGGAAGAAGGTGTCACTGGCAGGGAGACACCCAGAACTAGTTTGGACAGGGGTCAGTGCCCCCCTGAACACAATGACTTCAAAGACATTTAGGGGTATAACTATGAGAGCTGAAGCCCCTGAACGTTGGAATTGGACTGATCAAGACTGAAAAGGATTGAAACTATTTTGTGGTCAAGAGGAACCTCTGCCAAGAAAGAAACAGCTGAAAAGACTGAAGGAAAGGACTGCTGTGCGTTCTGGGGCTGGCCTGCAGGTTGCTGATTTAACCAAGGAGAGGCTAAGGGACTTTGATGTGTGCTGTGTCCCCCTGCTTGAGAGGACTTTGCTGTGTGCTGTGCCCTGAAGTAACATCCCCAAGGGCCCGAGGAGAGCTGGCTCCCTGTTGTGGAAACTCAGGAACATAAAAGTTTCCAGGAGAGTCTCAGCGACGCTGTGTGCGTGTGCTTTTTGCAGCCTGAGACCCTCGTAAGAATTGCCCTGTGATCGTGTGCACCTGGAATCCAAGTGAGTCTCAGCAACGCTGTGTGCATGTGCTTCGTGCAGCCTGAGACCTTCGTGAGGATTTCCCTGTGATCGTGCACACCCGGAACTCAAGTGAGTCTCAGCCACACTGTGTGCTTGTGCCTTGTTGCAGCCTGAGATCTTCGTCATCACCATCGGCCCGGACTGGCAGCCCCAGAGGAGCTGTGCCGCCGGCCCAAGCCCGCCATTGCCAAAGCGGGACCTCTAACCAACCCCGTCGGGGGGGGACCCGAGTTCAACTGCCCGGAATCAACGAAGTCGCATCGGAACCCTAAGTCACGTGGAGAGGAGAGGAGAGGAGAGAAAGGTCGGGCCCCCAGGTAACGTGTGTCACCGCCTGGGGCGGGGTGCGGGCTCGGAGAGAGATGCTCTTTGCCTTTCCCATTCTCACCGCACGAGCCTCCGCTTAAGCTCATATCGTGGCCTGTACTTGCAAGGAGTGGCAGTACCGGGGCCGGAGTGTGGAGCTGCACTTTGGTTTACACCAGACCCGTGTTGGGGGCAGATGTTGGCAGAAGCTGACCGTGAGTCAGTACGAGTGGCATAGAGACCGTCCAAAGCACCGTGATTGGTGCCGGAGTGCATTACGCATTGCATTATTTTTGCATAACGAACTGCCAGATTGTTGCATTACGCATTGCATTATTTTTGCATTGCAAACTGCCTGATTGTTGCATTACGTATTGCATTATTTTTGCATAACGAACTGCCTGAGTGTTGCATTACGCATTGCATTATTTTTGCACAACGAACTGCCTGATTGTTGCATTACGCATTGCATTATTTTCGCACTACGAACTGCCTGATTGTTGCATTACCCATTGCATTATTTTTGCATAACGAACTGCCTGATTGTTGCATTACGCATTGCATTATTTTTGCATAACGAACTACCTGATTGTTGCATTACGCATTGCATTATTTTTGGCATTACGAACTGCCTGATTGTTGCATAACGAGCTGCATTATTTTGGCATTACAAAGTGCCTGATTCCTGCATTACGAACTGCATAGCATTGCATTAGGACTGCAGGGGATCATAGAGAAGTGCTCATTAATACTGCAAGGACCTACAAGGGCTTGCTGGCCTAATAACCGGCAAGGTGAAATATTACAAATACGCATCTGTTGGATTTTTATCGTGTGGTCTCATCGTATATATCTTTTTTTTTAATCTTATAATTGTTTTTTTATGATACTCGTGTGGAGTTCATTTGTGGTGTCAGCATTGGGTTGCTGAGAGCGTGGTTGCAAATACTTTACACACTTGCCATGAGGATAAGCCTGGCTGCTCGTGACAAGCTACCGAGGGGGTGAGCAGGGGCTATCTGAGAAGGTGTCCTTCCTTTCCTTGACTTAGAAGCAAGGGTCCCTATTTGGCCTAAGGTACCTACCTCCGCCAACTTGAGAATCCCGGTTCTAACACGCGTCCTATGTGACACCTACTCAGATGCAATGCTGTAGTGACTCCACAGACTGCAGGTGAGCTTCAGCGACCAGGCCGAGCAGTAGGAGGTATTTTCCCACAACTGTCAGTGACTCCCTTGGTAAGTCAAAGAGAATGTGTTGTTTAATGTTCTTGCTGAATAGAGATCATAGTTTTGTCTAGTGCAAGTTTTGACTCACCAGTAGCGCAGAGGGTTAATTGTGCCTGCTGCAAAATCTTGTGTATCATGCATATCACAGAACTTAATGTTGCTAAAAGGAGGTAGTTTGGGTACAAATTAATTCTTATTAGTATAGCTAACCCCAACCACTGTGGTACGTTTTAATCCTAATTTTCTACATATCCATACGAAACCCTTAAAATATACTGCCTGCTAGTATCTGTGATATGTGACTCCTACACTTTGTAATCCTCATTGCTTTATTTAACATTTCCTAGACTGATTTACACACATATGAGTCATTGTCTCTGTGTAATGTGTCTGTGATGTTAAGTGTTCTGACACGCTGTACTGGTATGAGCAGTGCTATAAAACAAATTAAATATTTGTGACACAGGGACTATGGAGAGATGAGGGGCACTGTTGTCCAGTGCTTGTGAGGGAAGACTTGGGGCACGAGGTCATGGGGCACCAAAAACATTGCTGCACTGGGCACCATCTGCTGGTCCTGAGAAAGTGAGGAAGTAATGTCTGTCACTGTGCTGTTTGAGATTGAAGTTTTGTCCAGTTGGGAAGGTGTTGTTATCGGTCTTAACTGTATGTATATATGAACTTTAATAGCACATTGCTTATTTTAGAATGCAAGTGACAATCCATGACAGTATTTTCAGTGGGCGAAGTTAAATTATGCTAATTATGTGGGTTGGGTGGAGCGGGCGGAGCTTTGAGGAAGTGGGTCTGGTACATTTGCAAGTAAGTAATTGTTAGCTGTGCTGTGAAGAGTCTCTGGAATTTTCTTTCAAATGTTGGCAACTATGCACAGTGTAGCTGAGGGGCACAGAAAGCATGCAAGGTGCGCTAGAGCCCTGTTTACCTTTGTTGGCGACACTGCCCTTACAACCTCTGAGGTTAGGGCTTGCAAGGACAACATCAGGTGTTGCATGTGGGAAGCCAGGGGTCCAAATGTGACCCCTAAATGACTTCCAAGACAGAGAGCAGTGGGGGAAGTAACGGAAGAGTTTGTTGGGCAGGATCAATACAGAAAGTGCAGGTAGGTGTGGCTTTGAGGGGAGAAGCAGCACTTGAGGGAGAGAGCAAAAAACATGCATTCATATAAACTGATGAAATGAAAAGAACATGGGTGCATAATAGCAAGGCGGCGCTATAAAATTATCGCCGCTTTTGCGATAATTTTATTGCCTTATCAGCAAAGACACGCTATCGCGTGTTTTGCTGACTTAGCGCCCATTTCCAGCACGCCGACCTTTGCATCGCTAATGAGATGGAAAGTAGGCGTGGCTGTGAAACCAACCAGGGAAAATATCGCGAAGGCAGCTTCGCTATATTAACAAGGAAGGGTAGCGATTATTTAAATCGCGTTAAGTATGCCTTAACGCAGGAATTTAACGTCTGTTAAATTCCTGACTAAGGCATACTTAACATGGGGGGTGGATTCTGTGGCTAAGACCACAGGCCCTATCATCTAGGATATCGCCGTTTTCCACCATGGAAAACGGTGATATCCACACTATCTCTGGAATTTTTATTGCCTCGGCAATGCACGTTGTTGATAACGCACTAACCGGGTGATAAATTCCAGAAATAGCCAGCGATAAATATGCAAGCGCTAAGCGCGCTTTGCGATATTTATCGCCTGCCCTTATTAATATGCCCCATAGTCATTCCCTTAGTTTAAGCAGCAGACAGATACAAGACATCCAATCAAAAGTGTGGAAAGGAAGCTATGCTCCAGCTCCAGGTGAGTGGCAAACACAATAAAAGGAAGGAAAACCATTAATTAAGAAACAAGCAAAAGAGAGTGACAAGAAAGGCAACCAATGTTAAGCAATTGACTAGCCCAAAGCCAACTGTAAGTTTTTGTTATGGGCCACAAGTGTGCTTTCAACAACGGATAACTAAAAGCTGTCTGCTGGAGAGACCTAAATCCTCTTATTCATGTAAATGGTATTACTCTCATGAATTATGTGAAATTCATTATTCTTTTGAAATTATTGGGAAAAGTAAAATAAATTACAGAAATTAATTTTGCACATAGGTACATGTGATAGAGTCAGTAAATAGATAAGTAAACACACTCAGCCAGAAAATAGCTGAGATCAAAAGAAAAAATCGATAAAATAAAATGAGGCACAACTGCTTAATTTTTGCCTTCACACAAAATGCACATAAAAAAAGCGCCAAATGAAGACAAGGCATACGCAGAGTTCTATACACTCGCCTTGCAAGTTGCCACTGCAATAAAGACAGAGCAGCAATGGCAAAACCGGTGACAAAACTCAACCACTGTTAATCGCCTGCTCACCCTGTAGCGGGAAGAACTGTTTACCCCGATGTTCCTTATTAAAGTCTTTTATTTAATGAGCGTGACTCATAGGAGGTGTTCCCATAAATCATCAGCTGGTTTACAAACTCAATAACTGGGCTTCCTGCTATAACTAGGCTGTGCACACCTTAAATTATTAACACGCCAGAGCCTTAAGGCAGGTCTTTGATGATGATAGAAACACTGCGAGGACAAGGTGCTCTCTCAGCAAAAGATTATCGACTCTAATTACCAGTCAGTGCAGGGAATCAGAAAAAGAAAGCAGAGGACAATGAAACACAAGGCGGGATTTTAAAAAAACACAAAACATAATTGAGCAGGGCTTTAAGCAAAACAGAGCTGTGCTGATCCTGCGAGTGCTTGATGACGGAGTCTTGATACACTTACAATCTGCACATCTTAATAGCCAACAATTCCCAGCAGTACCCAGCAAGAGTTCCTAGAAAAAAAATACAATCAACCTCAAGGGACTGTGCTGCTGGTACTTGTTTCAAACAGGCTGCAAAAGGCCCAGAGGGAACACTTTCACAGTAGGAAAGAAAAGCTAGCTTTACATTTTCATTCTTTTTATGTCATGTTTTATGTTAGCATTGATATGCCTGAAAATAGACAGTGACTTTTCTCTGAGGTTTCCTATTTTATTAGATGATGACACTGATTCACTCATTCCTTGCAAATGATATGATAGTATATCCTTGCATAGTAAGAGCGCTCAACATACACACAGCCTTTAAGGTATTGAAGGCTGTGTTTTAATATCAGCCACTGTTTCCTGTTGTGCTAAAGAAGACCCAGGCTGGAGTTTTTGTGCAATCATTACTGCTAGTTTGTCTGTGGACCACAGTTGTTAATGTCTCTAACTCAAGCTGAACAATGCATAAATCAGAATTGCCTTTAATGTGTAGACATTAACATGCAAAACTGTTTCTATGAAGAAAGTCATTGCTTTCCCTTAGCGCCAGACCCAAAACAGACTAGAACATACATAGTCAAAATCTCGAGAATTCTGGACCAAAGAACGCCATTTTGGTTCATTGTCCATAAATACAGTTGAAATTGATGTTGAAGTTCCTGAGCAGGATAGGACTGGCGGGGGCGTTGCGCATTCAGTGAGATTCAGGGGGTGTGAATCTCATTTCCAAACTAAAAAAGCAGTGGGCTGCAGAGTGGAGTGGTGAGATGGCCATGGTTCAGGATGGACTGTTTCCTTGAGGAACAGGGTCACTTTTGATTTGCATTAGGTGGGCCTCTCTCTAGAGTGGCACAGTGAGCGGAAAAAGATGAGGTGGAATACTACCCAGAGCGACAGCCACTGGTTAAACTATTTGTAAGCATTCATTCCATCACCTTTTGGGTACTTGATTGCCAGTAGTATGCATGGAAACCTGACACTGGCACAGCTTTCCAAGCCTACTACTGCACATGTTTGTGAATTCCAAAACATAGTACATTTTTACCCATTCAAGGAAAACCTCGGGGTGCAGATTTATTATTTTTTGGGAACCCGGTATCTCTTTATAATTAAGATTCAGCTACAAAATATTAACCAGTTACATCCTCTTAGTGAAATGGGAATGGCAAGAAATTCTGACACAGACATAGTAGACCTGACTCAGGGCCCCCAGACCCAACTACCAAGCCAAGAACACATTTGAGGTTGTCCCCTCTCAAACTCCCCTCCACTCCCAAAAGCTGGGTCTGGTGGGACAGGCATGAGTTCTCCCTGGAAACTCATGACTATGATCACGTACAACACAATTGCCTGGAGTCCCTGCAATCTCTTAATTGAACGACACATACACTTCTTCGTCTCTGCTATGAAAAGCCTTTATGGTAAAGTTGTCAAATCGATGCCTGGGAGAAGTGCTCCGCCTTTCCATCCTTACCGTTTACAGATCATTTCATCATGTGACTGATGACCCTATGCGGTCTGGCTTGGATCTAAGAGTCCTTGCACAAGTGAGACATTCAAACATTTGACAAAAAGTGTATTCTTTTATCATGCTGAAGCTTTTACCCTTATGATATAAGATTATATCACAGCTTAGACAGACATTTATCAAAAATTATACTTTTTAAATATGAACTAACAAATATTAACGACTCTCCTTCCAACGACAATGCCATCAGTGCCCTAAAACTTGTCAGTAGACATGCAAACGCTAAATGTGGCCTGGATTCTTATTATAGATGGAGCAAATTGTAGCCAATTAACTCAAACATAAGAGGTGCTTGTACAGTGCGCATCCCAAACTCAAGTATTTAAAAATGCTCTCATATGGCAGGAAAACCATCACAGAAATAGTAGACCCGACTAAAGGCCCTACAACCTAACTACAAAGCGTGAATGCATTTATTTGGGGGTGTAACACCCCAAGCACCCCCTGTGGATTGGAGCAAAAAATATGCTTGGGTACCAAAATAAAAGTGGCCCCCTTTAGAGAATTAGATAGTTAAAAAAGTGGCACATGGTTGCAAATTGGAGCAGTTTTGAACTAAAGACAGCTGTGTTGGTGTTTTTAAAGGTATGATAGACTGCATGGATTTGAGCTTGATGCAGGCAATGTATGTTTTAATATCCGGAAAATCAACAGTAAAAAGAGACCCAGCACAACATAAATCAGGCCCACAAAGAGCCAGAGACATGGACCATACGCTGATATGTCAGGCCAGCCGAAGACCCTGTTCTTGAGTGCTGAAGGAGTGAAGGGCGACTCACGAATAAGGTAGAGTAGGTAGTCACATATGGAACCAATTTTAGTGGGTCACCAAATTCAGGGAAAAATTGTAAAAAATGAAAATAATTCAGTGAAAAAATTGTGGGGGGTGGGTGGCAGATTTCATGATTTGTCTAGGCTGCTAGTTTCTGACCACTACTCTAGGGGTGCCTTTCGTTACAGCATTCATGTTTCAGGCCAGTGGAACATAATGTTTACATTCAATGAATGGTTAAGTGAAGTAGCTTTATGAATGTTAAAAAGGAAGTGAGGGAGAAAATGTGGAAAGCAGAACTATCAAAAACGTAGATGTGCCTAGTTAGGTATGAGGGATGTTAGGGGCCCAGCAAACTATTAAGGCAATCTCTGCTACCTTAAAAGGGGCAATTGGGTGCCATTTTCTTTGCATGCATTAGTGCCCATTGCACCCATGCTACTACATGGAGAGTGTCTAAATCATTTGTCCAGTCAAATTTCTGATGGTATCTGCTTGCCGTTAGGTTTGGATGTTTTCTGTCTTTTACATTCTCTTCCAAAAATTGTTGCCAGGTCATGTGTGGGCACTTCAACAGTGGAGCTCCGTGTTTATTTCTGCTTTCTGTCAGGAATGAAAAGGGGGACATGAGTAGACCTAGGGCAGGCTGCATGAGACTTTGGGTTTGGAGGAAATAGTCACTGTCATTGAGCATTTGTTGGTTGGCTGCTGTTCTGTCTCTGCATCCAAGAATATATATATGTCAAAATCTGTCTCCATTCCTAAGTAGATTCTATCTTAGCACTATTGTGGAGCAATGTTTCAGACTTCACTGCACATAAAATACATTATACTCAATTTCAACCTATGAACAATTGCCCTAAAGCGACATAACTCTAATAGAGCACACATACCCACATATAGGAAAACATGCCTACCTTTTATTATCACTTTATTATACAAAACCCTTCTAAAACCGATCATACAGTATCTTAAAATCTAAGGCATATCCTAGTTCCTTATATTTAACCAATACATTGCTTTGAAGACAATACAATCTTACCAGAGAACATGACAATAGATTACTTGAGGAAATCCCTTTCCAAACTTGGTGCAACCTATAGTAGCAATCCAGCATAGTTAATTCCATTAGTATTTTTTATGTTTCTGTCCTTGTTTTATGTTGCTAACGTTTCAGGCCTCTCTACATCTAATGGTCTCCTTCATCAGTCCAATCTAATTAACTATCACTGCTTTCAATAACAACATAATCTTAAAAACTCATTCATTCACAATCATAAAAGCAATTGCTTTTTTCCAATATTATGATAAAGTGTTCATAGCTTAAATGCTAGATTTAAAATTAAATGTTTTCTTACATTTAATCTCTATACATCAGGTTTAGTGGCAGTTGTGACTTTAAGCAGCAAGGGACATTCTGCCTTCCAAGCAGTCATGGCTGATATGCTTATTGGAACAGTAATGCTGCTAGCTGACAGTCAAAGCTTCAGAGGAAAAGGTGTGCAGGTGTGCAGCCTGGTGAGGTTTTGGCTTTGGGGGATTGGGATGTGTCATGGATGACTTTGCAGGGTAGCTGATTTTGTAGCACTGAATGGACATGCCAGCTGGTTCTGCGTACTTTTGAGGCAACAATATATGTCAAGATATCTGTCCTGTCCAAACTGTAGAAACAGTACTTTGGTTGGAGCTGGTACAGAGAGGAAAGCAATTTACTGGTGTGGGGGTAGGTAGGGAGCTAAGACGAGATAGTAAATTGGGACTCATGAGACAGTACATTCCAGATGGGATTGTGGATGACACAAAAGTGCATGGTGGGGAGTAGTATGAGCAGGAACACAGATAGTGAGTATTACTTGCAAAGAAGGTAAAGGTACACAATAGCAATGAACCACCTATGCCTGAGAAATGTATTTAACCGATTAAAATGCATAATAACTGGGGGTGGTCAGAACTCACAGAGTTTTACTCCATGGAATTCTGCGGAGTTACTTAAAAACTCCACAAGATTCTACAGAGTTCCATGAGCGGCTGATTTTTAGCATTGGGAGCTTGTTCCACACTGTAAAATCAGAGCCCTCTGGCCATCCTGCTGGAGGACTTTACCCCAGCCCCCACCAATAGTCTATTTTGTTCCCCAATCCAGGGAGGGCATCACACCTCCCAACAGGAGAGTAGTAGGCTGTCCTGGCCACAACTGTTGTAATGGAGCACAAAAGGCTACCAGACTTTTGGGCAATGAGGTAGTGACTTTCTAAAATCACCTTTATATTAAAAGTTGCTTTAAATCTGACTTCAGCAATGAGCCGGGGTTAATGTAATGATTTATTTGATACCTTACAATATTAGACTGGAGGTATAATAGTAAACTTTACCCATAGCCCAATATATGCAACTTCCCCAATGTTTGTTAGTTTGCAGTTAGAATAGGAAGTCTGACTCCATCCTCTCAAAAGTATGTTATTTCCCCAATATTTGGTAGACTGGAGGTAGCAAAGTAAATCTGACCCTCGCCCAATATATAAAATAACCTAATGTTTGTTAGACAGGTTTTTAAATAGCAAATCTGCCCCCCCCACCAAGTGTATGTACTTCCCCAGTGTTTGTTAGCAAGGGAGATACAGTAGTAAATCTGCCCCCCTCCCATGTATGCCCTATCCCCAATGTTTGTTAGATTGGATTTGGAATCGTACTATTCTATGTTTAGTGCTCCCAAATGAAATTTAGCACCAATAGCGTGGGCTAGTGTAACTCAATCCATGTCAGCTAATTGGACCATCAGCCTTGCTACAGTAAAAATAACAATTTCAGGTTTTCGCGGTCAAGACATTTAAAAAAAGAAATTGAAGATGAACTTTTTACCCTAGGGGTGACCTATAAATATTTAAAAGGTTCTGACCTGGCAAAAGGATTTATTTTATCAAGTCGGGTTGGCAGTTTAAAAGTTGTCCGACTAGGCTGCAATAGTAGACCTAGAGACATGTTTTCACCTTGTCACTGTAGTAGAGGCACAATAAGTGCAGAGGTCCACTGGTGACATTTATCTTACTAGCACTGGGTACACTGAGTAGTAGTCGGAGAAAGGGTTCAAGAATATACCAGATCTATCTCTTCCCTAGTTATACGATGTTAGAAAAAAAATTGTTTGTGACACAGAATTAAAGCGTCTGGAGAAACAGGTTTGTATTCACGCCCCATGGGATGATCAACTCTCCAAGGGTCTACCATAGCTATACCTCTTACAAGTTTTTCTAGAAGTTGAGCTGTTTTTGGTTTGTTCGGATGCTTATTCTGTTGGGAGCAATCCGATTTTATATCCTGAATAACAATAAAGTTGCCTCCAATTAGGACTAGTCCCTTAAGAGGAAAAAGAGCATTGCAGACCTCTTCTAAAGGGGTCGCCTTGTCGTCTATGGGCCTGTAAAAGCTAACCAGATGAGTAGTTTGATTATAGACCAGTAGACTGACCAGTATCCACCTGGCTTTAGGATCCCGTATCACTTCACCAGGAAAGTTGTGAGCCAACAAAATAGCCACCTCACTAACTGCTGCATTTGTGGATGCATAGAATGCATGAGATGCAAATCTAGATATTACTGGTTGCTTAGCAGAAGCTTTCAGATGCTTTAAATGTATCTGTTTTTAAAGGTATTGTTTTTCTTTTATTTATTTAAATTGTGTTTTGATTTTAAAATGATGGTTCTAATTTTTAGTCTAACTCTACTGCATACATTAGATTAATAATTTATTTTTAAAACATGTTTTAATGGCTTAATAATTATATAGAGTGTTTTACATTTGTTTATAGTTTTAATAACAGTTATACATTGTCATATTGTTTTCATCATATAACATGCATTATTAATATTATCCTTTTTATTTTAAAATAAACTTTACATATTTAATATATTTATCTGAATATGTAATTTAATTTTAACATTTACATATATAATTTTTAAAGTTATGTATTTATATAAAAGCAATGTTTTTAAAAACGATTACATTAATGTCAACTTTGTTATATTATATGCATGTATACATTAATTATTTTACAAACCAATTTAACTTTTTATAGTTATAATACTGTTAAATAAGTTTATGTGCACATATGTACTTCCTATGCAATATCAATATTTTGGTCCATAATACTTTTTTGGTCAATATTCTTGTACTTTTTATTGTAAGCATGTAAATTAGATAATTTGGACCTCAATATTTTTTCAGTTATATTTTTGTAATGCAATATGTTGGGATTTATATTCTCTTATACAAACGATGCAAGGTCCAAGGCTTTGGTCGGCGAGAGATCCCTCAAAACAGGATTTGTTGTTGTCGAGCTCCAGCTGATAACGCAAGTTGTTTGATGCCAAGCCCTCTGATAGGCATAAACCTAGATTTCATAGATACTGTGGTTGCTTTGTGGGTTGGATAGATTTGCTACCTTGCCCTAATACAAGGTTTTACCATCAGATTTAGTAACTTTTTTAGAAGTCAAAATCCTTAAGTGAAGCAAGACTGCAAGTTATAGCAGGGCAGAGCTCCAAAAGGCCGGATACCTTCGCCTCCATGTCCCGCTGAACCAGTTTTCAGCATGGCAGTAGCGGGATGAACCTGGTTTTCTTGTCTGCCTTGGGTGCGACCTCCAAAGGCAAAGCTTAGCAAATTGTCCTGGTCCTCCAAAAGTGGAAAAAATGACTAACTCCCCCTTTTTTTCACAGTGCTGGAAAGTTTGTCATGGTCAGTCTCACAACCCTGGCTCCTCAGAGCCAACTCTTCTAGGCACATGGTTTCTCTTGATCCAAGTCTCCTGCAGTGTACAATCCTCTGTGGTCAAATGGGTCTTTTTTGAGTTGGAAATCCTTCTTATTTTTTTTGACGTGAAAGCAGACAAACTGGAAGGCAAACACTTAATCCTTGAATAGCAGTTTCAATACCTGGGTGTCAGCAGGAATCATGAGCTCTTGTGTTCTGGAGTTCTTAAGTGAGTCTTCTTCTTCCAGCAGTAGTCACAAGTTAGGAGTTGTCTTCTAACAGTGCTCCATCTTCAAGGCCAGCCATCACAGGCCAAAAGAATGTACAGAGTAGGTAGTGGTTGTGTTGTCAGATTTATCAAGTGCACTAAACTGTGATCGAAGAAATTTTGCCACTCCATCCTAACTATTTTCTTACAGTCCCTATTTCCTATTTCATGCAGAACCCATCTACGACCAGGCAGGCCTGTCTTCAATTCCTTAGGCACTCCCTTATTTAGATGAGCTCTCTTCCCATCTGCCAGCCACTCTCCCAGCCAAGGATCATTATTCCCGCTCTGAAAGTGCTGCATGTCAAAACTGGTTTATGCCAGTTTTGACTGAGGCATTACAAAGTACATTTTTACAAAGTTACTTCTCCATCTAGGTTACCAAACCTCTGAATTCCCCATTCAATCAGGAAAATCTAGTAAAGCCTACACAGTTCAAATAGTTAGCTCTTCCATTTTATTTTACTGTGGGAGCACAGTAACCCCTTTAAGTAGCGTGCCCTATTTTCATATATTAGAACACTGTCTAATAGACTTAAAAGGGACAGTTCAGTGTTGACTTATAAATATATAAAAAATAGGTTTTTCCTATAGCAAATGTACTTTTCCTTGCCATCAGTTAGCTTAGCCATCGCACAATTATGAGCCTGGCAGGCATACATTTTTGTCATATATGTGGGCAGTGTAAGTGCACACTTCAGCTCACAGGTGACATTTAACTTTCACACCATAGGTAAATTTTCGGCAACAGTAGTTTCTGCCACAGAATATGCAGATGTTCCACTGCCGGAACTCTAGTAGTTCTTCCACTTCTTATTATGATTTGAATACCCACAAGTTTGGCAGAACAGCTTTAAAGCACTGTTCCATCAAATTCTAAAAGACATTGCAGGTTCTTCTTCGAACACCCGTCTGTGGGATAGCCAAAAGGACTAGAAGGGCTGAATGTCGTGCAACCTAGGGTTGCCATGACACTGTACTAGTATTATTTGGTGGTCCTTTTTTGAAAAATGTTTTAAACTGGGACAGTTTTAAAACTTCAAACCTCAATACTGATTTTAGAAAAACAAATACTAACATGGAGTTGGCAGGCAAAAAATAAACAAGTTTTCAAACCCTGCATTATGCATTAACATTTCTAGATGTAAAGGTTGAATTAATCTATGTATAGTGAAATTTGGTGAAAAAACCCTAAAAGACATATGCAGGCGCACAACCATGCTAAAGTAAGTTGAGATACCTGAGAAATGTAAGTTTTGCCTGCAGTGACTATACAGAAAGACACTAAAAATGTTCACATCAAGATAATTCTTTTTTTTTTTCGTGTATTCACATTCACACTAAACTAATCTACATAGTCATCATGCTTTGTGTGTTGGCTCATGAGGTCCCTGATTACAACCTAGAGGCTTCAAGGAGATACAGAAAGTCGTGAAATAAAGGAGATTGGTTAAAATGGTTTAGGACTGCTCAAGTATATGAAGGAGGCCAGTAGATAACAGTCACCAAGACCAGCTACCATCAATCCACAAACTTCATTGGATGATATTCACAAGACGCCTTATGTATTTGTCTCTGTAGAGTTCACAGCAGAACTAGAGCCCCCCACCTCTTTTCTATTTACAGTTCATTCTACTTATTTATTACGTGGGATGATGCTATGGATGGTCACCTGGATATGTTGGAAACTATGTTTTTGGAATATGTTGAATTTTGAGACTCACTACTTGATCAAATAGTGGGGTATTGAGCAATTGACTTGATCGCTGCACCTCAGCTCGCTTGTCTGCCTGAAATATCAGAACAGCTAGATGTCTTAACAAGAAATTGTGTTTGTTCATACTTAAGTAACTACATTGAAGCAAAGCCTCTGGCCCATTTGCAAGGACATACACATGAGAAATTGTCCAGTCTGTGAGCTGGACCTTAGTAAATGAAACTTCTACTGCAGATAGAGTGTTTCAATGAAACATGTTCGATTAGCAGAAAAGGATAGATGACTCAAAGCCATAAACATTCCAGAAACAGTACCCAAGACTTGCTTGTGGTGGCCATCATATTTTTTAAGATCATATTTAATACAAAGCTTAGTCTCCACATCACATTCAAGGAAAGATTCCACCCCCTCACACTTCATTCATATGATTTGACACTTTAATTTTCAGGTTGGTATTGTTATTGCGTTTTTCCTAGACATATATTTTATTCATGAATAAACAGTAACTGTTTTTATGGTGGATCCAATACAGACACTGAATTAATATGATTGTAAAGAAAACAAGTTTAATATGATGTGCAGAAGTGTGTTTATTAATGCAGTTTAGTTGTGGCACATAAAACCACCCTACTAGTTAACCTGGATGCTGTTTGGATGCTCTTCCTCTTTCCCACTCCCATCTAGTTCCCCTGCATATCTTTCCTCCCCACAAGCTCTGCAGAGCAAAGACAAGCTGATGTAACAGCAATTTTCCTAATCTGCATGTATTGAGAATGAACTTTCTTGTGTTCCTATCTATTGCAACTGTTCATTGTTCTTCCGCTGTCCTGTTGTTGTGCTTAGCACTCTTCAGCTTGTGTATAGTGCATTGTTCATAAATGTTTCATGTTGGTTGATCCTCCTATGATAATGTGACAAAAGATGCTTGAATATTTCTTAGAAAATGGGATAGTGCCAACATATAATGTTATTGACGTTGATTTATCTTGTCAAAAGAAATGATACATGGGATCATACAATGGTGAATCAATGGTTTAGCTAATTTTCTTTGCAAGCATACAAACCCCTTGATTGTGGGAGGGGGAAAGGGACATTTTTTAGACAGCTTTCCTGTTCTACTAGGGACTCTGGCAATTTAAGAGATTTTCCAGAACTATTTACAACCAGGGATTCTGAATGCAAGTCAAGTCAAGTCAATAAAGCTTTAGTTGATTAATAAAATGCATAAAAGTAGGCATATAGCGTTATACAATCTTTATAAAATGTAAATAATTTTACAAAGTGTGAAAAATCAAATAGAAAATATAAATAAATAAAAATAAATATAATTTCATAAGAAGTAAACATTAAAAACATCAAATTAGACAGAGAACTTCTTTCTAATCCTAAGACCCCAGTCAAGAAGCTTGCAATGTTAAAACAAATTGAATGGCTTGTCAGCATTTTTAGTATGTAAACCAATGCTGGTCTAACTTGCACAAAGATATGACCCTTGAGCAAGGGAATTATGTAGTTGTGCCGAAGAGCTCCATAATGGTCACAGAAAAAACATAAAATGCAAAGTGTACTGTGGGGAAAAGTGATCGCAAGAACAAGGGCCTCTCTCTTCCACATTGTGCCTACCTTGTGGTACTGCCAAAGACCAGTGTAGAAGATTTAATCTGAATCTGGTCAACAAAAGTTGATGTTGAGGATGCGATACTATGATTAAATAAGACTCCACCGAGGGGCAGGGTTTGAACATAATGTATGATCGCACAGTAGATTTAATAAGTTATTGCGCCTCCCTATCTAGGCTCATAATACGAAAGAAGTACTCCCTTTTCCAACTCAGATCCTTCTTAATGATACCATGCGGGTTCGCAAATAAATCAGGGGTTCCCTATTTACATGGGATATCCTTGATGTATTTAATCCATGGGATATGTAACGCCCAATCTAGTGCCAAACAGCCTTCAATAATTACTAGATTAAGGGCAAGCACCGGATGACACCATACCCTAATCCATTTGAGTAATGGGGCGAGTGCTAACTGGTCCTTTATGCATCCCATCACTTCATGCACTATATATGCTGGCACTGTCTGGGGAATGGCCAGCAACTTTCTTGAAAATGTATTTTCAATTACCTTTAGGTCCCTCGTATTCAAATTACCCCAGATGTCACTGCCGTAGCTGGTGAACAAGGTACATTTAGCTTGATATACTTTAGTAAGGGCCTGCACCAGTTTAGCCCCCAGCCTTTTTGGAAGTTCTAAGGTAGCGGCTGCAGCTCTTGAGAAAGCATTAATTATTTTCTTCCTTTGTGTCACCCACGAGTGGATCTCATCAAAAAGGACCCCGGGGTAGGAAAAGGTGGATTACCTGGTCAATTTCACCCCCCCACCAAAGCATGTTTTGGAGTGGTTCCTGGAACCAACAACCATTATATGCGATTTAGAATAACTGGTGCTCAAATCCAGGGCACTAATAAAAGCTACAAAAGAGCTGACCAACTGTTGCAAACCTACTGCAGTCCTAGAAATTAGTACTGTGTCACCTGCATTAAGGAGATCAGGCACTAACTGCGAGCCAACCCTTGGGATGTTCTTACAAACTGTACACAGCTCAGAACTCAGACCATTGATCCATAAAGTAAATAAAAATGGCACCAAGATGCAGCCTTCTCTGACCCATCTAGATAATTTAACAGCTCCAGACAGACTCCCTACCAGGTCATACCTTATCAAGATGGCAAGATCCTGAGAAAATTAACTTTATGTTGGTCCACCCCGAGATCGATCATCATCCTCCACAGTTTTGATATATTAACTCGATCAAATGCGGAGGCGAGATCCATAAAAGCCATATGCAAAATACCTTTCTTTGCGACCGTATATTTACAGATGATCAAATGCAGGTTCAAGCATTGGGCAAGGGTGCCTTTTCCTGTACTGAATCCATATTGAAGACCAGAGATAACATTATTCTGCTCCGATGAATCCACTAAACTAGAGAGAATAACCTTCCCCAAGACCTTAACAGTTGAGACTATAAGGGAAATTGGTTGGTAGCATTTACAGTCAGGTCTAAAGCCCTTTTTAAACACAGGAACAATTATAGACTTAGACCAAGACTGTGGGACACCTTTCCTACAGGCAGCATTGCCTACTTGGGTAAAAATATTTGCTCAGACTAATGGTTCTGTTTGAAAAAGGTTTTGCAGGTACCCCATCAGGGCCTGATGCCTTCTCTTGTGGTATAGATGCAAAAGTATTAAGGATCTCCTTCTCGGTCAGATCCATTGTGTAAGCCCCATGCCTGGTCTAAAGTCTGAGTCTCTGCCAAATTGATATCATAAATTCTCTGGAAGTGTGAGACCCAGATGTCCGGAGCAATAACACACTCCAACATGCCATTTCTGGACCCTTTAAAGAATGGGCGATTCACCACCTCCGCAAATTTTACACCATTCTTCAAAGCACTTTCCTGCAGGAGGTCAGTCTAGGCTCTCATTTTGATTTCTTTTTTTCCTTGTGCCAATGCCAATTTGTATGCCTTCCTCCTCCATGCAACCTCATTTCTATCCCTGAGGGTAAGACTCAGGGCCCTCATCAGGTCCCAATGTGTCTTTGAGCAATTATGGTCAAACCAGCTTTCTCCTACATCATCTACTTTACCCTCTGGCCTGTGAAGATCTTTAGCAGCCTGACCATAAATCCTATAAAAGGCACCCAAAAGCTCCAAGGCAGCCAAAAGCTCCACATCTGGATTCTGTATGCAATTTCTTTATGATTTTGCTGTTCATGTGGGACTCAGAATATTGCTAATTTCTGACTATGTACTCTGTATTTGAGCCTTTATAGCATTTAACTTCTTCTCTGTACTGCTTGATTTTGTAATAAAACCCTTTAACTTTTCCCTGATGTAGAACTCAGACATTGAGTTGCCAAATTATTTTCAACTCTGCTAACAAATGTTGGGTCTAATGTTCAGAAGGGTGCCTTTTAGTGCAAGATCAACCCCAGAGCATAACCGCCAGAGGTAAATTTTGGGTGATCTAAATTTCAGGGTTCCACTCCCACAGTACCCAAAACTTAGATAATAATGTTGCAATTAATTTAAATGGACAATGATACACCCACTTTGGTGGAGTTTGATACAGAGAGTTTGTAACCATAAGGGAGTGCATGTCACACGTATGTGGTTGAGAAAGAGGACGTGTTGTGAGAGGAGAAAATCAGATCAGACTTTAAGTATCCTTTCACTGTACAAACATCAGTCGGTGATAAGTGTTTCTGGGAATTCGTTGAATAGTCTGTGTTTGCAAATTCTTCATGGCATTTTTTGAGGGATTGGGGGTAGATTATTAGTTTAAATTATCCTTTTTCTAGGTAGAGATAGTGTAACTGGAGGGTTGGGCAGTTGGGAAGCGCCCTGGCGGATGAAAAGGGTCAGTTGCATCTGAGGACCGCGATTGGAAATTCGGTAAAGATGCAACCTCCCAGAGCATTATATTGGATTGGGAGTAGATTCTAAGCCAGTAGAGGGAAATAGGGTATGCTCACAGAGAAGAATCTTCAAGCTCTTTTATTAAGTTAGATACTACGTGGAGATAATTTTGTTGCTCAACTGGTGGAGTGGTTCTTGTCTTGCTAGACTTATAGAGTAATGTAAATTGATACTTGTAAATTGATACTTGTATAGCGCACTACTCACCCGCAAGGGTCTCAAGGCGCTTGTACGAATACCGCTGTGGAACCCATCCTGGCTTTCCCTGTGAGGCGTCCACTCCTGGGCACCCCCAAGGTGGAGGCCAGGCATCCTTTAGCGTTGTGGGGGCCGTTGTGGAGATTAAGCAAGCTATTGCCCAGAGTTGCAGAGTGGGACTCCATGATTGGAATAGGCACCGAGGCGAGAATTATCGGATCCGTGGAATTTTGAGCCCAAGACCCGCCGGGGCGGGGAATTGAACGCTGGTCCCAGGCCAGACCTCTGCATCAGGGTCTGCTGCTCTAACCATTGAGCCACACTTCTCCACTAGAGTGGGTCATTGCAGTACATGTTCAGAGTGAGAGGTAGTGAAAGAGGGCACTCCACTGAGGACAGAAGACAATGATAGGAATTTAATTTTGACATCTTGGTTACCTGGCCGGGTGGTTGGATGGACCATTAAACATGTCAGGGAGTATTTCTTGACAGATTGCCACATCCCATTATTCCAGATTCTGTAGCACCTTTTCTGACTCCTTCTAATATCTTTCCAGTCACTTCTGGTACTGGCCAGATGCCAGCATTGTCATCTAGCTAATAGGTAGCTGGGCCCTCTGACCATGCCAGGTAATGCATCTTGCCGAGTGCAACATCCACAGGGCCGCACTGGGAACCAAAAGCCGCCCTGGTAATTTTGGGGGCTTCGGGGGCATGCGTGAAGCTCTGCTGCTTAACAAAAGTGGCCCCCAGCACTGCTGCATTTGTTACTGGGGGCCGATATTGCAGCATCGCTGCAAAACTGTCCTCCATTGCTCAAAAAATGACCCCACTCTTCCAGCCTCCTGGACAAATGCCCGATGCCCGCTACGGCCGAGATTCTGCCCAACTGCACGTCAGCATTTGAGCGGAGCAGATAGGAGGTGTACATAGTCCACTAGCCGCTTTTGATCTTAAACTAGATTCAGATCTAAGCATCAGAATATTGTCGTAATTTGAAGGCAGTGTCACTTTAAAAGCGACTTGGTCAGCTAACATATACATCTCTCAAAAACATTCAATGGTCACGGTCAATTTTCACCCTGTTTGGGACTCCTGGTCGTGGCATAGTTAACCTATTTTGCAGTAATGAAGCTCGATTGAGAGCAAGTAAAATGCATTTGAAAACCACCCCTTGTAATGTTCCCTATAAAGTAACTTCGCTTTAATAAAATTCACACTAAGGAGCAAACCCCGGAAGCCCTTTATCCAAGGATTTCTCCCTAGATTAAAACAACAGGCAGAAGCTGTGCATATGCAAATATTACCTTCCACTCTCTTGATTGTCATGGAATCTGCAGAGAATCAACACGGACTTTTATTTAAGAGAATTAAAGTGCTATCAATTTAGGCACAAGATGCTTTTCACTGAGGCATGGCAAGGAGACCATAAGCTAGCTAATATCACTTAATTTTTTTGATATCAGAGAAACTTAATCCTAATGTACTCATACATAAAACATCTTGGTAATGAGGTATTCTCATGTTAAAATATAATGACTTTGTTACTCTGAACCTCTTGGGAGAAAATAAAATGAGTCATTAAGCCCATGATAGAAAAGATATGAGTTCAGATGCAAGCGTTTTTACTAAGGCAGCCTGCTTGTTTTCTTTCTATTCGTGTTTTTTTAATTCGAATTTCACTCTTTCTTATTTGGCAACGGGGTGGGTTCATGCTTGGAATCACATTTAGCACCCCAATTCCGCAGGGAGGTTGATGTTGAACTTGTGACTGAAGAGCAAAACACTGATCTGGATTTCCATAAATAAATTAGGCTTTTCTTAAAAAATAAAAATACAGAATTTCTGTCCCACAAGGCCTCGGAACTAATCTCTGGTGCTGAAAACTAACCTCGGAGTAATTATCCAGAAATGGACGACCCTAGTTCATCCACACAACTTACCCTGGCTGGCAAATGTTAAGACATCCTCTCCCACCAGTGTCACGTCTGTCATATGCTATTGTGTAACATCAAACGACAACTTCCACAGTCAGAGTGACTCTGACATTAGGGAGTCCATTTTGCTCCAAGGGCCAGATGTACTAAGAAACTGTTTTGCGATTAGGAAATCGCAAAACGGCATGTACGAAAGTGTGTTGAACACTTTTTGCGATTCCCAGTGGGTCGCAAATCACCTACCTCATGAATATTCATGAGGTAGGTCAGAATTTCCGACCCATTGGGAATAGCTAGCACTCACAGGGATGGTGGCCTGCTGGCATTAAACGCATCGCAATGGCGACAGAGTACCATCGCTGCCAAACTGAAGGTCACCTTGCTCATTTAGAGTCGAGCGAACCTTCAGTATGTCGAAGGGTGAAGACCACTCCATCTCCGCCACTGACATACACCTCTGACATCCCAACAGAGGAATGGGCGATGAAAGTTTTTGCCATTTGTCTGCCATCCTACTTAGAGTGGGCTGACAAATGGCAAATTTTCTACTCTCAACCGCCGCCAAGTAAAACCTTGCTGTAAGGGGCAGTGAAAACTCCTAATTGACCCACCTCCCACCCCCACCACTTGAGAAAACTCCCATGGCGAGGGGGGCTAATGCTTTTGTCTATTTCTAGAAACAATATTTCACTTTGGGATTTTTTTAAAGAAAAAAAGTTGTACATTTTACGTACGGCTCTGTCATGTTGACAGAGGCGTCACTCTAACTTTCAAAATCAAGAGCTATCCTCTGAGTCTTTGGACATCTCTAAATTTGGTGGGCAGAGTGCCCTCGCCATGGCACGAATAAAGTGCTCCGCCATGGTGATGATACACATTTGCCAAAGCATAAATCAGGCCCTATGTTGTGAATTTGTGCCACTTCAGAGAATGCTATTTTGTAGGATTTTTTCATTCCTGCTCAAATAATCATTTTGGGATAAGTATGCATCCCTCTATGAGACCTTCATTTTTGGGTAGTCTACATCCATCCAGAACATAGCATACTGTAGAGTGTTGCTGCCCATCCCAAGTCGACATTTTTGTGACAGCTCCTGCTATTCCCGACAATGTACCCTCAATTGGTAATTTGTGTTATGTAGGACCTTGCTGTTGCCCAGCTGGCGTTGGACTCTTCTGCACAGTCCAACACTTCAATTCAATATCTATTGAAACGTGAGAGTGCTCTCCATTTCCCCAGAATTTAGCATTGCATCCCAACGTTTTGCAGTATCCTATCTCTTGTTCCACATTTCACCCTGTAGCAGAAAATAGGAAGATGTTAACATTTTTTAGATTGGACAGCGGGTAGAAACTGCCACCCGATGTCTTACCCACACACCTTCAAAAGCCTCAGATTTGTTGCTGTGAAGTTAGGGGAGACAATATGGGTGGGAAATGTTCCTCCCTCTATAATGTCACCTTGTCAGTTCAGAGAAATACTAAAGCCATCACCAAGATGGCTGCCACCAGCACCTTCGGATCCCATCATCTGACCCAATCATCATGTACTTTTCCTGTAAGGACAGAAGTCTTACATGTGAAATGAGCAACATGGAGCAGATTCCAATACTGTTCAAGGCAATGAGTAACACAAGCTCTGAGGCTCCGTCATGCCTCCTGCAACAGAGTAGTAGGACAGACAGCAGGTGGTACTGGGGAAGGACATATAATGCTCTTTTTCTATCTATGACAGGCATCAGCACATCCTGACCCTCTGCAGCTAGAGCAATAGCTTTAACTGGGAAATGATTCCAATAAAGTGGCGGTAAGAGAATAAATACTTACATGAGACTACACATAAGGAGATGATGGTGCAATGAACATAAAGGCTATATTTTTACATATGTACATATTGGGCTTTACATTGGCAATAATACTGTACCTTGGTATAAAAAGGGCACATTCGTTTTTGCCTGGGCATATGATGGCTGTAACTGGTAATAAATAGAAGGCTTCACCTAGGCATATGTTAGTTATATCAGTCTCTCAGTAGCTGCACCTAGGTATTTGATAGCAGCACAATGGTATATATTGGCTGAACCTAGAACTTTTCTAATTACACCTTTGCATTTAATAGCTGTACCTGACTATATGGTCACTGCAGTGACTGCATTTTGTGACAAAATAGTAATATATAATTTGCAATTATAATAAAAAAAAATATTTACCATTGTGACTTCCTTGTATTTTGTTAATGTTACGTTGAACATAAGTAATGTAACTGCATAGGTTTTCATAAGAGGATTAAAGTAGGTGCCAAAGTGTCACTACTGTTACCCCTTGGCTACTTTTAAGATTTTGCACTCTTTAAGTAATATGTTGGTCAATGAAGGTTCATGTTGCTCCATTTTGGCTAACCAGGAGACCACACTAAAAAGTCAGGTTCGTCTTTTTTCCAGGCAAGTTTCATAAAAGTGGGATTTCTTCTCGGTCTTTTGAATACAGTGTAATGTAAGTTGAATAGGATGGCATGCATTTTTTTTAACACTGGCTCAATACGTCTAGAGATATAAGATGTGTTGTATCAGAGTGGAGGAAGACAGGCATTACAATATAATTAGATAGTCCCTGCCTCAAGTAGTCAAGCTATGGGGAATTGGAAGAACTAGAGGTCATGTGGAGAGAAAGATCAATGTGTGATAGCACGTAGGCTCCACCAGAGACAGTATCCCATGTAAACATTGCACTTGGTTTGAAAATGGCAATGCAGTCAATCTTGGATGAGGCTGCTGTCCAGTGTGTGATAGCATTTGTGGAAGAACGTCATAGGTTGATAAAGTTCATCTGGGAGCATAGACATGGAGAGCAGAGCTAAGTGAAGAGAATAGCTAAATGTTAGAGTACAATCGCTTGTGGGAAATAGAAGATGGTACCGAGAAACAGCAAAGACACTGGACACCATATGGCACATTGAGGTAGACATCACACAATCTTGTTGACTTCCTTAAATCTGATGAACGTCTGTGTGCAAAACTGGTGTTCAGTTAGATGAGTTGGTTTGTACCTTGGATAGTGTCTACAATATGGGTCCCTAAATGCACTGGGACTTCTTATTACAGTCTAATAAAAGGATGAGTGAACCATTGCTTTACAACCCTGAGCCATTGTGGAACCAAAGTGGAACCTTTGTTCAACAGAGCTGGTCATGTGCTAATGGCAGAGCTGCATAGACTTGACTACTTGTTGCAGTTTGGATACTCCAAGGACATTTGAAGGCTCTCTTTCATTGAGGGTGGGATCAAAGGCTTTGCTGACTAGCAGCTGTCAATCATTTGGATCAGACTTCAAAACAGCATACTTTTGTGGCCACTATCCGACATTACATTGGTACATACATTTCTAAATTATAATGTATTATTTGTGCTATATGTAATGTTTTAATTGTATATTAGAGAGAGTACTCCTTTTTTCAATTTTGCTGGAAGCTCCTACAAGATTATACGTTTTATTTAGTAACCTGGCTACAGAATATATCAAGGTGTATTGGGTAATTCCAGGTCTTTTAAGTGCATGCACCTGATGGTCCCTGATGCTTGTAGTTGTTGCTGAGTTTTGGGATTTCCAGAGGTATCAATGCAACACGATCATGTGTGCTTTAATGAAAATAAGGACATGGTATTAGAATGTCAAAATAGCCTGTCTTGGAAAACAGTAATGGATAGGTTTACTCTTGATGCTAAAGAATGTAAGATGGTTCTCTTATAAATCCTATAAAGCAATGTTTATGTTTTGGTTCCTTGTTCTTCTCTCAACACCGCTACGTGACTCTCCTCTTGTTTAAAACAGTATGTTTCAGTTAGTAATTTCTCAACATAGAGTACAGCATATATTTTGCAAAGCACAAAAGAATGTTAAAAATGCCAGTCTAGGAAATCCACTTAAAATAATCAATTCACCAGCAGCCATCACATCTCTGTGTCTCAAACGGCAGTAAACTCATGTCCTGCTATATATAAATAACTATTTCTTATAGTTTAGCAAAGCACCCCCTATATCCACCTTGCATCAACCAAAAACAAATAAAAGCATGTGTAGTGCCCTAGAAAGAGATTACCAAAAAACTCCACTTCAAATGTCTCGCATGTAAGGCACACAGTACAATTAACACGAAAAACCCAGATCTTTTGGATGTACAGCTTAGTTTCCCACAGATAATTTTTGGGTCTGGCTATGGACACCTTGAGCTGTCAGGACGACCACTTGTCATCAGTCCTTCAAAAATATACAAGAAAAAGTACAGAGTGAGAGCGGACCCCTGCACACATTGGCCTTCATGTGTTTTAAATGGTAAGCCATTGCTTGCCAGGGGCACAGCTTCGGGGGCGGAGGGGAAGGGGGAGAGAGTGGCACCCCTCAAATAAACAAATTCTTGACCTGGCAGTTGGGGCCTAGGTTGGGTTTGCTTTTCTGTATCATTTTTTAGGTCTCGCATAGCGACGCAGCGCATGCGCCCTGCACGCCTTGGCGAGATCTATTGTCGCCGCTTTCTGTGCCGAAGGGAGACAGGAGATGGCATGCGCGGACAGGAGATGTGCACGCGTACGGACAGGAGATGTGCACTCCGTACACGTGCACATCTCCTGTCCCCGTAGGCTGGCGTTAAACAGCGCGCGCATCCCCCGCTTTCACTTTCCCTACCATTACAGGTGCGCATGTGTGTGTGCCTGTTCCTGTGCGCCTTAAAGTTCCCCCATCGCTGTCCATCTGCATTAGCCTCCTTGCCCTTCCTGGCCTTTATTCCCCCTTGAAAGCCGACCCGTGACAGAAGCAGCCAATCATAATATCGGACTAATCGAGTCTGCCATCATCTGATCCACTCTAATTATGTTTTGACATCACCCTCCTCCATTTTGGACTCTCACCTCAACCCAGCCTTTCTGTCCATCTGTTTCACTCTCCTCTCTCTCCCTCAGAAGTCCACTCTTTATGCGCGCCTCCATCTGTCTGTCGCCTAATGTCTTTGTCAGCCAGCCCCCTCGCCCCCCTCACCTACTCACCTGTTTGTTTGTTTTTTCAATAGTGGTTGGATCTCAGGGCCTCCTACCAACCCATGGGACCAAAGGCCTACCAAGCCCTGGTCTCAGCCTAGAAGAATTTGTTTCTTTGTTTTTTCTTTTTTTTTTGGTTTGCAAGTTTTACACATGATGTTTCACCTCATTGTCAGTATGGCACCCAAATACAGCACTAAGCAATAGAATGCTGGCGGTCAGGCTTTGCGAATGGCCTTCCGCTGCGCAACACCGGTCACTGCGTTTTTAGCAACTTTACATCCACTTGAGCTAAAAACTATTTTTTTATTAAAATCTGCTGATTCTGCTGTAGATGATGGATTTTGGTGCAAATGCGGTACATCCATAATTATATGGGAAACACCAAAACAACAGAATTGCACAATTACAGTGGTTCTGATGATAGTCCCTCTGTCCACAGCTCTTCCTGCTCTCCCTGACCTTTATCATCCCACTCTTCTCCGCCTTCTCAGCTCTCGCTCGCAGCCATGGTCCCACTCTACAGGTGTTCCTGCTCGGCATTTCCTCCTTTGTTCCTCTCGCCACAGCTCTTCCTGCTTCCACTCTACTCTCACCCGTCTCTCCACAGCTCTCCCTGCTTCCACTCTCCTCTCACCCCTCTCTCCACAGCTCTCCCTGCTTCCACTCTCCTCTCGCCAATCTCCACACCTCTGCCTGCTTCCGCTCTCCTCTCGCCCCTCTCTCCACAGAAACAGTGAACAGCATTTAGTAATGCCTCAAGCAAGAAGAACACATGTCAACAAAGAATAAACAAGCATTAAAAATGCAATAGGTCTTGCCTTTCGTTAAGTTAAAGCCATTTGCTTTGCTATACAATATAATTAGCAAATCAAATGGATTTAACTTAATCAAAGGCGAGACCTATTGCATTTTCAATGCCTGTTGTTGTCTGTTGTCATCCTGATTTCACAAAGATGTTTCAACTTCCCCATTTTTTGGATCAGGAACTTAAAAATATATTTAGACCCAAGTTTACAAAGGTTTTGTGTTGGGGTTGAGTCACTTTTTTGACACAGCACTGGCACGAATTCCTTTTTAGTATTTACAAATCCACGCAAATGTCGGTTTGTGTAGCTTTGGCAGAAAACGTAAAACAGCACTGAGCCTTACAACGCCTTGCATCATTTTGCGCCAGGTATGTGTGTTCCATGTCTGGTGCATGAGTGTTCTGGTGCATCCATCCATGGATTTTGATGCAAATCCATATTTAGAAAAGGCCAGATATACAACCTCTTTTAGCAATAGCAAATGCAGAATCGGTCCATGTGCGACCACTAAAACGCCCGTCAGCTTGTATTAACCCTATTTTGCGAGTCGGTAAGCTATTACCGACTCGCAAAATAGAGTTTGTGAGTCGGTATTAGGAAGGGCATCCCTTCCTAATAGCGAGTCGAATGGGGCATGTGCGAATGTTTTGCGTCTGAAATTGGTTGCAAAACCTTCATATTTTACCGACTCCGTGAATGTGGGTGCCAACATTTTTTAAGAGCAGGTCCTACGGACAACGGCCTACTCTTAAAAAATGAAGAGGTAGCTTTTCATTTTTATGTTTGAAATTAATCCTGTTTTACTTTATGAAAAACTGGCATTTAAATGAAAAAACATAGCTTTATTTAAAAAGCAATCACAGACATTCTAGTCTGCTGACCCTAGCAGGCCACTATTCCTGTGATTACAGGCCATTCCCAATGGGCCACAAATGGCGACCTACCTCATGAATGAGGTAGGTTATTTGTGACCCCATTGGGAATTGCTAAATGTGTCTCAGACAAATTAGTACATTTCATTTTGAGAGTCCCAAATTGCGAGTTGCAAAAAATCGCAATTAGAGACTCGCAAAATGAAATAGTTGTACATCAGGCCCAAAGAGTTGTAGACATGGGTTTGTGCCAAAATGGTGCATCTGCCTGAGGCTGGTGTAATGGAGAGAAATATCTTTCTTTGTCCTTGTTGATTCCTCTTTGCAATTGTGCTACATCTTGCAGCACATATATTAAGAGGAAAAAGCCTCCAATGGTAGTTTTTGTGCAAGAAGGTACTGCTTCCTGCACAAAACTAGCCTGACCATAATGAAGATAACCTTGCACTATGGTACATGGGTATGTGTGTTGGCGCAAGGCAGCCCAAAGTACTCCAGCCTATGGGGGGAGCAGAGCTGTGCCATTCCTTTGAAGATATGGCACCGTTCTACTCCCTTCAGGTGATACAGCACAGCAAATTTGCTTGCTATGATGCATTGCAGCAGGTCTTCGTAAATATGCCCCTTAGTGACCGGTTTACCTCAAAAGTAGCAAATCTGCACCCATAGACGTACTCCTTGAATGGATACAAATGTACTACTTTATAGAGTTCAGACACATTGGCAGCAATAGGCTTTGAAGGTTACACTAGTCCTGGGTTTCCGGGCATGCTGATGCCAATCAAACACCTACATGGTGATGGGTCAAATGCTTGCAAATAATCAAACCACTCACAAACCCTGGGGGTAGAAATCCAACCAATGGTTTTTTAACCACTGTGCCACTGTAGACAGAGGGCCTTATTTAGACTTTAGCAGATGAAGTAAAGTCAGGTAGAGTGGTGGGGGACTTTGGTGCCTTTACTCCACCATCATGGCAGTTCCAGTCAATGTAGGGAAAGTTTAACAGGTGACTCCATCAAACATTAAGACTGACGATTAAACTTTTCCCAAGTTATTTGTTTTTCAATACCAAACTCCCAAAGTGGGAGTATGTTTTTGTGTATTGCTTTGTGCAGCCTTTTCAGCAAAAAGTGGCCTTTTGAATAGCCAGATCTATTGGCTTGGCTAATGATTGTTTCTGTTTGCAATGCGCTCCATGTTTCTGGGTTTATTAGCTTCACTTGTACTGGATACCTTTCTGATATATGGGCCGATATTTCTTTAATTATCACTTTAATGTAAAAGCTGGAGTTGCTTTCCTTTATTCAACGGGTCATTTTTGGTTAGTGCTCTACCAATCCTGTTGTTTGTTGTGCCTATTTAGGCCAGGCTGTGTTTCGAAGGGCATTGAGCATCACTAGTTGAAATCAAAGTTGTTAACTGGCTACTTAGTAATCTTATTTTAGCTAATGTACTTTGTGAGAAGCGGGCTTTTTAAGCTTATGCTTCTGAAGCAAACATAAAATGTATAGTTCCAGCACACATCACCCTTCGGTAGTACCTGAAGATAGATTAAGTATTTCTGATAACAAGGAGCCATATGGCAACTCTCTCAATACTGAAAGAAATATTTCATTTTTTTTCGTTGAGAATGCATACCACCTGCACCGAGAATATGTCAAAGTTCCCTTTTCTGTTCTGCAAGGTGTGTTTGTGTGTTTCTTGCCTGTGTGAAACAATTTATCGATTTTATGGTATGCGTTTGTGTGTGTGTGTTTTTGCTATGCGTGCATGCTCTGATCAGTTTACCATAGCGTACATGATGTGGGGGACATGCAACAGTGTATGGTAGTGTGTCTGGATGGGAAGTTTTTATATATATATATATATATATATATATATATATATATATATTCACTGAAAAAACCATGGGTTTCACACACGTTATAGTTAGGAATTAGCATTTAAAAAACCTTAGAAATTCAATGAAAAAACCAAAGGTTTCACACATGTTATAGTTAGCTGGACATTTCACTCGTAAAAAACCATTGAAATTCCCCCGTTATAGTTAGTTCAGCTAACTATAACTCGCGCGCCAGCAATGCACTACTGATGACGTCACATATTACATCACTCATGACATGGTCAGTGACATCACTCATGACATCACTGATGACATCTCAAATGACATCACTGATGACATCATCCAGTGAATGTGTGTTTTTCTGAAAATTAAATATGTTTAATATATGTATATCTCAAGGTCGATGGAAGAATAAATGAGTATATAAGTGTCTAAATTGATGATTTGTTTTTGAAAAATTGATTGTATTACTGACTGATTAAGTGTATCTTTTTTAATACATGGCTAAGTGAGTAATGTTTAAATGTGTAAATACCTGTATCAGTCTCTCACTTTGTGTATAAGTGGCTGCATGGGTTGGTGAGTAGGTACATGAGTGTCTATATAGGTTATTAGTTGGTTTTTTGAGTATCAGTATGAGTGTCTGAGTGTCTTCATGGTGCGGTGGGGGGTATTACGTAGTGCATAGATGCATGAATGAGTGACTCACTGTTTGTATGTGTTGAAGACAGCATGTGTGCAGGACTGTATGGGTGGATGAGTGTGTGCATGGGTGTGTTAGTGAGTGAATGACTGTCTCAATAGTGTCTTCATAAGTAACTACATATGTTTTAAACTAGTATATGTGACTATTGGTGTTTATAAGTGAGTATATGTGAGAGTGAGAGATTGGTAGAGTTCCTGTATGAATAAGTATGTGTTTCTATAAGTGATTGTTTAAAAGACTAAGTATGTGTAAGTTTCTGTAAAAGTAAGTGTGGTGGTGTGTGTATAACTGTATATGCAAGTAAATGGATGTTTGATTCTTTATTAGCATGAGTGACTATGTGTGAGTAAGTCTATGGATGAGTGGCATTGTGTTACAGGATGTTTAGGTGTATGAGTACATATGATGTGTGAGTACATGTATGAGTGACTGTATAGGACTGTTGGTGGATGAGTGGATGTGTATGTGGATCTTACAATTACTGAATAGGTTGTTGTAACTGGTATTGGTATGTCCATTTTTTTGAAAATTTCAGTCTCTATTTTTGAATGTTTGTATCAAAGGTTATATTAGGGTGAGAGGAGGTCTACCACTCTGTCACAAGGATAATGTCATCAGTGATGTCATTTGAGATGTCATCAGTGATGTCATGAGTGATGTCACTGACCATGTCATGAGTGATGTAATATGTGACGTCATCAGTAGTGCATTGCGGGCGCGCGAGTTATAGTTAGCTGAACTAACTATAACGGGGGAATTTCAATGGTTTTTTACGAGTGAAATGTCCAGCTAACTATAACATGTGTGAAACCTTTGGTTTTTTCATTGAATTTCTAAGGTTTTTTAAATGCTAATTCCTAACTATAACGTGTGTGAAACCCATGGTTTTTTCAGTGAATTTGCAAGGTTTTTTAAATGCTAATTCCTAACTATAATGTGAGTGAAACCCATGGTTTTTTCAGTGAATTTGCAAGGTTTTTTAAATGCTAATTTTTTTTTTTTTTCTTCTTTTTTTTTTACATATTTTTATTTTAATTGTCTATCCTTTTTTAAAGACTATGGTTAAATTTTAAAAATTCTACAATATGTTTTTATTTTACAATTTTTTTAAAATAAACAGGTAAAATTTATTAGCAATACATATTTTTTTTTTCCTTTTTTTTTTTTTTTTTTTTTACCGTGCGCGTACGGTAAGCGCACGTCTTGCTGTAATTACGTTAGATTTCTACGCTGTTTGCGTTCATTTACGTAATTTGCGTAGACGCACGTCACTCGCGCACAGCGCGTAACGCGTACGCTGCACGCGCACGTTACGCGGAAGTGAAGGGGCGTGCCTGCTTTGCGCATGCGCGCGTGCGCGTGTCTTTTTTACGCGCATGCGTACTTTTGCCGTAAGCGCACCGTAAGCGTACCGTAAGCGTACGGTAGGTCATGTGATCATGAAACACAACTTTTGATTGGTTGAAACTACTTTCAGTTCTAGAACTCTCCTACACCACACCCATTCCCCTCATTTCTGCTTGTGATCCCTTAGGAGAAGGAGCTGGGTTGTCTTTGTGATACGATGGCAGAACAGCAGAGCCCTTCTGAGAGTGAGGCTAGCAGCACTACCTTGAGGCAGAGAGCGAGGAAACAAAAGACCTCTTTCATATGGGAGTATTTTTCTTTTCCAGAAGGCCAGCAAAAGGTAAATGCACCCTTAGTGACTTGTAAGCTGTGTGGCCGTGTAATTTCAAGAGGGAATCCCGACAGGAAGTATTACTTTGGGAATCACACCATGATGAGACACCTTAAGGATGTACACAGAAGGACACATGCTCGACTTACTGAAGGTAACCCTTCAGTAAATCAACCAAGCACATCCACAGCAGCTCAGCCTGGACCATCATCTGCAGTGCCGAGTCCTTCTTCTGCAGGTCAGGTGAGCCCTTCATCTGTGGGGGGAGCATCTCCTTTTTCTGGTCCTCTGGAAACGAACCCTCGGTTTCTGAGGGTTGAAATACGGTGCGCCACTTGTCATGATCTAATTTGTTATAGGGAGACCAGTATTTCCCTAGTGAACAATAAAATAGATCAGCACACTTGTCGTACCGTCTAATATTCCCATTCTTTCTTTCCTCTGTCCCTGCATGAACACAACGGCTCTTTTAAGAGCCAACCTTACCTTTCATCTATTTTTTATATATGTTTTTAAAAACTTTTTTTAATTTTTTTTACCGTACGCGTACGGTACGCGTAATCTTTTTTTTTATTTTTTTAAAAACACTAAAAATCAATTATCACATTACAAGGTCCTTGAGAGACTACAATGAAAAACTGAAAATGTGATTGTAGAGAAGTGGAAAAAAGGGACAATGATATTTTTGACTTACCATACCCACTCAAAAAAATATTTATTCATTTAATTTTTTTTTAAATTGCTTTAAAAATGGTTCTAGTTTTCGAAAATTTTCTATCTCAATCTGAAAAAAAAGAAAAAAGTATTAATATTTAATAAAACATTTTATAATACAAGGGCAACCAGCCTTAGTGATGCTGAATGTATTTGCATTACTGACTGAAACCTCAAACCCCACTCGCTTGTGAATACTGTGCATGATTCCACATGGTAAGCAGCTGGGTGTGTGCTAAGAGTCTGCTTCTGCACCAAAAAATGGCTCCCCCTTTCCATCTAATGCAACTGTGAAATCACCAGAGCAATACGCAATAAATCTCTGCCTGTAATTCCTATTTGCACACAGAGTCATGTTTTCACATTAGTCACAAAACGAAATTTCTTTGCCAATTTGAAAGCACACTTACTACTCTTTTTTTTGGCAAGTGATAAACACTTTTACAGACTGACACATTATGAATCCACTTTTCAGATTTTTTAAAAAGCACATGTCCAAACTGCTTTTTCAGACCAGCACCATTTGTAACCTGGGTGACTGCCTACACTCCAGCAAGGGCAACCAGCCTTAGTGATGCTGAATGTATTTGCATTACTGACTGAAACCTCAAACCCCACTCGCTTGTGAATACTGTGCATGATTCCACATGGTAAGCAGCTGGGTGTGTGCTAAGAGTCTGCTTCTGCACCAAAAAATGGCTCCCCCTTTCCATCTAATGCAACTGTGAAATCACCAGAGCAATACGCAATAAATCTCTGCCTGTAATTCCTATTTGCACACAGAGTCATGTTTTCACATTAGTCACAAAACGAAATTTCTTTGCCAATTTGAAAGCACACTTACTACTCTTTTTTTTGGCAAGTGATAATCACTTTTACAGACTGACACATTATGAATCCACTTTTCAGATTCTTAAAAAAGCACATGTCCAAACTGCTTTTTCAGACCAGCACCATTTGTAACCTGGGTGACTGCCTACACTCCAGCAAGGGCAACCAGCCTTAGTGATGCTGTATGTATTTGCATTACTGACTGAAACCTCAAACCCCACTCGCTTGTGAATACTGTGCATGATTCCACATGGTAAGCAGCTGGGTGTGTGCTAAGAGTCTGCTTCTGCACCAAAAAATGGCTCCCACTTTCCATCTAATGCAACTGTGAAATCACCAGAGCAATACGCAAAAAATCTCTGCCTGTAATTCCTATTTGCACACAGAGTCATGTTTTCACATTAGTCACAACACGAAATTTCTTTGCCAATTTGAAAGCACAACTACTACTCTTTTTTTTGGCAAGTGATAATCACTTTTACAGACTAACACATTATGAATCCACTTTTCAGATTCTTAAAAAGCACATGTCCAAACTGCTTTTTCAGACCAGCACCATTTGTAACCTGGGTGACTGCCTACACTCCAGCAAGGGCAACCAGCCTTAGTGATGCTGTATGTATTTGCATTACTGACTGAAACCTCAAACCCCACTCGCTTGTGAATACTGTGCATGATTCCACATGGTAAGCAGCTGGGTGTGTGCTAAGAGTCTGCTTCTGCACCAAAAAATGGCTCCCCCTTTCCATCTAATGCAACTGTGAAATCACCAGAGCAATACGCAATAAATCTCTGCCTGTAATTCCTATTTGCACACAGAGTCATGTTTTCACATTAGTCACAAAACGAAATTTCTTTGCCAATTTGAAAGCACACTTACTACTCTTTTTTTTGGCAAGTGATAATCACTTTTACAGACTGACACATTATGAATCCACTTTTCAGATTCTTAAAAAAGCACATGTCCAAACTGCTTTTTCAGACCAGCACCATTTGTAACCTGGGTGACTGCCTACACTCCAGCAAGGGCAACCAGCCTTAGTGATGCTGAATGTATTTGCATTACTGACTGAAACCTCAAACCCCACTCGCTTGTGAATACTGTACATGATTCCACATGGTAAGCAGCTGGGTGTGTGCTAAGAGTCTGCTTCTGCACCAAAAAATGGCTCCCCCTTTCCATCTAATGCAACTGTGAAATCACCAGAGCAATACGCAATAAATCTCTGCCTGTAATTCCTATTTGCACACAGAGTCATGTTTTCACATTAGTCACAAAACGAAATTTCTTTGCCAATTTGAAAGCACACTTACTACTCTTTTTTTTGGCAAGTGATAATCACTTTTACAGACTGACACATTATGAATCCACTTTTCAGATTCTTAAAAAAGCACATGTCCAAACTGCTTTTTCAGACCAGCACCATTTGTAACCTGGGTGACTGCCTACACTCCAGCAAGGGCAACCAGCCTTAGTGATGCTGTATGTATTTGCATTACTGAGTCCAACCTCAAACCCTTAAACTATTCTTTTTTTATACCAGTACACCTTAATTTATCGTGAAAACATAGTCCATATTATTTTACATGTTCCTCACATTTAAATTTCTCCCAAAACAGAAAATAATAAACACAACTTCAACAAAAGGAATCCCATTTCTATTATTCATTTCTTAATTTACCATATACATCCCCTCTCAAACTCTAAACTCACCTTTAAAATTAGTTAGTTGTGAAAGAAATGTGGCACTCAAACAGCAGATTATCAGAGTCAGGATCTCTGTTCTTTACACCTCTCTCCTCTCAGCAGAACCAGATAATGGCAAACTTTCCCTCTCTTTTTCCACACATATACATGTTAGTTTCAAATCTCAGTGCTTCCCCCTTTTTTTCAAATGTAATCACACATTTCTATTGGTTGAAAACCAACCCTTTTCCAAAATTACCCTTCCCCCAACTTGACTTCTGCCTAGTACCCTTCCCCCAACTTGACTTCTGCCTGCTACCATAGCAACAGCTCATGGAACACTGCTGTGTGGAGTTAGGTCAGAAGTTCACCAAACAATGTTTCAATTCCACAGAGCAAGAGTGCTTGACTTTTCAAACCTAACAGCAAATCCATAGTACTGTTCTTTGGTAATACATTTTTCTGTACCAATACAAAACATGCTTCTATTAATTTACACATACAGCCTAGTTTTTATTCTAGAATGGTATGAAACAGCCAATCAGTTCTTTTTTTTATGAAAAAAATATGTATGCCTCCATTTCCAAACTGTCTTTCTTTTCATATTGCCATTCTACTGAAAGACACCTCCTGAGTGCATCCAGTTCTCCTTTGAAGATGTTCACAGTGTGGATTGTAGGGCACAGCTATGTCTTCTGGAGTGAAAAGTATGCAGAGAAAACAGATATGGTGAGAGACCTTGCTTTGCCAAATGTAGACATTAAATGGATTGGTCAGAGAGGGTTAAAGTGGCACCAATTGATGCCATTGGTGAAATCCTTCATGCACATCCAACACCCTGACCTCATAATAGTGAACTGTGGTGGCAATGACCTAGGCACTTTGACTGGGGTAGGTCTGGAAATGCTTATGAAGGACACCTTTGCACAACTGTTTTCACTTTTCCCTAAAACTGCCTTTGTGTTTTCTAACATATGCCAAAGGCAAAAATGGAACTGGTCCAATCATTTCTGTCCGCAGATTGACAAAGCAAGAAAGCACGTCAACAAATCTGTTTCTGCTTTCCTCCGTGACTATGGTATGGGTTCCATTTACCACAACAACTTGCGTTACGACATGCAAGACATTTATAGAGGAGATGGTGTGCACTTCAATGATGAAGGGAACAGAGTCTTCCTCTTGAACCTTAGACTCTGCATCGGTACTTACTTGTAGGTACCACTAAAAAATCACTTCATAAACACAACGGCTCTTTTTAGAGCCCCCTAATATCTAAACACTTAAATCTGCATTTCATTTCTTTTTTTTTTTTTTTTTTACCGTACGCTTACGGTGAGCTTACCGTACGCGTACCCCGCGATTTTTTTTAAAATCAATAAATGTTTTCTTTGTACTTTTCTGTCCTTCTTTGACCCCCTTGCAAATGTTAGGGGGTCTGTAACTCTCCTCCTTGCCCCCTTTTCTTGTTATCACTCTTTTTTTTCTGAGTGAAACACACGAAATGGCGGCCGCCGCTTCCTGGTTTCGACCGATTCGAATGTTTACTAAGATCTAAGAGCCAATCAGAATCGCGCTCGCGCACGCCACCGTACGCGTACGGTAAGCGTACCGTAAGCGCACCGTAAGCTGGCTCAGATATATATATTGATTTAAAGGCTATTTTCTCAGAATCTACTGAACAGATTTACACCAAACCAACAAAAGGCACTTCCTTGACCTGAGGACTACCTCTCTGCCAAATTTCAAGTAATTCTGTTCAGCCGTTCGGGCTGTAGCCCTGTCTAAAGGTCCTATGGAAAAATGCATGGGAAAAACGCGTTTTGGGACCCCCCTTTTATCTCAGCCCCCGCTTGACGAATCCCCCCGAGACTTTCAGGGTAGGAGCGGAGCGTAGCGCCCCACCTATTTTGAAAAATTCGCGAGGATTCGCCGACCGGCGCCAAAGTTATTCAAAATAGAATGTTGCGGATTTCCTATGGAAACGTGGTCCTAACTATAACTACCTACTGGCGACCGCCAGTAGGTAATATATCCACAGTGATGTACAACCATTTTTAAGTGGTGTGTGAGAGTATACTGTAGTATTTGCATATTCTACCTTTGGGTAATATTTGTGTGGTATCCCTGTACCACTAATTTATATGAGTTAATTGAGGAGTATATCCTACCCTCAGAAACTGATCAGACTCCCTGAGAAAGCACACACTTCCCTGCTATAGATAGACAAGGTTACCTATATCAGGCATCTACATTAATGCCCTAAAAACCTGATAGATCATATCTCTCTAGAATCAACTTTGGAACCTGCCAATTGCACCAAATGTGACCCCACTAACAACTGATCCCCTCAGACACTCAGTGCCCTTCAGAACAATAACTGAGAAAGCTTTTTCAATCCAGCCTCATGACCATGAAGAAGGATTGCCGCTTGGATTACTATCAGTCCACCTGAAAGCCACCCTGTCACACTGACAAATCTACCATCTAAATCGTAAACAAGCCCCTTCTTGAAAGTGATAGCAGTGAGCCCCGCCTCATCAAACTGCATAAAAAGTATTCTTCAACACATTCGATCATTAAGTGCTAGCAAAAATCCTGGACACATATTTTGGAATCCCAGACACAGAACTTTATCCATACTCATTCTATACCTACAACCAACATTTCAAGATTTCATAGCTACAAATTAACTATGAAGTACTCTGGAGTGCCACCCCACCTCCATCCACTTCAATCGCTACACAGAGCCTCTTGAAGATCCATTCACCAACAACTCTAGGCATTTCTCTATAATGGCAGGTTATCTGTCATCAAAGGTGTGATTTTGAGGTCAGAGAGATCCTCAAATCTTTACTCAGTGACCCACTACATGGGATTTGCAAAGCTAACTTCAAGTTTTGCAGTAAATGCACATTACAACCATAGCAAGTTTGTGGGTGAGGTCCTTAATTTCATTGGTGTTACTGATTATTCAAAGATATATTGGAAGAGCTAAATTATAAGTGTGGCGCGAACATAAGCACTGAATAAAAGTAAGCAACTTATATCTATATGCTCGATTCTCTGTGTGAGTTACATAATACATCATTGTTTTCCAGTCACTATCTATCTATATATATATCTAACTGAAAAAACTAAAGGTTACAGGGACGTTATAGTTAGGCTCAGGTTTCACTCGTACATAACCAGTGAATTTCAGCAGTCATAGTTAGCTGAGCTAACTATAACTTGTGCCATCGCAATGCACTGCTTATGACATCACATATTACATCACTCATGACATCATCTAATGACTGAGTGTTTTTAAAAAGTTTATGAGTGTTAAATATATATACACCAGGGTGTATTGGTGAATAAGTGGGTGTATGAGTGCCTGTATGGATGATTGAGTGGGTGCGTGACTAACTGTATATGTGAGTGATTAGGTGTCTCAGTGAATGTATGGCTGAGTGACTGGTTGTGTGAATGTTTGTATCAGTCTGTCAGTTGGTGTCTAAGTGGCTGTATGGGTTTTGTGAGTGGGTACATGAGTGGCTATCTAGGTGATTGATTGTTTGTCTGAGTACCTTTATGGGTGTCTGTGTGTTACCTTCAGTAGGTCCCACACAGCGCAATTGCTTAGAGTCTTCAGAGGCCATGCTCCCTTTGTCCACCACTCTGCAAACACGCCTCCTGGCTCACTACTTGTTGGGGAATGAAGTCCACTTTACTCCTGAGGGTCCTTGGGGGGCCAACTACCCATCCTGTGACCTCTAGTAAGTCCCACACAACTGGGTTGCTAAGAGGTTGTTGGAGGCAACGCCCCCTTTCTCCACCACTCTGCAAATGCACCTCCTGGAGCCCTACTGGTTGGGGGTAGGAGTCCACTTTAGTCCTGAGGCCCTCTAGAGGCAAGGGGACGATATTTCTCCATGAGCAGTGCAAAGCGATGTGCGTTTGCAGAGTGGTGGAGAAAGGGGCCGTGGCCTCTGATCACCTCTCAGCAATCCCACTGTGTGGGACTTATTGGAGGTAGCAGAAGGTCTTGTTGACCCCCAAGGACCTTCAGCATCCCCTGGGGCTAGATATTTTTAGAAAGGGGGGGTGCACGGCCCCCTTCCCCAGGCTGATTACGGCCCCAGGGACCCCATCCCCTTGGACCAGGCTTTTTCTTTTTTCTTAATAAAGGATGGGGGGGCCAAGTGGCCCCCCTTTCCTGGCTGATGTTGGCCCCAGGGACCGCACCCCCTGGGGCCTGCCACGTAAAGAAATATGTAAACATGGGACAGGGACTGCGTGACACCTCTCCCGTACCGATTGCGGCCCTGGAGACCCCATCCCCTGGGGCCTGGCCACAATACTGGGTGCCCTGGTCCCACCCAGGGCACCCAGTTTCTCATGTTGGAGACCGCAGTGGGAGCCTCAAGGCCCCTGTGGTCCCAGCTGGCTCCCAGCATCCTGCGGCAGCCAGCATTGCCTTTGGACAGAGGGAGGTGCTGAACATGCAGCTCCCTCTGTCCAAAAGCTCTGCTTCTAGTAAGCAAGAGCATATTTTCTGCTCTAACTTACAAGAAACGGAGTAGAGTTAGCTATGGCTTGTCGGGAGTGGTTTTGCTTCCACCAGAGCATAGCAAACAACAATATCCTGGGGGTGGGAATTTTGCACAACAAGCATAACATGAAATTTACAAAGCTTCACAGGATTGTGCCAGCGTAAAGAGAAATATCATTCGGGCCAACTTTGAAACAAAACATAAGGGCCTATTGAGATGATGGCCGTAAAGCCTCCGACCGCCTGAGGTGCCTGCCACGGGGTGCGAGGTTGTACACACCTCCCATTTCCCTATGGGAGCATGTATTATATTAATGGGAAGTATTAGATTTCAGCATTATTGATCCTCTTCTAATAAAACAATATATATCAAGAGAATGCAAGAAAAAGCAACAAATGACTGCCAGCCAATCAAAATGTTCAGTTTGCCCCACAGAGAAGAGCCCTGTAATACCCTTATGCATTATTGGAGATAAGTTGGGCGTGCAACATGTGGCTTAAGTGACTGAGCTGTGGCCACTGAAAATGACATTGTAGGTAACACAACAAGACATATGAGGACTTGCATATTTCTTTCTATACATCCCGCTCAAGGGGGTGTTACTATGAATGGTTAAGAAATGTGAAATCCTAAGTTCTAATAGCAAAGGTCGATGACATTTTTGATATCACCAAAGCAGACGATTACTTTACGCTTATAGATCTGCTCACTTCATATGAACCAGAGGCCCAGATTAACCTTGCCATTGCAACTGTGCAGGTGTGTAGTGTCCATCCAGCCTACACTAACCAACTAAGTTGATCTTCTCATCTAACACCAGGCATTTTGAAATTCTGCTTTTCCATGAACATTTGTTGTGGAGGAAGGGCAGTTTTCTTGAAGGCATCTGAACGCTTGAACAATTTACCAGGACCCCTGACCTAGCAACCAAGAGTCTATCTACACTAGGCTTACATTTCGTTTTTCATTGTCTGTGAATTCTATAGTGCTTAGAGGCTGAATGGTGTACGCTGCTCTGTGCAAATACTTTATTAAATCTGGTGGCAAAGGAGCCCAACAACCTCCTCTCACCCCTATTATGTCCAGCATTCCTTAGAGAATACTCTAGGATTGAATTATATGGATGGCAGACTCAGCCTCTGAATTTTAGACATTAATGGAAAATTTCAACGAGGGATAATCCAACAAGTCAGAATAGGTTATTTTATCATCCATACCTAAGTGGTTTAACTCTTTTTACTTTTTTACCTGTCACAACCACCATCTCCACTTCCTCACTTACACAGTTGCACTTTGCTTTGATCAAAGTGGCTCTCAAAGGTTAATTCTTTTCCAGTGCTAACTACAGATCAATGCCAGGATAGAAGTCATACTAAAAAACAATGTTTACAAATTAGAGATAATCACCAAGACTGTCAAATCAGTCCTGGGAACTTCTTCCCTGTCAATGTCCATAACCTTGGACTATGAATTAATCCTTGATACAATGCTGTAAATAGAGCTGTAAATCAATGCAGCATTCTTGTCAGCTTTCAAATTGCTAAAAGTATAACTATGTCCCTTTTTAGGTTTAGGGTCAGCCAAGACCTTTTGATTTTACAAAAATTATTTGTATAATATACTTACTTAAGTTTTTTTTTAGCTACCTCTCTTCACTCATTGATCTGTTGTTCTGTCATTCCCATTTTGCTTCCACCTACTACATCATGTGGGAGTAGGTCAGCCTACTTCAGGCACTGGTTAACTTCACTTTGAGTGACTGCATTTTGAGCACAGTCCACATTTCACCTTTTAACAGTTCATGTCTCCTGCTAATGCTGCTGTAAAATTCATTTTGGAGTGTCTTTTGTTTATCTGACTGCTAGTATTTCACAACATAACCAATTGCATTCATTTGAAACTGTTTTGTATTAAGTTGTCCTCTTTTTACTGTGCTTGCAGTACAGAAATTGAAATATTATACATGAGAATACATTCATACATGGATAGTTCTTCAGAACACTTTTATTCTGGACTCAATTTCACCTATGGTTCTTTAGTAAACTGTTCCCAGGAAGAAAATAGGCATTTATCATGTCAAATTGGCAGCATTAGCAACACTTTTATTAATTTCCTTCTTTCATTGCTTTTTTCCTTCTTCCTTATTTCTTTGTTTCTATATTTCCTTGTTTCTCTATTGCCTTCTGACTTTCATTCTTTCTTTTTTCTTTCTTTCTTATTCCTTTTTTCTTTCTTTCTTTTTCCTTTTTTTTTTCTTTTTCAAAAGCAAAAGGCTGGCAATCAATGACAGAGCGAGTGGCATTTTTAGGTCTCTGTTAGCCAAGACCTCTTGATTTTACTAACATTAATTGTATGACATAGTTATTTATAGGAGTTCTCAGTCACACTTACTCTATTTGTCTGTAGTTGTATCATTTATATGTTACTCTGACCTACTTGAGCATGCCTCTAGGGTCAATGCGCCAGCCCACTTCAGCCACTGGCTCACTTCACTATGAGTTACTACATGCTTCCCTTTCGCAAGGAGCACATCTACATATAAATTAGTTCCCCTCAGTGCCAGGACGTACTATGGTAATTTGTGTTTTTTGTAATATCTTATTTATTTAGATTGATGAACATCTAGCAGGTTCCCGAGCAATAAAGTTTTACAAAAAGCATGACAAAACAAGAATTACCAAATGGTTGGTGCACAACGTAGACCTATTGGCTTTGCCAATGTTTGTTAAACATGTGTTCTAACCAGCAAGAAATAAGTTGATTAGGCTAACTGCGTTATCAAGGCTTGACAAACAAAACATATGTTGATTTTTGACATTTCTCTTCCAAATTACTACAGAAGGAGCAGATGTAGCTTCAAGGCCTCTCCTTGATGTTATCAGTTTAGCACATATGATGCATGCTCTAGGGCCCATGCATGTTCTTCCCATCCAACTGCAGACCTTCTTTGAAGTTACATACATGATGCATTGCACGACTCAATTAATTTTTATCTTATGTTGCCTGGTTATTCCAATACCGATATTTACATGACATTTCATTTTTTTACAGTGGCAAAGCAAATACCACGTTGTTTCCAAATTACATATATTCACATTTTATGCCCTCCTTAGGTAGCTTGGACATATTAGACATTACAGCCTCTTACACAATAGCTATGCACAGTAAAAACAACAAGGGTACCATGGTTGGATCAATCTGCAATTTCCTGTTCTTTTGTTATTGTAATTTGTAGAGCTCATTGCCAAATGAAACCTTGCAAAGAGCTTCCACTTCCCCTTAAGGCAGGTACCGATCACTGCAAAATCAAGAATTTATCCTGTTCTCCTAGATGGATTTGTTTCAGGTTTCAAAGCACAATTCTGCTCAGCATCTGGTTCAAGCATATGATCATTTCTATATGTAACACACCTCAGATCAATTAGTTACACTAAAGAAACGTGATCTAAACATAGCAGACCTTACTTTTCTGCCACATGAAATTCAGACTTCCCAGCCACCTGGTGAAAATCTGAGCTCAGGCTATGGGTAATGAAGGAACGTAGCATTCAGAAACCTGATAAATCAATATAAATCATGTTATGGAAGAAAATAAATAGCTTATCACAATTAAAGTAGCACATTCTGATAGTAAGTCTTGAGCTAAATTGGAACGCTTACATTTCAGAAAGAAAATTAGCCAGAAATCTCTGATCTCTTCCAACCATAATGTATATTTTTATTTTTTTACATGTTTAACTGCTAACATGTTTTATATCAGTTTTTAGCTCGTCTTGTTTTTAGGCTAGAAAACTTACTGTGTGTAGCATAAAGAACACAGGCACTCGAGATAGCGCATAGAAGTCTAAATAGCTGCCAAGCTTAAAATAAACAAAGACAGAAATGCCAAATCAACGGGCCAGAACTTCGCCCTCTGGTCAGGTGAAGCATGTAATGCTAAATTCCATACATTTTATTTGCTATATTTATCATTTTTTTTCTCAAAACAAGTGACTGGGAGCAAGAACACGTGACAGAAACCTACAGGTAGACACTAATGAGCAGGCGCAAAGCCCTTCTCATGAGAAGAGGGCGAGATGACTTTGGAAGACTGGTGCAATTTCTTTGAGCAAATGCCTGACACTAATACTTTCTGCAATCCTAGCTTTGACGAGCCAATATTAGGACGAGGATACGAGAAGGGTAACAAAATGGCATCAGTGTAAATTACATGTAAATGTGCAATAGTGCTAAAACTTTAGCTAGCTTCAAGCAGGTACAAAACAAAATCGCAATCATTATTACAAATAGAGTGTGATATGTGCACATGTTAATACTTTCTGATGCACGTGATATTTGTGTCCTTCATGGCAAATTAAACATCCTTCAATACATAATAAATAAACAGAGCTTTTTTATTTCCTTTGCATTTCTTATTTCACAGGCCTTCAGAGAAGATTGGAGAAGAAGAGAATGGCGAGGTTGACCTCTGACCTCATTATCACATTTAAAGTAGTATGCATCCTGAGGTGTGATACCCGACAAATATTTGAGGGCAACGAGGTGTCTTTTTAAAGGTTGATAACTCACCTGTACAGTGGAGAAGTGACAATACCCTAAAACTTCTTGACTGAATGATTATCTTCTGACATGATCAACTAACACATCGAAATTATGTCATAAATGTTTCTACTGGAAAATGCTAAGCACATTACGTATTTAGATATCACCATCTCACAAAAAATCAGTTGGACTCAGCTGCAGTACAAGCCACGGGAATATGGAGAGGGGATGCTGGTTAAATGGAAAACATATTCCGGTCCAAAGCAGGACCGCACAAGCCATTGACTCAGAAACTGATGGCCTGTCCATGAAGAAATGGAGAATAGGGAAAGCTTAAAGAACACTTAAAAAAAACTCTAGTTATCTGTCAGGCATCCTATGTCTACATGTTTATGATGGATAGATACTAAGCCTGGGCAAAGCACTACGCTACGCTCGTGCAGTTTGCGAAGTTTGCGCTACTTCGCACTACGCGAATTGCATGTAGCACAGTGCAAACACACGTAGCGTAGTGCAGCGGTCATTTTTTGCTTGCTCGCGGTCCTCAACGTCAAGTTGGCGACCGCGAGCAAGCAAAATGACATCCCGGCGAGACTTTTTCCTCGTTCGCGATCAGCAACATCAAGTTGCCGATCGCGAGCGTGGAAAATAAACCTCCCGGCGAGCTTCTCAACGCGGGGAGGTCAGGTTCCTCATTGCGAGTGGTCGCATATGCTCGCGACCGTTCGCGATGAGAAGCTACCAGTCCGCGTTGAGAAAGCTGCAGCTCGAGTAGAAATCTACTCGAGCGGCAGAAAATGACCGCTTGCACTGTGCAAGATGCAGTTTGCACTGATTGCACAGTGCGGACAAGCAGTTTGCGGAGCTACGTGTAGCTCGCGTAGTGCGAAGTGCACTTCGCGTAGCTACGCGTAGCGCTACTTCGCAAACTACTCCCAGGGTTAATTAGATACGAGACTCCAAAAAGCAGCAATTCACTGTGCCTTGATGAATCTCCTCCAGGAGCTAATCAATGAATATTGGAAGAAAATGGTCGAGGAGGCACAGAGGAACCAGTTCATGGAAGAAACTGACGTGGCAGCTTTGAAACTCAACACGCCATGCCATCTCTTTTTACAAATAAAATGCACAGCAGCCAAAGTGTGTCAAAAAGTGAACCAGATAGGTAAAAGGATGAAAGGATGGATGGATGGATATATTGGTGGATAGATGAATATATAGATGGATGGAGTGTTAGGAAGAAAGTTGGAAGGATGAAAGAATGATTTGGTGGATAGATTGATGGATGAATGTGTGAAATGATGAATGGAAGGATGAAAGGGTGGATGCAAAAGTAAAAGGGTGGAAAGGTAAAAGGGTGGATGAACAGATGGATGTATTTTGGATGAATGAGTTATTGGGCAGAGAGAGGTAATGGATGGATGGACAGACGGCAAAATTGATGGACTGCGAGAAGGACAAAATGATGGATTAATGGGTGCATGGGTGGAAAGGTGAAAGGATGGAAAGGTATGTGGAAAGAAGGGTGGTGGATATAAGGGGTAAAAAGATGAATGGTAGTAAGCTTGGATATAAAGATGACAGGATGGATGGGTTCAAAGATGATGAATGTGTGAAAGGATAGAGTGATGATAATGGATAAATTGAAGAATAGCAGGATGGACGTGTGGATAAGTGAAAGATGGGTAAAAGAATGGATGTGTGAACAGATGGATAGTTCAATGGATAGATGGATGGATTATTGATAAAAAATATTTTTCTAAGGAGGACTGCGTTTCACTCAGTCAGTGGCATTACGGGTACCGTTCAAAGTAGAGAGTGTGTTAATTTTCTGAACACTCCCTTGGTCAATATGTTTTGTTATTGAGACACTTAATATTGTATACCCTTTGGAAAACTAAATAAGCTCTATCTTCTTTAAAGTAAATCTCTCTAAAACTGATTTTCTCTTCCTATGTTTGAAAAGCAAACCTCACCAGTTCAGCCTTTGGTATGGAAATCTCGCTATTTGGAACCTCTCATTCTTTTGTCCCAAACATAAGATTCCTGAGATGCACCGTGAACAACGTCTGACATAACACCACATCGCGGGGATCACAATTGCAGCCTTTCACAAAAATCAATTACTGAAAAACTGAAACCCAGAACCTTGGATGATCATCTCTGATCTGCTACTCTTGTCAAAAGACTGGATTATGTCACAATAGCTGGTGTTCCAAATTCACCTATATGTACACCTATTAAAGCTTTTCTCAAATCGACCACAGGTCCAGAGCTTCGAAGCTGAACAGACGAGCATTATTTGCCCTCAGGCCCTCCTTCCAGCAACAGCTCCTCAGAAAAAAAAAGTTCAGAAGAAGAGTGAACCATCAGCTACCGAATTACTACATTTACTGCTGTAAAAAAAGTCTGGCCACATCACCACCAGTTAATCAATTTACATTGGTCACCTCTTGAGGCTAAGATCACATTTAAGACCTACCGCATAATCTGTAAGACCTCCACATCCGTATCTGAGAGATAAACGTCCCTTTGCGGGCATATCTTGAATTAGTTGATGCAAGTCTCACCTTGCAGTGAACATTTTGCGCATTGAAATAACTAATGGCCCGGTTCAGAGTTTAGTGGTAGCGGGAACCACCTCCCTATTTTGATTTCTTGAGGTATGCTAAATGCAGAGAAGAAGTCTCCAGAGAATGTTCCTCTCTCCTATTTCCCTTATGGAGAAGGAAATTCCACTTATGGATTTGCTCTTGGGTTTAGCATTTCTTACAGAACCCGAAGGAGTTTATATTAATGTCTAAAGTAAATCAAGCCCATTATCTTTAAGACCCCCCAATTGAATGGGGAAGATGTGTAGGCAGAGCAGAGGCAACACAATAAATCATAATAATATGTGAACACCCGGAGAAAAAACACTTTTTGGTTTGTTCCTTCTATCGCCTCAATATGTTATTTATACTTTTTATCCAGCGATTAGTACACGAGAAAAAGTGCAAAAACAATATAGAGATCACACAAAACTTCATGGAATATTTAAAGAGCCCATGCCTAGCAAGACCTTGCATTTTTTCAGTTTTTCTATATGGATGTCTCCATACATTAGGCAGAGCATGACTGCACAGATCCCAATTTTCTCTCCCAGATTTGTGCACTGAGATTTCATTTAGAGATTAAGCATGAGCGGGCGACATGTTATATTGTAGCAATCAGTCATTGTGTAATAAAACCACTCATCCTTAATGTAATGATTTAGTATCCCTATGGAGAATTTGAGTCATCAAAAACCCATTAGCTACAGTAAAAAATGAAAATTGCAATCACACAGCAGTAAGCACTATTAACTGTTAGTTAAAACAGCATTTAATTTTGCTGCCCCACACTTTGCACATTTCTTAACTTTTCTTCAAAAATAATTATTACTGCAGAGCTAATGATAGCCTTTCAGACAAATTGAGAGGGACAATGCGGACCAATGTGGTAAAATACAGTCTATAAAAGAAGAGCTGCTGGGTTCATGCTTCAGCAGGCTTATTAAAGAAAACAAACTCAATGTGTGATGATGATCTTCAGTGATTACATTTGTAATTAGATTGAGAACATCATAGTAAACCCAATAATAGCAGCTTCTGCAATCAAGGGGGCGGATTGAGAAACCGATTTCTATCATGTCCTCCTTTAGGTAGCTGGAAGGAATACACAATCTAAACTTCTAATTTACAATCATGTGCAATCTCCTTCCGAATTGTCACCTGCAGAGTAAAGGTTCTGCAGAGTCTACTTAGAATCAAGTTCAAGAGAGTGAAAATGGGAGAAACCCACCTAGGTCCCAATTCACGAAGCTGGCATCGCATATGTATGAGCAGCAATATGCCTCTCACACATTTGTGCCAACAGTTTTGATGCCTGCTGGTGTTGATTCAAAATGGGGACCAGAGGGGTGGAGGAATGCCAGCCCCAGAGTGGATAAGCTGTGCTTGCAGTTCTTTTCCAGCCCTCCCATAGCAAAACAGCAGGTGTGTGCTCAATGCTCTGTCATTCATTGGTTCCTGTGGTAACGTGGGCACAGTGATGGGGCATGCTGATGTCAGCATGCTCACTCCCACAAATCCACATCACCCGAGGCAGCCAACTGATATTTACTTATAAATTCTAAACTTTAGATATACATTTCCAACCCTCGATTAGGGTTGGTAAATTTAATCTGTACTTCAGTGCTTTCTTCAGGTCTGAACACTTATCCTCGATCCAGATTTGGGTCTTCTGCCTGAGATAAGGGTGTCTGTTTCCTGAAGCAACAATGTCACCACACTCTAGAATATGCCCTCGAGAAGGTGCCACCTTCTCAGGATGAAAAAGCGAAATGCTTAAAACACTTCCTTGCTGAATTTGGACTTTAAAGGGCTAAAGGACGCCAGAAATCAGGAATCCAAATAGAAAATTCATCTGGAGCAAAGAGATATGATCAGCAAGTGGAGAAACTGAGGAAACAAATGAAGGAACAGAGCTTTGTTGTGACGCACCCTCCAACCAGACAGAATCCTCTACATACCAAAAGAACAGGAAAAGGAAACTACATCAAACACCACATGACACAAAACATAATGGATTGGAGAAATTAGGAGGAAACGAAGGAAGAGACAGCCATGATTAAAAAAGAAAAGAAAATAGAACGAAAATCTGAACTGGACGAGCTGCAGTAGTGCTTGAAAAAGCAGCTGCAAACTCTCTGATAGGTGACTGCCATTTTGGAGTCAGAGGGGTGAGGATCAGTAACCACAAGACCAGAAGTATGAGAGAAGAAAGCCCCAAGTAAGTGAGATTCACCGCCTGCAGCTACAGGCCTCTTGCAACATTTTATGATGCCCGGGAACCACACACTATACCACGGGTCTCGGGCATCCAGAAGACCAAGACTCTGCAGCTGCAACATGGTCATGCTTTTTATGTCTAGTGGTGTACACTGTCTGCTTTGCATACCAGGGGAATTTCCATACCATGCATGGAATGCGACAACCACCCAGTCTGTCCAGGCCTACTCCCCTGTACTACTGTGGGAAGAGGTGCTGCCTTGACTTGATTCTAAGCTATCAAAGGGAGAGTGATGATATAGGCACAACAGTTTGTTCCTCTCTTTGTGAATGAGTAATGAACTGGAATCTGGCCCTGAAAACCCTCCTAGCAAACCCCCTGGCAAATCTGAGAGTGCAAAGTTGTCACAGAGACATGCTTCCCATATGAGCATGAGAAGAACACTGGGTGCTTTGAACAATGTTTTCACTAAAGTGAGAAAGAGAAAGATTTTGGCAATTGGGATCCATACATTGCCATGTCTCTCTTCAGCAGCAGAATGACTTTAGAGATTTAATATCAAACATGAATAGGAGTCTCTTCATTTTCCCTCTAAGGCCCTCTGAAATTAACCCTTCATTCTTGGTGAAGTAGTGTTCCACAATCTGTCCTGTTATGCTGCCGCCTTGAATGGAATTGTGAAAGCTCATAGCTTTGACCTTTTAATTTTTCAGTTTTCTTATGGCTTGGTGGCTCACTACCTGTTGATATGGCTAGGTGCAGTGTGATGCCTCCTGGCATGAATTGGATGACTACCATAAAAAAGGTTTTCCAAGCCGACAACTGTGGACACATTTGGTGTTTGCTGTAAAATACTGCTGGAAGGCACTAGCCTATGCGCTTTATTTGGTAATGTGGTTCAGAGAAACAGTGTTTCTCTTAGTATGTACGTAGTATATGTATAGCGAAGAGCTAGCTAAAAGGCAGCACAGTGATTTACTGGGTGAAAGACAAAGATACTGTCAATGACTGATTGGAGAGGATTTCGGGTTTTAAGAGTGGCGATGGACTCTTACTTTTTTGTGATGTAGCCTTCTGTAAAGAGGTGTGTCTTCAGCTCTTTCCAAATTAGAGGAGGGTTTGGGTGGTCCTGATTGATACAGGAAGGTCATTCTATATCATGGGCACAAAAATGGGTCAGAGAAGGTCCAGGGCCATAGCCTTGTTTTTTATTTTTTCACTTCTTTGTCTCTAGTCTGATAGAGTCCTACTGTGGGAGAGGATGTAGTACAGGGGTTGAGAACCAATGAAGTGGTGAGATTGACAGGCAGACATGTAGAGTGCATATTGCTATAGCTTCAGGGGTCAGTGTTGTGAGAAAATGTGCCTGGCCTGTGTTCGGGGAATGGATGCTGCCCATCATGATGTGCAAGACATCTAGTTCACCAGAAAGAATGACATAGTGGGCCTCCTTATTAATGTAGGTGTTGGTACACCTGACCTTACCTATGTCATGGCCCCCCTTGAGAATGCTGAGTAGGTTGTCACAAATATCTGACCACTCCATTTGCACTGCAGGGCAGTGATCCGGTCTCCGACCATATGTGTCTCCTGCAAGAAGGCTATATCTGTGCCTCTGTGTTTCAGATATGCAAAGAATTTGTAGCGTTTAGCTACGGAGCCTATCCCTCTTACATTCCATGTGAGTAAGTTGTATTTAGTGACCCTAATCTGCACTGCACCTGGGATATGTACTTACTACCCATCTCTGACCTCCCCCAGAGTGTGGTCTCCCTTCTCTCCCCCACTGTAATAGTATGATTCCAGCCACCTAACCCCCCCTCAGGGAAACCCTAGAATGCTTTGGCACCTCCTGAGACAATCAAGCTTTGGGTAAATAACCCCAACATCCTCTCATGCGGAGAGTGCACCTCTCCGAGACCGTCTTCTTAATGTTTAAATTTCTACACCAACTTCTGGTAGTCATCTTAAAAGACATTTAGGTCAATAGACACATTGTCAATCCTGCCCTCCAGCCCTTCCTGGGTCAATGGTGCCAGTTTATCAGACACTCCTACTGATACTGGCTCATACGGCAGTCACTCACCCCTTCAAACAGTAAGTAGTTCCAGATGGACAGCTTCCCCCACACTACAGTGTCCATGTTCTCCTTCCCTCTTGCTGCTCCCCTCAGCAGGGAGTCGCCAACTACCTTTTAGTGCAACCACTCAATGGCCCTGCTTCCAGCCTGCTTTAACGTTGCTGTCTCCCTTCAAGCCGTCTCCAAGGCCTCCAAGAGTTGCCCAGGTCAGCAGCTCTCTACCTCCCTCTCAGCAGGCATGTCCAGGCACGCTCCAGTTATTTAACCACCCAGGCAGTGCCGCTCTCCCTGCTCCACTGATCGTCTGGGCACAGAAGGCCTCTCAGGTGTCCCCGGTCCTTTCCCTGAGGTCTTAGCTGCCAACTGTAGACGTAGCCACAGGTAGAGTGGTCAGCCGCTGCTGGGCACCATCTTACCTGGTCAGGCCTCCGGGTTCCTTACTCTCTGATTCACTTCTCGGCGCCTCAGCGCTGGCCCATTCAATGGTGCTTGTCATCATGTAGGTACGTCACACAGAGCTGAGGCAGCAGGTGTTGCCACCAGACCCCCTCGTGCCATGGTATGACTGGGGATTGGCAGGCAATTCCACGACTCTCAAGGTCTTGCGGCCATTTTGCAGTGCAGTCAGCCACGGCCCCAAGTGTCTTTTTAAACATAAGGCAAGATTTTAAAAGTATTATTCCTTTATGTTAAATTTCCATTCCACATCTCGCCATTTATAATTTGTTTGCTTATTGATGAGTGCTTTATTACACACATGTCTATCCTTTCTTTCTTCCTATTTGCATATTTCTTCTTCTTACAATCCTCCTGTTTTGTTCTTTACAACTTCAATGCCACAACTCTGCATCCTTTTCCATCCCTCAAACCACTCAACACCATTCCATTCTCTACCTTCTCCGGTCCGTCATTCCTTTCATTTTTAGATCTGGGTTAGAGACATTCATCGCTGTCACACAGCTCCAAATCACCGGAAAAAAGCTTGAATAAAACAAATACATATAGATATGAAGACAATGCCCAGATTTATTAAGGACTTGTGCTGTACTAGTTTGACGCAAGTCATTGCAAACCAATGCAAATCCTTAAATGGGCAATTTGTGCTGTCCTGTGTTATTTTTTGGTAGACTTCAATGCATAAAGCATGGGTGTTCCCATGCATTCACCCAGGGAATTTGTTACAATCACAGATTTACTAAAGAGGGTATACCTGGAACTGTGGCAAAATAGTGTATTGACCTCAGACAGGCGCAACAAGGAGAAATAGGTTTATATATATATATATATATGCATTGAAAAAACCAAAGGTTACAGGGACGTTAAAGTTAGGGTGACATTTCACTCGTACAAAACCAGAGAATTTCAGCAGTGCTACTTTTTGTCTACTTTGAGCATGATCCTTCAAGCAGGGGCTGAGAAACAAGGGGGTGTCCAAAAACGCAAAATCCCAATGCATTTTCCATAGACTTTAAGAAGGGCTACACCAAAAACTACTAAATGGAATTATACCAAATTTGACAGAAAACTAGATCTTGCTCCGTAGACTGTGCTTTGTATGCTCTTGTGCAAGTCTATTCAGTAGTTTTTGAGAAATGAACGTAAAAAATGATCGTATATCTGGATGGTTAGGTCCGCGAGAGCCGCAAGAGGCTCGAAAGACTCTTGCGAAGTGCCAATTAAAAAAATATAGCGTTCTGATTGGCCCAGGTACCCTTATTTTCCTTGGGTCATCTCACTCCTGTACGAGGCAGAATCCCATAGGAGCGAGCACTCTGATTGACTGCTAACTACATCAGACAAAATGTTGCTGGCAATCATTACAGGGCTTTGGAGTTAGTCCCCTTGTCCTGAAGTAAAAAACAAAAAGTAATATAAGGGAGCAGGGTGGGGATACCTTGACCTCCTAGGCCCCATGGGGGGACCCAGAGAGATCATCTTTTGGGCCAAAACAAAATTGGTCAAAAATTGCTGCGGTTCCATGGAACTCCAGTGGGACTGGGAAAAAAAAACAGAATGGCATTCGGGCGCATTCATTCATTATAAGCTGCAGAATGCCAACCCCAGGGCCGTATTCAATAAGGGCAGGGAGGCCACGCGGCCCTTGTCCCAAGCCATTAAAGGCCCAAAAGAGCCCACCCCGAGGCCTGAAATTGCATATAAGGGAAGGGGGACCATGTGGCTCCTCTCTCTAAGCCTTTAGAGGCCCCGTGTACCCCTTGGGGATGATTAGAAAATGAAAGGGGACGGGACCCGCGTGGCCCCCCGCTCTGAGTCATGATAGGCCCTGGAAAGCCCACCCCCAGGGACGAAATTAGTGTATATGTTGAGGGGGGCCACGCATGATGATGATTATGAGATCTTGAATGCCCCTGGAGCTGATACGACTGTTATGACCAGCCCGTTTCCAGGTGATTCTTGCAGTGTAGTGACTGATTCTCCTGACTTACTCCAGACAAATGAAGCTGCAGAAGCAGAACTACAAACAATGGAGCTCCTAGTGTGAATCCAATGGGTTCACAATACTTTATCCTGCCATATTTAGTAAATCTAAGAAAAGACAAGCAAACAAGCACACAAAAGTCCTGGTCATATGAAAGTCCAACTCGTATTGAGTAACACAATTGCTGGCAAACAAAATTCAATCCAATCCAGTGAATGTTGTTATCTTCTTTTACTTCATAATTCAAGTCAATGGTACAGACATCCAAAACACTGCAGCTGACACGTGCTTCGTCCACCCTGGACTTTTTCAAGGCTAAAGGACAAAGAGATCCCCTGTCAGTAATCAGTTTGTCTCACAAAATCTGTAATACCACTTCATAGTGTGATCAAAAGCCCTTTCAATGATGTCCCTGTTGCGGACAATCTCATGGATAGTCCTCTACTTCTGTCTGTTCTCCCCAATGACAGGAAACAGGTACGCGGAAGGACCTTGATAAGTCTGCTTATGTACTCCAATTCTCGGCACCGTTCCGACAAAGTGACACGACATCTGCTTATTGGAAGTAAGGACTGGTGTGCAGTTCAATTTAAAGTGCGCATATCACTTTGACCGGCTGTCATGTAATGGCTAGTCCAACATGCGCATTTTAAACTTCTCCAACCTCAGCAGTCTTAGACAGCCGGGTGGAGAGAAGGCACAGGCACCCAGTGCCTAAGAGAGCTCTGAGCTAGCTCATTCCAACCAATCCTGGCACGTCTCTAATGCTGCTTAACATTATCAGCAGAATGAGAGCAGCATCAGGATTGGTAGAGGGGAGTTGGCTGAGGCTTTAGGAGCCTGTGCTGGAGCCATGGGCTGTTGTGCCGGAGAGGAGCACTGAGGCAGTAGGTAAATACACTTTTTATTTTTAAAAAAACCTAATTTTGATTCACTGATGGTGCACTGTGAGAAACTTGCACTGCCTTCAGCCTCAACTCCAGAGCTCTCTTTTGTGGCCCATTATAAACACTGCTTAAAACGAACCATGATTGAGAGCTTTGGCGTTGAACCTCCGGGCAATCATGGTTTTTAGCAGTGCCTGTCAGTGGGTCAAAATATTCACCCCACCACTTAAGCTGGCCAGCAGCCGCCTCTGCTCAAATTGTCTCCCAGTCAATGCTACAGTGCTCTTGCACAAAAAAGGGTCTGGTCATTTGATGAAGATCGAACAATTTCAGGTGGGGTTGGATCAGAGGCTTGTATAAAGTTTCCCACTCAAGCCTGTGTTTGCTTGAGTACTTCAGTTTTCAGCCCATTGTCGACATTTGAATACCCGAAAATGGCAAGAAATGTCCAGAAATTTGAGCTAGGAAATCACTCAAATTACTTGTATAGAGAATGGTATTTATGTAGCTCTCTTCATACCTATTGAGAGGCCTAAAGCACTTGACTTCCAGGTTTGTAGACTCCAAAATCTTTTTTAAACGGACCCCATCCTGTTTCATTCGTTTTAATGTCTCTGAGCACATCCAGAACCTCTCCATGTCCAAAAAGAGACCATGCAAATCCTTCTAGCTGTTCTGACTTTTATTCTGCTCACACAACTGAATAACGTGCACAATTCAGTATTATGCATTATTACCATAAGCAAAGTCATTAATTCCCATAATACCACAAATGTAGTTTTTAAGACTTATAAAAAAGGATTCATTTTCAAAATCCAAGACAAGGAATTTTACGACATCCTCTACCTACAACAGAATGAGTCCTCTGGTCTCAGCCTCAGCATACTGAGACGCTTTAGGAGAGCCTTGACAATACTTGTCTCGTGTTTGAAATTAGGTTTGCAGATGTTTCTACTAGGTGGTCCTGTATTTTGATTTACTGCTTTAGTTATTTTCCTCATTGAAATCTTTGTTTTTCAATGAGGGAACAGAAGCAGTGATATTTGACTCCTTAAGAGTTTGCTACAGGACCCTTGTAATCCTGATTTTGTGTAAAAGTGGGACATTCTACCCAAATCTGGATTACAGGTTTTATGGGAAAACACACACATTCAGTAATTTCCCTCTTCACTTCTCTCCTTAAAAATTTGGTGACACATAACTGCAAAAAAGTGTCGGGATGAGGAACAAAACTGCAAAAAAAGAATGTGCACCAATTCCCAAAGGGATCGCTCAAAGGGCCAAAACCAGAATTCACAATAGAGTGCCTAGCTACCAAACTCAATATCGGTAATTATCTGTTGTAGGATTTCATCCGATAGCTTGATACCTGTAATGACAGACGTTCGCCTCTCAGGTGAGACATTTCTTACAGCATCAGCTTTGAAAATTGCGCTCTGACTCACAGTGAAGAAAATGCCTTCCTTTATATGTAGCTTGTGTAACGTGGGTTGGTGTGTTTCAGGGACATTTCCATCTTTGCAAGTGTTGGGATTTGCACCTGATAAATTAGCTTCCAAGATGTGAGAAGTCACCAAACTCTGGACCTCCTTCAAAAGGTTTTGAGGTAGGGTGGCGCAGCAAGGAATCTTGTGGCACTGCCCTATGTCAAAACAAAAGGGCAGGAATGCGCTGTATCTATGAGATCAGTAAAAGCATAGCTCAATAAGGCTTAAATAAGTCACCACACACCTAAGGAGACAACCCCTCAGTGATATTCTGGCATTAGTATTAAAACCCAAGGGCCTGTGTTACGAAACCCTTGCATTACCCTTGCACTATGCTAGACAATGTAAGGGCTTCAGTGAGATGTACTAAGCCACTCGAAGCCACCTTGCATGTCTCTCCATGGCTTAGTAAATTCAGAGTAACGCAAGGCAGCGAAAATCACTACCTTGTATTACTCTGCATTGGGAAGGCATTCCATGGGTGGAGTGTGGGCATTCCCACACATCCACTCATGGATTTTGGAACAATTCCAGATTTACTAACAGTAATAGTAAACCTGGGATTGCATCTAAATTCTACGCCTTCCCAACAGAAGTGTAACAAGGAGAAATATGTATATTTCTCCTCACTATTTTCTCTTTTTGTTATTTCCTCTTTATACCTGTGCTGCAGAAAATGGCTCTGAGGATTGTTTTTATGCAGGAAGGTGTCTCTTCATGCACAAAAGCAATCCTGCTTGTAACACAGGAACCCTTGCACCGAAGTGCAAGCGTTTCTGCATTGGTGCTAGGCAGCACTCAGTGCGCCAGCGCAATGAGAGGGCAGGAATGGGCAATATCTTAATAAATATTTGCAGTTTTGCTCTCTCCATTTGATGCTGCTCAGCAAGTTGTCTTGCTGTGTTGTGTTGCATCAAATGTTAGAAAATCTGGCCACAAGTAGCCATTTGTGTGCAGGGGAGAGTTGATTGTCTGAATATCAATAACAAAAACACTGTTACTATAAATATTTTTCTTAAATAATGATCACCAAACAATTAATCCTTTTTGTGTAGAGTTTCTGTTATTAGCTCCACTGGGCTAATCTTTTTGTAAACAATATTTAGAAGACAGTATTTTTGTCAGACGATATTTAGGCCACTGTGTTCTGAAACCATTACGATAGGGAGTAACTGGCAGAGTCTCCTAAAGAAACAAGACTGAGCAATATGCCAAATGTTCATCCAAATCACAGTTTTACCCCATTACATATATTTAAGTATATCCCATGATATTAATTGACCGGGTGACCCCCACTATCCAGTTTAGAAATAAGACAAAACCCATGTTCTATTCATAATATTATGTCAAAGTGGCAGAAGTTTTTGAACAGCAACTGTAAGGAAAAATAGGTATTACAATTCTCATTTAAATTTAATATGTGTCTGTCACAACTTGCTCCCTGCGTTCTCGTGTCCACCACCAGGGGGCTGAACTGTTGGACTCTTCAGTGGTCTAATAAGCTTCCAGACCCTCCCCTTCATGTACATACTGACTTACAGTCATTTGTATTCTACTTGCAAATTGCGATCCATTCCCAATCCATGCCGGGTTTTGTGGCAGCCAGCCTGCTCATTCTGGAAACTTCATTACCTAGAATTCCCTGCTCACTGCTGCGTCTCCACCCCTGCAGGCCAAGGATGGGTGGAAGAATCCAGTTCACCTGTGGCTGGCTGCTGCTAGGCTGCTCACACCTGATGCAAATGATTACTGTGAGCTCTTTTAGGCCCCAGCTCCCTTCAGTTCAGTGTTGGTCATTGTAGCTGTGTACCGGTCCTTGTTCCAGTGTTTCTTGAGTTTTTGATATCTTTGTTTCCTGAGATTTAGTTATTCCTTGTTCCTGAGCTCCTGCTGTTTTCCTTAATCCTGAATTAGCACTGCCTGCAGTGCTACCTTGACTCCTGAGCTTTAATAATTTCCCTGTTCCTGAACTAGCGCTGCCTGCAGTGCTACCTTGACTCCTGAAGCTTTAGTAATTCTCTGTTCCTGAACCAGCACTGCCTGCAGTGCTACCTTGACCACTGGGCTTTAGTATTTCCCTGTTCCTGAAACCTTGACTCCTGAGCATTAGCTCAGTTCTTGTTCCTGCCCCAGCACTGGCTTCAATGCTACTTTGTTTGCTTGATTCCTGAACATGCGCTATTCTAGCATATCTTTATTGCCTCCCCTTCTGTATATTCCCTTTCCAGCCCCTGCCTTTCTTCCCATTTCCTTGGTTCCAATTCCTAGTTTGCTGTCTTTCTATTGCTGCTGTCTTGCTTCTATGTTGGTTACTTGTTTTAAGCCAAGTAAGTGTTCCCTGTGAATTCCTTCCTTTGCCTCTATTTAGTTCTTCCCCCTTGCTGTTACTGCCTTGCGTGTTCCTGTTTGATCACCAGGATATGTGGGCACAGCTGACTACCTAGGTGGTGTTTCTTGTTCACTGTGAGTATTGTCTTTGAGTTACATTTATAACATCATCATAGGTATCAGCTCCACAGACCCTGCCTTTGCATGCATATCCTATATGTGGGTATTTGCAGTCAGTATCTGTAACAGCAATTGTGGGTGAGGAACTGACTAAGCTTCAGTCTTACCGTGTGGAGCTCCAGAGTGCTTTACCCTACATTACCTTTATTGTTAATGTTGTATTATATATATGTCTTGCACGTTCGTCCTGGGTGTAGTTAGTCTGAATGCTAAACTGCCTCATGAGTGCCCTTCCTTTCTAAGTCTTAGCCATCTTATTCACTTGTACAGGCTTCCCCTTTGGATCCCTTTTTCTCCTCTGACTCCCTGTGTGATCCTGTGCAGCGCTGTACTACTCTTTCTGTGCACTGTACATTTTCTAACCAATTCCCAGTCCTTGCCCAAGTCTCTGACTGTGTACAGTCCTTGACAGTGGCAATTATACATGTTTGTTAAATTTCGTTAAAATACTAGGTAAAAAAAGAGTGAGCGTAGTCATGACCTGAGAACTTTAATTGTCTCTGCTCAGGTTATATCAAATGAGATAAAACAACTGTCCACATTTTCCATACTAAGTATCTCAATATCGTTTGTAAAAACTAGGGGGCATATCAGCAACAACCGGCGATAATTATTGCTAAGCGCACTTAGCGCTAGGATAATTATCGCCGGCTAGCGTGGATTTTTCTCGCTGAGATAGCATGCTATTTGCAACGCTTATCTCAAAAGCGATTAAAAATCCTCGCGCTAACTGCCTAACGTGAGATTATCGCTGGAAACCCAGCTATAATCTCACGCAATGTGGCGTTAGCTTGTTGATAGGGCCCCACAAACTTAGCCATGATATCCACCTTCCATAGGATATCATGGCTAAGTCAGTCCTGAAGCAGGCGTAAGGAAAGTAGCGATAACAGGGGTTATCACTACTTTTCTTGCCGCTATGCTTCATAGCGTGGGGCTTGATGATAAGCGAAATGCCGCTTAGCGACATTTCTCCAGTCATGTCAGGTCAGGAACGCCCACTATGCATCTTATTAGAGATGCAAAGCTGGGCGTTAGGAATTAGTGCGCTAATGCAAGGTTTCACGCGTTAGCGTGACCTTGCTAATTAGGCGATAAAATTATCGTCGCTTTTCGTCCGAAAACGGCCGCAAAAGCGGCGATAATTCTATCGCCTCGACTTGCTGATATGCCCCCTGATTCTCTGCACATCTACCTTTATGGGTTGTGAGTGTAGTTAGCAGAATAAGAGCTGCATGTCTAGAATATTTTCTAATAACTCTGCTACTTGTTTATAAACTGGTGAATACATCCATAGATTGAAATTGCTCATTACTCAGATTGCATAGTAATGGCTTTGGGAGGACAAGGCCATATTGAGAGGCTTCTCTGGAAAGATGTGGTTTGCATCTTGCCATTAATTACAACTCGGAGAAACGAGCGGCTTGCAGTGGATTAGCACAGAGTCATCACTGGTACTTGCTCCATTACTGACCTGGAGTTTACTTTTCATGGCGGACTTCTTTGTCCATCTGAAAGAATTAATTGAAAATGGATACCTTTACCAGAATACACAATCTCCACCAGCCCAGCCCCTGGAGATGGTGTTTCTCTTTCTCCAGCAGGCCGAGAACTGCAAAGGTGTGTCCATCAAGTGAACCTTCGGTTTTGTTTAAGGGTTTTGGGATTTGGAATTTGGGCTTTAAAAAAAATATATATGTGTTTATTTGTAACAGTGGCTCGGATGCAGGAAGCGCCGTGCGTGCAACATACTCATGCTAATTTCAGTCTTTGACTTTAGGCTGTCTTGTTTATCACCTCAAGTATTGTATTTAAAGCAAATCTTTTGCTTTCATATTTTGATCTACAATTCTTTCAGAACATAAAAATCGAAACAATATGCCTTCCCAGCACATTCAGATCATTTTGGGTTCACCACATTCATAAAACCATATATACTTATACATTTTTTCTTATTTTGGGCCATGTGAGAAGACGATTTAGATGTGTTTTCCCCTTCAGTTTCCCCCTCCCCAAACATTCTTCTTCATAATAAGGCAACACAGTTCAATATATTGGATTTCAGCCAGAGGGCTGAAGTGGAATTATTTCACCCATGTTTGTAAACCTTTAATCTTTTCTTTTTCCTGTCATTTCTTTATTGAGATGTTTAAGCTTCAGCTCCTGCCACTTTCCATCCATTGTGTGAAAGGTTTTGGGCAACCCTGAAGGGGATTTCGGTTGTGCTGTTGGAGAAAATTTTCTTTTGCATTATGTCCGTTTCTTATTACACTGCCTGGTTGTTTTAAAGATTTTATTAATCTAGTAGGCTGGCACAATGTAGACAGCTCTATCCTCTCCCATCCTTCTCTTTGACCCAAATATATATAAATTATATATATTGTATATTTCGAGTGATTGTTGAGAATATTGGTGCAGTGTAGGAAGTAAGCCTCCTTTTCCACCAAATAGGTTAAACACATATTTGACCAGTTGCTTAGTGTTAAGCAATTATATTAGTTAGTTTAAATTACATCAATTGAGAGTTCTGAAAATCAGTTTCTCAAATGCAAGATTTAAACCTGTAAACTTCGCAAGGATAATCCATGCCTAGTCTAATGTTAATACTAGTTTTGTGGCTTTAGCTTACATTTTCTTGCCAATAATTTGCAACATAGGTATAGTAAATGGCACATGTGCATTTGCATGACATTCAAGTACAGTGCCTGTCCTTCACCAATCGAATTTTGCTCTATTCAGCATTTGGTTGGTAAAAATGTTGATTTCTAATGCCCTTCCTGGGAATCAATACTTTCATAAATGGAACCCCTTAATACCTCCATGTTGAAAACAGGGCTTGTTGGAAAGACCTCTGTCTTTCTGGGCTCTTTCTACGAGATACGTATGGGTGTAATTTACGCGCTCAGGAAAGTGTAGGAAAACCATCCCTACAAATCTCTGAAAAGCAACTAGTTTGTGGGTAGCATCCTCATTTGCATTCCGTTTCCATGGCCACTGCGTGTATATTAATGTGTGTGCAATGTGACCATGCTTTCCGGACAGTGCACACAGATAAATCGCACCAATGCCTGATGCACTTCTGTGAATAAAGCAGGAAGCACGGATGTGGACATAATGGGTCCAATCGCGTGAAAGCATAATCCGAAACCATTACGATTAGAGAATCGACCAACCAGACACAGTACAAAAACCCACTGTAATCGCTTGCAAAATTAGCCCAATTGAATCTACCTCACACAGTGCCACCGCAAAACTGAAACATTTAACACAAGTAACATGATTTACAATTTACTTTAAAAGGCATCTCCCTTCCAACCACTCACCATACACAGTGTAGCAAGCTAGCCACGTAGGCAAAGGCTTCAGGGCCCCCCATTGTGGTAGTAAGGGTTATATAAATGTTACAATACAATACAGAATCCTATGTTAACGAAGTATAGAGCAAATATGCTGCAGTGGGCATGACTGCTGAAGAGGTGCACTTATGAATAAACTCTTTCCCAAAGGAAAGGATCCACAAAGTCACACCCATTGCTAACAAACAGGCTGCAGCAGACAACACCCGTCCAAACGCTGGTGCGGCAGAGAGCGTTATGGACTGTGGGGAAGAGGCTAAGAGCTCCAATTGCTCAGTTTCTTCTTGCAACTGCAACGTGTGCTCATGCTAGGCATCAGGGCAAGGTGATAAGACCACAAAAAGATTCATGCAGAGGACAGCACTCTTGGACTACAAGTACCAGGAATGCCTTCAAAGATTCGGACTCATCAAGAGCATCATCTGAAGAAAACAAAAAAACAAAACAAAGGAACACGTTCCTAAAGTAATAACAAGTTTACATTGAAAGCTTCAGTGATTGATGCTCACACCCCCTTAATTGTGAGCCAGTCACATTACACCTGTCAGGCATTCAAACATTGAGGCTTCTTAGCGCTGATGCTAGTCGTTATCCCACTCAAAGGTTCTCATTTTATTTACCTCTGAAGGATGAGTGGGCCCAGTGGAACTTTAACCTCTGGCCACAAAGTCAAAGACAGATTTCTGGAGTGGACGCATTAGTCCACTGAACCACCAGACCCGGCAGGGTGCTCCTGGGGACTCACAGTCTTTACCTAGGCAAACCTTTGCACATGCATTGAGCTCTGGGTTCCAGAATCACGCTAACATGGTCAGGCAAGTTCAGACAAGAGAGTGCACATTCACAAACCAGTATCAACAATGTAGGGTTCCTCACATCAGGTTCGGTCCAGCAGTTCAGCACATGGTCAAAGTGGGAGGCTCATTAAGGTTGGCCTATAATCAAAGTACAAAGAAATCACAGGGTTGAAGTACAATTTCTTCTTGACAGAATATACTTTCAGCAGAGATGAGGAATGTGAAATAGAAATGGAGGGGGAGAATGTCAAAAGAGAAGAATGGCGAGAGGAAGAAGCATAGGGTATGGAGTGAGGGATAAGAGAGATCAAAGAAAGTAGGGGATAGTTGAAGGGGTGGAGGAAAGAGGATACATTAATGCAGGAGAGAGGAAGAGAGGAGGAAATAGTTGTTAGGAAAAAGAAAGAAATATGAAGGAATAGAGGGAGAGAAAACAAAGGAAAGAGATGAGGATGGAGTAGGTAGAGGGTGAGAGTTATGGGTACAGGAGGAAAACAGAGAGAGAATCAGACGGAAATGAGGAGAGATGAGTAATAGAGAAGCAAAGTAGAGAGACAAAATAGGTTGGTAAAGAGAGGTAAGGAGTAAGTAATGTGAGCACAATTGAGAGACAATGGAATAGATGGGAGAAGATGAGATAGAGAATGGGCCTAGTTTATTTCAAGAGTGGTGGAATGGGTAAGCTGAAAGACAGAAGGTGAGAAAATTATGTTAGTTAATTGAACAATAAAGTACAATACAATACAAAACAGGTGAGAAAAGGTTTGAAGGAGGGAAAGTATTGAAGGTGGAGTGACAATAGTGGGGAGAAAAAAAGGATAGAGAAAAGTGTCCCATTATTGCATTGCATTCCACCCATTGATGAGCATGGATTTTTCTTTAAGGAATTGCTTAACAGTCACCTGTTTTGAAGCTGAGGTTTTGCTTAAGTGTATACAAAGTAAGGACATGGTGTGAGGTCTAGATTTCCCTTGTGAAAAGATCTTCTTCACTGTGCTTTTTATCAAGAAGTGGGATTAGTATAGCGATTAGGCATATTCCGTTCCTGTAGTTTCCTAAAAAGTAGTTTATGAGACCTCTACTCTTCATAAGAAGCTTTGCATTTTCCACAGCTTATGGTAAAACTGGAGCTCCTGTGGTACGAGGAGCTATAGGACCTGATTTATAATTTGACGACCGGAGTTCCCTCCATTGGCCTAGTTGAGGACTTAATGTCTGCTTGGCTAAGACAACTCTACCTGCCACATTTAGAAATGAAAGCCAAGCTGGCGGTCATTTCTAAAGTATTGTCAGGAACCACTGTCAAGGTGGTTCCTGTCAATGCTTTTTGAAGTTTGGGGATTGGCTCCATTAACATTATAGTCCTGGACCCCTGATATATATCAGTTAAAAAAAATTGTTGTCCAGAGAATTTCATTTTTGATATGTGTTTTTGTATAATTAGAGAAGTAATTTAGCTTGGGTAAACATTGCTAATCCGGGCTGAAATTTTATTTCACAACATTTTTAAAAATAGCGGAAGTGTTGCAGTGATAATATAGTATTTCAAGAACCAGGAGACCTATATACTTCTATTTGGTGTCAAAACATAGGTTTTGGGGGTCAAGTAGTCTTATAGAGACAGAAAATAACACCTCAGAGCAACCCTTCCGCCATTTTTCAAAATTGTGGTAAGATAATGATGTGTTTTAGCTATCCTATTGGTAATTTATTTTAATATTGTTTTGTTTCAGGTTTTCCATTGATTCAAATTCATAAACATGAGCGAAGCAGGTGGTAGCAGAGGATCTTTACCTCCTGACAGAGTGATGCTAACTAAAAAGTCTAAGGACTCGTTCAACAAAGAAGAATGTGTCATATGCCAAACTTATCCGAAAGAAAAGCTAGCAACTGCAGCTGAACAGAAGAGAATTTGATATGCTGCAGAAATACCACAAGACGAGTTTCGCAAAAGATTGTGGACCCCTGCTGTTCCTGCTGCCCGGGAGTTTGTTGCTACTGTGCTGGGCTAGGTAGACTGCACTCCCCAGCATTCTGGGCCCAAAGGGGGCCGCAACGCTGCATCCGGGCGCCGGAGTGCCTTAAATTCATCAGTCGCCCCGCAGCATGGGACCCTCGCTGTTCTTGCTGCCCGTGAGTTTGTTACTGCTGTGCTGGGTAGGGTGACTGCACTCCCCAGCATTCCTGGTCTGGAGGAGGCCACAACATTGTATCCAGGTGCTGGAGTGCCTTAAATTCATCAGAGGCAATCCACAGGGCGGAACGCACTGTTTTTGCTGCCCAGGAGTTTGTTGATGCTGTGCTGGGGAGGGAGACTATACTCCCCAGAAGTCCTCCCGGCAGGGGCCGTGACATTGTATCTAGGTGCTGGAGCACCTTAAATTTATCAGAGGTGTCCCACAGCACAGGACCCCCGCTGTTCTTGATACCTGGGAGTATGTTGCTGACGTGCTAAGGAGGGAGACTGCACCCCTCAACATTCCTGGCTCGGAGGGGGCTGCAACTTTGTATCCAGGCGTCGGAATGCCTTAAATCCCACAGCATGGGACATGCACTGTTCTTGCTGCCTGACAGTTTGTTGCTTCTGTGCTGGCGATGGATACCACACTCCCCAGCATTCCTGGCCCAGTGGGGGCCGCAACATTGTATACAGGGTCAAAGCACCTTAAATACATCAGAGGCAACCCGCAGTGTAGGATACGCGTTGGTTGCACCCAGGCATGGCCCAGGCAAAGGCGGACCAAGTGTAGGCCCGTGAGAGCTTGAAGAGGCTGGGCTCGGCCACCACTCTGACAACTATGACATAAGGTATTTGGCCTATTTTTCTTCAAGAATCTTGGGACACAAATGAGACATTGGGATTTTTAGTATTAAATAGACCACTTAGCTAAATGTTTTTGCTTTTATTTTATTTTGGAGTGTGCAAAGTGTTTGGGTGGGTTTGTTTTAATTGCCCCATAATAATTTAATCCGAGTCACTGTTATAAAGGGTAGGTGGGACTGATATAAAATTATTTGTAGAGGTTCTTCCTGCCTTTGGGGCCCAATTGTTTATTCCCTTGTTTTATGGTCTATAATTTATACGTTTGGGGAAAAGGAGGCAGAAGGGAACCTCATGCGAGCAAAGTCCAATGAATACTGCAATTGACCAGATGCTAGAGAAGGTTATAGGCGTGGTAAACGCAGAAATGCATTTAACTGAAAGAAGAATTTCTCTTGGCCTGGGTGTGGCCCCCAAGGATGTTAATATAGAAAATTCCAATCAAATTCCTCCAGTCCTGGGTTTGTTACAACCACTGGTTAGTAATCAGAATCAAGGTGAAGTAGGGACCCCAGGGGAGTCTGATATAGAATTTAGCGCCCCCCTTCCCCCCAAGTCTGAAAAAGCTAGGAGGCCTGATAAAACTAAACACAAAAAAATACACAGCAGTCTTGCTTTGTAGGGGGAGTAGAAGGTCAGGAATCCTGCATCGTATCATTAGGCCCATCAAATCCTAATAGTGAAGTCATGGACTCTTGTCCCCCATTAGATCTGGCTATGAGTCTATGGTTGAAGATCTTTTTAGACTAATACTTAAATGAGAAATGTCACCACTTATGTTGAGATTGAAAATTATGTCCTTGCAACTGTCTGCTATTAATAACATAATAAACGAAAGACAGTGGCAGCGGTGAGGGAATTCGGTGCCACCTTCACTGGATCCCAGAATGGATTTGACAAATAATGTATTGGTGGGAGGACAAGCTGCTAAGGGGCAACAAAACCTAAACATGATTAAAAATCCATTCCTCATGCAATTTCAAATCCCCCCCATCCCATTAGTTTGTGAAACAAATTGTGGTGGCCGGGATTCCGGGGGGAGGGTATATGAGTAGGGAAGGCGATCTATGTAAAAATGGCTATTCCCAACACTCCCCCCCCCCCCCCCCGAATGTACCCCTTATACAATAATACTTAAGGGCTTGCTTTTAAAGGAAGGCAAAGAGGACTTTGAAACCCTGCCGAATAGGTCAGTTCATTGGTTGCAACAAAATTCTGGATATGAAGGGTATTTGTCGCATGAGGTCCTACATGTCAAAAGAGTCCCATGGTTCCATCCTAAAAAAAATTCAGGAGATTGTATTTTTTTGAATATTTATAGACTACCTACTGTGTGAAATATCTTACAATGATAAATGTAGAGATCACCCAGCCCAAGTAGAATAGAAGCCCTTCCTCTGGATTATTTCTACAGACCAGTTTGTCAGGGTGGAGAATATCCTTCTAATACAGATCCACGTGGTAGTCCGTCTAGGGTTAAGTGTTCAGTAAATTCCAGTTCTGATGGTCAACACGGTTTAAGTTGGACCCCCTTCCTACAATTGCCATACCTAATGGACATTCTCCATTTTCACATTTGGAAAAGCAAGATTGACACAATAACTTAAGGGCATCTGGTGGTGCGAATAGTGGCTGGGGAAGAAAAGGAAACAGGGCAAATAGAAAGTAGCAAAATAAATGGAGAAATGGTCCTAGATATAAGGGAATTAGTGGAGGTAATGAGCTGGAATACGACCTGAGTCAAGTCAAAAATAAGAAACCCGGACTGGCTAAGGTCCTTAAAACTTTCCAATATAATTTGTCATCAAAAACTATATGTAGATGGTTACTTTTCCATCTCAACACCTGCCATACCATCAGTACATGGGCGAGCAAAAGGCGGCTTAGCTTTGCTTATTTCAAACCATATACCCATTAACGTTTGGAAAACAATGACAACTCCCTTTTATCTGTTAATTCATCTTATATTCAATCATAGTGTGGAGGTTATTTTGATAGGCTATTATAATAATCTTTTAATAATACCAGAGGTATAGTTGCAATGGAATTAAGAAAAGAACTGGAGAGTATTTTAATGCACTTACCTCTAGATCCCATGTGTATTTGGTTTGGAGATTTGGTTTGTGGTTATGTGGATTGCTCTGGGGCATAACAATTGCATTTTATGCATGATCCCTATGGGGATATTTTAAATGAAATAATATATCAGTTTAATATGGAGATTGTTACACAGAATCTGACGGAAGATGGAATTGATATGTCAACCTTTGTTGGAAACAGGTATTCTTCTGTTTCCGACCATATCCTTGTTACAGCTAAGGATTTATTGTTAATTCAAGATTACATTACAATCTGTACAGTTCTTAGTGATCTTGCTGCTTTAGTCCTGACCTTGAATATCCCTTGTAATAGAGGGGAGTCTCACGGGGAGTCTCATGGACTAGCACCTTCAATTAAGTGAGTAGGAGGTAAAACTGTTACTATCAAATTGTCTGGTGTTAATGAACCCTTGTTATATAGAACTGTTGTCTCTGAACAACAGGAGTCTTTTGTGATTTGTACCGAATGGGGGGAAGATCATAACAAAACTGTGGAATCATTTGGTAAAATAAATGTGCCCATTTTGAATAAACTACATAGACCAGCCCGAAGTATTGAGAAAAGAGAAACCTTCCTGCTGTGGTTTAATTGAAAATGTACAAAAGCTAACCACATTTTGAGAAAAGCCCCCCAGGAAACCCCAAGGGATAGGGAAACAATTAGGATGTTAAGATCTAATTACAAGACTGACATTGCTATTAGGAAAAAGGAACTTCTGGAACAGGCATTGGCAGATTTGGAGCAGGCAGCCAACACTGGCGATGACATATTGTTTTGGGGAATTATACATTTACAATTTTTTAAAGATTGTTCCACACCACGTTTGGACATTTCGGTCCTGCTAGATGCCTGGACTTCCCATTTTGGTGCTATATTTAATATAGAGAGCTTATCAGTGAATGCATTTATTAACAATAAAAACCATATTCCACTGGATTTTATCACAATGGAGAAAGTTAGCACTGCTCTAATGAATAGCGCTTTGGGTAAGGCTCTAGGGCCTGATGGTGTGCCAGTAGATGCTTTTAAGTTCCATCCATCATTATGGGTTCCGATCCTTACTCAATTGTTTAATTTTGCCGCTCAGAGTTATTTTCCAACTACCTGGTCGCAAAGTGTGATTGTGTCAGTTTTTAAGAGGGGATGCCAGCTGTTACCACCCTATATCACACTTCTGTGTTCAGATCCTTCTCTGAAGGAGATGGGTTGGGTGATAATAGCAATGTTGGAAGCTTGGGGCCTCAAACATGGGGTAATTTTCGATATAGAATTTGGTTTTAGGAAAGAAATAGGTACGGTGGAACAGGGCATCAACCTACACCTTATAATCAGTAAATATACCCAGGCAAGAGAGGGGCATACATATTTATTATATATGTTTTGCTGACTTATTGAGTGCTTTGGATCTTGTAAACCATGACAAACTTTGACAAGTGTTAATTGATATGGGTGTTCCCTATGACATTTCTCATTATATGCTACCTTAACTACTCCTGTGGGATTTGGTAGAAATGGAGAACCCACTAAGAAGTTTTGGTTGACCCGGGGGATGAGATAGGGTTGAATGCTTTCTCCCCTTTTATTTTCTTTGTATAGAAGTTAGTGCTGATGTCCCTATGATAGGTACATGCCCCTCTCTCCTATCATGCTTTATGTGGATGACGTGGTACTATTTCTAGGCCAGCAAATGGTTTAGAACGGCTTATTCATCAATTTGTAACTTATATGGAAGATAGAGCCCTTAAATTAATCCTAGGGAAATTATTATTATGTCCTGTGGGAATAAGAAGAGACCTGGGAAAAGTTTTCATGTACATGGACAAAAATTAATAAAGGTTAAAACTTTTAACTGTTTAGGTATCAAATTTTCCCCAAAAAGTAATTGGTCATCACATTTGGAGATAGCTACATTTGATATTATAAGGGTTATATCAGCAATTTTTAGATATTCCAAGAAGATAGGAAACAAACTTGTGAGAGATATGGTGAAGTTGTACAGAGGCAAATGCTTACCGGTAGTTCTGCATGGCTCCCCATTGTGGTGCGGAGATAAGTGTCCTTTGTTAAAGGTGCAAGAAAACCTATTTTTGCAAAGATTATCAGGTGTTCCCAGTTCTACTTCTACCTCAATCATACATAAATATTTGGGTATGGAATACAATGAAGAAACTATACAAATGAGCATTTTGAAAAAAAATGGCATGGCATCGGGTAAAAGGAGGGTACTAAGTTTACCAGGGAGGTCATTAAGGACTGTTTAGGTTTGGACCACTCAGAAGAAATAACCAAGCTACAAAATTTGAGATCTTTGTTATTGGAACTAGGGGAAAACCTGAATGCCCTGGAACCTCATGGTATCTTGAAATACAGCAAAATTGAGATTGTCTCGGATAAAATGAACACCCGAAGAGAGTATATGGAAACGTCTGAAACAACAGTAACCAGATATATCCAAGGATATAGTGTACAAAGGATTCAAGATTCTATGGTTGAAGTAAAGAATGTATATGACCGATTTTTACTCACCAGATTGCATTTGCAGTCACTTCATCTTCTAGTGGTTTTTCCAAAAACTGATTTATGGCCTCAAAATTTGTCTAGATGCACGTGTGATGGAAAGGCCATACAATCAACTGTGAACGTTATGCTTTTTTGTAAATTTTATAGTGACATAAGAAAGTTTTTACATCGCCCTCTTTTCTTGTCTTATTGTATAATTCCAAAGAACCGTGCTATCCTTACAAACAGTGACTAAACCCAAGAGAACCATTCAGTTTCTAGAATGGGAAAAACGGTATGTGTTCGAAAATAACCCTCACCCACCAAAAGGTCCCTTGGTGGCATGCTTCATCATCGGGTTCTTCCCGCCCGTAGCTTTTAAGATGTACCTCGATGGTTTGTATTTCTGTCTTCAATTCTTGTGCTATGCGGGTGGCAGTCTTTATTATTAATATAAGCCAATCCTGTGTGCAATGCCAGGATATAAGGGACCAGTCTTTCTTAAAACCTTATCATTTCGAAAGATAAAAGGTTTGTTTCTCACTATCAGACCTTGTGCGGCAGCATTGGCCCTTAGATAGTCGGTCATCAAGAGACTGTGTAGTGCGGTGTTTATCTGTGTCCGTCTAAGTGTTGTTAATTCATCCCAATCGTTGTTGTCTGGGCTAGGTTCTGACTTATTAAGTCCTTCAAACGGGGTGATGGTGGATAGAATCCTTTCTACCTCCCTTCAGAGAAAGTAAGGCCTGTGATCTCGGCCATGGTAGAGTGTATGTGTGTAGACCCCTGGTTAGTATGGTCCGGTCTATGAAAATGCTTATTTGAGGAGGGCTACCCCTTGGGAAAATTCTAAAATACTCCCACAACTGTGCGCTGTCTAGATAATGCCGAAAAACAAAGAAGGGAGTGAAGAGGTATGATAAGTCGTGGACTCGGCCTCCTCTACAAGTAATGAAAACACACACTGAGTCCACTCTCAATTCCAAAGAACCGTGCTATCCTTACAAACCGTGACTAAACCCAAGAGAACCATTGGGTTTCTAGCATGGGAGAAACAATATGTGTTCTAAAATAACCCTCACCCACCAAAAGGTCCCTTGGTGGCATGCTTCATCATCGGGTTCACACTTTTCAAGGAGATAAATGAGTTCATAAGGAAGTTAAAATTTAAGATCTACTTTAAAGTCAAGGCACAGCAAATCAATGGAGATGATGACACAGGGCTGAGGGTAAAATCCACCTTCACCCCCCCTGACAGTCTGTTACATGAGGAGTTACTGGTATTTGAGAAAGTTGTCATGAAGGAGATTGAAGAAATGGATCGAGAGGATCGTATTTTCCACAATACACCTAAAGAACAAAAACAAGCCATCAGGGAATTGGCCACTAACAATGACATTGTCATTAAGCCGGCCGATGAAGGAGGAGCAATAGTGATCCAATCCACACAGGCATTTGACCAGGTATGCCAACACCTTCTACAGGACCAAAGGAACTACGAGATCTTGACAGAGGACCCAACAGAGTCAATTAGGATCCATATTGCAAGCATGGTGGAGGAAGCCATCTCCCACAACTGGGTATCAACAAAAGAACGGGAATTCCTTATTGTTAAGTCACCAACTATCCCCTATTTTTACACAATACCCAAGATCCACAAGAACCTATCCCAACCTCCAGGAATGACCCATTGTATCAGGTATTTTGTCGATTTTGGAGCCATTATCAAAGTTGGCAGATGCTTTCCTGCGTCCACTGATACAACAAACAGAAACCTATCTCAAGGACACTAAAGATGTCCTGAGGCTCTTACATGAGCTTTGACCCACAAATGAATTATTAATGGGCTTAGATGTAGAGAGCCTCTACACCAGCCTACCTCATGATGAGACCTTGCACATCATAGAAGATATACTCTATGAGAGTGATTGGGAGTACCAGACACCACGTAACATAGTTATGTGCTGTTGTAAAAAGGCTCTTACCGAAATCTTCTTTCGATATAAAAACAAACTCTATCTCCAGAAGCACGGGACCATCATGGGCAGTACATTTGCTCCTGGTATAGTCGGGTTAGCCGGGCTATATGTCTACCATTTGGAGGCACACACAATTCTCAACCCAAATAACCCTTTCCAAGGACACATCAGGGTATAGAAACATTACATAGATGACGGTCTTGTCATCTGGAATGGCGATGAGGAAACGGCCAACAGGTTCATGACTTGGTTAAATCATCAGAATCAATTCCTCAAATTCACTAACACCATCTCCAATAAAGAACTTGTTTTTCTGGACCACAATATCTTCCCCAAAGATGGTGGCCTGATAACTACCACACATTTCAAAGCACAGCTAAGGACTGCCTTCTCCTGTACGACAGCTTTCATCCCCAGTACTTGAGGGATAATCTCCCTTGCGGTCAGTTTTTAAGATTGAGGAGGAAGTGTTCTGATGTAAAGGATTTAAAGACCCAAGCAAAAGAACTGCTGAAGAAATTGATAAAAAGGAACTATCCAACCAAGGTGTTGGAGAGCGCCTTGAAATGCGCTAGAAACAACAATAGGGATGCACTACTTGAACCCACACTGCAGAAAGTCAAAGAAGATAGACCAATCTGCATAACAAATTTCAATACCTGGTCCAATCAAGTAACCAAAATAATAAACAGACTCTGGCGCACACTCAACTGTAGACACCTGAACTTCCCCAAACCTATGTACACACACAGGAGAGGGAAAAGTGGGCGGGACTTAGTGGTACATACAAGACCACGAAAATTGACAGAGTGCAGTGTCAAACCCTCTTCTTCCACCACTGAAAGGCCACCACCCCTGGGGTCAATGTAGCGTATGCCATCTAACCAGAATGAGAACATTACCTTTAACAATTACACTATGTAGATTCACCACGTGCAACAGCAAGAATGTGATCTACATGATCACCTGCCCATGCGGTCTACACTATATTGGGATGACCACACGCCCTGTGAAAGTATGCATCTGCGAACACAGGAGCAATGTGAAATGCAAGAAAGCCACAACTAAAATGTCAACACACTCCTTAGAAACCAACCACACTATATTAGACCTACGATGGACAGACAGTTATCGAAGAAATGGACTCCGAAACCAATTTGCTCGAAAAAGAACAGCGGTGGGTCTTCCGTCTGGGCACACACACAAGGGGCCTTCATGACGATATTCCATGGGGCAAATTAAGTTGTCTATGTATATTTTTCCAACTAGCAATTACTAGTCATACTACCACTAGTATGCATTATTTATTGACGTTAATTGGCTCCCTATGAGACCTATCCTCAGTAATAAAACACTGATCTCGTGTTACTTACATTAATGTTTTTGCAAAAGTTCGCCCCACAATTTTGCCCACTTATTTGATTAATATGCACTTATACATGTGAATAACAACCAACCAGGGAGATCTCACATCGGGCCGTTTTTTCCTGTAACAGCAAAGGTAAAACTGCACAGCCCCGGTTTTTCCAACTTTAGGAAGGTTTTCAATTCATGATAAAAAAATGGCTCAGCATAGTACTCATTTTTAACATAGTACTGATCACGACCCTTTTCTTTGGTAATTAATGTTGCCTCATAATTTTAATTCTCATTTCAAACCCTTCAGGTCACACCTGACCAGTCTATATGCAACCACGAACCCCAGTTTGTATCAAATAACAAACCAGAAAGTTGTGCCGTATTAAGGTGCCCATTTTGTGTCATTCCAAGGTATTCGGTTATCATTCTAGTGTTTAGATGCACATGCATGCTGATTGCAGAAAAAACCGGATATAAATACAGGCGCTCTGCAAACACTCATTGTTCATCGGAGCCATGGGCAGGCAGTGTCTTGGGCGAGAGAGATGCTTTGACGAAGTGAGTACAGCAGCATATCCAGACATACTACTATTCTACTCTGTATAGATAAATATATTGATATTTTTTTTTACTTTGACTAAATTCTTCCTCTACCCACAGTGTTTGACTACAAGCGCTCCTCCCATCCCGTGTTGAAGCTCATGGGGCTCTAATTAGGCAACCTAAGTGTACGTTCCCTGTCAGTTTTTATAAAATGCTGAGAAACTGTCACATCATGTTATTTCTCTCCTGTATAGATGACTAGTAGCACACAGCACTTATGCATTATAAAAGGGCACCGATCTCTGCAAACTGAAAGCTCATTAGAGTGTGTGTTTCTTGTTATATGTATTGTATTGTCTTGTACGTCTTGAACAAAACTTCAAAAGGGCAACACGATATACACGTAAAAATTACGATGAACTATCGTGCATGGAGTGAAAAATATATCACCTTTTATACCTTTCAAGAGTGTGGTGAAGGGGTGTTTTGAGTATAGCAGAGTATATGCTACGATTATTAACTTTGTTCCTCTATCCTTTCAGATCGTTTTTTAAGAGAATACCAAGTAGGTATTCGATGAATGTATTTTGACAAAGAGGCATATTAGCCTTTGACATTGACTAGGCTGACCACACTAGGTAACAGTCAGAGTGGGAAAAGGGATCAACATCCGAGGTCCTGAAGAGAAGCTAAGGAGTAGGCTTCGAAACATGTAGACCTGTGAGGAAACTGCCCATTATAGCACTTTTTCCTCCTTTTCCCCACTTTTATAATACCAGCTATAGGGAGTATTGAAGTTTAGTTTTCCATGCAGCCAGGTATTTTTTAACTCGCGTATCTTCTGACCCTTCAACTCTCACATCAAACACATTATTTAACTTCACTTGAAAGTGCTCCCACGTATCCGTAGGTCGTAGCACGCCCTTGTCCTGCAGCGGGGCAGGAAGAACCCAATGATGCAGCATGCCACCAATGGACCTTTAGTGGGTGAGGGTTATTTTAGAACATGTATTGTTTCTCTCATGCTAGAAACCGAATGGTTCTCTTGGGTTTAGTCACTGTTTGTAAGGATAGCACGGTTCTTTGGAATTGAGAGTGGACATCGTTCCTTAAGGCCCTCCAGGGATGAGGGGGTGCTGTTGATGAGGGAACGGTAGATCCTGGAAATGCCTCCCCTCCCCAGGTTACCCATCATGACGTGAGCCTCCGGGGGGCTGTGATCCGGCAGCCTAATGTCCAGTGGGGTGTAAGTGTGTATGGCAGGGTGTACTTGAAGGTATTTATAAAGTTGGGATGAGTGGAGGGAGAAGCGCGCCTGTAGCTCTGGATATGAGCACATACGTCCCCCCCGCCAGATATCTCCCAGCTGGGAAATGCCAAGTAGATCCCACGATTTAAAGCCCTCTAGTTCCGTAACCTCCCGCAACCATGTCCCATGCCATAGGGGGGTGGCGAGGGTCAGCCTCCCGGTCCATCGGGTGTGGCGGAGCCCCGCTCGCCAGGCCAGGAATATTGCTTTAGTAATATCCGGGCAGGAGGCGGGGATGGGGGCGCCGTACAGGCGGTCTTGAATTCATGAGAAACCCAGGTCCCCTAATTCTACCCTGTAGGCCGGGTCGGACCATCCCCCCCCAAACCAGTCGTGGATGACCAGGAGGCGGGTGGCCAGGTAGTAGAGGTAGAGATTGGTCATGCCCAAACCCCCATCAAAGGTGGGCAGGCGGCATAACGATAGAGCCAACTGCGGCCTCCCACCACCCCAAAGAAATCTTGTCGCCATCCCGTCAAGCTCACGAAACCAAGGTCTTGGAAAGGATAGGGGAGTGTTTTGCAGCACATACAGGAACCGGGGAAGAATCATCATTTTGTAGAGGGCCACCCTCCCCAACGGATTGAGGGGGAGCGATTGTCATCTCTCCAGGTCCGCCTTGGCCTTCTTAACCAGGGGAGTCACGTTAAGCGCCCAGCTCAGTTCCGGGAGAATGGAGGCCCAGATATTTAAAGGACAACCGGCAGAGGGGAATAGTATCCTGCCATTCGAAACATTCCCGGGAGGGGTGCAAAGGCACCAGGACCGATTTCCGCCAGTTCAAATACAGGCCAGATGCTCGGCCAAAGCGGCCCAAGATGGACATTGCGCGAGGTCCGGAGCGCACCTGATTTCCAAGGTACAGCAGGACGTCGTCCGCGTAGAGGGCGATTTTGTCAGCCTCCAGGCCCGGCCACTCCCATCCCTGAAGGAAAGGGTCAGTTCTGATCAGGGCAGCAAGGGGTTCCATCGCGAGCGCGAAGAGAAGGGGCGACAGTGGGCACCCCTGCCGTGTCCCCCGGCCGATCCGAAATGGCCCCGACGACCAATACCCTGGCGCGGGGACGTGCGTAGAGGACCCGTACCATTCCCAAGAACGTAGGGCCGAAACCCATGTGGGTCAGGACGTCAAACAAGTAGGCCCACCCAACCGAGTCGAAAGCTTTTTCGAAATCGGCGAGCAGGAGAGTGAGATATGGGGTTAAATGGTGGCGGTGAGCCAGGGCCACGTGGAGGCGGCGTAGGCAGTGGCGAGTGCCCCGGTCAGGCATAAAACCACATTGGTCCGGGTGGACCAGGCTCGATAAAAAGGGCCGGAGCCGTTGGGCCAGGACAGCCGCGTAAAGCTTGATGTCGGTGTTAATAAGAGAGATTAGCTGGTAAGCTGCTCTGTCAGTGGGTGGCGGCGTAGACTTGGGCAGAACCACAATCGTGGCTATGTCGGCTCCTGGGGAGAATGAGCCGTTCTTAATCGCCTCTACAAAGAGATCTCGCAACCTCGGGACCAGGCTATCTTTATAGGTGGCATAGAATTCCTGAGGGAAACCGTCTGGTCCCGGGGTCTTCCCAGCGGACGTACGCCCTATCGCTTCCCCAATTTCTTCAAGGGAAATGGGTGCCTCCAGGCTCTCCCAGTCTCCCGGCCTAAGCCGGTTGAGTCGCACGTTACTGGCCACGAGCAGAGTGGCCAGGGAAACGTCCGGTGCTCGGGCCCAGTAAAGCTGAGAGTAAAACTGGGCGAATGCTTCCACTATCGCCATGGAAGAGGACTGGAGCACGCCGTCGGAGTCGGCAATCGCCGGAATGATGCACGATGTCCTGGGATAGGTGGCCAGGCGATGCAGCAATGCGCCATTCTTATCGCCCCATCCGTACACTCTCGCTAGCGAAGACAGCCAGAGAAGCTTGGCCGCGTCAAGTGATCGTTGACGAATCTCATCGCAAAGGAGCCGCAGTTGCCGAGTCCCGGCTGGGTCCCCAAACTCAGAGAGATTGCTCCAGTCGCAGCGCCCGGGCCTCACAGGCGGTGAGCTGCTGCAGTTGCATCCGGCGTTGCCATACCACGAGTGCCTTGGCAGCGCCTCTAATGGTTGCCTTGCAGGCCTCCCAAAGGGTGCCCGTCGAGGAGACCGAACCCTCGTTGTTACAGTAGTAGTGGGTCAGCTCGGATCCCACCGCCTTACGAGGTGTCTTATCCTGGAGGAACCAAGCATTACAGCGCCACATCTGACGGGCCGTACGGGGTGGAGGGCCCAGACTCAGGAGGACCGGAGAGTGATCTGAGATCCCTCTGGGGAGGATGCGGACATCTTGGATACCCATGCAATCGGCGGGGGGATGAAGATCGCGTCAATACGTGCATGGGAGTGATGGGCGGCCGAAGTGTGGGTGTATTGACGTGTGTGTGGATGCCAGGTCCTCCATGCGTCGCATAAGCCCTGAGCCTCTGCCCAACCCGCCAGCTGCCTTGCCCGCGCGGCGTGGGAGTCTGAAATCGGTCCTGACGAGTCCAGCTGAGGGGCCGAGACGGCATTGAAATCTCCTCCAATAACAGCAGTACCCAGAGGGAAGGTTGCCAGCAGAGACGCACCGTGAGATAAAGCCTGCGACAGCCCGGAGGGTGGCGCATAGAGCGACAGGAAGCTGATCGGCCTACCCTCGAGTGTGCCGCGGATGGCAATCCCCATTCCGTAAGGGTCGTGGGTTGCCTGTGTAAGGACAAAGGGGAGGGTGCGGTGCAGCAGGATGGCGACCCCACGGGAGCCGCGTGAGAACCCGGAGTGCCACACCCGATCATACCCATAGCGTACCAGAAAGGGACATCTCTCACCGAGGAGGTGGGTTTCTTTAAGCATGAGCACGCCTACCCCTGCGCGCTGGGCATATTTAAGGACTGCGGTGCGCTTAAGCCTATCCAACAGGCCATTCACGTTCCAGGACAGGATGCGCAGCTGGGCCTTGGGGGCTAGGTCATCCATGATATCGGTGGGAGCGAGTCGTGCTGGGGGCGGAACGACCAGGGGGGCACCGGGAAGATACCGAATGGCATGGGCGCACAGGGAGGGGACGGGGAGCGTGTGATCCCCAGAGGGACGACGAATCCCGTGCTGGGGGAAGCCAGTGAATGATGGCGGAGAATGAGCGACAGCGGAGCGCGTGTCATTGTCTGTATGGAGCAACGTGATGGCACTCGCAGTGTGCTGCTGCGTGATAGGCCCAGTGAGAAACAGACCCAAACTAAAAAAAACACCCTCCCAAGGAGAAACAACTAACACCCACCCCCGACCCCCCCACCCCCCACCCTACACTTCGAGAAAGGAAGCATCTGTCGCCCTAACTTTAACTGACAACTACAAGGCCCCAAGCATGAGCGCTCAGTCAGGTGTAAAGAGCGTGGTGGACCCCTCCTGAAGTACGGATTAAAGTATCCTGTCCTAGGTTGCTACGTAAGAGCGGGAGACCGCAGAGTTCGTTGCCCCCGCAGTGGGACAAGGTCGCCGCCCCCCCTGTCAATGCAGAACGTGAAGAAAAGTCACATGGCAGGGCTGCAGGAGAGGTCGGAAAGGTCTATATGCGTGTTGAGGGGGGTCGGAGACTTATCCGGCAGGGGCGATGGGTGGCGCTGAGATCCCCCAGCTGCATGAGAGGATGTCCAGGATGAGGCAGAGGAGTCTCTCGTTCCCCTCCCTGACACGCTCACGGATCATGTCCCAGCTGCCGCCGTGTCTCGGCGTCGCCGGGATTGCGTGCGCCTCCTGCGTCGTGGTCGCGGAGGCCTGGCTGCATCTTGGTCCTGAAGCATATTGACGGGCGACACCCGTCCGGGCTGGCGCAAAGGTCTTTCTTCGGTGAGCCAGGTCCATGCTGCCCTGGGAGTGTAAAAAAATAGAGTCTTGCCCTGGAAAACAACGCGGAGGCGGGCTGGGAACTGAAGTTGGTATTGGAGGCCCATGGAACGCATCTTTTGCTTCACCTCCGTGTAGGATCGGCGTTGTTCTTGGACCTCCCGGGTGTAATCCTGGAAATCATGATGGTGTGATTGTTAAAGGACAAGGGGTCTTTCACCCGCGCCTCCCGCAGAATAGCGTCTCTGTCTCTGAAGTTGAGAATCCTCAGAAGGAAGGGGCGTGGGGGGGCCCCCACCGGAGGTTTGGCTGCCAATGACCGGTGCACTCTCTCCACCACGAACCAGGTTGACAAGCTGGCTGCCAGCATCCAAGATTTAAACCAAGCGTCTAGGAAGTCGTCGGCTCGGCCAGACTCGACCCCCTCCGCAAAGCCCACCAGGCGAAGGTTGTTGCGGCGAGCTCGGTTTTCGTCGTCCTCTGCCCGCCGATGCAGCTCCTTGGAGTGGGTCGCAAGCTCCCGGACTTGGTCCTGTAGCTGGCGGATGTCATCCTCCGCCGTCGAGATCCGTGATTCCGTCTCCGTGATGCGGGCCGTGGCGTTGCGGAGGTCCTGCCGCAGGAGTGTAACGTCCATCTTCACATCCCCGACCATCCCCTCCAAGGATGTGCGGGAGGCGTTGATGGCCTGCAGGATGACGGCTAGGTCTTTGTTTGGAGCCGTCGCCGCCTCTCCGCCCGCACCCGGCGGGTCCGGGCTTGCAAATTGGTCGATTTTTGTTTGGTGGGACGTTGTCGTCGGCTTGGGGCCCCTGTCCTTGCCCATGGTGGCGTCCGGGGTGTGTATGCCGGACTCTAGGCTTGGTACGGCGGACCGCCAGTCGGCCCACGCCCGCCAGTCAACTAGCCATCCGGTGCAGGGCCAAGGACCGAAGAGTTGGGGAGAGAGGAAGGATAGAGACACGTCTGTCCCCCAGTTAGGGGAGGCCAGGAGTGTGTCGGGTACGCGACTTCCCCGCTATGATCCGGGCCGAGCCTCTCTCACCTCGCAGTGGCCAACTCGCCGCGGCCCACACTCGCAGTCGTCGCCAGTTGAGGCGCAGCCCCAGGTCCGCCGCACCACTGTCGCCTGCGTTGGGCCTGCAGGCTCGTCACGTTCAGTGGGACCACCCCGCACCTGCCCCTGGCCCCGGCCCCGGACCGACAGCAGGACCTCCTCAGGGGCAGGGCCGGGACGCCTCCGCCCGGTCGACAGAAGGGACGGAGGCCCCCCGTCTGGTCAGGATGGGTGAAGTCCGGGGGGGGAGGGGTGCCCCCCTCTCGCCGGCAGCAACTCCCAGCTGGTGGTACAGGATGAGGGTGGGCTCCACCGTCAGCAAGGCCAGACTCGACCTCCCACGCCGGCCGCCGCTGCCCGTGCCCACGAAGCGCCTTCACCTCTTGTGTTGCGCCTACCCTCGGGGCCTGGCAGGATGTCGCCGCTCGGCCGAGCGCCCGGACAGAGGCTCCCCCGCCCGACACACAAGACAGGGTGGGGGAGGCCAGGGGGAGTCGTCTTCCCTCGCTGGCGTGAACTCCCAGCCGGCGGTGCAGATGGAGAGTGGGCGCCAGTCCCAGCAAGGCCAGATCCGACTACCCGCACAGGCCTGCGCCACTCGGACTGGTCCGCCCGTATTGCAGGGCCACAGCAGATCCTGGGCCTCCGCCCCGTGCTGGCTCCGGGGGCGCCCCACCAGCCGTCACCCCCTCCAGCTCACTTGTGGTCCGCGGAGGGCAGGGGCTCACCCACTCGGGCTCTCGCGATGGGCGGCAGGCCACCGCCGGCTACACGGCCTTCTCTCCTCCCAGGGCGCCGCGGGACTCACGTAGCTCACAGTGCCTGCCTCGGAACCAGCCGGATGCGTCCCTCACACCGGCGTGACTAACGGGCCTCCGATCTCGGCCCTGGTTGCAGGAAATCGCCCGGAAACAGCACCGAGTGTGGTGCAGCAGCTCCTCTACAGATGGCGACCTCTGGATTGCTTCTAGGACGGCGGTACACGGATTTAGGTCGGATGCGAGGGGTCAAGCATCAGGAGCCTCACATCGGTGCGGCGGCCATCTTGGTTAGCGCCACCTAGTGCCCTCAAATAATTTTAATGTTCCTTTTTATTGAATACAAGTGGTCAAATTATTTTATGGCATGTAAGGTAATGTGCTTATGTAAGGATTATGTAACGGTCTTTAATATTTTTTTTATAAATGATGTAGATTTAACGGTCCTTTATATTTTTTTTAATGAATTATGTATCTTTTATGAATTTGCTTCTAAATTTGAATAAAGATTGACTGACTGACAAAAGATTGAAACTGATGGGTGAAGAGGATTAAATATCTTATCATTGTAGCAACAAGTGCTACAAGTCCTATACAATGGTAAAAAGCCTGGAAAATATTCATTAAAAAATTGCAGAAACCAGTGAATCACAAACAGAATCTGAGTCTTCTGAGAAAGCAACGACAACCAAACCTAACGCCCATCCACTTAAAAGATCGATGGCTACCCCTTCCTCACCTCCAACAACTGATCAGAAAGCAGAGGCTCTTCATTGTGTTATCTGTGGTTTAGCCAGAGCAAGGGTCAAAGGGATTGATAAAAGAACAAATTGCAGAGTATGTGAGTCTCAAAGGGCAAACGTTTTTTATCTGTAACTAGTTTCTTCCAAGATAAGGTTTTCAGCTAAGTAGCTGATTTGAACAGCGAGCTAAATGTATTTGCAGCGGATTTGTATGCCCACCCGAACAGCATGTGTGAATGTACAATGAGTTCCAAGCAGCAAAGTAACCCCCAGCCTTGAGTTAACTTTCCACTCTTTGAAAAAGCAAATTAAGTTTTAAAGCCACTCTAGAATGCTGGCTACAGGTTCACACTCAGTGAGATTAGAGAAATAATGGGCAACATTGAAGAAACGGTATTGATCCATAATAATGAAATTAAGATTTGTCTTGTGGGAATGCACAATGACAGAATTCGTTTTTTGTCATGCTAAGATAAAGAATGAGCCACTTGTGGTGTTCTCAGCTGATTTGACTCTCGAAGTTCTTGCCGACAAAATAAGATCATAGGATGCAGCAAAATCAGCATGAACCATTTTAAGAAACAGCCTGAAAGATTTCAATTTTGTACTTAATGGCAAATTTTGTGATGCTCCAGAGCTCTGTAAATCATTGGAGTCAGCAAGAATGCTTGATCTTGTATAAACATTTTTTACGTTGTTGTTTAATATCAGCAGCAAGATTGTAACAAACTAAAGTTCTTGAGTTCAGAATAGAAGTCGACAACATTGATGATGGCTTTGAAGATTATAAGCGAGGAAGTGGAAGACAATTTCATGAATGAACAGGCTTATGCTGTACAAATGTACTGTCTTTTCCAAATCATGTTTTACTAAATACATCACGGCAAAAAGAAAACTCCACTACACATGATGACTACCCTCACAATCTATGACAAGTACAAAAGTTGAAAGCTAATCACTTCAATGAATAGGGTTGAGATATCAACAAGTTATATTGACTTAGTCAGGCCTGGGCATAGTTTGCGAAGTTTTGCTACGCGGAACTCCGCGAAGTTACAAAAAAACTCTGCAAAGTTCCACGAGTGGTGGAGTGCAGTGTGAACTGCAGTTTGTGCTGGTAATTCTGCCACACAGGTAGACATTTTACCCGAGTGGCAGCTCACGCTCGCAAACTTACCATTCACACACTTACCGTTCGCGAGCGGGGAAAAAACTCTGCTGCACATCGCGATGCGGAGTTTTCTGCACTCTGCGAACTCCGCAGAGTACAGCAGACTCCGCACACTCCACGAACGGAGCAAAGTTCACCGCCCAGGCCTAGACTTAGTATGGATCAGGAACTTGATAGCAGCTCATTGCCCGTAAAATCTTTTGAAACTGACAGCACACCACTTCCAAGTCACTTTACCAGGAAAGGATTTGCAATTGCTCCTCTTGATAATTTTGATTTTGAAGACAGCTCTTCTTTGTCTGGAACATTCAGCACACTTGATGCTGCCATGGTGCTTTTTAAAGACTTACCATTTAAGTAGCTGCTGGAAAACAAGCTCTGTCTTGCTGTGGGCATAAACAAATGAAGCTGCAAACTTATAACCCATCTGCCTTGCCAACATGTGCAAAATTACTACAAGCCATCAACACGTACCAGTCTACCAGAAAGTTTCAAAGAGCTGAGGACATGGATCTTATTTTGCCTGGTGCTTTGTTCTGCAAAGTTGTTTTAACTGAATTTCTTATTGATTATTCAGTGCGGACTGAGGGATGAACAAAACGCCAGTTCCTCCGTGGGCTGGAATTCATGCTCGGATTTCCCAAAATACTGTCTTTATGAAGAAGGTTGGGTTCTTACCGATAATACCATCTCCACTCACAAACTACGCAACAGTATACACAGCTTAAAAAAAAATCTGGAATGTGCATGCTCGGCATGAAGACCAGTCTATTCTGCCAATCTTCTACGATGAAGGTCTTTTCTGTATTGTGGCTGACATTTTCATGAGCAATCCAGTATAATTTGATGATCTTTATCCAATGATGGGTGTTTTCCACATGACAAATGCTGCATTGCTGTCTGCAGGAAGTTATCTCAGTAGATGTGGCATAGACAAAGCACTTATTGAGGCTGAAATCTTTGGAACCAAAACTGTCCAGTCAGTATTGAGGGAACTTGTGTTTGTTCGTTACAAGGTATGCTCATCATAGCTTAGGCCACAGAAACATTGCATTGGAATGCTTTCTGGAACAAGAATGACAAATTAGGTTTGGCATATCTTATCTCAGAAGTGAACAAGGCACATGGTGCACTTCATTCAAAAGACATAATGCAAAGCCAGGCAATGATCAATACACTCAGTTCAAAATCAGAAAATCTGAGAACCAAGTTTGTAGAGTTTGTCAAAGAATGTGAGGAAAAATCATAACTTTGCAAGTACTGGGGAAATGTTTTACACTTGATAGCTCTAGTGAAAAACTTGATACATGCTCATTGGGAAGGTGAATGAGGGAGAAGCAAATGAAGACTGTGGAATCAATGATTACTGTGTTTCACAAACTTGATTGCATAAACTACCTGAGATATGGGCCCTGGCATTTGGAAAGAGTCAAAAAGCTAAAAGTGGAAAAATCATACCGCTACAGAAAATTCATCCAAAGACATTCTGTGGTGAAAGACAGAGAGGGAAGGTTCAATTCTGTGGCTCCAGTTAAGAAACTGGAACAGACAATCCAGAGATCACAGAAAATATCCAAAGGAATAGTTGGTCGGACACGTAAAAGTGAATATGTTGCTCAATGGCAGCTAGTTTACCTTGATGTCCTATCTATTTGCAATGTTTTCAGAGAGATGACAAATTCAAAATTAATGGACCATTGTGAAACTGTTCCTCACCACAAACTTGTGGGAAAGAGAGGGGAACGTTTTAATAAACATCCTAACAGCCTTCTTCATTTCAAGCAGCAGCAAGGAAACCCCCTTTGAAATGACGGAGCCTGTGCGACTGCACAACTTCGTGACCAAACAATATGTTGATAACGATGTAAAGACATGTCTACTAGATGTCCTGGAACTTGGATCAAAATTATACACAGAACTGAAGCAGAAGCAATTTTTATTGAAAGGGAAAATGCTGTTTGACATAATCACTGAAGCTAAACTTCCACTCTTAATTTGCCATAGAAAGAATTTTTCAAACCAGCCACTACAAAACGGGGTACAAAAAATAAACTTTCGCAAGCACATAGAGAGATGGATGTATCAAAAGAAAGGGGTGAATTTATCAAGGACATTCTGTCGAATTACCTTCTTCCAACAAACGCATTATTTGATGGAGATGCTGCAACCAAACCAGTGAAGCACAAACTCATACAAGATCTCGAAAAAAAAACCTTTCACCTGAAAAATTTCAATTAGAAAATGTGCCCTCATTGAAAACTGCTGTTGTTGTGGACTATGTCACAATTGCGAATGGTCAAGATTTCATCCATGCAAAACTTTGGAGAGGTCGTTCAGGCTGTTCTTCAGATATCAAAGTCAGTGTGCACCTTGCAAGAACTGCACATTATCTTGAACTATCTGTAAAAAAATGTGAGAGAATCAGAAGAATGTCTACATGTGGACCAATTGACCTTGCCTGCATCAATAATTTGATACCTATACCTGTGCAACTTGATACATTCTGGTCATCAACAAGATGAACTTGGAGATGTTAACTCGCCAAAACATTGCTGATGCTTCAGTAAACACTACATTTCCAATTATTGCAAGTGGAATGATTGTCAATGAGGAGTTAGTGCCTACAAAGATATATTCAAAAGGTACAGGCCATATTTGTTCAAGAACTTCTTAGCAGCAAATTGAAGGAAGCCGACTTTCGTGTTGTGCCACATGTTGGGTGGGCTGTTCGAAATGGTTCCAATTGAGTCATTTTATTGTAATATTACACATCTGTTATTATTGTGCTACTTAGATTTGCTGAAATGCTCTTAAGTCAAGGATTGGCAGAGTTATGGATACGTTATGTACCAGGCGAGAAAAGACACTTAATCCCGCTTCATATTCTGTACAAGAAACTTGACCCAGAGATGCCCAGTATTCTTATCAAGGCACATATTCTTATGGATGATGACAGTGTGAGTAAAATTGGAACAAAGCTTGGAGTTTTAAATGCTGAACCTATGAAGTTTCTAACAGGATTTGCTGAGACAGAAGAAGGATGTGACTTTAAAGGTGTAGAAAAATACCATGTGCATGGGTGGAAAACAAGTTCTGATTGTCACACGGTACTGTGAGTTCAAGAGATCAGTCCCGCTAATTGACCTTCCACTGATGTCATATTCTGTATGTGGACATTTTAATAGCACGTCCTACTTGATCAGAAGATGTGTAAATGTTTTGGATCATGCACATGTAGAGAAATATCCATGTGAATTTGGTTGGGAAGATATTAATGGGGTGCTAAAACCTACAGAATTTTTAAAGTCTCTGTCCATGTACTTGACAAACCTTTGCTAGAAAAAGATATCACTGTTAATATGCTCTGCCCGAATGTTCAACATTCTCCAAATATTCCATGAGCGATTGCCGAAACAAATAAATAAAGTGAACTGTGAAAATGTGTCTAAAACAGGAGTGATAAACATTATTTCTTTTTCATATTCTGATCATACATTCTTTGGGGCATATATAAAAGGATTAACCTCTTCTGTGCCCATGACGAGATAGTCTCGTCATGGAGCACGGTCACGCTGTGCCCATGACGAGACTATCTCGTCATGAACCCCACCCACTAATTAAACGCCCGGCACAGGAGGGGGAAAGGGCGTGGCACAGAAGGGGTTAAAGACCAATATCATTTGTTTTCATATCTATATGTCTCTTCTTCGTCTATTAGACCATCCATTTTGGAAAATAGTGGAAGGTTTGCTCAGTGGAGTTATTTTCTGTCTCTATAAGATTAGCTGACCCCCAAAATCTATGTTTTGACATCAAAATGAAGTATATAGGTCTCATGGTTACAGAAATATTACATCATCACTGCAACACATCCACCATTTTTAAAAATCTCATCCAGAACAATTTGGTGTGGATCAGCAATGTCTACCCAAACTAAAATACTTCGCTAATAATCCAAAAACACAGATAAAAAATGATAATCTTGGGACAACAATTTTTTTATGGAAGTATATCAGGGGGCTGGGATTATGATGGATAGATCTATCAAACTGTTTTCTTTTTTCTTTTCAAAAACAAAACCCCAGAGAGGGATTTTCGTTTTGAAAATACAAAAGAAAAAGCTCACTTCACTATGGTAGCCATCTCGCAGGTGAGCATTGAGCAGTTTTCACTCGCATTTCTTTCCGGGTTTTCCTGGCCGTGATTGGCACTAAAATCTGATGTCTAATGTAGCCCATCTAAATTAGGTCGGTGGAATTAAAGGTCTGCCTCTGACTGTCCTTACCCTGAAGGACCATCACAGGGGTTTTATCACAGCAGAGATGGAGTAGTCTCCTCCTTGATTAAACCAAAGGTCCACCTGCATATAAATCTGATGTGCGACCACAGTCTTGGTGGTATGGCTATTCCATCGCTGTTGCAACAGATTATCCATATTGACAGGATGTAAATCAGGCCCTTAATGTATGTTATTTCTTGTGGGAAACTTAATCAAACTGCCAACTCCAAATAGATAGAACAGTCCTTCTGCAGGGAAGGAAAGGTAGATTAAAATGTATATATTTGTGCATCTAGGCAGAGTCTTTCATACAAGTTGTGTTTATGAATGTTTTTTTTATTAGATCATCGTTCTTGGAATTTTTTTAATAAACAAACAAACATTATTATATAGAACATGCTGTCTTTCAAGCTCTTTGAGCATATAGGGCTTATATGTACAACAGTTTTCAGAATGGAGCTTGTGGGTCACCGGTAATAGGGACTTCTGCTAAGGAAAAGTAGTTTTCGGATAGTCTTAGTGTAGCTTTTTTTTTATAGAAGAGGTGAGTAGATTCAGTATACAAAAAAACAGCAGATGCTAAAAGATTAAAGACCCATTGAGGAGGAAAAAAATGTAAAAACCGGAGTACAAATTCGATCTCAGGCAAAAATAAAGCAAACATAATAGTTCCAAGCACTCATGTGCAAGGAAATGCAGATAAGTGGTGAAAACAAAAATAATACAATGACCAGCCCTTATAAAAGCGTGATAACTTTACTAACAAGTGTTTGACTTACACGGAAATAAATGCATTCAGCAAGAGATTTGGTTGTTACCCTTCCCAATGTCATCATTTTGAGAATTTACATGTAGCTTTGTATAGATAGGGCAGAAAACTGAAACTAAAAAGCTACTCGAGTCTCTTGAACAAAAAACCAGGACAACCAAAACCAGATTTGCCAAAACATAGCTGGCCTAAAGAACTTACAATTTGTACTTTATATACACACAAGCATATTCAAAAATAAATGTACCAAACCTCTTAAATAATGTAGGAATAGCTGATGACCATTGTTGCGATAGTCATTTCACAGTGAAAGTTTGTGAAAAGCAAAAAAATATATTTATATTGGCCCTGAAGTGCAGGTAGACTTCTCCCTGCGTTTGGGTCCCTAATTTCCTTTTCCAGCCTGGATCTGCCATTACATGAGGATAGATCCAGGAGGGGAACATTTGCAAAGGGAAGACCATACTAATTTGGGGGAGCCTCCTGATGAACAAATGATGTCAACCCTGTGGTGAATATATTTCTGCATTTTATTGACCTATTCTGGCTTCACCTGCAGTCCATCAAGAGTTGTCCAGCTCTCAGTATTGCCAAAGAGCTGCAAATTAGGTGTGGCAGAGGAATTGGCAATTTGTTCCAGTTCTCCCATCACCACTATACTTTACTTTTTAGAAATGTTGTATAATTGTTACAATGGTCATTCTATTATGATTGCCAATTATATTTATGTATTGAATATATTAACAATACAATAGATTTTTATATAGAAATAAGTAGCTGTTTTGGTATTGTTAAACCATTGAGCATTACAGACAAGGGAGTGATGTTTTGCTGCACATAATTGGGCCGTACAGCGGTGTCCCTCCCCTCTTATGCAATCACCTGTTCTGTTTTTATTATGCCAGGGTTTTTTTCCACCACAGTCTAAATATGATGTTTTATATATCTGCTTTGCCTGGGTGTTCATATAGGACTCGTACCCCCCAGGATGGCTCCCGGCCCCGCCCCCATCCAAACCCACAAATCAATACTTGACGACCAGAGCTGTGGGTAAAAAAAGTCCATGTTTATTACAAATCATCACACAAACATGACAATATATCATTCATACAATTTGATACAATATCGATTTATCAAATTCAATCGCTAAGCAATATTTACATCTGACTTGCCCATAACTTCATGATCCATCCGCAAGTCGGACAGAACTCCATGTATTTACACGAAGAACGTTGTCTATTGCTCCAGCACTAAGGGGCCTTCTGGCTCACGTCCCCCAACCAACTGAGAACCACGTAAGGCGCAACCCACCTGCGTCCTTGAGGGGTGAGCCCCTGCCATCTGGTCCATGTCCGCCACCTGAGGGTCCCACCCCTCCACCACCAGGCTGCCCATCGGGGCTCGCTGGGAATAACCAAGGGCGGATACCCCATGCCCTATTTTGTAAACTGGCGCCCTTGCTCCCAGCCGGTGTCTCCATTCTCTCTGGGGTGAGCTTACTATCTCTCCCCCTCAGTGCTGGCCTAAGGAGTATGCAGGAGGACTACCCTTAACAATGTAAAGGTAATTTATGTGGCCTCTTTACCGCCACAAGGGGGACCAGGGCAGACCGCCCTCCACCCTCCCCACCACGAGGCAACCTATGAACCATTATGTTCCCCCCAATCCTCAGACTCTGAGCCATGTCGCATTCATCCTTCTGGGTCCCAGGCATACCTGTGCCCCCCTTTGCAGTGAACCCTACGATCCCCATGCCCCCAATTTGTGTCTGGAACGCCAAGCAGGCCCCTTACCTCAGGCAACGCCAGGCCCAACCAGACTTCCCGGCACAGGGCCGAAATTTAACCGGGCATCTGCCATTAATCGTGGCTCCTAATTTTCTCCTGGCGTCATGAAACCTCGCCATCTTGGGAAAAACCCTTCCAACTATGGGCCAACCCAGGCCGAGCTCCCTCGACCTATGAACACATACCAACTCCCTCTTGTCTGGTGAACTATCTGACTTGTTGCGCATATCACGCCCCCACTTCTGATTATAGTAACCAACCACCCCGATCACCCAGCTGCGGGAAATAATCCATTACGCGATGTGCCTTAACTATGCACAGGTCTGTACCTGATAATCGAGGACATGCACGCCCCCCCTGGGCCTCCACCAGCCGCCACCGTACCCTTCCTAGTATGCTCAAGTCATAATCTCCCCCAGGGAGAGAGTCTATCTACCTCACAGAACCCAGTGAGCAGGAACTGCCGGCCCCCCATTGACAAGTTTTGGCACTGTCGGTTTGAGATAGAACAAGAAGATGAGCCCATATTGCATGATTTGTGTGGCCCTGACCTAACTTTCTAAACAGCCTTCATCCTTTTCCCAGATGGGTCACCTGGCAGGGACCTGAGCGACACAGCGAAATAGGGTTGCCCTCTAATTGAGGGTGTGCTGAAAGCCCCCCTTTTCCCAAACGTCTTTTCCGAGTTTTGTATAACGCAACTTCAACCCCGAGGTATAAGCGCACTGCACATGAGCCCCAGCTGCGTTATAGATGAACACCATCAATGTGTTATGCCTGGTTACATTAAGGGGCAGGTTCAAAGCCCCTCGAACCGTTTTTTTGTCACTTTAACAAGGGAAAGCAATCATTAAACAAGCATTTGCAATGCAATAGGTCTCGCATTATAAAAGTGTGAGCAGCTGGCATTGCCAATAATAATGCAACACTAGCTATTGGCTTTGTAAATGATAAATAAATGCCATTATGTGTTTGTTTTATAAAATAGATTAAAAAAGGCATTGTCATGAACAATGCCAATAGCTTAAACTTTTGCAAATGCGAGACCTATTGCATTGCAAATGCTTGTTCTTTGTGCAGCCCTAATTTCCTTTCCTCTGCGTGGGTAAAGACAAGCCAGCCATCTGTTCTGGGAACGTGGTCCTACGTAAACATGTCACCTTGCAGTCAACGTGGCGCTGGCTGGTTCCTGAAGAGCTCTTCTTAGGAAAGCACTTGCTGCTTCTTTAAATGACCAACTTCTTTTCTGCTAATTTTTATAGGTTTAGGGACGTTTCGTAAGAAATACTGTTCTTGTATATTTTTCTCTTTCGAGTTATTGAACCTATTATTATTCAGAGATCTAGGCAAACGTGTACAGACTAATGGTGAATTATGTACTTGGAAGCATCAGTGCTTTAAATGGAAAAAAAAAAAAATGCCGGCACTAACTAAATGTAACAGAAAGGGCGAAGCTAAGGGCGTGGCTTGGAAACAAGCAGTTAATTTGATATGTTCTTGGTGTGAAACGGTGCACAATTACGCAGCAACAGTTCTGCTATTTGTAGAGCATTCTTTTTGTCTATGTATTTGTTGTTAAATGCATATAATTGCACAAACATTGCAATGCACACACATTTTTATATTCACTGAATACCAGCGTATGCCCAGGACATTTGACAAACCATGGAAATGTTTCTTGATTAAAATATTTTCCCTGATCTTTAAGGTGGAAATGTCCCTGGTTTGCACAAAAAGGCACACAAACCCACACTCTCAGATATTCACCAAGTGGTATGCAAGCAAAATAAGCATACACAGATAAAAGCACAGATACTCACCCAATTATATGCGTTTCCACACAAGCCGGTACAGAAAAACGAAAGGAACAGAGGGCAGAAAGGCACGAAAAACGAGTGGCACAGAGGGCAGAAGGGCACAAAAAAACGAGTGGAACAGAGGGCAGAAAGGCACAAAAAAAAAAGAGGGAAACGAGTGGAACAGAGGACAGAAAGGCACAAAAAAAGAGTGGAAAACGAGTGGCACAGAGGGCAGAAAGGCACAAAAGAGTGGCGCAGAAGGGCACAAAAGACGAGAGGAGCAGAGGGCAGAAAGGCACACAAAAAACGAGTGGAACAGAGGGCAGAAGGGCACAAAAACGAGTGGAACAGAGGGCAGAAGGGCACAAAAACGAGTGGAACAGAGGGCAGAAGGGCACAAAAACGAGAGGAGCAGAGGGCAGAAAGGAACAAAAAAAGAGGGAAAACGAGTGTAACAGAGGACAAAGGCACAAAAAGAGGGAAAACGAGTGGAACAGAGGGCAGAAAGGCACAAAAAACGAGGAAAAACGAGTGGCACAGAACAAGAGCGCACTGAAGCTGACGAGGAGGGAGAGGGAGTAGGGAGTGGGGGCGGGCGCAGTGGTGCGGGCCGCAGTTGTAAAAGGCAGGGAGAGGGTGAGATTGAGGAAGGGAAAGATAGGGATCAAAGGAAAAAACTAGGGGGTGGCAAATGGTGTGCACTTTGATGTCCTCAGTGGCCCCGCGGCTCACTGAGGACATCAAAGCAAGTGATCAGGCAGTGCTTTTCAGGCTGCCAAATGGTGCGCGCCCCCAGGGCACATGCACTGTATTTGGAGGCCTGAAAAGCACTGTTTGCACTTCCAAAACTCGCTTACTATAAGTCTCGCCAGAGCAGCGCTAAAGCGCTGTCTCAGACGAGACCTAAAAAGGAAGGATTTATGCCTGGCAAAGGGAAACTTCCCTGAGTCATGAATCCCTAACGGGCCTCTACCGGTAGTACGCTAACAAACGCAGCATCCGCCCATCTGCCTTATTGGTAGCCCTAGAGACTCAAAACCGTATGACGAACGGGTCACCTGCGAGTCTATAGTGCAGTGTTACCCTAAAGGGAAGATTTCTTGCCTGAAGTCAGCTGAATCAGCTGCCCAAACTACCAGCCCCTGAAGAGGTGTGACTAATCTTCAAAAAAGTTACATGATGCCTACATGGGCGGTGATGCAGGACACTTCGCCCCCCTGCGTATCCTCGAGAGGTACGTGACCTACCTGTATTCCGAAGGTGATCTTGCTCCAGCGCTGAACGCTACAAATCCCTCGCTACAGACCGGACCACATTTCATTCACTCATTCACTGGTGGGGCCCATAACACCAATCATTCATTCTACTTTCAGATCAATGGTCCTCAAGAGAGGGGAGCTTCTTTTCTTTTATTCCATGCGCTGGAAATGGGAGGAAGAGTGCACCAATCACCTGATGAGTAACGACAAATTTACCTACACCTCCCTACCTCACCAGGAATTCAATACATTATAACCTAGCAGTTCCTCCCATACTATTGGCCATGGATCAGCCAGTTGCTGGGAATAGCAACACTTATTCTTCTAAACAATATACATTGAAATACTTCAAATAATAACCCAACACACTTCTTTAAATGCAATAATATGTTCATCTAATTAAAGCATAAGGAAATCATATAGCATTCAATATTTTAGTTCGCATATTTACCTAATCTGGCTAAATGGCGTCCTCTATGTCAAATTCAGATCTTTCGTCTCTATGCCCATAAATCAAAGAATCAGTTCGTAAATTAATTGGGCATCTGATCAGTCCATCAGAGTCTCTGGCAGGCAGCTGTCCAGCAGTGTCACAGTCCTCTCCGTCAGCATAACGTCGGGCAATTCTAGTAAAGTGATGGTGGACAAGGAATAGAGAGAGTAATGTCCTACCCTCTCTAGTCTACTTTTATAATAAATTTTTATCAGCAAATGTTTCAATACATGTTTCAGAACAAATTTAATTGGTTAACCAGGATCATTCTTCCTGATTCTCATACATTAAATGTTGCATTGGATGCAGATTCTCAATTTGTGAGTAAATCAGCAACAGTTTCTAGTCCATTCAGGGCATGTTGATTCCCATGCAGGGTTGTGTCCTTTGTCATCAATTATAATAGTTCATAGTTTAAGTAAGTCCTTTGTTTGAGGCTTGGCACTCCTCCCAGGATGTCCTTCACGGATACAGTCTGCCTGGGGTCAGGACGAGGTTATTGTTGCTCATCTTTTAGCGCAGGCGCAATTCACTCAGTGACTTCTATGTCTTGTCGGGGCGTCAGAATAGGGATGGCAGCCATTTTGTGGCCACTCCAGAAAGGTCAACTTAAGCAAAGAAACATAAAACGTAATTAATATATGGAAATGACTATCAAAATGTTATTCCCTCACTAACACCTCTATGTGTGTGTATTTATCTAGCAAAAGCAACACGCATTGCAGTTTATACTCACAATTTAAAGCACGATTCACAAATCACAACACAAAAGCAACATAAAACATGTCGATTCTAAATATCTGACATTAATATGCGTATAAAATTAGTTTACGTATCAATCAAGCCATGCAAATGTGATTCCCACGTATATTTTCTAATTAGTAATGTTGATTAATTAAACACATCAAACAGTTAATACTATTAATGTTAATTCAATTATTCATGTTAGTTCAAATTGATGAAATGGAGGAGGTATACAATTCTTAGGGAAAACCTCGCTCCAGCAGTCCCCCCTTTGGTGATTTTATCACCACAAAACACCCAAATTTAGTACCCTTTTACGAAGATTTGAAATGACTTCTTACTCATAGCTCAAAATTCAGTTTCTTCATATTCATCTTTTTGCTTTCTTGCACATATTATCTTACCACTCATCTAAAGTAAATCTCTTTCTGGATCCTTTTTTTTTCTTTTTAGTTTTTCTCTTTTTATTTTATTCTTTGTCTTCTTATTTTTACAACACATACACCCTAATTTTATCACTAATACTGCAACTATCACACATGTTAATGGAAACAGAATTTTACCTATAACAGTACTACCTATTTTAGCTAAGACATTTTTAATAGCAGCTATTTTCTTTCCCATTCTTGTCCATACATCTTCAACCTCCAGTGGTACAAGTTCATCGTGCAATTCAGTAATATTTTTAATGTAAACTTTTAGATCTTTACTTTCATCTGGAATGTAAGTGCAACAATGTTCAACTTTCAGCATTCCACAGACTCCACCCTCTTTTGCCAAAAGAATGTCAAGGGCAAGTCGATTTTGCACCACTATAGCACGCATGGCAACCATTTCAGTATTAACCAATAAGAATCCATGAGCAGTGCTTGTTGACAAGCGACCCACTACTGTAGATAATCTTCTAATTTTATTTGCATTCAGAGTTATTCCCACTGCCGGTATCAATGCACAAAAGATGTCACCCACAATTTCTGCCCAAGATTCTCTCTTTCTTCGCGCTAAATGACTATTTAAACTATTTACACCTTCTTCTCTGTCCATGTGAAAGATTTTTGGAAATACCAGGCCTACATAACATGTGCCATACCAATGGTCTGGCAAACGATAATATGGCCTGTTCCCACAGATAAAATATATTCCAGGAAGTACTGGATCTCTTCCACCTTTGAATCCCCATCCACCCATGATTCGATATGTATCATGGCACTCACTGTTACCTACAAACAGGTTATCATATGCAGTTTGATTCCTTCTTATACAAAGTTTTCCTTTCTGAGGCCTGTCTAAAGCTATCGTTGGTGTTGACTCTCCTTTTGTCAGGTGTTTTTTCATTTCTATGTCCCAAGCTGTTTTCTCAACCTTTCCCTCTGTTGCCTTTTTGTGCATCTTATGCCTTCTTTCCTCAACCATATTCAAAAATGTATTTTCTTCTTTCTGCAAACTGCATGTCAAATTATATTTAAACACAGCTTCTAATGTTAGTTCACTAGTCTCTAGGAAAAATTCACCTAAAACCTTTGCAGGTCTTACCTTATTCAACTTATTATTAGCAGGGACTAATGCAAAAATGTTATCTACATCTGAAAAATAATACTCTAATTTCCCTATTTCATAAAATAAGCTAGCTATTACACTACAGGTTATTCCATAAGTAGCTGGAAGGTGATGATAAGTCACTCCCTCTGCCACAGAAGCAGGTAACTGCATGCAGACGTAGCAGTCCCTTACGTCCATAGTCTTTACATATTCATACAATAATTTTGAAAATACATTATTAGAGAAATCATTAATAGACCTATCTTTATGCAAATGAATGTTTGCTTCTACAGTCGGTATTACCTTTGAGATTTTACCTGTGTTAGTTTTGTTTTGACCATTTCCTTCTATTGTATCTATTGTGACTTTAAATGATATTACAAGAGCTAGGATGCTCCATAAAAGCATTAATAACCATGTACAACAGCAACATGTTTTACACCATCTTTTCATGAATGTACATCTACTTTTACTACCATCTGTGTTAGCCATTTTCTAAAATAGACCGTGTCTTTTGACTTAGCCTCTTCTACTTTGTGACCAGTTTCTTCCCCAAAGCTTCTAAGCTTCTACTTGGTTCTATTAGTTTTCTACTTCTTTTCTTTTATTATCGTTCTCCACATCAACAGCTTCTTTGATTAATCAGTTTGGCATCTCATCGTCCTTTGCCTCCTTCACCCAATCAGGATACAGAATTTCCTGAATCTCCGCTTCTTCTTCTCCAATGTCGGACAAGAGAACTCTCAGGATTTCTGATTCTTCTTCTTCTTTAACCACTTTCAGTAAAGCCTCCTCTGGATTTCCTTGACTATCTGCTTATTGGGATTCTTCAGGCAGGGCCACATACGTCCATTCCGGCGACTTATACTTCTGGTTAGGTTTTTTGTTCTTCCGGATTCTTTTGTTACAACTGTTTCTTTTTCCTTTGATCTTTCCTGACTCGTGACTTCATTCACCTGTTCAGCTTTTGGTGATTTTACTCGAGACAGTCGATATCTTAGTCTTTTTATTTTGTTCGGTCAAGCTTCTGGTTTTACAGTTTTTCTCAATTTACTTTCTTTGACATTCTTTTCATTCTTTTCTTCTCTCCAAGCTCTCTTTCTCAGAACTCGACCTTCAGGTATTTCGTTCCCACTCTCTTCTGATTCTGTCCCAACTTGCTTTTCCTTTTCACCAGTTTCTTTATCCACCACTTGTTCTGGTTTCCCTATTTCTTTCCCTCCTCGAATCTCTGGCACGCAATCTTCCTGCTGACTACTTGTCGCTTCACCTAGCTGGATGTTGCAGTTCCCTATACCTCCTCGGGGGTCTTCCGCAATCTGTCCCTCTCTCTCTGTAACTGTCCCTTCTTCATTCAAATCTATTAGTTCAGGTGGAATTTCTCTTGAATTTTCATCTGGGATTTGTTCTTTTTGACTTTCTTTTACTGCTTCTTCTTTGTCTTTTCCTTCCTTCTTTTTAGGTTCTTTACTGGGACCTTTCTTTCTCTGCTCGTCTTCAGAATCTGAGCTTTCAGAAATCTGCAATCTTCTTCTCAGAGAGACACTTCTGGGGACCAGAATCTGCTTTGGTTCGTTTTCCCCCCTTTCAGGATCTTCACGTGTTTTTGGTTCTTCGTGATCTGATTCAGTACTTGACTCCGATTCGTCATAGTACTCTTTCTCCTTGCAATCCAGCGGATTTGGTATTCTCAAGGTATGGCTGGCATGGATCCAGTTTTTCAGTCCAGCACACTTTACAACTGTCGTTGTGGTCAGAATGACTTGTCTTGGCTTTCCCCACCTGGGAACCAAACAGTTTCTTCTTCTGTGGACCTTTATCCTCACCCAATCTCCTGGGCTTAGATCATGGGCTTGCTTCTTTTCAAGGGTGGTGGCATCCGCTCCAACCTGATGAAACACAGAACGAACTGCATCAGCCAGGCCTTTACAGTACTCCAACACCATGTCATCAGAAATCGTCATCAGTTTTTTGACTGGTATATAAGCATGCCTCATCACACGTCCCATGATTATTTCATGAGGACTTAGCCCTGTAGTTCTATCTGGGGTTGCACGTATGGTCATCAAAACTAGAGGCAAGACATCAGGCCATTTCATTCCTGTGGCTAAACACATTTTCCCAATTCTGTTCTTGATTGTACCATTCATTTGCTCAACCACACCAGAAGCCTCTGGTCGGTAGGCACAGTGCAGTTTCTGTTGTACATTCAATGCTTCACTGACCAATTTCACAATCTCATTATAGGAATGCCCTCCTCTGTCTAATTCAAGGGTCACTGGGAACCCGAACCTGGGGATGAATTCCCTCAAAAGCAGCTTTCCTACTGTCAATCCATCATTTCTCCTTGTCTGGTATGCTTCTACCCACCTGGAGAATAGGCAGACTATGACCAGAACGTACCTCAATCTGTTACATGTTGGCATCTCAATGAAATCTATTTGCATTCTGGTAAAAGGCCCTCCTTCTCGGCCTATAGTTCTCAGACTCACCACTGTCTTTCTCCCAGGATTGTACTGCTGACAAATTAAGCACCTCTGACATAGGCTTTCTGATATGATTCTGAATTTTAGATTGTTCCAGGTCTGCTTAAATGACCTGATCATAGCATCTCTCCCTATGTGTCCCTGGCCATGATACATCCGTGCCATGGTAGACAACATGCTATCAGGCATGACTGGTCTTCCATCTCGATAGACCCACACATGATCCTTTTCCCTTGGTGCACATCCTGCTTTTACCCACTGCCTTGTTTCCTCATCTCCTGCTTCCTCCTGCAATTGTCTCACTTCTTCCCATGTCCCTACAACGTTAGTGAACATTAAGGAATAGGAAGTCATTTCTTTCTGCTTTGCCCGATTGACTGAATAATGATTTCTGGCACAGTACTGTGCCATGTCATTGGCATAACGATTGCCGACAGTAACATAATCCTCCCCTTGGTTATGAGCAGCACATTTCACCACAGCCAATTGTTTAGGCAGCTGTATTGCCTCAATCAACTTTCCAACCACTTCAGCATTCTTTATAGGAGTTTCACTTGAGGTCAAGAAACCTCTTTGTAGCCACAACTGGCCAAAATCATGGACAACTCCGAAGCCATACTGGCTGTCAGTTATCACAGTCACTCTCACATCTTTCCCAATTTTGCATGCTCGAGTCAGAGCCACCAACTCTGCTACTTGGGCAGATTTCACTCCTTTCAGATAGGATGCTTCCATTACTGTGGAAACCGTACATACTACATATGCTGCACTCAACACTCCTTCTTCTGTTCTCAAACATGACCCATCAACAAACATTACATACTCATTTTCGGCCAAAGGTACATCTTTTATGTCTGGTCGTGGTTTCGTACAATACTCAAGCACATCCAAACAATCATGATCTGTTTCATCTCTCACTTCCACATTCTCAACATCAGGTAACAATGTTGCTGGATTCACATTCACACATCTTGCAAGACTCACATTCGTTGCACCTAATATGACTTTCTCATACTTAGTCAGCCGACTATGTGCCATATACTGAGTACGACTCCTTGTTAAAAGAATCGCCACATCATGAGGTACAAACACTTTCAAAGGATATCCCATCACGATTACTTCACTCTGCTCCAAACTTTGAAATGTTGCAGCTACTGCTTTCAGACATCCAGGTAAGCCTACAGCTACTGGATCAAGCATCGATGAGTAATATGCAATCGGTCTCCTCAATCTTCCATGCTTCTGGATTAACACAGAAAGTGCGCATCCATTTCTTTCACTGCAATATAACTCAAATTCTTTTTCATAATCAGGCATACCCAATGCTGGGGCTTCACACAATCCATCTTTCAATCGTTTGAATGCTGCCAATTCTTCCTTGTTCAATTCAAGGGGATCTTTTACATCACTCCTTGTTAGCCGTACCAGAGGTTTTGCAATCAGCGAAAAGTTGCTGATCCACTGGCGGCAGTACCCTACCATTCCCAGAAACATTCTCACTTCTCTTTGCGTCATGGGGGCTCTCATTCCTTTTATGATTCTGATTCTGTCTATTGTTATTTTCCTCAGTCCTTTTTCAATGTTATGTCCCAAATACTGTACTTCCTTTTTACAATACTGCAGTTTGGCTGGGGACACTTTTAATCCTCCATCTGCCAGGTGATTTAGTAAAGCTATAGTGTCTACTTCACAAGCTTCACGAGTTTTCGACGCCACAAGGAGGCCGTCGATGTACTGCACTAGTACTGAATTCTCGGGCATTTGCAGACTCTCCAATGACTTTTTCAACAATTGATTAAATATTGAGGGGCTTTCTGTATACCCCTGTGGGATTCGGCACCATGCCAAAATACGGTCTCCAAACCGAAATGCGAAAATTTGCTGACTGTCGTGATGCAATGGAATAGAAAAGAATGCATGGCACAAATCAATTACTGTGTACCATTCTGCGTCATGGGGAATCTGATACAAAATCACTGATGGATTTGGCACAATGGGACAGCATGGTACAACGATCTTGTTTACCTTTCTCAGGTCTTGCACTATTCTGAATTTCCCATTTGGCTTTTTCAGGCCCATTATGGGTGAATTACATGGACTGCTCAATATTTCTCTCAGAATTCCTTGCTTGATCATTTTCTCAATTATTGGAGTTACTCCTTCAATTATTTCAGGTGTCAATCTGTACTGAGGAATGTTTGGATAACTAACTCCATCTTTGACAGTAATTCTTACTGGGTCTACGTTTCTCATTAGCCCTACATCTTCTCAGGTAAAATCCCAAACTTCTGCTTTTACAGACAGTTTCAATTCTCTGGGCAATTCATCTGGATTAAATACTGCATATGTTCCAATAGTTTCACATTCTCTGTTAGCTATGGTCATTTTGTACAATACATCCTCATCTGGTGTTTCAAAAGCTATTCCATCTGGACTACAAAATATAGTGCAGTTCATCTTGCACAGCAGGTCCCTACCTAGCAAATTCACAGGACTGGTGTCACACACCACAAATCGGTGCATTTCAGAAAATTTCCCTATACTAACCTTTACAGGTTCTGTAAGATGTGTTTTTAAATGTTGGTTGGATACACCAACTACTTGGATTGTTTCATCCGAAAGAGGAAGATTCTTAACATCCGCTGATCTAACAGTAGATCGAGTAGCACCAGTGTCCACTAGGAAAATAATGTTATCATCATTAATCTTCCCATCTACAAATGGTCCTGTCTGGTCTACTTCTAGAGTTGCGCCAAGTACGCACTCTTCTTCCTCCCTTCAGCACCGTCAATAATCCATTTCTGAATCACTCTCATCATGTTGCAGCCAGTACTGTGAAACAGTGCGAGCGCGTGATGGTTTATTTACCTGTTCTTCATTGTAGAATCCCGATTCTTTACTATACTTCTGTCAGTTTCTGTTCTGTGGAAAAGGTGGTTTTGGCACCTGGTTCTGGGAAGTAACCACCTGCTGGTGCTGTTGCTGCAGTTGACCACCCACCTCTTTCCGCACCTGTGGATTCAACAATCGATTTTCAATATTAGTATTTGGAGGGTTCTTACACTCTGATTTCCAATGCCCTAACTCACCGCAATTGTGACATGGGAATTTCTTTTTTGGCTTCCTCTATATTACCTTTCCCTTTCCCTGTATCAAATCGGGGTCTCACTCCTGGATTGTTCGCTTGTTCTACCAATTGAGCTTCCTGTCGTTCGGCTACCTTTACTTGTGCTCACATCGCCTTTTCTTTCAGCTTTCGTTGTTTTGCCTCAATCTCATCACTGAAATATTTTGCATGTCTCAAAACTTCATCTATTTTCTTATTTTGCCAATCAACTGTATGCTGCTTTATCATATCACCAATTTCTGGGCGTAAACCATATACAAACCTGTATACAAAATGGCTCAAGTCTTTATCACTCAGGTTCTCATCTCCACTGAACTGTTTGAAAGCCTGAATTAATCTCTCATAATATGCATGTACTGACTCCTTGCTTTCCTGTTGGGTCCTGTCAATTTTTACCCAATCGGTTTCTTTAGGGGGTATCTTATTTTTCAGGAATGCCATAACTTGCTCATATTTCTTCATTACCTCTGGATCGGGAGCTCCTGTCTTAGGGTCCCTAGGATACTCTTGAGTGGGCCAATTGATCATTAGCTTGCACTCTGTCCACAAATCTGCTGGTACTATTATATCGAATAGACCATTCAAATCTATCCATAATACCTTTGCCAATTTTACAAATCTGTCTACCTGCCGGTACCACTCGACGGGCTTTTCACGTAGTCGAGGGAAATCATTTGTGAAAGACAAAATGTCCTGCCTTGTCCATGGAACATGGACATACCCTCCCCCTGGAATCTCTCTCATGGGGTATTCTGTCGTTACCTTTTCCTTCTCTGTAACGGGAAATGCTGAAACTGTCCTTTCTGTGATATTATCACGTCTTCTACACCACTTGCTTCTCCATCTGTCAACATCTCCCCATTTTCTCAACAAACCAATTATGTCTTTAATTTGACCAATCCTACCTGTGGTATTCATGTTCTCTATATCCTTCTCAGTGAAATCAACTCGATGGGATTTTTGCAGTGCTTTTACTTTGTCAAAATCTATTCCCATTTCATTCGCAATTTCCTCTAATCTTTCATGCAGGTTTTTCGCTCTCCAGGTTGCACTCTTGCAGAGAAACAACAATTCCTCATCCTGGTAATTTTTAAATTTTTCAGTAGGGATGGTTCCTACTATTAATTCTTCCAATACCATTCGTAAATTTGCCACATCTATTGACTGGGATTCTTGATCCTTTTTCTGTAACTCTCTGATCCATTCATTTAACTCATCTACGGAAGGTTCCACTAAATTATTTACATTATTTTGTTCTGGGGCCTTTTGTGGTTCTAATAATGTTTCCATTGTCATTCTGCTCTTTTCAGCGTAGATCTGGTTTACAAATGGATTCGTTGAAACATTCGGTTCAAACATATTCATTGTCGGTCCCCACGGATTGTCAATTTGACTCCGTTCAGTATTCTCAATTGTATTTTGGCCTCTGTATGGCACTGTCAAACAATGTCCAGTATCTTTTTGTTTCTCAAATATGGGCATTACCGGACCTATCGTTACTGGAACTGTCACAGCTTCTAGATTCTTGGTCAATTCGCTTATTTTCTCAGTTAATTCTAGGGTGGTTTTGGCTAGTTCTACTGAATTCTCATCATTTACCCTACTTCCTGTCTGTTTTTCTATCTTTCTTGCAGAGTTACTTTTCCCTAGTTCTGGTGACATGGTCTCTGTTTTAATTATTCGTAACGTTTCTCTCATTGGGGCACTTGGTGTCAATGCCTCTGGTTCTGGTCGGTACGGTGGTGGGTTTTTGTAAAACACTTCATCATCTTCTGATTCATTCACTTCATACCCACTCGAATCCGTATTCCGCCTTTTCTCAGTGCATTTTCTCCCTTCATTCTCTCCTATCATTCTCACGGGATACATACCATCAGTCATACTTGATTTCCGCCACCTTTTCATCCTGTCTTCATGTGTCTCATGTCCGTATGATCTACCGAACATATATCTGTAACCCCTACCACTTCTCTGTTTTTCATGTTCATGCATTTCGTCTTCCCATTCCGTCAATGCCTCAAACTGCGTCGGTCTAGGTCTTGGTTCTAAGTTCATCATCTTGTCTCGGAGGTTTCTCAAGACAGCCAAATTAAAGGAACCATGTTCTGGAAACGCCAAGACTCCATCGTCCTTGGTGTATTTTACCCAATTTTCTAACCAAATACAAGTATGATACCCATATTTTGCAATCATTGTAGATGCGGGGGTTTTCGGTGGAGGAAGTAACTGTCCTTCCCTAGTCTCAACTACTTTATCTTTCTTGAACCATCTTTTAATTTTCCCAAACCACGATTTCTTCTTTTCCGGTGGTTGGTAAAACATTTTCTCGTTTTCCGTATACCGTTTAGTCCTCTTACAATGGTACCGCTATTCTGTCCACTCACAGCGCGACTCTTACTAACGCACCAATCAGGAGTGTTTACATCACTATCACAATCCTCCAGTCTCAGCGCGACTCACACTAACGCACCAATCAGGGAGCGTTTACGTCACTCTGTTTTCTTCTACTCCTAGCGCGGCTTTACACTAACGCACCAATCCGGAGCGTTTTACGCCTCTAACCTACTATCCAATCCCAGCGCGGTCGTTCTGATGTCAGCAGCCGCTGCGGCAACTCGCTTTGCTCTGCTCTTGTCTACCCCTCCTTTACAAGACCGCTCCCTGAACTCTTACTGTAACTTTTTACGATTCGATTAGTAACAACACTAAAACATCTATATTGTCTGCTTCGCTAACCAAAGAACAGCAAAGCACCTTTCTCACAAGAATTCCGTCTGTCCCGAGAGCAGCGCTTATATCTGCCCTACTACGGAATCGTTACTTCCGTTGGTAAAGTAGCACATCCCTCTACTTCACCCTTCTAGCAAGCATTAGCTAATTGTTTCTCTGGTATTTTAGAAATAACCTAGAGTTTCGCAATCAACCCAAATGCCTTTTCATTCACACTCGTTCATACAAGAAAATGTAGTACATACGCACAGAATCCTGTCTTTCCCGAGAACAGCGAACAGTCTGTCCTACTACAGAATTATAACACTTGTTAACAAAGCAGCGCTTCCCTCTACTTTGTCCTTCTACTAAGCTCAGAGAACACCTGCTACCTTTTCAGTGATAAGCGTTATCGGTATGCCAATTGGTTTCCTGGTACTTAAAGACCAAAATTTCACAGGTAACCTTCGCTATCATACACCCTTCTCTCACACAGAAAAATGTCTCTATTGGCAACACACGACGATGTCACCGAATCGAACCTAGACAATGCGCCGTGCAACTTCACTTGTCACACGTTTCCCCTGTGTACCTACAGGGCTACAACAATCCCGTCTTTCCCGAGAGCAGCATCTGCCTCTGCTCTACAACGGAACTGTTAAACTTCCGACTTCCTACATCCCAGAAGCCGTGCAAACAACATATAACTCGACGCGACTCAACATAGAGTGTTAGTACATCAATCAATAATCAATAAGCTATTTACAAGCAATCGTCACTAAACCCAAAACAATAGCTAACCATCATTCTGCTACCAAGAAAACTGCTCCAGCGCTGAACGCTACAAATCCCTCGCTACAGACCGGACCACATTTCATTCACTCATTCACTGGTGGGGCCCATAACACCAATCATTCATTCTACTTTCAGATCAATGGTCCTCAAGAGAGGGGAGATTCTTTTCTTTTATTCCATGCGCTGGAAATGGGAGGAAGAGTGCACCAATCACCTGATGAGTAACGACAAATTTACCTACACCTCCCTACCTCACCAGGATCTCAATACATTATAACCTAGCAGTTCCTCCCATACTATTGGCCATGGATCAGCCAGTTGCTGGGAATAGCAACACTTATTCTTTTAAACAATATACATTGAAATACTTCAAATAATAACCCAACACAGTTCTTTAAATGCAATAATATGTTTATCTAATTAAAGCATAAGGAAATCATATAGCATTCAATATTTTAGTTCGCATATTTACCTAATCTGGCTAAATGGCGTCCTCTATGTAAAATTCAGATCTTTCGTCTCTATGCCCATAAATCAAAGAATCAGTTCGTAAATTAATTGGGCATCTGATCAGGCCATCAGAGTCTCTGGCAGGCAGCTGTCCAGCAGTATGAGCACAAAGAGGAGGGTGGAGGCTGATTAGATCCGCACCAAACAAATATTAGTGGTTACCGTAAAAATCTCAGAGATAGTGCTCGAAACCAGAGAGTACTACCCTCTTTACTCTCAAAAATGTGGGACAAAGTCCTACAACAACATATAAATACACAAGAGGTTCAGCACTATGTACTTTCATAAGGTCTCCAAGTAGCTATATACTTTTATATCATCTCCAAGTAACAATAAACTTTTGATAAAGCATGTGACACAAATAACATATAAAGATATTCTTCTTTATTGCTTTTGAAGGAAGATTTCTTCCCTGTCACATTTAATATTCTCATAGCCACAGCCAACGCGTTTCGTCTCCAATGAGACTTCTTCAGGGCTATCAAAAGAGCATACATGAAAGATTTTAAGACTTCAATATTAACATCTTTAAACATGGTTTGAAAAACTTTTTTTGATTCCTTTACACAGCAAAACATTTCTACACAGTTCTACATTAACCGTATCATTCACAAAGCATTTAAACTGCACAGAGAGAGGGCCTAGCCTTCGAAAGGCAAGAAAAAACACCATTATTCCTTTTTCTCAGTGGTAGCTATTCTTTACATTGTTAACTTTGTAGATACATTCATAGGTGCTTAAAATCACAAGTATGTGATATCATACTCAGTTACAAAACACGTACTTTGTGAGGACTTTTTGGGTACATCTGACTTCATTAAAAAGTACATAGTATTGTTGTCATCCAATGTCACATCCTCATTGCCAGTATCATAAGCTCAAGTTATGTCATATGACGCTAAAATCATGTAATACGAACTAGCTCTATGATGTGTAATTCAATAAATCCGAATACATTATATTTACATTTATATTCTGAACAGCTTCACATTGCATTGGGTAATCTAACAACCGTCAAAGATACACATTAACATCGCTATTTAATATCATCCTTCAAAATTATATCTAATTTGCATACCTCAATAATATGGTGAGTATGATTCTTTCCTGTGTGGCCGTTCTTTAGGATATGGTTTCCACGATGCAAGTTTTCTCTGGGTCATCAAATATTCTATGATAAATATATTTGTATAACCTTATAGTATTAATTCCATCATTGTTATGTTCCTAATCTTATACCTAGTAATATCTTGCATCATTATACCAAAGTAGTTTTTACTTGCCATTTGGGCAAGTAAAAACTACTTTGGTATAATGATGCAAGAAATTACTAGGTATAAGATTAGGAAAATAACAATGATGGAATTAATACTATAAGGTTATACAAATATATTTATCATAGAATATTTGATGACCCAGAGAAAACTTGCATCGTGGAAACCATATCCTAAAGAACGGCCACACAGGAAAGAATCATACTCACCATATTATTGAGGTATGCAAATTAGATATAATTTTGAAGGATGATATTAAATAGCGATGTTAATGTGTATCTTTGACCGTTGTTAGATTACCCAATGCAATGTGAAGCTGTTCAGAATATAAATGTAAATATATTGTATTCGGATTTATCGAATTACACATCATAGAGCTAGTTCGTATTACATGATTTTACCGTCATATGAGATATCTTGAGCTTATGATACTGGCAATGATGATGTGACATTGGATGACAACAATACTATGTACTTTTTAATGAAGTCAGATGTACCCAAAAAGTCCTCACAAAGTACGTGTTTTGTAACTGAGTATGATATCACATACTTGTGATTTTAAGCACCTATGAATGTATCTACAAAGTTAACAATGTAAAGAATAGCTACCACTGAGAAAAAGGAATAATGGTGTTTTTTCTTGCCTTTCGAAGGCTAGGCCCTCTCTCTGTGCATTTTAAATGCTTTGTGAATGATACGGTTAATGTAGAACTGAGTAGAAATGTTTTGCTGTGTAAAGGAATCAAAAAAAGTTTTTCAAACCATGTTTAAAGATGTTAATATTGAAGTCTTAAAATCTTTCATGTATGCTCTTTTGATAGCCCTGAAGAAGTCTCATTGGAGACGAAACGCGTTGGCTATGGCTATGAGAATATGAAATGTGACATTGAAGAAATCTTCATTCAAAAGCAATAAAGAAGAAAATCTTTATATGTTATTTGTGTCACATGCTTTATCAAAAGTTTATTGTTACTTGGAGATGATATAAAAGTATATAGCTACTTGGAGACCTTATGAAAGTACATAGTGCTGAACCTCTTGTGTATTTATAAGCTGTCCAGCAGTGTCACCGTCCTCTCCGTCAGCATAACGTCGGGCAATTCTAGTAAAGTGATGGTGGGCAAGGAATAGAGAGAGTAATGTCCTACCCTCTCTAGTCTACTTTTATAATACATTTTTATCAGCAAATGTTTCAATACATGTTTCAGAACAAATTTAATTGGTTAACCAGGATCATTCTTCCTGATTCTCATACATTAAATGTTGCATTAGATGCCGCTTCTCAATTTGTGAGTAAATCAGCAACAGTTTCTAGTCCATTCAGGGCATGTTGATTCCCATGCAGGGTCGTGTCCTTTGTCATCAATTATAATAGTTCATAGTTTAAGTCCTTTGTTTGATGCTTGGCACTCCTCCCAGGATGTCCTTCACGGATACAGTCTGCCTGGGGTCAGTACGAGGTTATTGTTGCTCATCTTTTAGCGCAGGCGCACTTCACTCAGTGACTTCTATGTCTTGTCGGGGCGTCAGAATAGGGATGGCTGCCATTTTGTGGCCACTCCAGAAAGGTCAACTTAAGCAAAGAAACATAAAACGTAATTAATATATGGAAATGACTATCAAAATGTTATTCCCTCACTAAGCCCTCTATGTGTGTGTATTTATCTAGCAAAAGCAACACGCATTGCAGTTTATACTCACAATTTAAAGCACGATTCACAAATCACATCACAAAAGCAACATATAACATGTCGATTCTAAATATCTGACATTAATATGCGTATAAAATTAGTTTACGTATCAATCAAGCCATGCAAATGCGATTCCCACGTATATTTTCTAATTAGCAATGTTGATTAATTAAACACATCAAACAGTTAATATTATTAATGTTAATTCAATTATTTATGTTAGTTCAAATTGATGAAATGGAGGAGGTATACAATTCTTAGGGAAAACCTCGCTCCAGCAATCTTAGGTGAATCCTGTACCTGAACAAGCTACCCAGAAGCACTAGTATTTGCCAGTCAGATCCCAGGCTGTACCCTGCCAACAATGGGACACATGGTGGGCCCAGTGATACGGGGGACTGACCCATGACGTACAACAGGACCGCTTAATCCAGTCCTACGAACATACCTGCGTAAGGTACACAAAAAAGCCACCCCTAGCCCATGAACATTCTCCCCTGGCGGAAGCAATGCAGCATCGGGGGAGGGGACCAAGAGATGGAAATGGGCAGAGAGACTTATGGCATACGCTACCCCTGCTACCCTCGAACGCTCCACTGGTGACATTTTTGTCTATCGGAACTGACCACCCTGCTGTCTACACGCGCTCATACCGAGTGCGCCTCCACTAAGCAGGTCAACTAAGTCCCCAATACCTGTGTCCTTTCCCAGTGTAGTCCAGGGCACACATTCAGCCCCCCCTTCAATGCCCGTATTATAAGTCCCCTTGAAGCGTACATCCAGGACAACATCCCTCGGCCTGTGTTCGAGCTTCCACCCCACGCGAAGATCATTAAGCGCCTACTACTTCCGCACGCACATCCTGCGCTGCAAAATTCATAGCAGGGTATGCTCAGACGTGAGTCCCTTGCTCACTTTGCCACTGGATTCAAGCAAGCCTGGCTGAAGACGGCTGAAATGCCAGAAACCGGTCCTAGGAAGCTTGTTTCCGGTCCAGGGAAGGCATGGCTTGGCAGTTCGGGCTGGACTGTTCCCATGAGGCACAGGGTCAGACTGAATTGCATATGGCCATGTCTGAACTGGGGTGGCAGAGTGGGCTAAAGAACGGTGATGGATCAAACCCAGATCTGTTGACTGGGTGAGAGTGTTTGATTGGTTCTGATGCTCCGTCCATCACCACCCCCTTTTGTACCGCTTTGTTCGCCATAAGTTGGCAGGGTATGCTCAGAAGTGAGTCCCTTGCTCACTTTGCCACTGGATTCAAGCAAGCCTGGCTGAAGACAGCTGAAATGCCAGAAACCGGTCCTAGGAAGCTTGTTTCCGGTCCAGGGAAGGCATGGCTTGGCAGTTCGGGCTGGACTGTTCCCATGAGGCACAGGGTCAGACTGATTTGCATATAGCCATGTCTGAACTGGGGTGGCAGAGTGGGCTAAAGAACGGTGATGGATCAAACCCAGATCTGTTGACTGGGTGAGAGTGTTTGATTGGTTCTGATGCTCCGTCCATCACCACCCCCTTTTGTACCAAATTCATAGCCCCTACTGCCCTTTACCCCTCCGGGCGTGATAGCTGCCCCCAGGCCGCTGGCGAGCCCCTTCCCCGAGAACTAAGTCACAGAAAGCAACCCAATTTCGGATTGATAAGGGAGCCTCAGAGCACTACACAAGAGCTCTAATTGTGCTGTAAAATAACTCACGCAATGCTGACATTTAAGCGAGTCCATGTATATTCCTGGAAATACCCTGTGACATTCAAGGCAGCATTCTATTCCTGCTGTATACAATCCTTACTAGCGACAAACTCTGCAGAGGCGGAATAGAATCTCCCGTACAAACATACTTAATCTAGGGCCGCTCCAACCCCCATCCCACCCTGAAAGAGGAGTTATGCCCGCCCTTGTTTGGTGGTAAATCACTGAACCTTTCCGATTGTGCAGTCGAATGATAGATTCTCAGGTCCTTTTCAGACATGTTAGCTTTTTGCATTCTGTAGTGCACCCTAAGCCTGCGTGTACCCTCAGACGCCATGTATCTCTCTCTGTCAATGCTTGTATATGCTGCACAGGTGTGAGTGGAGACAAGAAATACATGTAGGCCAGCTATGACCGAGAACCATCATGTAGAGTTCTAGAAAGATGCAGGACAGTTATGGTTCATTGGAGTGCTGCTCGTGCGCCAAATTCAGCGGACTTAGAACACTGCACTTACGGCAACAAAAATAGTAAAAACCTTACAGTTCTCTCCGGTCTTCTGCAGTGGCGTAACAATACTTGAGGACCCTCCCCCCCCCACTGCACAGTACTAGGAGGGCCCCCGTCCGGACCTACTCAGGAGCGCTCCGGCCAGGGTACTGACTTATTTAGTGCAGAAGTATATTGAGGCTTGAAGAGGCAGAACCTGGCAGCAGGCCTCTGTGCTTCTGTAAATGCCACCCTACCACTGAGATCTGTGGTGCCCTGTACAGAGAGGCCTAGCACAGCCCCGTCCCTTTGGAACAATCAGAGGGGAGGATGAGTGTGATCAACAATGCATCATGCACTGCACGTGCCGCATAAAGTTATTTGCACGAGGAAATGAAACTATTTGTTCGAAAGACTGAAATTATCTTTAGTGTGTTAACCCCTTCAGCGCGGCGCGGATTACCGCGCTGTGCTGGAGGTTCTATTGCGCGGGCGGGGCCATGACGGAGCGGTTCCGTCATACGCACAGCGCAACCGATGCGCATGACGGAACCGCTCCGTCATGCGCATCAAAGGGGTTAAAGGATGGAGAGAGAGAGGGAGAGGGCTCAGAGCAAGTACCAGTGCCCATAATCATTCTTCCGAACCACAACCATAGAAACACCAGGCTCTAAACGTATAACCTTTACAGTGAGACCTTAACCGCTAGGCCCCAATTACTCGTATACAAAGGTGATGCGGTGTATCTGTCTACCAATCCCAGTTGAGCCCAAGTGGCACAGACAACCGCTCCCTGTGTGCCTCAAAAACACACTTCGTTACAAATTATAATATTGCCTCCAATCGGAAGCTGAGTAAATTTCAATGATGCAAACACAGCCTCTGACTATAATTCCCAGAGATACAAAGTAAGCAACGTTCCTTTATCAAGGACAACATCGACCCGGTGGTTGTAAGAGTCTGGCCAAAGCCCTATTGTGCCACGCTCTCACCAGCAAGGGAACAATATTTAGTGTGCCCGGAGGGTATCTTGCGCCACCTAGTGGGTGGCACCATAACTGGGTACCAATTTACGCCCTTTGATGAAATCAAAGAGGATTAGCGATCAACTGTAAGAAATTTGAAGGAATGGACCACACGACCAGATTGTTGTAACTACAGGCAGTGTAACGGAACGTAGCACTATACGACCGCAGTTATGCGCTCATGCTAGCGTGACGCTACAACAGTATTCTTTCTGAAACCTCATGTTAAACTACTGCAATGCCAACAGGCACTTAGTCGGTGGGCGTCCTTCCCCAGACATGCAATTTCAAGTGCATCCTCGGTGCACACTTTAACCCGCCTGCGCAAGACACAGCAATAATTGACCCGCATTGTCGATGCCGGATGACACCCTGGAAGCCCCAAGGCGAACGCCGACGCGATGGGTGTCCCCAAAATTAACCCCCGCCTTACCGCAGTAGTAATACTGCCAAAGGACGTGAGACTGCACTGCTAAACCGAAAGTGAGCACTTAAAAGCAACACGCCGGTTCCAACCACCCCTTCTGAGCCCGATTACTTCCTTTGTAACTAAAAATGATGCCAATCCTTTGCTCTGCGCCTAAACCCCACACCTCAACGAAGTGTGAACAATCTCTCAACACATGCAGGCTCTTCTGCGTTCACACAAAACATGTAAGTGTTTTACCACCCGCATGATATGCATACTAACGTGATTCTTCCTCCCTCAAAGACACCAGGATAGCGTCACGATGTGGCATAACCTTTCTAATCCATAACGAACTGGGCACTAGGGGACATACACAAGCTAGTCCAAGCAGGAATTTGCTCTGCTCGCCAGACGCGCCTATGGAAAGGGGGCGACTCCCAACACAAACCCTCGATCACCCCACCCTAGGCAACAAGAAAAAAGGGGTGTCCGTAGCCTCCAATCAAATTCCAACACTACATCCTCCCGCAACACCGATCCACAGCCCCGGGCGCCACGAAGACAAGAGGGGGCACCACCCTCACACATACCTCAGCCTGACAAATAGCGCCCCATTGTGTGTGCATATATTGTCATGAGATCTCTCTCTCTCACCAAAGGCCATGTGCCCAGCACGATGATTCCCCCCAGATCTCGACCAAGTGATGCTGCTAACCAAGCACATTTCCAAAGCTGGAGCGATCACCGTGTCGCAGCCACACACGTGTTTAATAGCCACCCTGTGCCTGCCGCGTGGGCGAGCTGAACACCCAAGCATCTATGCCCAAGAACTGGAATTCAGAACCGGAGTTATGTCCCTCAGCCAGACAACTAATTACTGCGCATAATTCCCTGCTCCCTCAGCACGACAAACTAGGCCAACCAGCCCCCACGTGAAGCCTCACCCCAGGCGCTTCCCTCAAGCTGGGCGAGTAACACTCAAGTCTGTGCAGCTCCCGGGCCTCAGGCGGTGCGATTCACCGGCGGGGCGCCCCTTGTCCCGATGCTTCTTGCCCTACAAGAGAAGAAAAGAAAACTCCGACCGCAGATTCAAGGAGACCCCTGCATACCGGGGCTGGTGCAGTAAGGAAGAGAGGGCGAGGACCAGGGCAAGTTGCCCTAAATAGGCCCACGCCCACTGCTTCCCCTCGGTGTTGCCGGCTCCGGACAGAAGTGACGTAACAACACTGCCCTGGAAGTAATTCCTGCTGCAGTCACGTTTACTCCATCGATGAGGACCACCAAGGGGGGCGTGACCGAGTTCCCGGGGGGCGCGTCCTAAGGGCGCGCTTCATTATATTTCGCGCTTTTCATAATCCGTGGGGTTCTAGCATTCCTTAATTTGAGTGGTGGTTGCCGGTGTGGTTCACCAGCACTAATTTTTAGAGACTGGCACTTATTTTTCCTCATCAGACATTGTTGACAGCAAGAGAGAGGAAACACCAAAGGAGAAAGAAGGAGGAAGTGAAAGACTGTAAAAACGTCCCCAAGGGCGAGAGCAGGAACCTGCTAAAGTGAAATACAGGGGCAGGCAGTGTCTGGCAATGGGTTAAAGAGGTCTGAGGTGGATTCAGGACTTCGCACCCTTGATATTTGACTCACTGACATTTAATAGCACCAAACGGGCTTTTGAGCAGCGCTATTGGTATTCAGTATTTTACAAATTGAGCACTGGGGTCTAGACACAAATTACATAGCCACTGTTATTTTTGTTTGAACAAATTAAGGTCTGTGCTGCAAGGGATATGCACTGTGGTGTGAAATAGAGAGTGTGGTGGAGTCTCACCTGGTAACCACTGTCCTTTATGTTCACTTCTATAGAGATGTACATGAAGTGCGCCGAGGTGGAGCACGTAGCAGTCATGCATCCTCCAAGGGTAAAGTGCCTCGACTTCAGGGAGTAAATGTGTTTTTTAACTTCATGAGCATTGTCCTGTAAAACTGATCGACTGCCTGTGATTTGTTTGCAGAAGGTTGCAGTGTGTCTCCTCGTAGGAAAGGGTCCACCTGTTGCTGTAGGTCTGATATTATGCACCTGCAGTGTCTATAACAGCATTTTGCCTCCTCCTCCTTTTACACGTGTTCTCTCAGTTTCTGATATGTCCCTAACATCTTCATCCAACTTAAATCAGCAGAAAGGGCTGCTATTTGGAATGGTTGGGGCCTTTTTAAATGTTGTGTATTGTTATCACCATGTGTGAAATTAATAGAGCATTTTCTATTTTTGGCTGATTTTGTGTATAGTCACAATTTTTTTAAAATATTTTGAATATTCATTTTGGAATTTGTATTTAGCAAATCACTTTATTTGTGAGTCACAATTTATTTTGATACCACGTCTAATTTGCATTGGCTTGGTCATTTTCACATTCACAAATAGTTTTACAACTTTGAGCAATTGACCAGATACGCTAAAATGTTAGCAAGTAAGTTACTTACAACATACCCTGAGGGATCTGGGAAATAATCTTTTTTAGATCCATACATGACATGGTTGGATTAATATTTTGCAATGATAGTCCCCCACAAGTTGAATGCTCCTATTTTGAATGTAGGTATTTGCAATTTGGTATGTATAGCACAAATAAGATACATAGCAATGAAGTGCCTTTTCCAATGGATCTATGGTTAACTTACATTGTCACACCACTTTATGCATGAGACAGGAGTTGACAAACACTGATATTTTATGGAGCCTTGTTTTCTGAAAAAAAGTGGCTATTTTCACCTGGGTTATCCTTGCTTTGTCTAAGAAGCCCAAGGTGTTGATCAACCCTAAGAACTTGGTGGGGACACCGTGATGTTGGTTCTATTCTTGAAGGCCTGATCGTTTATGTTGTCCATGCTTTAGGACCCTAAAGGGAGGAAACATCTCCTTGACTCGTCTAGAATACCCTGGTCTAGGCCTGTCTCACTTGGAGTGACATGTGCCTACTGCAGGGAAGACCACTTGCAGAGGGGGACACAAAGAGATCAAAACTAGAAATCAAACTTAAAGCAATGGCCAGCAAATGTTACTTCTTCTTGAAGGCTCCAATTTGGTTTGCTGTTTTTAACTCATGCCAGTACACTCTTGTAATTCAAATTAAAGGCAGGCACTCTGCGTCCTCTGGAAACTTGAGATAAGTAATATTTGTCTCACTTTCCAGGGAACACAGCACTAGCTGTAAACTGAAGTCCTGTACTACCAAACATTTAGGGATCATCATAGCAACTTTCAGGCTCTTTAGTAGTCTGAACATCTTTCTAAGGGCCACAAGGCAAAAAGGCGTTACTGGGCCCGGGCGTGGTGGTTGAGGCTTTTCACTCCTGATGTCCCGGGCCTCATATAAGCTCTGAACAATTGGGCCATTAGCCCTCCAGCACCTGACTCTTAGTAGTAGTGATGCAGATCAGAACGCAAAATCTCCTCCTGCTTCCACGGACGGAATGATTCCGCAGTCACACTCACATACACACATCACACACTGGTGGGGCCCATAACACCAACATTCATTCAATAATCAAACTATCCATGCCTTACAGGGGAGAGTCATAGATGTCCAGATCCTGAACTGCAGCTATTCACTTTGGATAGAGGAAAACACATCTATTGACTTACTCTAACAGTTCCTCCATCCGAGAGGTCGACTAGATCAGTTTTAGTTGAATTGGAATTTGATGAAAACACTCTTTAACCCTCATTTTTAATCAATAAACATCACAAGAAATAATCACCCGACACAATTCTTGAAATAATCAAATTCTTTATCTAATTAATTTGCAAGTTAAATCCTAACAATGCCATATTATCGTTTGTCATATTTACCTATTCTGGCTAATTGTCGTTTTCTAAGTCAGCATCAGTCCTTAGAATGATCATCAGTATTCTAACATCCCGTCCTCTGCTGTCAGCATGGGATGTCGCATAGAGTAGCATCGATCAGAGCGCGTCTCAAGCTCTCAGGGTGATGACCTAATTTCCCTCTCTAGACCACTAATATTTATACTAAAATTTACATATCATAGTATCTTTTTATTATTTGCAGGTCGTTGATTGGTTGAATTTTGCCTCATTCCAAAATTTTCTCATGCAGAAAATGAATATATTAGGTGCATGGGAAAGGATGTTCCAAGGTCAGGAAAGTATCAGTCTATTGTGAAAAGGTGGCTTTTCGTTCCCAAATGGCAACACTTTCTTCATGTTCAGGGACATTGGCATCTCACCCAGAGATGGACATGGCATATCAGGTCACACAAAGGACACGAATGAAGTCAGTGCAGGCGCCTTCTTCCATTGTTCAAATGATGATTTAATGTACTTTAGTCTAGGCTTCAACCGACGGCCATGTTTTGGGTAGGCCAGAATAGTCAACTTAAGCAAAAGAAACACAAATCATAATTAATACATGGAAATGAATAAAACATTGTTAATCCCTTTCTAATACCCATATGTTCGTGCATTTATCTAGCCATATGCAACATTTAAAGCCATTAATGCGTGTTTATTTAAGCACAAATTACATTAACAATGCATATGCTAAACATTTATATTTAATATGCGTACAAACTTAGTTCACTTATTATTTTAGCCATGCCAATGCATTCCCACGTGTATTCTCTTGGTTAATAAGGTTGATTAGTACCATTTCACGCTCAATTAATTATTAGAATTAATTGTTAATCATTGTAATATAAACTTATATAAATGGATTGGGTATACTAAAAAATTTTTATTTTTCCCGCTCCATCAATCCCCCCTTTGGTCATTTTATCACCATAAAACCCACAAATTTCCAATTTATTCCCCTTTTTATAGAAATTTGAAATGTCTTCTTGCTCAATTAAAATTCTGTTTCTCTTTCATCGTCTCTTTTAGTTTTGTCATACCTACTCTCCTTCCATTCTTCCATTTCTATTTCATAAAAATCTTTTTCTGGTTTCTTTTCTTTCTTTTTGTAAATTTCACGTTTTGCTTTCTTTTTATTTCTTCTATATCTACAACACATACATCCTAATCTAAGTATCAATAATGCGAAAATCACACAGGTTAATGGAAATAATATTTTCCCAATTATAGTACTACCTAATTTACCTAAGAAAGCTTTAATAGCAGCCATCTTATTACTAATTATAGTCCAGATACTTTCAACCTCCAGTGGTTTTATTTCATCATGCAATTCTGTAATATTCTTAATGTATAGTTTTAGATCTTTGCTTTCATCAGGAATGTAAGTGCAACAATGTTGAACTTTCAGCATTCCACAGACTCCACCCTCTTTTGCCAATAAAATATCAAGGGCAAGTCAATTTTGCATAATCATAGCACGCATGGCAACCATTTCAGTATTTACCAAGAGAAATCCTCCAGCGGTGCTTGTTGACAAGCGATCCACTATGGTTGACAATTTCCGAATATTATTTGCATTCCAAGATATTCCCACTGCTGGTATCAAGGCTCCAAAAATATCACCTACAATTTCTAACCAGGTTTCTCTTCTGCTACGCATTAGTAGGTTATTTGGTCCACTATTTTCTACTCTATCCATGTGAAAGATTTTTGGAAAGACCAGGCCAACATAACATGTGCCATACCAATGGTCGGGCAACCTGTAGTAAGCCTTGTTCCCACAAATATAGTACAGTCCAGGGAAAACTGGATCTTCTCCACCTCTAAATCCCCATCCGGATGCAATGAAATAGGTATCATGACACTCACTTGTCCCTATATAGATATAATCATATTGGGATCTTTCCCTCATGATGCATAATTTGCCTTTCTGGGGTGAGTCTATAGCTATTGTCAGTTTTCCTCCACCCGGTGTCTCCTTTTTCCCATCTATTTCCCATATGTTTTCCCCTTCTTTATGTCCGTTGCATTCTTGTGTATTTTCAATCTCCTCTCTTCAACCATATCCAAGAATGTTTTCTCTTCTGTTTTCAAACTGCAAGTTAAATTGTTCTTAAAAATATAATCTAGGGTTAGTCCTTTAGTTTCTATAAAAATTTCTCCTAACACAGTAGCATCCTTTGCTGGATTTAATTCTTTATTCATGGGCAATCGTCCAAGAATATTATGTATATTAGACAAATTATACTCTAATTTTCCTACTTGATAAAATATACTAGTTAAAACGCTACATGTTATTCCATAAGTTGCTGGGAGGTGATGATAAGTCACCCCTTCTGAAACAGATGCAGGTAATTGCATACATACGTAGCAATCCCTTACGTCCATTGTTTTTACATATTCATACAATAATTTTGAAAATACATTACTAGAAAAATCAGTTATTGACCTATCTTGATGTACATGTTCTGTGCTTGTTCTAACCGGCATTACTTTTTGTGAGTTCTTTACTATATTAGTCATATTTTCAGTATGCCCTGCTAGTGTATCTAAAGTTACTTTAAAAGAGATCAAAAGAGCGAGTACGCTCCAAAGAAGCATTAATAATCCTGTACAACAGCAGCATGTCTTGCACCATCTTCTCATAAAAGTACATCTATTCTTGTTATCATCTATGTTAGCCATCTTGTTAAAATAACCGTGTCTTTTGACTTAGCCTCTTCTACTCCTCCTCTTGTAGCTTTCCTACAAGATTTAAGATCTTATCAGGTGATCCAACTATTTCAATATTCTGATTCAATCCTGTGTTACGTCGTTTTTCACTTTTTTTTCGTCATCCACATGCAGGATTTCCTGATCTTCCGCTTCTTCTCCAATGTCGGATAAGATAACTCTCAGGATCTCCCCTGTTTCTTCTTCTTTTATAAATCTCAGCCAAATCTCCTCTGGATTTCCTTGACTATCTGCCTCTTCTGTTTCTTCCCTTTGTTCAGGCAGTGCCACGTACGTCCATTCAGGTGACTTATACTTCTGGTTTGGTTTCCTTGTTCGTTTATTTGCTTCTGATACTTCTGTTTCTCCCTCTTTCTCTGGATGCTGACTGGTTACTTCATTCACATGTTCAGCCTCTGAGGGTTTAGCTCGTATCAATCGATATCTCAGCTTCTTAATTTTATTTGGCCAAAGATCACCTTTAGCATTTCTTCTTGGTTTGCCGTTTCTTTCCTCAATCCAAGTTCTCTTTCTCAGAACTCGACCCTCTGGTATTTCGGTTTCACTGTCCTCAGATTCTGTCTCATTTAATTTTTCCTTTTCAGAAGTCTCTCTTTCCACCTCTTGAGTTTGCCCTACTTATGTCCCTCCTCGGATCTCCGGCACGCAATCTTCCTGCTGTCTATTTGTCCCTTCACCTAGCTGAGTGTTGCAGTTCCCTACACCTCCTCGGGGTTTTTCCGCAATCTGTCCCTCTCTTTCTGTGACTGTCCCTTCTTCTTCTTCTAGTATCTTCTCAGGTGGAATTTCTCCTATTCTCTCATCTGGGGTATTTTCCAGTATTTCCTCAGGTGGAATTTCTTCTATTCCCTCATCTGGTGTAAGAGTTACTTCTGACTGGATGTTCTTTTCTTTTCTTTTCTTTTTTCTGTGTTCACCATTAGCGTTTTGCTCATCTCCAGAATCTGAACCATCGGAAATTTGCAATCTTTTCCTCAGAATTTCTCCTCTAGGGGTCTGAACTAGTCTTGCCTCATTTTCCCCCCTTTCAGAGTTTTTCTTTTGAATTTATGTTCTCATTACTCGACTCATCACTTGATTCTGATTCGTCAAAGTATTCTTTTCCAATGCCGTCTGCTGGATTTGGAACTCTCAGAGTGTGACTTGCATGTATCCAGTTTTTCAGTCCAGCACACTTCACTGCAGTTGTTGTGGTCAAGATGACCTGTCTTGGCCTTCCCCACCTTGGAACCAGGCAATTTCTTCTTCTGTGGACTTTTATCCTCACCCAATCTCCTGGGCTTAAATCATGGGCTGGTTTCTTTTCGAGTGTGGTGGCATCCGCTCCAACCTGGTGAAACACAGAATGAACTGCGTCAGTCAGGCCTTTACAGTAATCCAAAATCACGTCATCAGTTATAGTCATCAGCTTGTTGACTGGTACAAACACATGTCTCATGGCGCGTCCCATGATGATTTTGTGTGGACGTAAACCTGTAGCTCTGTCTGGAGTAGACCTAATGGTCATCAAAACCAGAGGCAAGACATCAGGCCATTTCAAACCTGTGGCTAAGCACATTTTACCTATTCTATTTTTGATAGTACCATTCATTTGTTCGACCACACCAGAAGCCTCTGGTCGGTAAGCACAATGCAGTTTCTGTTGTACACCCAATGCTTCACAGATTAATTTCATGATCTCATTGTAGAAATGTCCTCCTCTGTCTGATTCAATGGTCACTGGGAACCCGTACCTTGGGATGAATTCCCCCAACAATAGTTTGGCCACTGTGATCCCATCATTTCTTCTGGTTGGATAAGCTTCCACCCACCTAGAGAACAGACAAACTACCACCAGGACATACCTCAGTTTGTTAAAAGGAGGCATTTCAATGAAGTCTACTTGCATTCTGGTGAAAGGTCCTCCCTCCCGACCTATTGTGCCTAGACTCACCACAGGTTTTCTTCCAGGGTTGTACTGCTGACATGTCAGGCATCTCTGACAGAGACTTTCTGCAATCAACCTGAATTTTGGATTATACCAGGTCTGCTTAAAAGCTCTTATCATGGCATCCCTTCCCAGATGTCCCTGGCCATGATACATCCGTGCCATGGTTGACATCATGCTATCAGGCATTACTGGTCTTCCATCCCGATAGACCCACACATGACCTTTTTCCCTGGGTGCACAACCTGCTTTTATCCACTGCCTCATTTCCTCATCAACTGCTTCATCCTGCAACTGCCTCACTTCTTCCCATGTTCCCACAACGTTAGTAAACATTATGGAGCAAGATGACATTTCCTTTTCTTTTGACCGATTAATTGAATAATTGTTTCGGGCACAATACTGAGCCATGTCATTTGCAAATCGGTTCCCGGTAGTGATGTAATCACTTCCCTGTCCATGTGCAGCACACTTTACCACAGCCAATTCTTTGGGCATTTGTATTGCCTCAAGCAATTTCCCAACCACTTCTGCATTCCTTATGGGAGTTCCACTTGAGGTCAGGAAACCTCTTTGCAGCCATAGTTGGCCAAAATCATGGACAACTCCGAAGCCATACTAGCTATCAGTTATCACAGTCACTCTCGCATTTCTCCCAATCTTGCATGCCTTGGTTAATGCCACTATTTCTGCTACTTGAGCGGATTTAACTCCTTTCAAAGGTGATGCTTCTACAACTCCTGAAACTGTGCATACTGCATAAGCTGCGCTCAACACTCCTTCATCCGTTCTCAAACAGGATCCATCCACAAATAACACATGATCACTTACTGGCAGTGGCAGATCTCTAATATCAGGTCGAGGTTTTGTGCAATAGTCAAGCACATCCAAACAATCATGATCAACCTCTTCTCGTATCTCCACTCTCTCTGCATCAGGTAAAAGTGGAGCTGGATTCACATTCACACATCTTTCCAGACTCACATTGTTTGCACCTAGAATGACCTTTTCATACTTAGTCAGCCGACTATGTGACATGAACTGTGTTCGGCTCCTTGTTAAAAGGATCGCCACACTATGAGGTACAAACACTCTTACTGGATATCCCATCACAATTCCCTCACTCTGCTCCAGACTTCGACATGTAGCCGCAACGGCTTTCAGACATCCTGGCAGACCTACCGCTCCTGGATCTAGCATTGACGAAAAATAGGCCACTGGTCTCCTTTGTCTTCCATGTTTCTGTATTAACACTGAAAGTGCGCATCCGTTCCGCTCACTACAGTATAGCTCAAACTCCTTCTCATAGTCTGGCATACCCAGTGCTGGGGCCTCACACAGACTATTCTTCAACTGTTTAAAAGCTGCCAATTCCTCTTTGCTCAGTTCAAGGGGGTCTTTTACTTCACTTTTTGTCAGTTTCACCAAAGGCTTGGCAATCAGGGAAAAATTACTTATCCACTGACGACAGTAACCAACCATTCCTAGGAACATTCTCACCTCTCTTTGGGTCATTGGAGCTCTCATTCCTCTAATGATTCTGATCCTGTCTCTGGTTACTTTTCTCAGGCCCTTTTCGATATTGTGACCTAAGTATGTTACTTCCTTTTTACAGTATTGCAATTTTGTTGGAGATACTTTCAGTCCTCCATCTGCCAAATGATTTAACAAAGCTATAGTGTCTGTTTCACAGGCTTCACGTGTCTTTGATGCTACCAATAAATCATCAATATACTGGACTAAGACTGAACTCTCAGGCATGGTCAGACTTTCCAGAGATTTCTTTAACAACTGATTAAAGATGGAGGGGCTCTGTGTGTACCCCTGTGGGATTCGGCACCATGCCAAAATACGGTTTCCAAACCGAAATGCAAAAAGCGGCTGGCTGTCATGATGCAACGGAATGGAAAAGAAAGCATGACACAAATCAATTACTGTGTACCATTCTGCATCATGTGGGATCTGATACAAAATTACTGAGGGATTTGGAACAATGGGACAACATGACACAACAATCTTGTTAATTTTCCTCAAATCTTGTACAATCCTGAATTTCCCACTTGGCTTTTTCAGTCCCATTATAGGCGAATTACATGGGCTGCACATTATCTCCCTCAACACTCCTTGCTGGATCATTTTCTCAATCAACGGGGTTACTCCTGCTATTATTTCAGGTGTCAGCTTGTATTGTGGGATATTCGGGTAAACAGCTCCTTCCTTTACAGCTATTCTCACTAGGTCTACATTTCTCATCAGGCCTACATCTTCTCCAGTGAAATCCCAGACTGCTGCTTTTACTGTCTGTTTTAACTCTGGGGGCAATTCGTCTGGATTGAATACGGCATAGGTTCCAGCAACCTCACACTCTCGGTTAGCTATGGTCATTTTGTACAGAACATCTTCATCTGGTGTTTCAAAAGCTATTCCGTCTGGGGTACAGAATATGGTGCAATTCATTTTGCACAACAAGTCTATACCTAATAAATTCATAGGACTAGTGTCACACACCACAAATCGGTGCATGTCTGAAAATGTTCCTATTCTGACCTTTACCGGTTCAGTAAGGTACGTTCTAATCTGTGTATTCGATACACCAACTACTTGGATTGTTTCATCCGAAAGAGGAAGATTCTTCACATCTGCTGATCTGACTGTAGATCGTGTAGCTCCAGTGTCTACTAGAAAAGTAATGTTCTCGTCATTAACTTTCCCATCTACAAATGGTCCAGTCTGATCTATTTCAAGAGATGCGCCAAGTACGCACTCTGCTTCCTCTTTTTGGCACCATCAATAAAACTCCTCTGGCTCACTTTCATCATTTTGCAGCCAATATTGTGATACAACGCTCGCGCGAGTCGGTTTGTTTGCCTGTTCTTCATTGTAGAATCCCGCTTCCTTGTTATATCTTTGTACACTCCGGCTCTGTGGTAAAGGCGGTTTCGGCACCTGATTCTGTGGACTAACAGCCTTCTGCTGTTGCGGCGGTGGGCCACTCTCCTCACACTGCACCTGTGGATTCAATGATGGATTTTCATTATTAGTACTTGGTGGATATTTACATTCGGATTTCCAGGGCCCTAATCTTCCGCAATTGTGACAGGGAAACTTCTTTTTGGCTTCTTCTATGTTACCCTTTCCTTTACCTGGGCCAAATCTTGATTTAATACCTGGGTTATTAGCTTGTTCCACCAGCTGAGCTTCCTGTCTCTCTGCGACTTTCACTTGAGCGCACATTGCCTTTTCCTTTAATTTCCTCTGCTTTGCCTCAATCTCATCACTGAAGTATTTAGCATGCCTCAGAATCTCATCTATTTTCTTGCTCTGCCAGTCCACTGTATGCTGCTTGATTATGTCCCCAATCTCGGGACGCAGACCATACACAAATCTGTACACAAAATGACTCAGGTCTTTTTCTCCCAGACTGTCATCCCCACTAAACTGTTTGAAAGCCAAAATTAGCCTCTCATAGTACGCGTGGACTGACTCCTTTGCTTCCTGATGTGTTCGATCTAACCCAATCTGTCTCTTGTGGAGGTACTTTATTTTTCAAGAATGCCATAACCTGTTCATACTTTTTCATAACCTTGGGGTCTGGGGCCCCTGTTTTGGGATCTCTCGGATATTCTTTAGTGGGCCAATCTATGACTATCTTACATTCTGCCCACAAATCTGCTGGTACAATTATATCGAACAGACTATTCAAGTCGATCCACAGCACTTTTGACAATTTCACAAATCTGTCTACTTGTCTATACCACTCAACCGGCTTTTCCCGTAGTCGAGGGAAGTCATTGGTAAATGACAAGATATCCTGTCTGGTCCAGGGGACATGTACATATCCCCCTTCTGGAATCTCTCTCATAGGGAACTCCATCACCACCTTCTCTTTTTCCCTCACTGGAAATGCTGAATATGTTCTGTCTGAAGGGTCATCCCATTTCCTATACCACCTGCTCTTCCATTTGTCCACATCTCCCCATTTTCTTAACACCGAGATTATGTCCCTAATCTGCCCTATTCGCCCTGCAGCATTCAGATTCTCAATGTCTTTTTCTGTGAAGTCCACTCGGTATGGTTTCTGTAAAGCCTTTACTTTGTCCACGTCAATTCCCATTTCACTCGCTAATTCCGCTAGTTTGTCATGTAAATTCTTTGCTCTCCAAGTGATGCTTTTACAGAGGAACAGCAGTTCCTCATCTTGGAAATTTTTCAGTTTCTCTGTGGGGATAGTCCCTACAATCAACTCTTCTAACATCATCCGTAATCTTGCTACGTCAACGGTATGAGATTCCTTTTCTTTATCCTGCAAAACTTTTAACCAGTCATTTAAGTCTTGAGTAGTGCTCACTGACTTCTCTACATTTCCTGGTTCTGTCAGTCGCTGTGGTTCTAACATCGATCCTTCTACCATTCTGCTTCTCTCTACAGTGTTTGGACAATAAAATGGATTCTTCGACACATGTAATTCCCCTTTACCCATAGTATGTTCCCAGGAACTTTCTCTCGCTCTCATCAGGGGCTGTTCTGCCTGTCTTGGATTCACATATGGAACTGTTAATCCGTGCTCACTGTCTTTCTGCCTCTCAAAAATAGGCATAACTGGACTTATGGTCACAGGGACTGTGACTGCTTCTAGATTTTTCGTCAATTCTCTTATTTTCTCTGTCAGCTCTAATGTGGTTTGTGCTAGTTCCTTGGAATTTTCACTCTCAGCTTTTTTTTCCTTTCCCCTTTCCTTAAGAGAATTTCTTCTTTTTACCTCTGGGGTCACAACTTCGGTTTTAATGATTCTCAGGGTTTCCCTCACTGGTGTGCCCGTGGTTGGCGTTTCTGGTTCCTGCCTGTATGGAGGTGGATTTTTGTAAAACATATCATCTAGGACATCATCATCTGTCTCATTGGCCCCATACCTCCGAATCTCTACATGATTTCTCTTTTCTAGGCATTTTTTCCCTTCACTTTCCCCTTCAGTTCTAACGGGAAACAGTCCTTCAGTCATACTAGCATCTCGCCACCTTCTCATCCGATCACTATGAGTTTCACGATCGTTTGGCCGTCCAAACATGTACTTGTACCGGTTACCACTTCTCTGCTTCTCTCGCTCATGCATCTCGTCTTTCCACTCTGTCAATGCCTCAAACTGCGTAGGCCTAGGTCGCAGATCTAAGCTCATCATTCTCTCGCGTAAGTTCCTCAATATTGCCAAATTAAAGGACCCATCCTCTGGAAACGCTAGAACTCCGTCTTCCTTTGTATATTTTGCCCAGTTATCTAACCAAATGCAAGTATGGTACCCATATTTCGCAACCATAAAGGATGCAGGGGTTTTTGCTGGGGGAAGTAACTGTCCTTCCCTTGTCACAATCTTTTTGTCTTTCACGAACCAACTTTTCATTTTTCCAAATAGCGATTTTTTCTTCTTTTCAGGTGAATGATAATACATTCTCCTTTCGTGAACTCTTTTAGTCTTTCCTGCTCGGTACGATCTCTAGTCCAATAGCAACGCGACTCTTACTCGCGCACAAATCCTAGTGTCTCTACGTCACTGTCACAATCTCCAATCCTTGCGCGACTCACAATAACGCACCAATCCTGGGGCGTCTACATCACTGTCACAATCTCCAATCCCTGCGCAACCCACACTAACGCACCAATCCTGGGGCGTCTGCGTCACCGACTAGCTGTCCAATCCCAGCGCGGTCTTACTGACGTCAACAGTCGCTGCAGCTGCTCTTGCTCCTGACTCCTGTCTCCAGTCTACCCCTCCTTTACAAAACTACTCGGTAGACCTTTGTTTCAATTTTTATGATACTTGTTAGTTACAACATACAAACATCTCCATTGTCTGCTCCGCTAACCACAGAATAGCAAAAGACCTTTCCCATGAGAATTCTGCTTCCCGAGAGCAGCGCTTACCTCTGCCTTACTACAGAATAATTACATAAGTTAGCAAAGTAGCACATCCCTCTACTTCACCCTTCTATCAAGAATCAATTAACTGCTTTCTCCGGAATTAAAACACATAGTTGGAAATGCAATGCTCCTGAGAAATAAAACCAGAGTTCTACAATCAATCCGAATGCTATTCCATTCACGCACCTTCACACAAGGAAATACCGTTCATTCACACTGAATCCTGCCATCCCGAGAACAGCGAACAGTCTGTCCTACTACAGAATTATAACATACGTTAACAAAGCAGCGCTTACCTCTACTTTGTCCTTCTTACAAGCTCAGAGAACACTTGCTACCTTTTCACTGAAAAGCGTTATTGGCATACCAATTTGGTTTCCTGGTACCTAAGACCAAAATTTCACAGGTAACCCATTTGCTATCATACGTACACCGAAAAATGTCTCTAATGGCAACACACAACGATGTCACCGAATCGAACCCAGACAATGTGACGCGCAACTTCAATTGTCACACGTTCTTTCCCGTGTACCTACGGGCAACCACAATTCCGTCTTTCCCAAGAGCAGCGCTTACCTCTTCCCTACTACGGAACTGTCACCGACTTCTTACATCCCAGAAGCCGTACAGACCACATGAAACTCAATACGACTTCAACATATAGTGTTAGTACACATCTCAATACCAATCAATAATCGATAAGCTATATACATCATCAAACCAAAACAATAAAAACCATCATTCTGCTACCAAGAAAACTGATGCAGATCAGAACGCAAAATCTCCTCCTGCTTCCACGGACGGAATGATTCCGCAGTCACACTCACATACACACATCACACGCTGGTGGGGCCCATAACACCAACATTCATTCAATAATCAAACTATCCGTGCCCTACAGGGGAGAGTGATAGATGTCCAGATCCTGAACTGCAGCTATTCACTTCGGATAGAGGAAAACCCATCTATTGACTTACTCTAACAGTTCCTCCATCCGAGAGGTCGACTAGATCAGTTTTAGTTGATTTGGAATTTGATGAAAACACTCTTTAACTCTCATTTTTAATCAATAAACATGACAAGAAATAATCACCCGACACAATTCTTAAAATAATCAAATTCTTTATCTAATTAATTTGCAAGTTAAATCCTAACAATGCCATATTATCGTTTGTCATATTTACCTATTCTGGCTAATTGTCGTTTTCTAAGTCAGCATCAGTCCTTAGAATGATCATCAGTATTATAACGCCCCGTCCCCTGCTGTCAGCATGGGATGTCGCATAGAGTAGCATCGATCAGAGCGCGTCTCAAGCTCTCAGGGTGATGACCTAATTTCCCTCTCTAGACCACTAATATTTATACTAAAATTTACATATCATAGTATCTTTTTATTATTTGCAGGTCGTTGATTGGTTGAATTTTGCCTCATTCCAATACTTTAAGTAACATTCTAAAATGTTCTCATACAGAAAATGAATATATTAGGCGCATGGGAAAGGATGTTCCCAGGTCAGGAAAGTATCGGTCTATTGTGAAAAGGTGGCTTTTCGTTCCCAAATGGCAACACTTTCTTCATGTTCAGGGACATTGGCATCTCGCCCAGAGTAGTCTTCATGGACATGGCATATCAGGTCACACAAAGGACACGAATGAAGTCAGTGCAGGCGCCTTCTTCCATTGTTGAAATGATGATTTAATGTACTTTAGTCTAGGCTTCAACCGACGGCCATGTTTTGGGTATGCCAGAATAGTCAACTTAAGCAAAAGAAACACAAATCATAATTAATACATGGAAATGAATAAAACATTGTTAATCCCTTTCTAATACCCATATGTGCGTGCATTTATCTAACCATATGCAACATTTAAAGCCATTAATGCGTGTTTATTTAAGCACTAATTACATTAACAATGCATATGCTAAACATTTATATTTAATATGTGTACAAACTTAGTTCACTTATTATTTTAGCCATGCCAATGCATTCCCACGTGTATTCTCTTGGTTAATAAGGTTGATTAGTACCACTTCACACTCATTTAATTATTAGAATTAATTGTTAATCATTTTAATATAAACTTATATAAATGGATTGGGTATACTAAATTTTTTTTATTTTTCCCGCTCCATCAGTAGCACATGCTAAGCACTCCAAGGCATTTTGAGGAGGAGATAGGTGTAGGTCAAACACAGGTTCACAATTTAAAATACATCCAGCAACCCCAAAAAATCAGAATCCATGCACTCATTAGCAGCCGACTGGACTATGGCAACACACTCTATGCCGGCGTCACCCAGAAACTCCTCAGGAAACTACAGAACATTCAAAATGCCGCAACTAGACTGGTCCTCAATATCCCCTGCCGCAGCCACATTGCCAAACACCTTTGAGAACTTCACTGGCTCCCTGTCAACAAAATAATCACTTTCAAGCTCCTCACACATGCCTACAAAGCCCTCCACTATGCAGGACCAGCATGTCTGAACCACCGCCTCACATTCCACGTACCCACCAGACACCACTCTTCCCAACAGCCCCTGGCGACCGTCTCACAAGACCAGAACCGGAGGAAAATCATTCTCCTACCTTGCTGCCTCTCCACCTCAGGCAATCCTTGTCGCTGGCCAAATCCAGGAAGGATCTCAAGACCTGGCTCTTCGACTGAACCCCAGCACCCAGATGGATCAGCCTCTCCACCCCCCTAGCACCTTGAGACCCTCACGGGTGAGTAGCTGCGCTATACAAACCCCTGATTGATTGACTAAATGATTGTTCAGTTCAATGTTTGCTTTTGTGAAGAAAAAAATACTTCTCTACTAACACAAAGTACAATACAGGACACCATAATCAATATTCAAAGTCTTCATAAGGTAGGCAGGCTAGCGTTACCAGGGTCAGCTCTCGAGTCCCACTTCCACTTCGATGAATCATGCTTACTCCCTATTTACATGGAGTGATATGCAAGCTAGGCCATGCTAGTTAGTTTGTCTCAGATGTTATATGATGGCTTTTCATAAGTAAAATTGTCCCCACGCTGTAGCACGTCAGTCAGAGCAAGGTCTAATGGCATGATATTCAGCCTTACCCACTCTCGTTGGACTGGCAGTTTGGAGTCCTGGGGGCGCATCTGCAGCCGGACAGTGAGCACAAGTCAGGATGATGTGGTCGAGATGGCAGATGTCCATGGAATTTCTTCTGGTTATATTCTCTGTTTGTATACAATATCAGGTCTTGGGTGATCCCAGATTCGGAAAGTTGCATAGTTGCTCTTTTCTTTACGGGTCCCAACCCACTTCTCCTTCACAGTTGCACACTGATTCAGATCACCAGCCCTTCCACTTCCCTTTGGCCCTTTCCTGACTTATTGGCATTGCATCAGAGCACACAGGGGGATGGCCCCTCCCAGGTTAGAATGCTACCAAGGGCAGCAACCCTCTTCTCTATATAGTGCTGTACAAGAGTGATGGGCCTCCCTTTTTACAGTGACCTCCACCTGGCATACAGAGGTTGCGAGAATTATTATGTTACAAAGGACCCAGTACTTCTCTTTTTGATTCCCTTATCAACCCTCATCTCCTTCCTGAAATGGTTCCAGGCCCCTTAGACCAGTCTTTCAGAATCAAAGAACTGTTTTGAAGAGTACTGAAGCGCCTGGCTCTTCCTTTCTACAGTGTGTGTACCATCTAGCTCTCAGGAATGCATGTGGTTCCCCCTCTCAGTCCAGCCAGACCGCAATCCATGAAACAGCTCTAGTTCATGGCACACACACATGATCCGTGTTCGCTCGAGACCAAAAACTAGTTACCAGTGACAAAAATATTACAACAACTGTGGCACTCAGAGCAGGGTTTCAAGTCAACTTCCATGAGAGGGACTGTTCTGTCCCAACAATATCCATTTTGTTAAATTGCAGGTGTTGTCTAAAAAATATACCTGGGTTCCATATCATGCTATAGGGACAATTGTTTAGGTAAACATTACAATTGGACACAAAGGAGCACCTCTTATACCTATATTTAAATGTGTGTAACCCATACATTTCAGAAATGTTCCTAAAGAAAAAGGTATCCCGTGAACAGTCCAAGTCATAACGACAAGGCAGATCAATTCTTTTTTCCCTAAAGATGAACACCTGGGTCTTTTGGTATTAATAGGCACATATTTATCAGCAGACCAGTGTGGTAGACTACCACTGTTGCCCAAATGTAGTTTTATCAAATGCTGTTAGGTGATGTGAGAATGTCAACGTTTTATCTGAAAACTCCCAACCTTTGATTGAAACCCCTTTGACTTACTCAGTTAAGCAGATAAATTGGTTAGTGGCAATCTGAAAAGTAGGGATGTAAACATGAAATTCGGCTTTGAGTTATTACCAGTAGGGATTTTCTGAGGTACGCATGGCACCCACCCACTGCTGGAACTGAGTCGATTTTCTACTGTGCAGATACCTAAAAATTTACAAAAGACTATGGGGGCACTACAATTCAATCATTCTCTTCAATGTTAGGACAATTCAGGCAAGTCAAAAGAAGCCCAGAATTGGACAAAGCAAATTGCTTATCAACTTCCTCCACAGCTCCCATGGTGCAAAGGCCGGATGCACTGTACTAGAGCCAGAGCAGAAACTCTCCCATTATCTCAAGAACATGACATTCTCATCCACTGATTCAAGCAGGACCCATTTAGAAGTGTTATTAACAGTACAGTTCTATAATGGAATTCACCTGTGAGAGGTTCACTTATTTCTCCACTTCTTGTAATACAGCATCCTCTTGATAGGTCTTCTCCAAGAACCCAGGATACACCGAGAATCCTCCGTAGAATTGAGAAAGCTGGTTTGAATTGTATTTACAGTGGCAAATGAAATCCCATTATGGACAGCTCCCTTACTAGTTATCTTAAAAATATACAATATAAATATATTAATATAATAATAGTAATATAAAGATATTATCTTATATAGAGCTGGAACAGACAGAAATTATAAAAATGTATGTTTTTTACTCGACTTGAATATAATGCACCTAAGGAAATCTGCCACATCGATTCTGGTAAGCTAAATCACGGTTTTGAATTTCACTGTATGATTCAGTAATGTATTAATACTGGCACAACCTAAGGTGTCAATGAAAGTTACAGCACTAAAAAAATAACCAAAAGCTCATTTTCTAATGGAAGGGGGTGCTTTCATTCATGTTAGATTACAAATTAAAAATGTTAATTTATTCTGGAATTCCAGAGGCCCTAGGATTGGCAACAGTCATATAATTTGCATTACAAAAACCCAAATTTGCAACTGAGAATACATCTATCTAGTTCAATATACACTGCCTAATGAGGGGCTGGAAGGACACCTACCTTTCGGTATGTACTTCAAAAACAAAACCAAAAAATATACCCTGGCCCCTTACACAGATGCCTTCATAAATCCATGTTTTCTGCCTTATCTGTGTGAAGAGGTGTCTGGAAGATTTGGAAAGCTTCATGTCCTTGGTGACAATAGACATTCTCTCACGTTCAAGAAGAAATTGTATCTCTGGTAATTTTCCAAAACGTTCAGCTAAGCACACACCAACCCTGTGGTTAATTGCAGATCTGTTAGAAATGACAGCTCAACTGTTGCAAATGATCTCTTCAGTATCTGCATATGGACTTTGGTCATCTACTGAACTTCAACAGGAAACAATTCAATTTGTTTTAGCTGCATCTTGTAATAATTTGTGTTTAATTGTGTTTATTACATTAAGATGATGTTTTCATTAGACCAGTAAAATGCTCTTTGTTTGATGGACTTCTGCAGTCCTAGCTATATCTAAATTCTCCATAAAATGCACCTATGTCTTATTAAAACCATTAGTAAATGGTCAACTACATTTCCCACCATGGATGCCTAAAAAGGAGGACTAGCTACAAAAATATATTTTCTCCATTTCTTACTGCATACATTTAAATGTTTCCCTTCCATGCTTTCTTTGTACGTGTGCATTCTAGCAATGTAATTTATTAATGTTTGCTTACGTTCCTTTTGGCATTTCGACCAATGCTGCAGAGTTAGAGGAATGTGGTACTTCTGCGTAGCACTGTGGACATACCATAACATATTAGATATAACACGGTACTGCCAGTAACACGCTAATAAAGACAGGAATGACGTGATGAACTGTTACTGTAACATATTTCTTTGATTTTGTACTTTCACTGGATATCCAGGAATAAGACCACCACTTAAGTGACTTTTTCCCGTTGCTCGATTGGCTTGACCTTTTCTGCTATAGCTATACAGTAAACAAACAAAATAGACGCTCTTTGCCTTAATAGTGGTCCTGTTAAATTTAAACAGAGGCCTAGTGAAGATTTTAGTGACGCTGTAGAGTGGCCTGGCTTTGACACAAAATCCTATATGGCAGCTGGCTTTGTAGTTTCATAAATTAATAACCGAATTTCAAAATGCGCCCTTAAAATGAAACTTCCCATGCCAAAATCAGAAACACTTTCAGTTGCGCACTTCATAGGATGCAAGTGCTGTCGGAAAGGAAGGTGTTAATTGCTGTGCTAATTACAACATGATTGCTTTGCACTTGTTTTGCACTTGCAGGTGATTAAATTTTTAACGAAGCATATTACTTGGCACTGTTAGCACTGTTAACACATTTCTGTTTCCCTGCCTTGGGAGCAGCCCCGCTCCCGCGGACCCCTTGGTTGGCTGTGATGTGCTGTTGTGCTTTGGAACAGGCCCCTGTTTAGTCTGTCAGAGGCGGTGGCCCTGCTTCTTGCCTGCGAAAACGCGGCGGCCCTGTTATAATCAGGCTCAGCGGGAGCGCGCCGGCCAGATGCGAACGCCGGAGCCACAGAGGTATTAGCTAAAAATTAGGCAGCGCTTTACATGCCAGTCTTCCAGATTTCATTTAAAAGCCACGGCAGCGCGAGCCAGTCATGCGTCAGCGTCTGAGGACTTTGCCGCGAAGGTAGAGCCCGAGAAGTGACAGCGAGTTCTGTGTGATTTATTTCTGCATTAAAGCGTGCAGTTCCAGCTGAACCGGGGCACGGGAACCTTGCATCTGTTACATGGGCACGCTCGCCCCGTCCCTGTCCCCATTATGCAGCAGGCTGCACGGCCGCGGCAGAGGAAGGGCTGGCACAGATGCACGCAGGCACACACACATCAATACATGCAGGCGTCCTCGGGGAGCCAGGCTAACACCCTGCCCCGCTCCTCGGAGAATGGGGGAGGCAGGGCTGGGTGGTGGTACCCACACTGGCACAGAATCAAAGCGTGCCCTCGAGCTGCTTCGTCTGTAGCAGTTAGTGTGACGATAAGTATCCAAGCCGCTTCACGGGGGATACTGTTGCCATAGTGTTGTGATTTGGCAGTTCGCGCGCACACATTCAGAGATGTCGACTAACTAAGTGGTAATATGTAATAGAAATACATTGGTCCATAAAGTGCCGCCTTTTCACGTGCCTTACTTAAAGAATAAATGGACCAGGGAATTGCAGTGTTTTATGGGCCAATCACGCTGTGTAAGACATTCACGTGGTAATGAATGGGGCACAAAGCCACGTCATGGAAGGCGGATAAAGCAGCAAAGAAATCTCTGTTTATCATTCTGTTTCACAGATTTGGCCATGTTTTAGGCTGCAGCATGCACGATTTTCAGGGTATTGTACATTGATATACATTATTCTTAATTATATAGTTTTTTTTTTTTTTTTGATTTTCAACAAACTTTATTGGTTTCCTCAAGATCACGACATACATCATCATCAGTACACTGCATACCAAAACCTTATTGACAAGTGCCTCGAATGGACTCTAACCCAAGAAGCCGTAGGGCAGTTATCCACAAATTACCAAGGGACCAAGCCAACACAAGGCACCCAGCAGTGGTCTGGCCATTGTGTCGTCCAGAAGCCTCCTAGTAAGTCCGCAGCAATCTTGCCCCCCGTAGGGGTGCAACACCTTGTAGAGGCCTTTCTCTTCCATAATGTACAGTCGATGTCACTGCGAAATCGCTTTATCCAAACCAATCATAAAACAATACGCCCCTCCCACCTCCCATCCGCTTCCCCCAACCCAACCACCCCCCCAACCCCTCCCTATCCTTCCCCCCCCGCTGCCGGGTCTTCGTAACTCAAGGGTCACGTATCAGAGTACTCACACGGAGCCACCTGCGATCTCCCTCCCTCGACCTGGGGTCTCCCCCGCCCCGATGGACAGTCCCGCTGTACTGGATATAGTGACCTGGGAGGCCTGTCCCGCTATATCCTGCATCATTGCCCCCCATGCTAGTAGCACCTCAGGCAACTTGGGGTCTTTCCTAGTGCTTCGTATGCGTCCCTCCTCTGCCAGGGCCCATTCCTGTAAATCTGACCTCCACTTTGCCACTACGGGACCTTGCTGCGTCAACCAGTGGATAGCTATACGCCGTTTGGCTATCACTAGCCCCAGAACCAGAAACCGCCTGCTTAGCTTGCGATTCGGGTCTCGCGGAATCAGCCCTGGCAGACATACACGGGGATCCAATACGATCATCCAACCGGTTATCCGGGTCAGCTCGTCAACAATCGCCCCCCAGAACGTCTGGATTGTTGGGCACGTCCATACCATATGCAGAAAATCTGCAGGCTCACCACGACATCTGGGACAATGGGGGTCCCTGGAGCCATCAATGGCGTGCAGCCTTCTAGGGGATAGGTACGTCATGTGTATTATGTTGTACTGGATTTGCTTAAAGCGATTGCTCACCGCCACCTTCCGCACACTTTCGTGGATTCGCACCCAGTCACGCGGTGCTAGCTCCTGCGGGCACACCTGCTGCCATCTGTCTTCTATTTTTAGGGGGCCGTTTTTTTTATCATCCCGTAGCGCCTTATAGAGGTGAGTAACACATTTTTGCCCTCCCGCCATAGCTATCATAGTGACCAAGGTCTGAGTGTGCCCCGGGTCCTCCGGAAACGTAGGCCACAATTGTCGTGCTGTTGCCGCTATTTTTGCATAATGCAGAAACTGCCCCGCTTCCAGCTCAAAAGTGGTCATGGCTTCCTGATACGTAATGAATTTATCGTTCGGGTACAGGTCGGCCAACATCAGGCAGCCCCCTGACTTCCACGCCTCCGTTGACATCACCCGTTCGATCTGCGCAAAGGGCGGCATCTGCCAGAATCTTAATTATATAGTTGTTAGTTGCATTTCAGTTTGTAGGTTGAAATATATATGGTTTTGTGCAGGGCTTTAAGTGGGATGAAAACACTGGGGGGGGGGGGGGGGGTCTCTCATTGGGGCGTGGCCGCTGTAAAAAAGGTTGTGGTTTTAAAACACTTAAGCAAAAAATCTGTGCTTTTGCATATTGTGCTGCCCCACTGGTATTTTGCTGCTTCTGTTCATTCATCCAGATATATAACACAACAAGTAATATTACACTTACAACAAGCCAGGACTATTGGCTTTGTCACCTGGCCCACCTAAAGCCCTGGCTTTGTGGTCCCCAGGTATATCAAGGCCCAATAACACTGGCCCATTCTGCAAGGGCTGGAGACTGCCAAGGGCTGCCACTGGCCTTGAAGTCTGATGTCCATTGTACACGAAACCACTAGAAAGTGACTTCCTGTATGGTTGGCCAGTGTGTGAACCACTGACCCTTCTTACTGATTTACTGTCTCATTTCCCAGGCCTACTTTTATTTAGTTCCCACAGTGGATAAACCTGTAGATGGGCCAGGCTGGCTGGGACGTGGTTGGAGGGCGGCAGAGAGCACTCAGTAACCTGCTGTTATGAAGGCTTGTAAAGCTGCAATGCTGTGAGTGTGGACAAAGTTTGCAACCCAGAATGGCACAAGGAGGGCTTAAGGGGTTTTCATAGTTTAAGTTTATTTGTGGGAAATCTGCTTCTCCCCCCCTTTGAGCCATGGTAGGTCCCTGAGTCACCTCAAAAGGCGGTCCCACCATACAGTATTTGGAGAAGAATATTAGGATGAGTCTGGGGTTCAAGTCAAATGGAACAGTTAATGCACTGGAGCTAAATTTATATATTTGACAAGGCACTGTAGCTTTTTTGTGGTCAGCTAGCACATTACTTTGTGAGAGCGCTTGGGTGGAAAAGTGTATGTCTATTGTGTGACCCATCACATGGTTTCAATGCTGTGTGTGAGGACCAGAGTTGTAGTCTTAATATGTTTTTGTTGCTGTGTCTTGATGCACAGTAAAGAGAAATGTGCAGGAGATAGGATGTTTACTAGTTATTGGTGGAGAGAAATGCATAAATATGGTGTGCCTATGGGGGAAGTGTGTTGGTGTCATGGGTGTAACTGGCAGCCTGTAGCAGTGCTAATGAGTGGAGTGAGAAGGAGAGAGAGAGATTACCATGCATGTATTTATGCTTAGCATCCTTATGGTGACCTGTTCACATTTTGAGTATCACACTGTATTATGTATTGTCCATCTTAGCGATGGTAGTGGGTTCTGTCTGTTTGTGTAGGATCATCGCAGGAAGAACCAGTTAGTCAGGGCCTTATCTGGGACCCATGCCAAAGCCACTGATCTTCAATTCTGCTCTTGTTGTTAAGACATATTTAGAGAAAAGTCCATGTCATCATCCTTCATTGATAATGAGCTACCATAAGTTTAAAATATACTTGTATGAAGAAAATATACAGCATTTGTACAGGAACAGGTCTTTCTGTCTCTCATATCATATTGGACTCTGACATTGCTGCCTTTGTACACACCGGCATGTGTGGCAGAAAGCACAATACTGAGTAAAAACTCTACATCAAGAATGTGTCACCAAGAATGCCTCACCTCAAGGGCACCATTGGCCCACCCTTGGTGGAAAGAACAAGAAACATGAAAAAGTTCTTGTGTCTGTCCACTGTCTCCTGTCTGCTGTCTGTCTGCCTTTCTGCGGTCTGATGTTCTATCTTACCTTTACTAGGGTCATTTATTAAGCACAGTTGTCACTCCAGAGAGAAACACAAATAAAACAGAACCCAAGTGGTGGAGCCGAGGCAGTGGATGAGATTCGATTATCATTTACACACACTTTGAGGTATTGCGGTCGTGTTATTCCTCAGAAGGGGATGGAAATAAGTATGTAGTGTGATTCAGTTGAATCTTGCTTTGACTTGCAGCTGGAAGTTCAGGTTAAGAGTTCTGTGCTTAGGCATTGCATAAAACAATGGAGTTTGGACTCTTCTCTGAATTTCAAGCAGGAGCTACAAACCTTACTGCACAGGAGTTGTTACTACAGAGGGTCGCAGGAGTATTTTTCAGCCTTCACTCAATTCTCTTCCTGCTTGTGCTTCTACCTTTTTAGGTCTCGCCTACGCAGCGCGCATGCGTTGCGTAGGCAAAAAGACCTTTTGCGATCGCTTTGGCTTTTCAGCCAAAAACGTGCACGCATTCCATTGCCTTCAATGGCAACGCGTGCATGTCTGGAGATTCACTTGCAGGAGTGCGCGGCGCCATATGGTAGCAATTATCGCTCCTGGCACTGCTCGCTCTCGCAAGTGAAACGCTTTCACTCGCCCCCTCCTCTCGCCTCTGCCCCTGCTGCCTCCTTTTAGCGCGAGGAACGCGCTTGTTTTGTTAGGCACGGGAGATTAAGTTATTTGTCCATACTCACAGGATGTTCAGCGTCATATTTTACTTTGTAGGGCTTTCCTGCCGGAGTACAGATGTGTAAATTGCTTATTGATCCTGCTTTCCTGCGTGCCCCCACGACCCTTGTACAAGGTCCGCAAATGTTTGGAGAAGACATCTAAAAAATGGCTTCCAGAAAACACTTTCCCGGCGAGCAGGACTCCGCGCTCACCCAGGGCTTTAGGATTTGCATAACAGGACGAGAAATGAACCAGAACAACCTGCAGAGGAATAGAAATGTATCCAAGAAGTCTGTGTTTCATCCACACTGCGCTGCCGCCACCTTCCTGTGGTTAATGCTGATCTCTTATGGACCCGCATGAAATAAACTCACTTGTTTTCCAACAATAAGCTCAGGATCAAATGCGATGTGAGACGCGCTTCACCTCTGGCATTAACGGCAGGGTCATCTCTGAGGCCCAGTGCCAAGCTCAACAGCAGAGGCAATCCCCTGTCACCCTTCAGGAGCAGCGGCCAATGATCTCTCAGTACAGAACTCCAGTTCGAACTCACTCAATGCACAACAAATGGCCTCTGACGCAGAAAATAAAAAATCAAGCCCAGCGCCAATTTCTTCCGTAAAAGCCTCTAAGCACAGGGGACACAGCAGCCCAGGACCCTCGGTGGCTGCAGGTTCAACTTCAGAGGCAGCGAGGCTTGAGACCATGGAGGCGGGTTGAGACGAGAGTTTGTTTCGGTATGATCATGTGCTATCCAAGTTTAATGTATTGTTAACATAACCCTAGAGGACGCATCTGTTATAGTTAGGGTTGCTTCCTTGCACAAAAACCCAGGTCTATCGCAGCAAACTTGCTCCCTTCCTGCACTTTAGCAGGTTTGAACGGGATTTTGAGGAACGGAGTTTAAAGAAAACAAGGATTGGCATAGCCAATAGGTCTCGCTTTTGGGACCTTATAAGTATTTAGTTATGCAGCACAATATCATTGGTGCAACATCAACTGTTGCATGGCTAAACACTTATAAGGTCCCAAAGGCGAGACCTATTGGCTATGCCAATGCTTGTTTTTTGTATAACTGCCTCTCTTTCTCTCTGCACATTCATTTGTCTGCTTGTCATACTGCTTGCTTCTCTGCCTGCTTGTCTATTTTTCCCACTTCCTGCTTGCATGGTAGACTGCCCGCCTGACTCTCTGCCAATTGCCTGACTGTTTTTCTGCTTGCCTGTCTGCTCGAAGGCAAAAAGTCTGTTATGTGAACCTCCAGCTCAGACCCGGAAGCTCTTTTCGCTATCAAAGGCTTGACTCAGAGGGCAGCATGTGGAAACAGGGGTGTGGCTACCACTGGTGCAGCAGGTGGAGTGGCTCCGGGCCCATTGACCCCTGACAATGCGCCATTTTACTGCCCCAACAGCAAAGTGGCCATTTTCCTTCTTTGCACCAGGGTCCATGACATCCTTGCTACACTACTGTGGAAATTCATCTCTTTTTGAACACTCAGTTGCCCCTTACTTATTCGCGAACGGCCGCTGCCAGGAAAGTCCTATCAGGTTTTTGGAGACCACAAACAGCCAGGTGGGCCTTTACTAGACTGCTGAACATTTCAGCGTCTGCAACGCATCTAGTCATTTTAAGCATCTCATGAAGGGCAGCCGTCCTATCTCATGACGAGCAATACCCATTTCATGAAGATAATTAACACGCAGCTGACTCCCCGGACTCCACGACAATCGGACGACGCCGTCACCCCACAGATCCTCATTTTTTTCTACTCAGGGCGACCTGTTCGGGATGCCACAGGCAAGGGGCCTCCGTGCCCAGAATTCATACCCCATTTCATCCGCGGCCAGTTGCGGAAGCGTCGCCCTGCTCCAGCTGGGCCGGGGCTGCCTTCAGCTGCCAGCCTTTCAGCGTCAGTCTCCAGGGTCAGCCACCTGCGATGCTCCCACACTCCGCGGCGTGTGGGCACTGGGACAGGGGGGCTCGAAGTCAATGAGGCCGCATAATCAGAGCCGGCTCTGGAAACCCAGAGTTCAGCACAGCAACAACATCATCACGTTACTGAATGGAAAAGAAGTGTTCGTCTAGCAGTGCAAAAAATGTTCGGCATTATATACTTTAAAATGTACTGCTGTCCTTGATGATGTTAAGCTCTTCGTGGAGTTGGGTACCCGGAAGTGCTCTTGCAATACTATTAGAAAAAAAATGCACTTTTGCTACAAAAAGGCAAATTCGTATTCACATTTTCTTCGGCAAATGTACTGTGGAGATTTAAGCTAGGGCAAAACAGAGACCAAAATAAATGTTCCCTTTTTGCTGTGTGTACTGATTGGAAAGGCAGATAATACATTTGTGCATTTTTCAGATGTGAAAGATGATACTCAATTTGAAGGACTCTCAGTTTGTTCGATATTTAATTCGTAAGCAGTAAGCAGTGTGAAATTAGTTTCCTCTATTTTTAAAGGTGTTAAAGAATTACGCTTTCTGTATTAAAATCACTTTTACACATGTAACATGTTTTTTGAGCTTACTGTGTATAGTTAGTGATATGGTTTGGACATCCATTTACTCACCTTTTGCCCCTGTACAATAATCTTACATCACTTGGAATCCATCAATGTCAATTTACACCGTTCACTAACTAGTACACAACAATAAAACTGTGCAAATGAAGTGCACCTGCTCAGACATGGCATCTTTGGAGTCTTTCTGAACCAAATATGATTCTGTTGGGAGAAAGAGGCTCATTTATATCAGAAGCCCTTTAGTGATCAAAGTGAGGAAAAACACAGGTTAAATAATTAATCCAAGAGAAAAGGGCTTCTCCTTTGACGAATTTCTTTAGGTAAAAAATGATAAATATTCCACCAATAAACATGCACGCTTGTCTTCAAAGTAAGTTGCTAATTGTGTCACTTCCTCTACTTTGTTGCTCAGATGAGATAAATTGCTTTGTGCTGCTCAAGACGTACTTTGACATATTGTTCAATTTTTTGTATATCTTTTATGCTTTGGTTTTATTTTAGGAGAGGTGATATTTGTTTACCCTGAGGTGAAGGATAATATCCTTTATTTCCTTTGCTTGTATTTGCCAGCCATTGCTTTGCCCCTTCTGGCAAGTCCTCTTGTGTGAGAGGGCTTTTTTTAGGTCTTGCTTTACAATGTGCATTTCCGCTTCGCCAGACGTTGCAGCTGGGGTGATTACAAATGTTTTTTTAGCGCTTGTTAAATCTTTGCCATAAAAAGCTTTTCATAATTTTGAAGTATGCGAAACTGTGGAATTTCTAACTGTTGTAGGGGCAGTCTGAATTGCTAGATTGAACTGGGTGGCGGCCATTATCGAAGGGGGAATGGCAATGAGCACACGCATTTTTAGACGCTCCTTGCAAATTTTGAGCCGCCATTTAATGACGCGTGCTAGTTGTTCTGGCTGGTCCTCATTAAATGAAGGACGCAGGGCGGACGCGCTGCTGGCGGGCTGAAGGCGCACCAAAGGCAAGCCCGTCAGCACCCGTCTGTGCCCGTCCATGCCCATCCGGGAGCAGGGGCCAATGTCCATGCCCCTTTCAGGCAAAACAAGTTCACTTATACTGCCAGTCAAGCACTTCAAACTACCTTAACTAACTCCTATTTTCATTCTATTGACCTTAGTTAATCTACCTTGCCTGAAACAGCTGTGGACTGTATCCCCAGCTCATCTGTTATGTGTGACCCCTACATCTGGCTCATGTTTTTGGTTAATTGTAGCTCCCTGGCTGCCCATAAGTTGTATATCTTTTGTTGTATAGCTGAGTCAGCACCTGATATGCTTTTACGACGTAGGCTCAGGCTGAACTCTGAGGACTGGTCAGTTGCCCTGGAGGCAATAAGACCCGACCCATCTGACCAAGTTACCTTGTCCACCTTCAGGTTTAATGAGTGGATCACTGACTCATTAGACACAGTCTTACTGGCAAGGTGGCATAAGATTGCCCAGTGAGGCAATAATTCCCAATGGTTCAATGCTCATCTATTGACCTTGAAAAAGGAATTTAAGCATCTTGAGAGAAGCTGGCGAAAGTCCAACGACGAAGCCAGTAAACTTAAGTTAAAGGACAGCTATTAGGCTCTACCATGCAGAAATAAAAACTTCTCAATCACCTTATTTTTCATCAAAAATTGAACATTCCTCTAATTCCCCAAAAGAGATCTTCCAGATCCTCAAAGATATTACAGAGTCTAAATCAGCCGGCTCGACCCCAGAAGCCTCCATAAAGCACAGCAACAATTTGGCTCTCTTCTTTCAATAGAAGATAATGGCCATCTACTCCTCCTTCCCCAACAGTCCAAACATGGATGACTCTCCTTCTAGAAAGCACCTTCTAGTGCAACCAGAAGGGAGTGTTATGGCCTTTCCTAATCTCACTGTGATTCTTCTCACAGGTCTTTTAAGGGCAGTAAAGTCAGGCTCCCCTCTTGTCCCTGCTCCCCTTCATTTTCTCTGTAAAGGGTCTGACAGTATCGCCCCTACCTTGATGGACTGGATCAATCTTTCTCTTATCAGCGGGCAGGTTCACTCGCAATGGAAGCATGCAGTGGTCAAACCATTTTTCAAAAACCCAGTCTTAGCCCCCTTTGTCTAAGTGATGGCAGGCCGATCTCCCTGTTACCAGGAGCATCGAAGCTCCCGGAAAAATATGCTAATAAACATCTTTATTCCTTTCTTGAATCCAACAAAGTCCTCTACCCCACTCAAATGGGGTTCAGACTATAGCACAGAACAGAAATAGCTTTGCTGGCAGTGGTCCAGGGGATAAGAAGATTGATAAATCAGGGTGGCTCGGTGGCCATTATCCTTTTAGATTTTAGTGCAGCCTTCGACATGGTAGATCATGCCACAATTATTCGGCAGATATCAAATGTGGGTTATGAAGCCAGAGCACTGAAATGGCTTTCCTCCTTCTTGGAGAATAGAATGTTCCAGGGGCTAGACCAATCTTGTTACTCCAACAGTCTTCCTTTAAGCTGTGGGGGTGTCTCAGGGGATTTCCCTGAGTCCCACTCTTATCAATATCAATATGTATTCCCCTGGCTGAAATGTTGTGCTCCTTTGGATTGTCATTGGTCTCCTACGCTGATGAAACTCAGTTGGTGATATCAATCTCCCCTGGCCCTAGTTCAACCCACCTCAGTCTGGTCCCATGTCTTCAAGAAATAGCCAGATGGATGGCTAACTGCAGATTGAAGCTTAATGAAGACAACATGGAGGTTATGCTAATGGGTACCAATTTAACAATAAGGTTCTGACTCCCATGCCAGACTGCTCCCTAGCCCCAAAAGTTCTATAAAGAGTCTCAGACCACCAAGTGAAAAAACTTGCTACCAATTGTTTTGATATTTTGAAACTGATGAGAAAGGTTCTCAATCTTTTCCCTTTTTTAACTAGAAGATTGATTGTCCAGGATTTCGTGAATTCAAACCGGGATTATGGTAATGTCTTATACCTTGGCTCACCTCAATATGTGATTAAAAGGCTGCAGGTCATCCAGAACATCGCTGCATAGCTTCTTATGAACCTCCCAAGGCACCAGTCTGCCAAAAAGGAACTGAAAGATCTACACTGGCTAACGGTGGAGCAGCGAGTGCAATTCAAGGCTTTATGCATTGATCACTTCATAAGAGAGACCCCCTATTGCTAAGCCCTTTAGCCACTCCCTATTTTCCTGGAAGGTCTCTTAGATACTCATCAGCACATCTGCTAAAGGTTCCCAAGATTTGTAGGTCTAGTTGGGGAGGGTGTTCAATGGTGTATTGGTCCCCAAGCTATGGAATACCCTTCTATTAGAACCACGTCAGTTGGCCCACTAACCTTCCTTTTGTAAGGCCCTGAAAACCTGGCTGTATAGTAACAAATCTCTTTTTGTGGTGATCTGGTAAGCTACGATGACTGTTGTAGTGCTGTGAGGCCTTTGGGTAGCCATGGGCTTTAGAAGAACTTTAGAATAGAACTTGGATTAACCGTTGTTACCAATGCTTTAAATTCTACATAAAATGGATTTTAATTCCACCCACATGAGTATCTTCCTCTCTTACCTCATATTTGTAGTTGTTTGGTGTATCATTGCACCTGCTCGAAATTGCTTTCAATCTAATGCACAACCAACTATTTTGCATCTGAAAATGTATCTTCTATGTGCATTTGTTACATAAAGGAATCATTTTGTGCTACTTTTCACAAAATGAACAAAGCCAATAGGACTGGCTTTAATGTAATGAGCACCAATCGTGCATGCAATGTATGTAAACAGCATTTCTGAATGGCTGTATTTACAAGCATTGGAGAATTGAAGCTAGGCATTTTGGCTTTGCCAATGCTTGTTATTTCTTTTGGTGCATGGCAAAAGTGGGTGTTTTAGTAGTGCAGCCAAGATTCAGTGCACAGCTGCAAATCTCTAATCCACACAACACATTTGTGGCTACCATTTTGGGGGTCAATAGGGAGTCAGAAAGGCAGAAGTTTATCATGTAGCAAACTAGCATATCGTGTCACTATTATTATTATTATTATTATTATTTAAGAGTTTTATATAGTGCTAGCTAGACCCGGAGGTATCAGAGTGCTTTACAAAATATACTGTGAAGCAATTAGTTATACACTATGAACATTTTAACCACAATTTTCTCCTCAGATTTAAATCAGACGAAGAATGGGGAGGAGTTTGAGTAGTACTTAATTAAGGGGGATACATGTAATTCTTGACAAAGTGTTCTAAAATAGAAGGCAGAGAAATAGAATAAGTCTAAATAAAATGGGACTACGAATTGATACTCAAACATGAAACCTGTCAATGATGGTAGTGGGCCCTTCACCTTGTGGTCAGATCCTTCAGTTGTTTACGGTTCTTCAACCATATATTGCCTTTCAAATGTACCTGGAACAATGGTCTTCAGACCTTTTCATGTCACACCCCCCATTGTGTAAAATCATTTTATCAGGACCCCCAAAATGACTAACATACTCTGTCACACATATTATGTGAAACGCTAAACACTGCAAACAAGCTAAAGAATTTTAGTGAGGCAAAAGGGCACATCTCCTCACCAATACAGACAAGACTGATATTCAAAAGTGCTTTTCATGACATCACAATAAATATTGCTGTATAAAATAGAGCAAGCAAGTCAAATATTTAAAGACATATTGCAAAATAGAGGGGCATTTTAAAAGAATAGTCTTCTAATAAATCCTGTTTGTGAAACTAAAACTATATCACATTCAAAAGAGCCTACAACTGTGCAGGAGCTTACAGGGCAAACGTTGGTGTTCTCTCTCCCTTTTTTTACATAGTGATATTTAGCTGACTGTTGGCTCAGGCCATTTGTGATATCTTCACCCTTTCTTGGCTTTTTAGCCATAAACACTTTGCATGCTTAACTATTTGAGCACATACTTACAAGTTAAATTAAAACTAGAAGCCCCAAAATCCAGGGTATTGTTGTCTACAATACCTGGATTGACTGAAGGTTTTGCACAGGTTAAGAGGTAACATTATAGCTGTGAATATAATTAAACATACCTGTCACCTGAAAAAAAATACATACAGTGGGAGCTTCTCTGAATTAAATTTGTAGGGTGCTGGGTGGGTTGTATGAAACTATATCCAGAAAATCAATATCCACATACACAAATATCACGAAAAAATATAAAAAACAAAAATATCGCGACCCTGTACTTAAACACTTAAGGCACAAATATTGATGACAAAAATGCCACAGGAAAAATAATCTAAAATTCAGCAATATTGTAAATAGAAATAAAGAAATAACAAATATTGATTACTCATTAAAAGTAAGAAAATATAACAATCACGGAAGCTAAAATAGCGAATACCAAAAAATCAACATATCTCTAAATAAAACAAACAATATTGCAATAAATATATATGTACATATGTAAATTTGTCAAAATAAACTGAATATACATTACATTTATAAAGAAAACACTAATAAATATTTACTAAAAACTGTTAAAAATCAATCTAGTGTCCAACCATCGTATCACATTCATCTAAAAACTACTTAACAAATATTAAGCTTTTCCAATTAAAAACAGTATACATTTTTATTCAAATGCATTGCAAAATGGTTCCTAAAAAGAATTGCAGCAGCACAGCATATTCTTTTCTCCAAATTACAGGTGCATCCTCTACAAAAAAGAAAAAACTCAAAAAATAAAATAAAATAAAGGCACATAAACCGAGACAGTCAAAATCAAAAAATCACCTCAAAAGTAACTATTGTAACTAAAGCATGAAACAAAAATAAAATTACAAAAATGTATTAAAATATAAAACAAACCTCAAAGCTAAATATTAGATTAAATAAGCCAGTTTCTTCGAACTTTGGGAAAGGGGCAGCTTCCTACAACACCCAGGAGCCTCTGCACTTGCGGCCGTTGCCACCACTGTCATTCCGCACCTGGAGGCGCATAAAGTGCCTGCTCGGGTGTGCAGCGCGGGAGCCCGTTTCTTTGATCTTTGGGAAGGGGCAGCTTCCTGCAACACCCAGGAGCCTCTGCACTCGCGGCCATTGCTGCCTCCGTCATTCCGCGTCTGGAGGTGCATAAAGTCCTGCTCGGGTCCCGCAATGCGGGACGCGCTCGCGGATAGTGCCGGACAAAGCCTGGACCAAGCGCAGGCCCGTATGTGCCCGTCCGAGACCGGAGGAGGCCGGGCTGGGTCACATTATTGACATTTCGTGTTGCACCTGGATAATATTGGTAACAACCAAGTGAATAGTGTTGTACCTGTATATGTAAGTTAGTGTGTAGGGATCACAATTAAGTATGAGCAGGCGAAAATCCCTCACTGGGCGGGGTGTAGTGGGGACTTTAGATGCGTTTTTAACTAGGGCAGAGTCAGCGCTAATCCATGAAATACAGCTCATCGAGCGTAGGCTTTCGTTGGAACCTCAACACTCCTCAGTTTGCCCTGTAGTACCTTCCCCCGTAGCAAATTGTACCCAGAGCACTAGTTTAGCCACAACTTCAATGACCCAGTTGATAGTGGTTAATACAGAGGATAGTGCTTCATCTAAGGGTTTGGAGACCAGTAATAAAAGGCCTAGGCTGAATGTAACCACTAGAGGTCAAAAGACAAAAATTACTGATGGCGGTAGTCTTACTCCCCCACCCAAAAAGAGGAAGGGGCAGGGTATCAACAAACAAAGACAAATTGCAATAGGTCAGATTCGTAATATTAAGCCCGTGGAAATGGTACCTAATCAGGAGCAGAATATAATTCCAAGTGCTCAAGAACGTCCAGGTTTACAGGAAGATAATGGGCAGGAAGAATTTTGGAACAAGCTTTTGAATCTACTATAGGGATCCTGCTTGACCCATTAAAACAAATGCTTACACAAATTGAAAGCAGGTTGCTTACATTAGAGAGCTTAGTAAATGCTACCACCACGGTGTGTAACTGCAAGCATCAAGTGGTACAATCTAGTAAAAAAGAACCAGCCATGTTAGGCAGCCATCCCGTAGATAATCGTGAGAGTGGGATTGTCTATCACTAGCAGACACAATCAAATCTGACTAGTCCAAATGCCCTGATAAGGACAGACCAGTTGGGGGCAAGTGCACCCCATCCATCCCAAAAGCAACCCCAGGCAACTCATAATAGACAGGGTATATCATCAGGGAGAGGGGAGGCGGCAAATGATCCCAAGCAGCCTGTTTTAAGGAAGGATATGCAAACTCAAGGTGGTAAGGATAAGCCTGTAAATCTGTCAGGGCACGTAACTCTGGGGCGAGAAGGGTTCATGGAAACTAGGAATTTGCACCTTTCCCCGGAAGCAACACCATATACTGTTGTTCTAGCAAATGTTCTCCCCTTACCACCGGGCAAAGTAGAGCATTGGACAACATTGAGAAACAAGTCCCTTCACTTCCTGGGATTAAGGACGGGACTCACTAATACATTATTCGCAGAGTTCAAGATGGCCAGAAGAATCGCATGGGTAGGAAGATCTAGCAAATCTATGCCTGGAGATTGCATAGTTTTAACACTTAGATCACCTAATACGATCCAATCTATACTGGAGAGAGCCGGATCTAGACCTATCACTGCCAGTGGGATAAATATTCTACCTCTGGGTTTCTTTAACCAACCATTCAGTTGCTTACAATATCCCACAGAGATTGAGAATTCGTTTGGGGGGGTTCCACAAAGATTTCCCATCCCGACAAGCAATCGATTTGATGTTTTTAGTTTCTTGGGTGATATTGACTGACTGACTCTTGGTGCTCATCACTTGGCCGAGAATGTTGGATCATTAACGGCTAATGGTGTGGATACTTTATCATCTGAGAGTCATTTGGAGTTAAGTGACCTGGGATGTGATGTTAGTAAGCAGCAAAGAGTAGGGGGTGAACAAGTGAGGGGCCGGCCAAGATTCCAGAAATGAGGTGTCTCCCCCTCTAAACTGGAACTCCCCTGAGCATATACTAAAAATGATTTGTTCTAGTGATACTAATAATTGCAGGCTTGCTTCACCTCTACATCTACAGAATAGCGATGTGTCCCCCTGAGACATTATCTCATGGAATATTGCAGGGTTGCAGTCAAAAATAGATAACCCAGTATGGTATAAATCTATCCAAGATAGAGACATATTATGTTTGCAGGAAACTTGGTCTAGCGATTCACTCGATATTGATGGTTTCAAAACTTTTAATACACCGGCCGTGAAGAGCCTTGGGGGAAAGCTTAAGGGTGGCTTGTGTACGTATATTTCCAACAAATTAGCAATTAGCAAAATACAGTCATTTCTGGGGAACTGCTTTTATCAGATCATTAAATTGTTTTTAAGTATTGATCAATGTGTAGTTTTGGTAAACTTTTATAATAACATCATTCCAGCTGAACTCTGCCAGGTGTTAAAAAATATGAATGGGGATTTAAACGCCATCTGTATTGTTAGTTCAGCAGATGTCATGACAATAATGATGGGTGATTTCAATTGTGCAATGTGCCCCCTTGAGGATAATAGATTATGTGGCCATGTGTATGAAGAATACACCCATACAACGCATTTCTGTCATTCGGCGGCGGAGGAGTTGCTAAATGAATGTTTAGTCACAAATGAATTAGGTTTTGCAAATGAGCTATTGGAGTCCCCAGTAATAATGCCCTACACTTACAACGGAAGGGGGTTTTCTACAATTGACTTTATTTTAGTTTCATATAACTATGCATCTAGACTACTTTGTTTTGAGGTTGGTAAAAATCCCCTGAGCGATCATTTTCCGCTATGCCTGGCGGTTACTTTGCCCTTAAAGAAGGTTAACAGGAATAACAAGGTTAGAGAGGACGCAAGTGAAATTAAACTGGAAAAAACGAATGGCTATACATTAAAATGGTCAAAAGTGGACCCCGTGGTAATAACTACATTTCTTGTGATTAATTGCAAATTAGCTATTGAGGTCTGCCTGTCTGAGTCAGCCCCTAGTGCAAGTATTGTAGCATCCTATATTGAAATATCTAACGAGCTTAGGAAACTACTATTAGTACAACACCATAAGAAAAATAAGGACTCGGCTGGATTAACTCAAGATATACCCAAGCATACTCTAACCTGAAATTTAAATTACTTAGGCAACCTAGAATAACGAGTAATATTAAATCGGCAAGAATGGAATATAGGCAGGCTATTAAGGAAAGAAAGAGCATTATGAGGGATGTAGCATGGGTAGCCCTACATACAGCAGCTGTATTGAAAGATAGTGCAGCTTTTTGGAGGGCCGTGAAGATACCATTCCTAACCACTCAGGAAGGCCCCTCAATAGCAATTGCTATCTCAGAAGAGGAATGGATTGGGTACTTCTCGCAGGTATACAATGGCACAGACATTTCCTGCACTGTACCTGATGATAATTTAGAGAGTAATTATCCTAATATTGACTTAAATTTCACTTTAGATGAAGTAAATAGAGCTCTACATTTGAGTAATATTGGAAAATCCCCTGGTCCAGATGGTATCCCAGTAGACCTGTTTAAATGTAATACTTCTTTATGGGGGCCTATTATAACGCAGGTCATTAATGCTAGTTGTCAAACTCAACTACCTAAGACTTGGTGAATGTCAATAATTGTTCCCATTTTTAAAAAAAGGGATTGTCAAAACCCGGGTTGTTATAGACCAATCTCCTTACTAGACTACATGGTGAAAGTGGTGGGGCGCGTGATTTTAGAGCGCCTGCAGGACTGGGCAGAAGAAAAACATATTTTATAAGATTTACAATATGGCTTTCGCAAGGGGCTCGGAACAACGGAGCAGTGTCTAAACTTGGCCCTGCTCATAGGAAAGTATACTAAGGCAAAAAGGGCAGACTGTATATGGTTTTCGTAGACTTAACTGCGGCTTTTGATTCTGTGAAGCACGCAAGACTGTGGGAGGTCCTCGAGGACCTGAGAGTAGATACCCAATCCCAGGAATCTCTATAGCAGGGCGTCAGACAGCGTGCGTTTTGGATTGGGGGAACGTATGGCTACCTTTCCTGTTAGAAGGGGGGTGAGACAGGGCTGTGTGCTGGCCCCCTTTCTTTTTAATCTGTATACAGATGGTTTAGGGTAAGCATTAGTAAGCACCACACATGACCTCCCTCGAGTTGCAGGCCGATCCATCCTCGCACTCCTTTATGCGGATGATGCAGTTATGTTGGCAAGAACCCAAATTGCTCTCCAAAGGGTCCTAGATGGATTCTCTGTTTATTATGAAGGATTTAGGCCATAGCATTAATATTTCTAAGACATATGTAATGAGATATGGCCAAGGGACAATGAGAGCGAAATATATTTTCGTGGAGGGACAGAAGCTAACTACAACTAAGAGCTTCTCATATATGGGTGTATTGTTCAATCAAAATGAATCATGGGTTCAAACAATAACTGCAAAAATCTGATATTTATTCGGTCTTCCAATACCCTGGTAACCTTCTCTAAGTATTTGGGCCGGAAACCCCCTGGGAAGCTGTTACAAATCTATAAAGCAAAGTGCATTATATCAGTAATGTACGGAGCCGGGGTGTGGGGCCCAGCAAATACCACGCAGCTGCAACAAGTCGAGAATTCTTTTTTAAGATTTATCTTATCTGTTCCACCTAGTACCTCATATTTTGTTTGCCATGAAGAATTGGGTCTCTCTTTTATTTCTGATTTAATTAAATTAGAACCGATACTGTTGTGGCATAGTATCTGGTCTAAGGAGCAGACACAGTTAAACAGGGATATTTTACATGACTGTCTTAAATTAGATGGGGCCTTAAAGATACCATGGATTAGATTAGTTTGCCATTTTTTTTTTGATAATCAATTTTATTGAGTTTTCAATTTAACCAAATAAACAGCACCATTCAGAGCTACATCGCATGGGAATAGTCCAGAGTTTGCACAGTTCACATTGATATAAAAGGTTACATACATGCAAATCAAAGGCCCAAATCCCTAGAAGCATTCCGTAGACCCAGCCGACCCACCTTAAAACTCTATCATCCTCACCCACTTCCCCCACATTTGGCGACATTTCCTGGGGCATCCCCTGGCCACATAAAAAGGTTGTTCCTGGGTGGCACACCAGTCCACCCCCCTTCGCTAACGCGCCAATGTTGGTGCTGTAGCCATCATTAAACAACAAAGAATCCATGGGTCTGCGAGCATCAAACTAATAATCCTAAACCACAAAAGCAAATGCTAATAATGACTACAAAAGTCCTCATAAGGAGGACGGAGTCCCATCACCCACCGTGGTGGCATGCTTCATCATCTGGGGCCTCCTGTTAACCACAACCTGGTGTGGTTAACGAGCTACAACTCCTGACGGAACTAAGGAGTTTTAAGGATCTGAATGACCTATTGAGGCTGAATGAAACAGAGACTAAAGCTGCCCTAAGTGTGGTGAACTAACATAAAGGGTACAGAGTGAGTGCAAAAAATAGTTAAAATTGACTATGCAGCGAAAAATGTGTTTAATCAGTATCGTTGGGTGTCAAGAACTAAAACAAAGTGGTCAACATGTTTCAGCCATTGTGATCACAAAATTGTGATCGAGGCTTTCATCAGGACATATGCTACTCCTGTAACATTGAGCAATGTCAAATGAGGACAAAAATTGCAACTACATGAGAACAAAACGATACCTCCAGCAGGTGCAACCACTCAATAATTGGAAAAGTGGGGCTGCAGGGGTTCTTAATGTAGTACCTGTGAAGAATACAAGAAAAATATACAACAGGCAAAAGTCAATATAGCACGGGGAAAAGGGTTTAGGAGAATAAGTGAATGATAACAGTGGGTACCAAGAGGTATATCACTGGTCAGCTTACCCGTCGTAGATCGGGAATATGCATCAACGCTCCTGGTGACAACTCAGGGCGTGAAGCAGCGCTCTGTAAACAGCAATAAAAAACAACCTGGTATAGAACAAGGTATCAACGCTGGTAAACAGATCTCTGAAACCAGTCTTACTAAAAAATAACTCAAACGCGTGTGTGTCACAAAACCTGTCATAAACATACTCTATCTCGAGTACAGAAGAAATGGAAGGGCCAACTCGAGAAATTCAGGCTACTGAGCGCCTAAAAATACATCAGCACGGTATGTATATACTGCTAGTTGGTGTGTAGCAGGCGCACTAGGGCATAAGCAAATGAAGCCTAAGGCAAAAAGAGTCAGAAACCAAATCACAGAAGGGCGAGCAACAGGGCACTGCGTGTACAGATCTGGAATTGAACTGGAACTAGGGGCTGTGCAGGCTCAACTGATCTCGCGCTCATAAGTGTGCGTTGTAGAACGATTATACCCCTGTAAGTTAGATGAAACACAACTCTCAGAGTGATGTAAGATACCCACCAATCACAAGGAGCATGCAATCGTATTGAATCAAGGTTGCGGAAACATTTTGTCTGCCACTCAAAAGGAAAATGGTCGAGCAGTAGATACCCCTCAATCGGATATGGACCAAAGCTCTGCCTGTACAGGAGTGCGTGCTGAGCTCTCAGGAAAGGACGCGCTAGCCAGCCAAAGGGAGTTGATGTCAAACTAAGTCCCGGGATATAAAGTGAGAGGCTAAGCAGCAAGCAGCCTACCTCTCCGTCGCTACTCCAGGTGGTCTTCCTGGTTGTCCTAAGCAGTACTTTCGCCACCTCTGCCTCCGTTAGATGAAGCCGATATTGCCCCGGAAGTGATCAGAAAGGGCGGGTCTGAAACATCCAGAATGTGTCAGATGACTCGCGAGACTCACCCCATAGACCGAGCCTCATGGGAGATGTAGTCAAGACATTGATGTGTAATGTACAACATTGTTAGAACACATAATCTGCTGTAATTGCAAATAATGGGCGGCTTAACGCGCAATGTTGTGCACAACGCGTTGAAATATCCAGAACAACTGAACGCTTAAGAAATAAGCGCGGGTAAACAAAACGCATGGGAAGACAAATGCGTGTGCCGTGTTTTGAAACAAAAAAAAAGAGGAATGTCTAAGAGTAACTGATACATGACATCCGTCAAATAGAACGTGTCAAAGAATACACGTATGATGAAATACTGGCCAGGGCAGAGGAGTCAGATCAAAGCACTTGTTCCTGTATGCTTATAATTACTGCATATGTGTCTACATCCCTAAAAGAAAAACAGAAAAGGAAGGGACCTCAGCTGTTATAACATAACAAGTAGGGCAAAGTGACTCGAGAAGGAGCGTAATATAAGCGATGGATGGTCCCACTGCCTATCTGAGGGGAAATGTGTGATACACAGTACCCAATGGTATAAGCTGGGATAGCGCATAACCAATGGGGATGTAAATACCGCAAGGAGAGTGGTCAAGATGTTGAGTGAGCTGTAAGTTCAATGACATCCGACGAGGGCAAAATTGCAACCCTATTTCAGCGGAATGAGGTCCAAGGGATAGTTTCATTCAGACCCCTCGTATCGTTGTGAATTCTAAAAACCCACCGCTGTTCGCATTTGAAAAGAAAGGATGACACATCTGTGATATGCGGAGGGATGAAGGGTTGCCCCAGAATAGTCCACTTCATGTCATCAGGTTGATGTTTGAATTCCAAAAAATGATTGGTCAGATGGGTCGCTTGTTTTCTGCATCTTATAGTGCTTTTGTGCTCCATGATTCTGAGCTTCACTTTTCTGGTCGTCATCCCCACGTATCTTTTCTTGCAGGGGCAAGTGATAAGGTAAATTACCTTCTCACTGTTGCAATTAGTATGCTTAAGCTGTAGCCATCAGCCAATGGGCAGTGATATCTCTCTTAGCAACCACCAAGGCCATGTTAAGAAAAAGCTTTTCGGCTCTCCTACCGTCCTGACCATCAGTTATGCCAAATAGAATACACGTAGGAGCCAGAGGGACCTCCCAGCCCAAGACCTCCGTCAATTCTCCTGTTAAGGACTCCCAGTACCTCTGTCCTGCGGGACAAAGCCACACCATGTGATAAAAGTCTGCGCTGGGATGGGAGCAGCGGTGGCAAAGGGCATCCGACCAGAGCCTTGCACTGTGAAGGCGCAGCGGTGTAAGATAGGCAGCATGCAGGAAGTAAATTTGGACCAACCGAAGCCGCGCCGAGACGTGATTGTTTTGGGGCCCATCAAGGCATCTCTCCAGTCGGCATCCTCTAGTGCCCCAAGCCAGCCCTCCCACTTATCACGGAGGTGAGAGAGGGAGTTGGGGGTATTAATAGTGAGTGATCGGTATATTCTGGAAATCCCCTCTTTCCCCAAATCACCAGTCATAATCTGCACCTCCGGCGGACTGTATTCCGGCAAGGAAGTACCATCCGAGATGTATGAGTGAAGGGCATGACACAGCTGCAGGTAGTGGAAAAGTTGGGAGGGTTGGAGAGAATGCCTGGCCTGCAGGTCTTGAAAGGAGCGCAAGTGGGTACCACTCCAGACATCACCCAACAGGGATATCCCAATGAGGTCCCACTGCCAGAACCCTACCAGGGATGCCACTTCCCCGAGCCAGGTACCACACCACAGGGGGGTATATTGCGTCAGTCTGCCCGACCATCGGGTGTGGCCTGCCAAGCCAGGAACACTCCAAGAGTAACTTCAGGGAGAGCCTGAGGGACAGCCGCACCATAGAGTCTCCCCTGGAGGGAGGCGAAGCCCAGAGTGTGCAGTTCCAGGCAATACTCCGGATCGGACCATCCGCCGTTAAACCAGTCGTGAAGCATGAGTAGTCGGGTCGCTAAATAATACAGATAGAGGCTCGTCAGACCAAGACCTCTGTCAAAAGACGGAATGCGGCACTGGGCCAGAGCCAGCCTGGGCCTCTTCCCCCCCCCCATAAAAACTTCATGATCAGACCATCCATCTCCCAGAACCAAGACCTGGCGAACAAGAGTGTGTGTTTTGAAGCAAGTAGAGAAAACAGGGTAAAATCATCATTTTGAAAAGGGCTATCCTTTCCAAAGGGTTTAGGGGCAGAGTACGCCATTTCGAGAGATCCGCACGGACCTGTTTGACCAGTGGGGTGAAATTGAGCGACCATGCAAGTTTGGGGAGAAGGGCCACCCTGATCGCCAAGTACTTGAAGGACTGCCGTCGAAGGGGGATCGTCGACTGCCAATCAAAGCACTCCCACCTTATATGCAGGGGGACCAACACAGACTTAGCCGGATTGAGCCAGAGGCCAGAGGTACATTCGAAGAGGCTAAGCGCCCGGAGGCATCGGGGTCCCGACTGGGCTGGATCAGCCAAAAACAGCAGGACGTCATCCGCATAAAGTGTGATTTTGTCCTCCTCAAAGCCGGGCCACCGCCAGCCCGTGAGGGAGTGGTCACCACGAATCAGGCAGGCAAGGGGCTCCATAGCCAGAGCGAAGAGGATCGGAGAGAGGGGGCACCCCTGTCGCGTACCACGGCGAACGTGGAAAGGATGAGATAAAGCTCCGTTGACTAGGACCTGCGCCCGGGGTCGCTGGCACAGTGTCTTCACCAGCTGGCGGAAGGGAGCACCAAAGCCCATCTGCTCCAAGACATCCTCCAGGTAACCCCAATGGACCGAATCAAAAGCCTTCTCGAAGTCTACCAGCAGGAGAGACAAATATGGGGACAGCAAGTGCCGATTTGTGAGAGCAAGATGAAGGCGTCTGAGACAAGTTCTGGTGCCTCGGAGAGGAATAAATCCACACTGGTCCGGATGAACCAGTGTGGCTAGATGGGGTCGTAGGTGGTTGGACAGGATGGAGGCGAAGATCTTAAGTTCAGTGTTGATGAGATAGATAGGACGATAGTCCGAACAACGACTCGAGGGGGGTTGAGACTTTGGGATTACTACAATGGTCGCCAGGTCTGTCTCCGGGCGAAAGTAGCCACACTCCACCGCTCATTGTACATCTCAATGAGAGGCGGGACCAAAGTATCTCGGTAGGACAAGTAAAATTCTTGGGGGAACCCGTCCGGGCCCGGCGTCTTACCAGCTGCCATGCGGGAGATGGCATCTGTCACCTCTTTAGGGGTAAGCGGAAGATCCAGATCCGCCGCCGCAGATTCACTAAGATGCGGCAGGGGAAATGCTCTCGCTGGAGGAGCTTGTGTAGGGAAAGGCCAGGCGCCCGCGCCGAATATAGGGTAGTGTAGTAGGTAGCGAAGCACTGAGCCACCGCCAACGGAGCCCGTTGAATCTCACCACTCGTGTCAACCTCTTGCGGTATTATACGATTGGCCAGTGGGTAGGTGGCCAGGCGATGGAGGAGTTTTCCATTTTTATCCCCCCAGCCATACACTCGGGCCACCGAAGAGCGCCAAAGGAGTTTGGCAGCTTCCATGGAGGTCTGTCTGATCTCGTCCCTCAGGAATGCAAGTCTCCTATCCTGGGCCTCATCCCTGTCCTTGGGCTGGAGTGTCTCAAGCTGGGCGGCCTGCGCTTCAAGAAGCGTGACCTGGGATTCCTGGGCTGCGCGGGTGATTTAAGCTGGTCCTTTGCAAATCCTCGGGTGGTGGCCTTTCCGACCTCCCATAGGGTGCGAGAGGAGGACACTGAGCCCTGGTTTGTAGTGAAATAACGTCGGAGCTCGGCACCAACGCTGTCTCTTAACTCACCGTCCTGGAGGAACCAGGCGTTGAGCCGCCAAATGGGTGGGAGGATGGGAGGAGGGCCCCCGCATGGAGTGTCACCGGAGAATGATCCGAAAGGCCCCTGGGAAGGATAGAGACCGCTTGAGTCGCCCGACAATCTAAGGCCGGATGGAAAATATAATCTATGCGCACCTGGGTGCGGTGTGAGGCTGAGGTGTTAGTGTATTGCCGCGCAGTCGGGTGCCAAAGTCTCCAGGCATCTCCGAGCCCCAGGTTGGCGGCCCATGTCTTGAGGAGGCCAGGTTGGGTGGTTCTGGAGGCGGAGGAAGGGGATGTGGAGTCGAGGACAGGGTCCATAACAGCGTTAAAATCACCTCCTACCACAGTCAGTCCCATGGGCAGGGCAGCAATCACAGGGGTAAGCCTATGGAGTGTGGGAGCCAGTAGGACAGGGGGAGCATAAACCACTACCAAGTTCAGGGGACGGTCTCCGAGGGCCCCTTCTAGAAGAATAAAACAACCCTGCGGGTCATGCGTCACTTTATGCGCTATTAAGAGAAGAGCGCGGCGCGCCAGAATAGCCACCCATCTCGAACCTCTATTGAATCCAGACTGCTCCAAAGCCATAGCGCGCAACGAAGGGGCAGTGGTTGCCTAATAAGTGGGTCTCCTGAAGCAGGAGCACATCCACAGCCTGACGCTGAGCGTATTGCAGGACGGCAGCGCGCTTAATCTTGTCCAGTAGGCCGTTGACATTCCAGGACATGATATGGAGCGAGGACGCTCTGCTAGATTCACCAGACATGAGGGGACCGTGCAGGAAACCGGACCATCAGCCCGTATGGTGGAGCGGGTGGGGATAAAGCCGAACTCAGAGCCAGTGGACTTGGGAGCATGTCAATGTGCGGGATGCGTTCACTCAGAGATAGCGTGCCAGACTTGGTGCAGAGAGAAAGAAAAAGAAGAACCAGAACAAACGGGAGCCGGAGCTCCAAACCCCCCCAACCCCCCACCCTACATTTCAGGAACGGAAGCATCTGTCGCCCAGCAGTGAACAGGGGAGCAAAAAAACCAAACTAAGACGCTTCGTGAAGGGCCCCTCCTCATAGCAGGATGTACAAGCCAGAAATCAGCAGTAATCAGTGGACCATAAGACTAGGTACATACAATTAAAAAAAACATTCCATAGGTGGGACAAGGGACACCGACAGCCCCACATGGACTCAATCCGGCCCTAGGAGGAGCGTCGGGCTACGGGACAGATCAGTGTGCGGGAGATCCAGCAAGGATGGGTGAGGTGAAGCAGCCCGGGCATCAGAACGGCCCAGAGAGCCGGAGCGCCACCCAGAAGGAGCCATCTCCCCAGTTGGCCCCGGTGTGCGCCCCCGCTGAGGACCCACCGGAGAGTCGGAGCGGGTGCGCCGCTGGCCCCTGCGCCTCCCGGAGCACCGGTGCCACGGCCAGAGGGTCGGCATGTCCTGACGAGTGCCCTCTCTGCCTCCTCAGGTGTATCGAAGGAGAAGGATTTATTCTGAAAAAGCAACCGAGCTGGAAAAAGGAGCCGATACTGGATGTTCAGCGAGCGTAACCTTTGCTTGACCTCTCCATAAGAGCGACGCTGGGACTGGACCGCGCAAGTGTAATCAGGGAAGACCATTATAGTCAGGTATTGGTACTTGAGAGGCTGTTGTTTCCGAGACTCTGCCAGGATAGCGTCTCTGTCCTTAAAGTTGAGGATACGCAAGATGATGGGTCTTGGAGGCGCGCCTGGCCGCGGACGAGGAGCCAGCGATCTATTCGCCCTTTCAATCGTAAACCAGGGGGAGAGAGAGCCCTCTGGCATCCAGGAGCGTGTCCAGTGCTCCACGAAGTCCGCCGTCCGGCTCTGCTCCACGTTCTCTGAACCAACAAGGTGGAGGGTGTTGCGGCGGGCTAGATTCTCAGCGTCTTCCGCCCGGCGATGCAACTCCTGCGTGCGGGTTTGAAGTTGGGTCATCTGAAGTTTGAGCTGGTGGATGTCATCCTCCACAACAGCGACTCTAGACTCGGCCTCCGTAATCCACGTTGTGGCATTACGGAGGTCTTGCCAGATCACTGTCATGTGCACGCTCACCTCCGCGATCTTCCCCTCAACCGAGGACTGAGACATATGGATTGCCTGGAGGATGGTAGAAAGGTCTGTTGCAGCCGGAGGGTCCTTGTCCGCGGGCCCACCCATGGCCCCAGCCTCGGCGGTGGTGAAGCGATCAATCTTGGTTTGGGTGGCGGGCGTCTTGAGTACTTTGTCTCTGGCCATAGCTGCCAGTGGGCAAAGGGAGGGTAGAGTGCGTGCTCCGGGCCAGAGTGTCCAGCAAGCGGAGGAAGATAGGCGAGGTAAGGAGAGGGGACACAGCACGCCCAGGCCCCGCACTCCACTACGCACCCATAACTCCGGTCGTCAGCCCTTCCAAATAGCGGGCAGGGCCAGGTGCGCCAATCCACACGGATCAAGCAGAGCCGCAGTCCCTAGGTCCGCAACCAGAAGGCAGAACAGTTTTGGGCAGGGGCAGCAGAAGGCCTGGTTCAGGAGACCCACTCCAGGTACCACCAGATTCAATCAGTGATGCAGCCCCAGCAGTTCGGAAGACAAGGCACCAGGGCCCGGAAGGGCGGATCCATAGCAGACGAGCCAGGAGGAGGCAACAGGTCACTCATCCACAATGTCCTCACCAGACCCAGCTCACACGCAAGCCAGGCGCATGTGGGGGTCGCCCACAGCCACACCAAGGCCCCCCCCGCCACCAGGACTCATCACATTCCAGGTTCACCACCCAGCGGGGCAGCACCTCTGCCAGGCCACCAGCAAGGATCTCTTCCCAACACCACTCCGACTCCACGCCACCCGACTCAGCAGCCGGTGTCACGGCAGCGCCGCCAGGGAGCCGAGTCGCCGCAGTAGAGAGCACTGCTCACAGAGAAGCCAAGGGCACGTCATAGCCACCCCGTGGCCATCGCGCTGGACCAAGAGGCAGTCAGCCAGCAGCACCGCTGCCAGGAAGGGCACAGGAGCGACCCCGCACCACCGGAGCACCCAGCCCCACAACAGGGAGCGAAGCGCCCTCACCGCGGAGGACGGGCAGGGGGCAACGATGGCAGGGCCTCCTCTCAGCTCAGCTCTTTCTCAACTCAAGCGGCAGCAGCGTCACCCCCGGGTCCCCACACCAGTCTCCCACTGCCCGGTGCGACGGCCGAAGCCCAGGGAGCCCCAGTGTGGGGCCAAGCACAAGGGGGACCCCCAGAAGCAGCACCGCATCACAGGAGGACAGGCCCACAGCAGGAGTCCCTCACATCCGCGGCAGAAGGGGAGCCGAGAGCCAGTGACAAGAGGCTCCCCCGCAGGCCACTTCCCACAGCCGTCCACCAGGAGAGCCACACTCTGCCCCAGAAGCAAGCTCCTGCCGCCTGAGATGATGGCCGATGGGGGAGCAGGGCCGCGGGGAGCCTGAAGCGCAGCTACAGAGGCCTCTGTGCAGGCGGGAGGAGGGGGCCGCTCTACGTCCAGGATCTCAGCCACAGCGGCGTATCAGCGCCCGCCAGGTCCACACAACACACAGGCTGAAGAAAGGACAGGGATTATTGGTACCAGGATCCTCGCCCCACTGCTGCCACCAGCCGCCTCTCAGCCACCGCTCAATGCTGCCGTGACAGCTCAGGCTCCAATTACAGGCTGTAGCGGGAGAGGAGGAACTGCCGCCATCTTCACTGCGGGCGCCGGCTGGATCGTCCAGTAGTGACCAGGAGCACCGGGCTTGAGAGCTCGGTCCCAGGACCAACACCAGGTAAGTGGCAAAGTGGGGGTATCAGTCCACCGCCCTAGATGTCCAGGGAAGCAGGCAGATCACGATGGATAGCGGAGGGGTTCGGGAGCACACTCAATGTGCGACCGCCATCTTCGTCTGCTAGGCCACGCTCCCTAGTTTGCGATTTTATGAATGATTTAGGGCACCCAGAATATTTTACCGACCCAAGTTCCTTACAGGCGATTTCAAGGGAAGTATTAAAAAAGTAGGGCCTCACATGCTGGAAGAAGTCAGACTGTCTAGTGAACTCTTAAAGCCCAGTGTTAACCAACACCAATCAATACTAACTACATTTGGCATGGAGCCATATTTGTCATTTGACCCTGGAACCTATGATAGAATGATATTGGCCAGATTTAGGCTTAATACGTTCCATAGATTGGTGACTTGGCCTAAAATAAATGATTGGTCGAGGCAACTCCCAGTGTGTCCTTGTGATAACCAATCGTGTCAGTCTAATATTCATTCTGTCCTTTTCTGCAAATTCTATTCTGAGTTAAGGAAAGTGTGTTTAATTCCACTCTTAAAAACCCAGGGGCTAAGGCAATGTCGCACTGCTTTCTTAAAACTTCAGCTGCTGGATAATGTACATGTAGTATGAAGGTTTGTTCTATTTTTAAAGAGAGTACTCCGTTTAAGAAAAAGTTTAACTATTACAGATGAATTTTAATTGTTTTTAATTGTATTTAAAAGTCTTCTGTTATGTATTTTCACTTATGAACGTGCTTGTTCTATAAGACTGCTGCTGTTCCTTAATTCCCCTTTGATTGGAAAGCGATGTATAATTTTTTTAATATTGTGCTTTTATGATTGTTAATTCAGAACAGTCGAATAAAGCTTTTTTGATTGATTTGATTGATTGATTAAATAATAAACTGACACAAATAACACATTTCTTTCTCGCAACAGACAACAGAACGAAAACTCTGACAAAAAACAACACCAAACATACCTGCAAAGCAGCAATCTAAAACTAAGATGAAGTAGAGACAAGAAACAAAATGTATGTTGAAATATGTACCTGCAATGTACAAATATTACAATAAATATAACAGTACCTATTGTTTTATCAAAAAAATTATTATATATTTTTGTACTCCAAAACCCACAGACAAAAAGTTGGAAACTGCAAAACACAGAATTTCAAAAAAAGGCAGCTGTTATCAAATTACAGAGGTTATACTCCTAGTTAGTAGAGCACCACCAGTGAGAAAACACACTGGATATGTAGCAAATAATATTCAAACTAATAATATGATAGAGCTTAGACTAGAAGTTAAATAGGTGTAAGCATCACAAATAGAAATTAAATAGTTGAAAGCATTAGAGAGCATGGCCATTTTCCTAATATAACTGAAATAGAAGTCACATATATTTTACAGGTCCTGAAGGAGGTCAGTATGAGATGAGCTCACAGGAACTATACTTAAAGAAATTGTTACGTCAAAAATTGCTGAGCAAGCAATAGGCGAACTCCTAGCTACCAACCATGAAAAGATGAAGTGCCAGAGCACGTAGAACAGCAATGAAAAAAACAGTAGCACCTAAAACAGAAACAGGCATACCCCAACACTTACTAATCACACATAAAAAGATAACTTTTAACTATTTGACAACCTTAATAATGATAAAATGATTATCATTTATGCTATCAATAACAATTTACTAACATTGGCACAATGTAACAAATGCCATTCAGTCACCATTCAGCAGAATACATGAAAACATCAAAATACAAACATCCCATTATTGTATGCCCTGTTCCTAACAAAGAAAGCACACTTTCGTGTGAAATGCTAGCACATATGACACAACAAACTAACAAATATAACCAACAAAAAATAATCATATATTTTGAACAGGCAAATGTTTCGATCATACTTATAATCTACCCATACACTGCAATTCAAGGGTGCTACTGTTACTTTAACCAGAGCATATGAAGGCACATACAGAAATATGCCATAAGCACAGAATATGCAGCTAACCTAGAATTTGTACACAAAATAACAAAGTTAATAGCTTTAGCATTCATCCCCGTAACAGAAGTCACTGAACATTATGATATGCTAATAGAATTTCCCTACTGCACCAAACCAAGTATGACATTCAATTGTGGAATGTCTATGACAGCACCATGTCCCAAGAAGCATAGATAAATAATGCAGAGGAAGGGTGGCACAATTCCCTCCAAGGAACACTTGAAAGAAGCCACAGTACGCTCTACTAATTTCTAGAAATACCTAAAAAAGAGCACTGCGACTGGGAGCTACCAGGGAACAATCTCCAAACTGATGAAAAAAAAGAAATGCTCTGTTACCATGCACAATAAGACTCTTTGATAACAACCGAGGACTACCATATCTTAACTCAATAGCAGGAACACTACTTAAAATCACACACTAAACAAAAACACATTTATTGTCCCTAAAACGCGAACACAAATAATTTTTATGCGGTAATTCTTGTGAGCGCACCAAAAGATAATAGTAAATGGTTTTTATTGTTCATCAAACATAAGTATTCTTTATTTCATTCTTCACAGACAATCTCAATCTAACCAACACGTTTCGTCAGGTGGGAACCATATCAAGTTTATCATTCTGGTGGGTTAATAGTACAATTCCACAGCTCGATAGAGTAATTGTTTGGTGCACCACTTCAAAATAGTATGTAATTTTAATATCCATGTGTTCACAACGGGCCCGATTCACAGAACTAACTTAAGACAAAATCCTAAACTTACTACCATTTTGGTATTCACAGAAGGCACTTACTCATTTTGGTATTCACAGAAGGCACTTACTCATTTCGGTATTCACAGAAGTTAGGACTCCTAACTTTAGGACTCCTAAATGCCTTCTGTGAATACCGAAAGCCTTAAAATTAGGATTTTTCTCAGTTTGGTAGTAGTATAGTTAGGACTCCTAACTTTAGGACTCCTAAATGCCTTCTGTGAATACCGAAAGTCTTAAAATTAGGATTTTTCTAAATTTAGTAGTCCTAAGTTTAGACTTAGGACTACTAAATTGAGAAAAATCCTAATTTTAAGACTTTCGGTATTCACAGAAGGCATTTAGGAGTCCTAAAGTTAGGAGTTCTAACTATACTACTACTAAACTGAGAAAAATCCTAATTTTAAGACTTTCGGTATTCACAGAAGGCATTTAGGAGTCCTAAAGTTAGGACTCCTAACTTCTGTGAATACCGAAATGAGTAAGTGCCTTCTGTGAATACCAAAATGAGTAAGTGCCTTCTGTGAATACCAAAATGGTAGTAAGTTTAGGATTTTGTCTTAAGTTAGTTCTGTGAATCGGGCCCAACATGTTTAATATCTATTTCTAAATATTATTGAAGCAAATAAAAAAAAATCAATCTGAATAAAAAATAATTCAAAAGACAAAAATTCAGATTGATAATTAATATTTGCTATATTAAGGGGCCAATTCCAATCCGGGTCGGAAGGGCACCGAACGCGATCCATCTGGCAAAACTATGAGCCGTACGTGTGTTTTCCGCCCGACTCGTACAGCTGTACGAGCGAGCAAGTACGATGCGAGCTACGTGAAATTCACCGACCGAGTTGTTTCCCGTTCCGAACCGCTCCATACGTCTCGGCCGTAAGCTAACCGTGGCGTGCAAAGGATGCAATTTACGACCGAGCCAGAACAATGCACGCGTTGGATAGCCGGTGAGAGCCGGAGTGTCCGGCTCGCAAAACGTCCGGAAAGTTGCCTTTGGGGGTCCGCATCGGACCCCCTGTCACCTGCAGCCCTACGACTTGGACACTGGGGGAGACCCAAGGGTCCCCCAACACAGGCATGTATAGTGCGGATGGCACCGACGCGTACCCACTGTAGGGGGTGCCCTTGTGCGAGATGTACCTATTCAGTCAATGGGAGTCCATGCACGCGTCGTACGACCGGCTCCCATTGACTTCTATGGGAGTCCGACCGAACCGAGTCCGGAAGCATACGGCCGCACCGCACTCGAACGGTCGGACTGCAGGACTCCGGCTCGGTCGGAAAACATTCCGGATCCAGCTCGGTCGGAGTGCTTTCCGACCCGGATCGGAATCGGCACTTAAGTGTTTAAAACCAAATACTTGTACATTGCAAAGTAACCAACATTATTAAAAAAAATAACTTGCCTATCACATATACAAATATGCAAAACCCCCAAAAATAATATATAGATACATACCTCAAAAATAGCCAAACATAAAGTCAAAAAAATAACATTGCCCATATAAATATATAAAATAAGATAACACTTACAATTATGTAGCTGAAGTCCTGGTCAGTTAACTGACAATCCACAAAAATACAATGCCAAGAAATGGTAAAAAAGAGCCCTCCCAAAGAATCAGAAAATAAGCCTGAAAAAAGTAGGCCTTCCAATGTGCCTCCTATAATCTGGGGAATGCATCCAAAACCCCACAATTTTGAAAAAAATAAATAAAAGCTTCCGGAAAATCGAACACTTAAGAAAAAGGTGAAACATAATATTGATATGATATAACCAACTATTTTTCCTTGAAAAAAAGAAATAAAATGCATTCAGATAAAAATTAAGCCCGATATCCAAAACTATAAACCTATAATGGAAAAGAATGCGAACCCACTCAAAATACACTTGCAGTCTTAGTATGAAACTAATGACAGTTTAAACACATTAAAAGCTCTGTTAAATAGAAATAAACAATGCATAGAATGCCTACTGAAATACTGTAAACTGACATAGACTAAACAAAAAGGAAATGCACTAAAGCAATATATAATTACAAAGACTAATCGAAATAAGTCTAAACTCCACCCCACTGCCACAAAACCCTTAGAAAATAAGTTTAAAATAATCTCACCTGAACAGGAAGCCATGACTTCAATATCCAGGAACAGCCCAAAATGACAGTGAAAGACTGCAAAATCAAATAATCTGGGAAAAATGGATTGCTTATTTTCTTTACTAATGTTTATAAAACGACAAAGAACATGTTAAGGATGTAAAAAGAAAATGATGTATTGAAACAATGTGTACAGATATTTTATGGATAAATACAAATTGCAAAAAATTGATAAAAGTAGTAAACTAATTGTTTTCAGTCCTTTTTAATATATTATAATGAAGGCTTCCAGTTTTCTATTTTTACTGATTTTTACAGATAAATACAGACAGAAAACAATGTATTTCCTGTCTATATTTATTTTTAAGAGTGGAAAAATATAAAAGAGTGTGCTTCTTGTGAGTAACCCTACATGTTGTCCTTCGTGAATTCCAGGCCAACAGGTGAACCGATAAACAGCATGGGGAGTTAAAAGGCAGGATGAGATATTCTTAAATACAGGCATATGTTAACATAGATTTTTATATAATGCTAATATCGACTTGCGGCTAAAGTGTTTTGTTAATTTGCTAAAATGAAACAGCCATCAAAATATAATTGCATGTTTTTTCATTAAATAAATGAGGAAACATACCATTTCAGAACTCCATTTATTCTCATAACACAGAATAAATATGGATAAATACCAATAAGAGTGCCCCAAAAATAAATATGGATAAATACAGATGGGAATGTTAAAGAAATAAATAACTGGGAGCCTTAATTATAATATTTAACAATGCAAATAATGTAAAAAGTGCATGCTTGATAAGGATTACTTTACATGTGTAAACAATTTAATAACTACACACAAAATGCAATCAAATAAAAATTACAGATTGTATTGTGTGTAATTGTAATTAACCTGAATTAAAATAATAATGATCATGTTATAAGGAATAACACAAGTCATGTACCCAATTCTAAATTAGGCTTTTAATTGTAGACAGCACACATTAATTCCCGTTGACTGTTCCAAATCCAGCTGACTAGATCTGGAACACTTAACTGGAACCCCGGAATTCCAAGTAGAAGGCATTCCACTCTAAAACTTAACACACATCTTCCCCTTAACAAAATAAAGAAAACCCCCATATGCTCTAAGAATGAGAAAACATGAAAGAGAATTAACAAAATGTGCAAAACCATTCCAAAAGAAAAGAAACGTGAAAAACATCTGCGTAACAAAACTTGAACCTAGGGTAATAGCAGTACAATATTATATGCACAATATCTTCATGCAAGCATAGGAACTATAAAATAACATAATTTCAACTCTCATAACATCATACAGTTGTTAATACAAAATGTAGTCCCGCAGATACCTGGGGAAGTTTGTGGTACTCATACTTACTCTCCTAGACGAGACAACATGAACATTAGTATCTGCACTTCCACCTGGAACGACATTAGTGAATTCCTTTCAAGTTGGCTGAATGACATTAATGGATTCCATTCAAACTGGGACCAAATCATCCCCATCACCACCTGCCGAAACATATCATCTCGACCTGGTCACCTGTATCGTGTCAGAATAATCCATTTCACACTCATTTCCAAGCCACAAATCTCCCACAAAACGTTTGCTTTCAGTAGGCACCCCACTGATGGTATCACGCCTGTTTTTGATCAAGGGAACCCTCCTCTTATTCCACCATTTCACGTTCCCTACAAGTATTGCATGCTTTGGTACCTTCACCAAATGTGTAGCTGGGAAGAACTTTAGACAGTTTCTCTTCTGACCATGGGGTCTTTTAATTTTAACAACATCTGCCACCATAAACTGTACATCCTTCACTCTGTTTAGTACAGTATAACTTTCCTCGCGTCTCTTCTTCTAAAACAGTCTTATCTCCCTATTCATTTTCTTTGCAACAAGAATAGGCTAAATCCAGTCAACTAGCTCAATGAACTTTTCCAAACAAACAAAAGTTGTTTAAGTGCTCCTTCAATTGACTCCTTACGCTCAATGGAATGTTCCTGACCTTATGCACTATCGGCACAGCATTCTCCTTTAAAATGATCGCATGTTTGAACCCCTTGACCAATCTTAATGGGTCTGCAAACAATGATTTATGTGTTTAACAAATCATCCACTGACTGAGCTGTAGTGTGGAATTAGAGGACCAACGACTAAAGAAATGGGACTTTCAGTGCCTGGTCTTAGAACCATTTCAAAGGCTACCTGGTCTCTCCAACCCAAGATATGGTATCCCTTCCTAGTCACACACATTTTGGTAGAGATTGAACTGTCTTGAAATGTGACTGTTTCCCGAAAATACCCCATTAAATCAATACTACGTCCCCCAAACGCCACTGTATGAACGTCCATAGGGGACATTCAAACTGCACCCCATTATTTCCAAAATAGCTTGTCCGTGATAGGACAGCCAGAATCCAGCGTAACTGCCGCCTTCACCTCCCCTATACCAATATCACAAACAGGGTCACCACTCTCGAGAGAATGTTGTTGAGTTTCACTCATTTTGATGGACAGCACCACTCTGCTATCCAAAGTTTGTGCTTCTTTGTTATGCTCTTTTGATAACTCTTCATCATTGATGAATTCCACCTTCTAGATATTCTTGAACACCCTTGCAAAATGTCCCACTTTTTTGCATTTAAAAATTATTTCCCAAAGACAGGGCCTCCTTTGGAATTCACCAAGTGTAAACTAGACCCACATCTGAAGCATGAGGGGCTAGAGTTTGGAGATGCTTTCCCCCCCTTTTTGCTATATTTTGCAATGCCAGTGTTGAGATGAATTTTTACAAAAACTGCATTCACATGTTTGACATTTGTTTGATCTGTGCATCTGTTCAATTCTTTTGAGGCCATCATCAATCTATCAATCATCCTGGCAATCTCCAAAGTTTCATGATGATGGGATTGTGACAATACAACAAATTTTCCTGAATGTGTTTGTCATGACAGTTAACTACAATCTGGTCCCTACAGTAACTATCCAAATTTTCATCAAAATCACACTCTTAACTCCTCTAAGAAATTTTCAACTGATTTATGTTTTAATTGTTTACGCGTGAAAAATCTATGGTGTTCCAAAATTATGCTGGTGTCATCCTTGAAGTGGCCGTGGAGCCTATTAGTAGCTTCCACATAGAAATCCCACTCCATATCATAGCAGCAGGCAAATGGTCGAAAATGTTTGACCTTCTGCATCAAGACAGTTAAGAAGTAATGGCAGTTACCTGGTGGAGTTAAACTTAACTCCATCAAGCACACTTATATAACTATCAAAGTTTTTAAACCATTTTTTCCATTCAAACTTGTGTACCCCTGCCTCAGCAAAAGAGGGTGTGGGAATATTGACACTTTGCATGACCGTGTGGTAATTAAAGTGGTCGTACTGTAGTCCTTGACAGAAATGTGCCTCACCAGAATTTTAATATGTGCAAAATACCTTTGAGGGTAAGTAAAAATAAGTGAAAAATGTATAGCAGTTTTATCCCCTAAGCTAGCTACTCAACAGAGATAAAAATAGCTGGGAGCCAATCAAATCAACTAGCAGGATTTGGGACTCATTCAGAAACATTGGGAGCCAAAGCTAGCCACTCAGCATAGCTAACAATAGCTGGGAGCCAATCAAATCAACCAGTAGGAGCTGGGAGCCAGTGAAAACAGAAGAGTGGGAGCCAATTAGAATGCAGAGTTGCCTAATCACTGCTCAACTTAAGAACGAGAAACAGTGATCTCGGAATGTTCCTGGGAAGAAGTGCTTAAAGAATAAGACGGTTTCAACGTACAAGGGGATTTGTGATGAAGCAGGGAGCGAGAGGCAGCAGTAGAATGGCAAAGGTGAGGTGCCGCTGTTGTGACATGCTTAACCTGTGCATTTCTTTCATTCGCGATTGGCCTGCGAGTGCTGTCAGTCCCGTGCTCGGCTTGTGGGTGCTGCTTCTCTTGTATTCGACCCGCATTAAGTGAGTTCAAGGCCATTAGGCGCGGGGCCTAGAATGGCTGATGCAGGCAAAGCAGCAAAGTCTTTTAAAAAACGGTCTTTATGTAAGCACGACAGCCACTACGTCTGTGCTCAATTCTCTGACAAGCATTCTTACCACGCGTCTTGAGGCACTTTGAAGCAGTTTGGTCAAACGCACGCCGTACTGTTGCCACCTGAGGCTTGGACTCTGTTTTCATCATCGCCAAAACGTGTTATAAGGAAAAACACAAGTCATGTATCCAGTTCTAATTTAAGCTTTTAATTGTAGATGAACACAGACAGCACACGGTGATTCCTGTTGACTGTTCCAGATCCCGCTTCAAATGACTAGACCTGGAACACTCAACTGGAACCCTGGCCTTCCAAGTAGAAGGCATTCCAAAGTAGAACACAACAGATCAGTAAAAAATACTCTAACTTTTTAAGGTACAAAATAAAAATACAAATGATGACAGTTTTTGGATATCACATAAAACATTCACATTACAGATTTAGCCACATTGGAGAAAGTGTTATACTTCGGGGGAAATCTAATTTACTACTCACTTTCCAACTCACCACATTGGGGAAAATGGGGGGAGGAAGTGTTAGATTTATTATTATTAAGCTTAGGCGGAGTTTGCGTAGCTTTGCTACGCGGAACTCCGCAAATGGGTAAAAAAACTCTGCAATGCTAGGTGGAGTTCCACGAGCATGTGGCGTTCCTTGTTCCGCATGCTCTTGAGACGTTTCTGACGTTCGGCAACGCGGATTGCCTGTTCGGGGCAAATATCGTGCGAACTTCAACACGCGGTTGTTTGCAAGCACAACAAATATATTGTGTATGTAAGTACCCACCCATTATCAATCACCTCCCTCTGACTCCGAGGACCACTCCCACTCCCTACCTATGTCATTTCGACCATGTCAGCCATGGGTGGCCTTTCGGCTGCATGGTTACACAATCAAACAATAGTAGTACCTCACGTTGTCTCGTATATCAGCATTCATATTAATAATAAGATATTATCTGCCTAGTTGTAGTAGTCAGGGTGAAAGTGAAATTGATCAGCTGCCATTGATTTAACAGTTTATGGCCATAAAATAGATAATTGTGTAGTACAGCTGCCCCACCTTCAGACAGTAGTAAAGTAACGTAAGTCTGCAACTGTGACACAAGTATCTCAGTCTAGGGCACAAGATGACCGAGCTGGCATGCCTACAAGGTTAATTTAGCAAAGCAAGAGTGAGAAGAAGAAGACTTGTCTACTCCATAGTGCCTAGTAAGGCCTGAAACTCACACAAATTTTAGGGGCCGAGCTAGTGGGAGGATACCACAAATGTTATGTACTGTGCTTGCTAGTGCAACTGTGCCACTTTAATTTTATGTGTATAATTTTGTGTTACTGATTTGCTAAAAAACAATTGTCTTTTTCTTTCTTGATATAGATACTCCTTCCCAACCACAACAACCCACCAGGCAGGAGTTAGCAGCCAGGGAATGGCAACAGAAGCTAGTGGCCATCCAGGATGAATATCGGTGGGTGGTGGTTCTGGCAGAGGAGGAGGCAGCAGCTGCAGCCTCCTCCAATACCCCGGGCCCCAGCCAGGCCCCCCCAGTGTCTCCGGTGCCGTGGTCTGGAAGCCGCCCGCAGCACTTCAAACACTGCTGCCCCCCCCCCCCTGTTGTTCATGCAAGACATTTCAGCGCTGCATGCTCCTCCGGATAGTGCGCCTAGAGGCCTGTATTGAGGTGCGATTAAACACCCTAGAGCGGAAGATCCGCTAGACCTCTGCCTTGATCCTTGCCCCCTTTTTTTTTTTTTTTGGTGGGTAGGAATTAGGCGTTGGGGAAAACTAGGGTTTTTTATGGACATTTAGATTTTTTAATTTATGGACTATTGGACTTACTGCTGGACATTAGTTGGGGTTAGGGAGAGGGGTGGGCCAGGTGTTGTGTTTTATTTTCATTCTAGTTTGTTAGTGGAATCAATTATTTGTAGTTTGTATATGATGTAAATCTTCTGGGGGGGGTTACTCTTTTACTCTGCCCTTTTTCCTTTGATGCAGGGCTACAGCCAGTTTTTGATTGAAATCTGCCGATAGTGTAACACACCAACAGATAGATTTGGTACCCTCACTTGTCCTACTAGTACTGTCAGTCTCTTCTCCTAGTCTATGCAGTCTGCAACTAAAACCCCTATGGACTCAGAAGGGTGTGGGTGTGTGAATTAATTTATTTCCATAGTATATACATTATGCCTCCCCCACACTTCTTCTCGTACCTGTGAATGATTTTTATACTTTATAGGCAAATTGATGGCTGCATGGTGATGGTTTGGTTTCCCAAGGTGCCATGGTGGTGTTAGTAGTAGTAGACACTGACTGTAGCATTTGCAAAAAAGAAAATGAGACAGTCAGTCCCATGAGGGAGACTAGGGCACGAGTAGTAGAAGTACAGTACACAAGAAGACTGCCAAACAAGAAACCATGATGATAAGCAATGCTAAAGTAAAATAAAACAGAATGGAGGGCTAGCCTAGTACAAGTTACACACTGAAGTCGACTCAAGCTATGAAGTGGACAAGTGGCTGTGTAACATTTAGTGCCGGAACTAGGATGATTGATGACTTGATGCTGGCAATTATATTATGATGGATTATGCTCCTCCTGAAAAAAAACTTGAATATTGAATACTGTGCATGGGTAGGCAATATAATCTCTATATATTGCCAGTGTGGGCTACAGTACAGATACTTAGAGCAGATGAAGATCCGCACCCTGCCTTGAGTTAGTGTTGCTTTCACCACATCTGCCCCAGCAAGTGTGTGATCAATAATTGGTATAAATTTAATTTAGTCACACCTCAATATAAATCACACAGCCCTGGGGGAAAAGGGTTAGGATTTGTGAATGGTTGGGAAGGGGGATTTGAAGGAAAAGTTTGACAAAGACAAAGACGAAGACAAACACTACACATGGACACCACACATTCATCTTGGCAGCCAACCATCATAAATCTGTTAAGGGAGAAAAAGGAAATGCATGTATGAAGATGACTTGATGAGTAGTACTAGACTAGTACAGGGCTGTATATTATTAATTATTCAATTGCCTTACCTGTCTGCCCCCAGAGAGACCCAAGTTAAATAATTTTATTTCTGTTGTACCGGGCTTCCTTTGAAAGATAGCAAATAACATTTTAAAATATCTGTAGGCGTCAAATATAAGCAAACATAAACAACACACACAGTCATAATGATTGAAGCGAAAAAATTAATCAAATTAAATGATACTATATTTATTGCTAAATTGCGAGTTGCTTCTCCGTATTTCTCTTGGTCCTTCCTTGAACTGTCCATCCGTCAATCTTGTGTGCCTGGCGGATGCGGTTCGGGAAGGTAAGTGTGAGTTGTTGTTCCCAGTATAACGCAGGGTAAAGGCCGGCCTGTAGTTGAAAAAATAAAAAGGATATTAAAAAATCAAGGAGAAAAGTTAAACTGCATAATTAAGGAGGTGTGCAACAAGAAGAGTTTCCAAGGCGGCATGGCTAAATCATGTCTGTTTCCAGCAGTTACCTCCAACAACAGGAGCAGGTCTCCCTACCCAATCTCCACTTAGCTTCGAATTTGACCCAGGCAGCACTGAGCACACATACCCACACAGCAACATAGCATTTTCCAAATTAAGTAACACAATCAATGCACCACTCAGTCACACCGCCACACTCGCCTCCACCACTACACAGACATGCAGGTCTGGTGTTGCTGTTTACCTTTTAGGCCACTTCCCACCCAAGTTATTCTATCAATCATCTCCGATCCAACTGACTCTGACTGCGAGTATGGTATGGTCATGTTGTCCAACTCTGTACCAAAAGTGTCAACGAGTGAGTCCAGACTCGTTCAGACTCAAAATGCATCCGATCGGCCTGCAGTAGTACAATTTTGTTATTGAACAACAAGAAGGGAAAGATTGACTTGAGTCACATTTTTTGTGTGTTGAATACTATTTATTTATTTATTTATTTATTTATTTATTTATAAAGTTTTATATAGCGCAAACTTGACCCTAGAGGGTATCAGAGGGCTTCACATTTAGGATTGTTGCGTTAAATGTTACATCAGTTACAAGAGCATAGTAAGGTACGATACACAAAAACAATGTTGCGAGAATTCATAAGAGGGTGGGGAGGGAGGAGTCATAGCAGGGAGACGAGGAAGAACTGTGCCCAATGTCCGGCTGGGTAGGTGACGGTCGAGGGGGAAACCAGGGCCAATCGCCTCAATAGCTGTCTAGCAGCTCCACCGGGCATCAGCCATGTTGCTCACGTCTCAGCGTTCAGGAAAAACAGTTTTGAGTTGATTTGATTTGAAAAGTTTTATATAGCGCTGGCTAGACCCAGAGGTATCAGAGCGCTTTACCAGAAGATCGTTGCATTACAAGGTGCATCTAAAAAGTTTTATATAGCGCTTTCTAGACCCGGAGGTATCAGAGTGCTTTGCCAGAGAATCGTTGAGTTACAATTTACATCAGTTACAATAGCGTAGTAAGGTACAGTAAACAAAAATGAAGTTGCGAGAATTCGTAGGAAAGAAGGGGAGGAAGGAGCCATAGCAGGGAGATGTGGAAGAACTGTGCCCAATGTCCGGCTGGGTAGGTGACGGTTGAGGGGGAACCAGGGCCAATCTCCTCAATAGCTGTCTAGCAGCTCCACTGGGCATCAGTCATGTTGCTCAGGCCTCAGCGTTCAGGAAAAACTGTTTTAAATAGTTACATAGGCTACAGTAGCATAGTCAAGTAGTGTAAGAGCATGTCCCCACTAGAGGATTGAGGTAAAAGGAGGGGGGGAGGGTATAAAACAATCCAGAGAAGGAGCTGGGGCTGCCATTTAGGCTGCTGAGGAAACAAAGGCAGAGGTGGCTGCCATTTTAATGTCAGGCACGTCAAGTCCAGGCCTCTGTAGATCCCTTTGTAGGCGTTGATGCGGTAGTTGGTCTCGGCCATGCTGAAGCCCTGCTCGTGGGAGGTAGCAGACAGCTCAGACCCCCTGGATGCCATTTAGAAGCCGAGACATGTGAGGTAAAAGCAGCGGTACTTCCTCTTCTTCTTGACGACGAGGTCAAATTATGGAGGGACTACAGGAGGGTGAACAACGTGTCCCCAAGTCCTCCACTGAGTAGTCCTTTGCCAGTAATAGAGAAAACTAGCTGAGTATACCATGTATGCTATGAGTGGTATTAGAGCAAGCACCTAAACCAGGGAATCCACTGTAGTGTGTTAATAGAGCTCTTCAACTCAAAGGGATAGAGCAGAGTACCTCTTTCCAAGCACATCTCCTGCTATTCCAAGATGGTAATTTCACCGGGGAGGGCTGCACTTCCATGATTCTCGTCGTTTCAGAGGAGTACCGGCCGCCATTTTTAAGTCAGGCACAGTCAGGCTTGGGTTCACAACGATGCTATTTTCATAATGTGGGTTGGCTGGTCGGGGCCCCAATTACATCCGCCGCCCTGAGGTCCCGCCAGGCCGCCACAACGCTGCTCTATCTTACCCGTTCTAAGGAAACCTCCGTATGCGGCTCCGGGGTCATCAAGGGCGCTTCCCGCCTTGTTCTTTCGATATGCCGCTCAAATGGTCTCAGCTCACCGCGATGTAAGTACTGCTCTCTCGAGTTTTTTTGCAGGGGTGGTAGTGCCTCTCAGCTGCTCAGATCACACCACGGGGGTTTAGCAGTGGATTCTTCCCCTTCCGGGCATGGTGATCGCCATTTTGTGATGTTCCGCGTCCGGGTCTGTCAAGCTCCGATGCTACTTGGAAAAGGGATCACGGCCAAACCTTAAGCCCTCTGTGTGGTCGCTAGGAATTCCTTAGAGGCAAATTCTGGCAATTCATTACTAGTAGACATCATGCACAGCAAACACCAGTCACTCAGCGCGCGCAATGCATGCCATCATTTACCAGTTCTTCCGGGGCAGTACGTCTAGGCTCGGAAAGGATAGATATGTAGTCAGGTTTGGACTCGAGGCAGGCACGCATTTCACATTTGTTGCATGTATTCTCCATCCAATGTCTGGCTTGAGGGAAATGGATTTAGGACGAGTCAGGAAGAGTGGACTTACTTCTTCACTGACTGCACACACTTGCAACTCCAATCCGGCAATATAAGAGTAAGACGGTGGTGATGGATTTCTTGTGATTCGAACCAGAAAGACAGTGACACACACAAATGATGAAGTAAATAATATTCCTTGGCTATATCTTTTTGGGGGGGCTTTTTTTGGGGGCGTCAAAGGAAGAAAGAAAGTCACTCGAAATCCTAGTTGTCAGGGAAGTAGAGCTTGTCGCCAAACTCTGGTGGTTCAACCAGAAGTAGGTCCCCTAACACACTACTTCCATGACCTGAGTCGTGGTCCTCATCTTCCTGCTGTGCTGCTTCAGGTATGGTGTAATCTGGTAGTACAAAGTGCTGATTCATTTTGATCATGGTTAACCTCTTGATGTTTTGGGGAGAAAGACTGGTCCTTCTCACTGTCAGAACGGCACCAGCAGCACAGAAAACATGCTCAGTAGAGACACTTGCGACAGGGCAAGTCAGATAGTTTATCGCTAGCCTGCTGAGCACTGGCCATTTGTGCCTTTTCCCATACCAATACAGCAATGGGTTTTGATCAGTAGGCCTCTGTTTGGTCATCCAGATAGGCCTGGACCATCAGCTTAATGCTTATGGGTGCTCCGCTTTGATCGGCCTCTTTTGCCTTTGCCTCAGGCCTGGACTTAAGCCCTGCCTGTACAAACCATTCCTGTGCCAATTTTGGGGCTGAGGCTCCGGTTCTTGTTGTTGTTGATGTTGTTCTTGGTGTTGTTGGTGGTTTCGGCTACTGTGAGCCAACCGCACTGCCCTCAGGCTCTGAAGTTGAACTTGGAGGCTGAGCTGCAGTACTTCTGCCCTGGAGGAGCAGGCCTCTAATTCCAGGACGTTCTTTTTCTAGCTGACTCGCTTGCACAGCTATCCAAGTTTTGTAGCTGGCAACATCCCCGCCTGAAAAAGGAATGAAAGTGTGCAGTAATGATTTGTACCATGGATCAAGAATTGTGGCACAAATGTAATGGTTGGATGACACAATGCCTCTTTGCACCTATGTATTTTCAGATAAGCGATGGGTTAATTTCTCCACCAACTCATATACTCCTTTTTTTTCCTCCACACCTGTGTACATTGCAGACACCCCTTTCAGCTGTTCCTGTAGCATGTGCAACAATGGAATAGCTTGGCCCATATTACCGTCCTCCTTGCTGACTTCACACGTGAAGACCTCGAAAGGAAGTAGCATCTCTGTCAGGTATTTAACTAGGCCCCATTGGTCCATACCAATGATCATGCCTTTCAAAGTAGCATCCCCTCTTTACATGACATATTCATTGATTGGTCTGTACTGCTCAAACAGATGTTCAAGCATGTAATAAGTTGAGTTCCAACGTGTTGGCACCTCCTGGATGTGTGCTTTAACTGGCATTCTATTATCACGTTGAATGATCCTCAGCTGCTTCTGGGTTTTAAAAGAATGGTTGAAATGTGTGCAGATTCTTCTGCAGGTAGTCAGTAAGTTGCTGACTTGGTCTTCTTTTTTCAGAAAGTCTTGAACAATTATGTTAATGCAGGGCGCCAAACACAGGACCCCAAATTAGCCACCATCGGCCATGGCCTTAACTATATTACTGCCATTGTCCGTGGCACCATAACCAATGTTAAGCCCTCTTAGTCGCAGACATTCAAAGACCTTGTTCTCAGAGTCTTCCAAAATGTTTGCAGCAGTATGAGATTTCTCCATGGTGAACATGGCTACAGTTGCATGTTTCTGAGTGGCATTAAAAATCTCAGCAGTGTCAATACCTGCAGATATTTTTTCTCTAACCCCCACAAAACAAATACAGTGTGAAGTGATGCGCATGCAATCAGTGGCTTGAAAACTGGTCCACATGTCTGTTGTCAGGTGGATAGTGTGAACAACTCTCTGCTGCAAAACTTGTCCAAGCAATTCCAGCATGTCGTGATGTAGTGCTGAACAGCAACTTTGGTGAAATAGGACTGGCTGGGAACCTTCCATTTCGGGCAGATGGCTGCCAAAAATTCAATTAAACCCTACCCTTCAACAAAAGAAAAAGGCAGAAGGTCCAGCGCTAACATTTAGCCAGCTTCGCATTCTACAAACGTGCCGTTGGGTGGTTGCATTTGCACTGCCCCTCCGTCCTCAACATGCTGAGAATGGTAGCCTGGATTTTTTTCTTTTCAGGTGCCACTGATACAGGTGACTTCTTGATACCAGATATTGCTAGGCTCAATGCACCTTTGTTTGTCACAGTACTCTCTTGCCTTGGACCCCTTGGTGTCTCAGCCTGACTCTTGTGCCATTGCGATGTTCGCTGATGATGATATGGGCGGTACCACTGTACTGCTGGGGACAGGGCTGTTTTGTGTACCACAGGAAATTTCTCCCTCTTGTTCACCCTCCATCATGATCGGATCATATTCATCCCCTCAACCAACAACACTTACAGTGTTTTGGCCGCTAAGATGCACCTCCCACTGGACAAAGTGGTATTTTCTTAGATGGTTGTTTGGCTCCAGTACCATAGTTTGTACCAAGCTTACCCCGACTAACACTTGCTCCACAAATGGAGCATATAGCAATGTTCACCTCCTTCTTGCTAACCAAAAAGAAGTCCCAAACTGGGGAGGTCAACTTTCTGACGCTGCTGGTGCCACTTGCAATGTCGGATGAATTGGTAGGTGGGCATGATGTTTGATTCTCTGCCATACTTACTTCTACTGAGGGCGTTGTTGTGGTAGATGTAGGTCACTGCTGGGACTTTATAAATATGCCAGCTGTAGGCGGTGTCGGTGGTATCTGTATAGATGGTATCCGTGCCACATCCATCACAACAATTTGAGATGGGATATTATCGGTCTCCACTCGCGTGGGGCTAATGTCCATGATGATTGGCTCATCATCATCATAATCCTGTTCTACATCTACCTCCATAACTCTAAGGCTTTCTGGAGCCTTCCTTTTCCCTAGCCTCTCATTGCGTGTCTCACTCTCAGACTGAGGTGGCTTCCAAGTGGTGTCTAGATCATCAGAAGGGGGGCTTTCAGAAAAAGTTGATTGACTAACTCTCCTTTTCCTTGCTGGGGATCTGGAAGACAATGGATCTTCTGAAAGAGTGGCTTGCTCTTCTTCTTCCTCTGCAGGAAGCTCGATCTCTTGAACTGCCCCTAATTCAGGAAGAACAACTACTATTGGGGGTGGCTGCGGCTGTTGTTGCCCACTTATCTGAGTTTCCTGCATTGATTGGGTACTACTTTGCAATAACAATTAGTCAATTTCAACATCACTGCTCGTCAGCATTGTCGTGAATAGACTGGATGCCTCTGTGACAGACATGGGCTTGGGCCTAGGTTGGTGGGGTGGGTCTCCTGATGCGGGGGTGCTTCTCTAACCTTGCTCCCCAGACACTGCTGCAGCAGGTGCAATTTTCGGTTTATCAAAAAATGTCTTGGGCGACATACTGGTGCTGGTAAGTGACAGTGCCTTTTTCTCACTGTCAACTTTCTTGGTACTGGTCCTGGTACCTTTCTTTGGGGCCATCTTGAAGATGTCAGCAGCACGCAGTGGCACAAGTTGAAGAGATGTCTGTGGGCACACGCCATGTAACGTCGTGTGCAGCAGGACTTCTGTCTGGCAGTACAGCGTGTGATGTTGTCTCCTACTCTTTTGTGAACCTAAAAGCAAAGAAGCAAGAAGAACATCAGTAAAACGTGGCATTCATTGTTGTGATTCAATTACTACTAGTACAAACAAATATAATATGTTATTAAATTAATTACCTCAGTTATTAAAACAATTAACAATATAGTGTAGCCATTTGTGAGACTTTGACAACAACAAGGACTTTCATGGTGTACTGTACAGTATACTCAGGAAGGCTAAGAAAGAAGAAGAACAACAACAAAGATACAAATGTAATGGTTTGGCATTGTGACTCATGTGGGATGCAGCATTCAGGGAGCTGCAGCTGACAAATACAAATAGATGGAAGCAATAAGCCAAGAGGAACAAAAGAAAGACATGCAGGCCTATTGCAAAAGCACACAAACTGCCATCACAAAATGTCCGCCAGCCACATGGTCACTCACAACAACAACAAACAGGACACCTGGATAACAATGTACGTAAGCAGGCCTATATGGACACAGACTTTACAAAATGGTCCCTGGCCATATGGGGAGGCTCAGCCAAGGCAAATTCTGGCACAATATTACTAACATACTCGCACACTGGCCAGACAAACGAGGCATGCTAAACAACACAGCTTTAATGCATCAATACCAAAAATGAAAATCCACAGGGCTACAAAGGTTTGCAAGTTACAACAACCACACACATCCAACAAAGGCATTTATTTAAAACACATAAAAAAGTGAAATACCCCCCCCAAATAAACACATTTTGCATTTCAATCCAATGCCGTTCGTGCCCTAAATGATGTTTAAATTCAATAGACTCCACAGAAACAGTTGTTTCATGCACCCATGAGTAGCCTGGGCCTATAGGTTGGAAACCCCTTTGGCAGACCAGGCACATAGTGAATCCATTCAAATCAATAATATTGCAAATTTATTAGAAAATGTAGTCAACTATGCTACATTTTTTGCTGGATAAAAGAAGAAAAAATTGCATGCAAAACAACAACCAGCAAGAAGGCATGGCTACCACAAACAAGGTATGCAGGCCTAATGCAGAAGCACACTTGCTGCCCCATCACCATATGGCCGCCAGCCACGTGGCCAGGCCATAACAACAAGAAAGGGAAGACAGACAATGCAGTCCTATGGCAAAAGCATACTGGCTGCCTTCATAAAATGGCCACCAGCCACATGGCCAGACTACCACAACAAGAAGCTATAAGCCAAGAGGAACAAAGGAAATACATGCAGGCCTACGGCAAAAGCACACTAGCTGCCTCCACAAAATGGCCACCAGCCACATGGTCACAAGTCACAACAACAACTACAAGCAGGAGGCCTGGGAAAACAATGAACTCAAGCAGGCCTATACGGACCCAGACTTTACAAAATGCCCCCTGGCCACATGGGGAGGCTCAGCCAAGGCAAATGATGGCCCACTATTACAAACAAACATACTCACGCACTGGCCAGACAATGGAGGCATGCTAAAACACATTTTTAAATCTTACAAAATTAAGATCCAAAGGGCTTGTAAAAGCTTTGCAAGTTATTACAACCACACAAATCCAACAAAGGCACATAAAACAAAAGTGAAATACCCCAAAAAACACATTTTGTATTTCAATCCAATGCCATCCATGCCCTAAATGATGTTTAAATTCAACAGAAACCAAAGAAACAGTTGTTTCATGCACCCATGAGTAGCTCTGGGCCTAGTTGCTGAAATGCCTATTGGCAGACTACTGGGCTACATAGTGAATTAAATACAATTTGCAAATTGATTTCAAAAGTTGGAGAAAATGTAGTGAACTATGCAACATGTTTCCTTTATAAAAGAAGAAAAAATACTTACAGAGAAACAACGAGGCCCCTATTGAAGCTACAGGCCACCCACCACAATACATTTTTAAAAAAAAACGATGAAAAGTACAAATAAATCTAGGTGCATGGCCCCAATCAAACAAACAACACCAATTTTCCAACTTATTTGTGAAATCTCAAATTCAAAAGTCCTCAAATCCCATGACATATGATGCAGCAGACACAAATAGTGATCCTTCCAGCTCCAAATCCAAATGAAAAGTGATCAGGAGATGGACAAAGCACTGGGAGGAGCCTTCTGGACAAGAACAGGAAGTTGAAGACTCTGGGACACTTCCTTCCTCTTAAAAGAAAAGTAAAACAAGAAAAAGGACGTCTTGCACAAAAAAGTACAGCCAAATGATTTGACTTCAGCGTGTTTCCACTCATTTGGGAAAGGGGCCGAGGTGGTGGGTGTGTTATAGATGACTGTGAGCTTATCACTGATGGTCTTGTTGCCGAGATTGAACATGTGGTAGGTACAAGGGCCCGTGGGTGCTCTTGAGTCGACAGAGTGCATGATGTCTGTGGAGCTCTGCATGATGAACTGGTCCAAAGCAGTGATCTGGTGGTCAGAGGTTGTGACTGTGAGAGTGAGGAGGCTGAGGATGTCAGCAGCAGTGGGCTGGGGATCAAAGTTTTTGTAGACGGTGGAGGGTTTGTTGTGGAAGGCTATGGGAGGAAATGCTTAGCTTCATAGTATATTTCAAACTCCTAAATGTGTTTGTCCTGTCCAAACATTTTGAGATGAAAATGATTAATTGCCTCCAGGACTCCCTGCTTCTACTAAACAGAATGGTAAAAGTTGATCTCAAAGATGCATATCTACATGTTTTGATTCATACAATTGATAGGTAATATCTATAGTTTGTATAGAACCTGGAAAAATATCAGTTTGAGACAATTTAGTTCATAACGTCTTCAGTCCTGTAGCGTTTCACCAAACTACAAAAGCTAATATTTGCAGTTTTTTGGAATGCGCGGGATCAGGATGATAATTTCTCAAAACCACACCTTAGTTCTCAGATCAGGTGAGTTTTTGCGCAACATATTCATAGGACTATGTCAGTCCACCAGAAATTAGAGGTTGCACTGAACATAAAGAAGTCAGTGCTTCAGGAAACTCCAAAAATTAAACTTCTTTGTTTGTTGGTAGTGTTGGTGGAGAAGTGACTCTTTTAGAGAGAACATTTCAAAATGATTGGAAAAATAAATTCACTCTCTTTTAAAAATTGACATCAGTAGTTTAGGCAATAAAGCTCAGAAAAGACCTCCTTTACTCAGTACAAGTCTTTTTTTCCACATGCATTGCAGGAGTTAGTTTGGCCGCTCACCCATATTGATGCATCAACATACTTAGTCCTGACACCAGTAAGGTCAATAAGGGGACACAGTGTGCAGAGCTTACCACAGGAGGCAAAAGGGCAAGATGTCAGCTCATGAACCTCAGTTAACTAATTTGTAGCTGCTTTTGGTGTCCTTTGGTGAGAAACAGAGTAAATTGTTGTGGCCACTTACATATGGACAATTTGCTGGCAGTATGACACATAAGCAAGTTAGGGACATTTGGGTGCAAGAGGCAAGTAAAACTGGAAAAGAGATTTCTGACTATTTTGTCCAGACAAAAGTATTATGAGCCAAGCAAAATATTTTTCCAGGCTATCCGAAACCAATAGCATACTGAAACTCCATATTCCTTCAGGACAGGAGTGCTTGGGTTCTTAATCAGGTCTGTTTCTTCTCAACCATTTTTGGGGTATTGTTCAAATATATCTGTTTGCCTTCATTCTCAACAACAAGCTCCTAAGTTCCCTCAGTTGGCAGTCAGATACAGAAGCACTGACTTTGAATGTGTTGCTCTAGTCTTGTTCGGGAAGCTGGGTTATATATAAGGCTCCTAGTTTTCAGTTTTTACTAATTTTTTCAAAAAGAAACAGACAGAAAACTATTGATTTCCCTGTCTGTATTTTGAAATATGGTTAAAAACAGAAAATAATGTGTTTTTTGAGTGATTCTAAATGCTTTCAGGCATGACTGCTAGGCCAGTAGCTGTGTGGATTGACAGGTAAGGAAGTCAACGTTTCTTAATGAGACTTAAACATCTGTGAATGTTTACATAGTTGATACTAAAATGTACATATTTTCATACCAGTGAATTGATTTAACATTTATGAGTATTCATGTCATTGAAACTTATCAGTATGAGTTTACATTTATTGGTTAAATAAATGTGGAAATATACTAGTTTAATCTTAATGTTTTAACAAAACGTAAAATTAATGTTGATAAATACAGATACAAGTATCACAAAATAAATATGGATAAAAACAGATGGAAATGCTAAAAAATAAATACCACATAACTGGGAGCTCTACTTATATGTTCCCCTTGTATGGATTATTCTCCCAACTTGGTTCTTAGTGGGGAAGACCTCCTCCTGGCCAGCTTAACTATGCTTTCCTTTTCTTCTCTAGTGCATAATGGATTTTCCCAGAATGATTACTTTATCTCAGATTGCCTTTGGACACAGCAGGTAACCTGCACAAGTTGACTGTGTGAGACCATCTGCTTCTGTTGGCATGGAAGATATAGAGGCATCCTGGGTATTCTCAAGACCTTAGAAAAATATAATTGCCAAATATCAGGTACTCACTTCAATTAGCCCACTTATAGATAAAAACAAATAATGCCTAAGGTGCGAAACAGTAGCTGGGGGGGTCATATGAAATTATGAAGAAGACAGTTAATGCTTAAAGATGAGAGCCTTCACCCACCCAGAGGTGGCCTGCTTCATCATGGGGCACCTACTCACATTGATGGGAAAAACACTAATGTGGCCTCTACCATAAATGGCCAGGTGAGATCTTAAGCAGGAGAACAGCTACTGTAAATCAATTCAATTGTGTGGGGAAAATTTCTAAATGTAGTAGAGAGGTAAATGTTAAAACAACCTCCTTGGTGGATAGGAATACATTAATCAGGGAAATCATTCAACCTTTACAGGGTTGGCTAACATGTTTCAGTCCTATTGGCTGCCCTAAAATGGGTGGTGGTCTTTCTTCAGGAACAACCCTCTTTAGCATTACCATCCTAGTAGGTATGAAACTTGAATATGGAGGTAAAAAAGACCTGGCAAGAAATGTGACTGAAATATGTTATTATTTCCTGTGATGCTGCCGGTGCTACATCACAGAAAGATCCTCTTTTTTTACAATGCAAAGGCCCTTGGAGCCACTCTGGTGGTCCTATGTTCAAGATTGTTTGAAATGGGGTCTCTAATTGGTAGAGGTATGCACCTTTATCCAAGTAGGGACCCTTCCTTCTAGTCAGGGTAAGGGAGTTTCACACTTCAGATAACCCCTGATCACCCTCTTGGTAGCTTGGCATGAGCAGACAGGCTTATCCCAAAGACAATGTGTACAGTATTTGTACCCCAAACTCATAGTAACACAGTGAAAACACCACAAATGGACACCAAACCAGTTTAGAAAACTAAAGTATCTTTATTTAAACCAAACAAGAACAAAACGACAAAAAAATCCAACATACATATAACAAGAAATCACTTTTAAAATAGTTACTTCAAAAATAGAACTATAAAAACAAAATAGCTCCAATCAGGTCTATTACGATGTTGTGACAGGCATAAATCCAAAGTATGGCACCGAGTGTGAGCTGCGCGGGCTGGGCACAGAGTCAGAAGGACCCCCAAACAACAGTCCCTTGGAAATGAAGTCAACAGACGATGCATGGCGTTCTGGAGGTGAGGCGTCCATGCTGAGGTGAAGCCAGTTCCTTTCTGCCACAGGGGAGGCGAGGCGTCGAGTCCAGGACAGGGAAAGTTAGTAGGTGTCGGCGATGAGGCATCGGTTCCGCTGAGGCAATGAGACATCGAAGAGTTCGGGAGTCACCTTCGTCGGTTATCAATTCCGCGATAATGTGATGCTTGCGCTGGCGATGAAGGCGTTGGTGAGAGTGGGAGGCCGATATATGCAGACCTCAGCGGGCATCGAAGGGCGTCGGAGCTGCGGTTGACGGCGGGGCAGTGTGTTGTGCACTTCACGTGCAGGCCTCAGTGCAGATCGCGGCATCACTGGTAGCATCGCTGATGGCTTCAGAGTTGTTCGGTTTGCTTTGCAGCAACAACCACACAATTCTGAGGGCACCCTTTTGAATACAGGAGTCCACAGAGGAGTCCAGGTGCTGGTCAGTGGGTGCAGGTGAAGTCTTTGTGGCCCTGAGACTTCAGAACAGGAGGCAAGCACACACAAGCCCTTGGAGATTCTTCTTCAAGCAGTTTCAAAGCAAAGTTCCAGTCTTTGTCCTCTCTTTAGCGGAAGCAGCAACTGCAGGCCAACCCTGCAAAGCAACACAGCAAAGGGGCGGTACTCCTCCTTACATCTCTCCAGCTTTCTCCTTGGCAGAGGTTGCTCTTGAGTCCAGAAGTGATCTAATTCTCTGGGGTTTAAGGTCCAATACTTCTACCCCAGTTTCTTTTTGCTCTCTTTGTCGCAAGGGTGTCTGAGCCCTGTCCAAACCAGTTCTGCCCTCTCTAGCCCAGTTTCACAACAGGAGGTGGAGACAGCATTGTGCACAGGGGACAGAGCCTATTCAGGTGTTAGTGAAACGCCTCCCACTACTCTAAATGCAGCCCAGGTCTTCTTAGCCCAACTATGAGTCACCCAGGAAAGGCAGGACACACTTTAGCCTCATGTTGGTCTGTCTAGAGAGAATGCAGAAACAGGTAGAGACACACAGAATGGTTAAACAAGAAAATTACCACTTCCCTAAAAGTGGCATTTTCCAACTCAAAATTTAAAAACCATTTTCACTAAAAGATGTGATATTAAATTCTGAGTTCAGAGAGCCTCAACTCTATTTCTCTATCTTGTCCCCATGAAGAGTTGCACTTGTAAGATCTTACAGTGCAGCTTCCATGCTACCCTGTGGGACAGACAGCCTTTTAACAGTGAAAAACAAAATTGGCAGTATTTCACTACCAGAACATGTAAAGCACACCAGTACATGTCCTACCTTACACATGCACTGCATCGTGCCCATGGGGGTACCTTGGGCTGACATGTGGTGTACCTTACATGTAAGAAAAGGGAAGGTTGGGGCCGGGCAAGTGGGTGCACTTGCCAGGTCAACATGGCAGTTACAAACCATGTACACAGACACTACAGTGGTAGGTCTGAGACATATTTATTTTACAGGGCTACTCAGGTGGGTAGCGCAATCAGTACTGCCAGCCCACCAGTAGCATTTGATTTGCTGGACCTGGCACACTCAGTGCACTTTACTAGGGACTTACCGGTAAATAAAATATGCTGATCATGGATAACCAGTCATAATCATAATTTACACAGAGAGCATATGCACTTTAGCACTGCTTAGCAGTGGTAAAGGGCCCAGAGTCGTAAAGCCAACAAAACAAGTAAGGAAAAACAGCAGCTTACAGCTATACCTAGTCATGTGACCCAGGATACAGGATACAGGCACCGAATGGCACTTTCAGAAATGTGACTTAAAATTGAGCTATATCATTGAAGACTGTTTTAAATTACAATTCTTTAGATACCAAACATGACATCCCCACTTGCTCCTATCCCAATTGAAAGATGTCATTTATAAAATATTATAAGGTAATCTAATATTATCCTATGAGAGAGGTAGACCTAGTAAAAGTGAAAAACACATTTAGAGTTTTTGACTACCAGAACCTGTAAAACTTAAAAGTACATCCCCAACTTTTTATATATGCTGCACCCTGTCTTATGGGCTAATTAGGTCCTACCCGAGGGGTGATTTACATGTATTAAGATGGTAGGTTTAGACCTGAAAAATGTTTATTTTGCCCGGTTGAAAAGGGAGTTTAAACTGCACACACTGGCTTAAATGGCAGGCCTGAGATATGTTTAAAAGGCTGTTGCCTGCAATGACAGGCCTGGAACATGTAACAGGCTACTTAAGTGGGTGGCACAATAAGTGCTGCAGGACCACTAGTAGCACTTAATGTACAGGCCCTGGGTACATGTAGTTCCACTGTTTTAGAGACTTACAAGTAAATGAAATGGGCCAAAAGGGTGTAAGAAAATGTTACCATGTTTTAGGGAGTGAAGCACACACTTTAGCACTGGTTTGCAGTGTATTATCTTCGCGTCCAGTAGAGCAACTGGCTGTGCAGGGGAATCCTCCTGATGCAAAGTCATGCCGCTGTGGTCTGTAGTCTGTCAACCACTGGACAACTATGTATCCTTAGTTAAAGCAGGAGAGTCTTCCTAGAAAAGTTGATGGCTCGCACACGTCTGAGCAAGAACCATCAACTTTTCTTTGCTGTACTGGACGCTAAGATAGTACTGATTAATACTCTGGGTTGGAAGTATAACCAGAATTGAGGTTTGGTGTGCAAAATGTACGGACTCATCTAGCCATGATGAAGTCGTGGGGATACCCCTCACATGAAGAAACACGTGTTGGCTAAAGTTGTGAGAAGAGGTCAAAGTACCTGAAAATAAATCCACAAATCAAGAGAAGGCATCCTGCTTGTCATTGAAACTATTTTGTACTCATATTCCTGATACATTGTGTGTGCCTCATATTGTCAAGAAGGTGAGATAAGCCCACTTCTCTTCCCCTTATCATGTAATTAACACATGGAAACAAGCTTGCTACCATACCAGTATGCCGTCACAAATTCCTTTCACTCATGTATCCAGAAAAACCGATAGATAGTTTAAAAGAACCCAAACCCACCAATCTAGTTGGTGGCATGCATCATCATTGGGTTCCCACCCAAGACGCCTAATGCATCTCAGGTGTGCTACAACACCTGATTACAGTGGAGCTGCTTTTTTGTGAATTAGAGTGTGAATTAAAACTGCCTCAAGAGAATCAGTCCTTTAGGAAAGTTTAATCTTGGATCCCTTAGATAATGGTTAAAAACAGTGATGGTGGATTTTATCTCCTGCAGTACGTTCACCCTGCAACTGTCACACTCTGCAGGTCTCTATTGATGTGATACCTTCCTCTATTCCTATGCCTTCTGGCAAATATGCAGGGAAGAGTGGTGCATCTTCATCTAATGGTGCGCATAAGTGGGTGAAAAAAGATTTGCCATTTCCAGTTAAGTCCTCTTCGCCAATTTCCATGTAACTTATTCTGGATTAAATTAGAGCTTTCAAATCCTATATGGAAGAAACAAGTCAAAAACCCCAGAAACTGAATGATAAATGGTCTTTAAATGATGATAGACTCACTGAAGTGGAACACAGAGTTAGTAACTTACAAGACGTTATTAAACATGTTTAACAGCACCAAACTGAGATGGCACATCCTGAAAAACATGCAGAGAAGCTTGAAAATCACAACGGCAGGAACAATCTGTGTATTTACTGCCTGGCAGAGGGCCTGAAGGGCACAGATCCTATTTCTTTCTTTCAGAATTTCCTACCCAAGATTATTGACTTGCCAGAAGATACCCTCTCAATATTCAGGAAGCACATCATCTAGGTCATTCCTCACCCAATTCTCCTTCCCTATGACCTAAAGACGTTATTCTTCTCTTCTTAGAATATACTGAGTTACTGTTGGAAAATCGCCTTCTCTGAAGGGCCACCCCAAACCTTTTGCCTTCCTCTTCCTCTTTATCAGACCTTCTTTTTGTTGGCCTTAGGATTCTAGGCACTTTACCACTGCTAACCAGTGCTAAAGTGCATGCACTTCTCCCTTCAACATGATGACACTGGTGTATACTTGATTGGCATATTTGTTGTTCTAGTAAGTCCCTTGTAAAGTGGTATACCAGATACCCAGGACCTGTACTTCAAATGTTACATGTGGACTGCAACACTGATTGTGCACCCACAGCAGTAGCCTTTTAAACTTGTCCCATGCCTGCCACTGCAGTGCCTGTGTGTGCAGGTTGCCACTTCGACTTTGCATTTAGAACTACTTGACAAGCCTTAAACTCCCCTTTTATTACATATATGTCATCCCTAAGGTAGGCTCTAAGTAACCCTAGGAGCTGGGTGCCATTTAAGCTAAAGGTAGGAGATGAGCGTTTAATCTTTACATGTCCCGGTAGTGACAAATACCCCAATTAGTTTCTCACGTCTGTGAGGTCTACCCCTTACAGGTGAAGTTATACTTAACATTACTATTTTAAAAATGCCACTTTTTGAAAGTGGACATTTCTCTGCACTTACTGCTCTGTGTGCCTGACAGTCTACCTCCAATACACGTCTGGGGTGGGTGACAGCTCCACTTTGCACATTTCCTTAAGAAAGCCACAACACAGGAAGGATAGGTGTGTCTGAGTACCCATCTACACACATCTGCATGCTGGTGGCCTTGCCTGGGCAGGATGGAACGTAGGGGCTCACACTTCACTTGAATAAGTAGTGTCCTGTCACCACACAGGGGGCTGGTTTACCCCATAGCTAGCCTGGCATAAAGGACTGGGTTGAAATGGGAGACTGTGCACTTCATAGAGCTGCTCTGAAGTCACCCTCACATCAACGGCATTTTTGGGTATAAGTACTGGGTCTCTGACCCCCTAAAATTAGACACTTCTGGATCATAGAACTGAACTTCTCTTAGAAGGACTGTGGTGATGCTTAAAGGACTCATATTTGGACTGCAGACTTGTAAGGCCTGCTTTTCTCTTGTGTTGCCCTTCTGCCCTCTGACTCAGCTGAAGGAGAGCTGTACTCTGCCTTCACTTCAAATGCTCTCCAAGAGCTGGTTAGCTTGCCTCCTGTTGCTTGAGATTTAGGGATATCAAAGTCTGTACCCCTGCTCCTGTGCCTGGCTCACTGGGAGGGGTCCAGATACTTTCAACATGGATTTTGATGCATCTCCTCTCTGTGTGTAACAGAATCAGTGCATCAACCCGTTTGCTGGAGTAAAATTGGTGCATTGCATCAGAACCAGCGCTTAGCCTTCAAAGATCAACAAATCGGACAGAGTACTTCCGCAACTGCAGCTTGGTGAGATTGACGCATCTCCTCGATTGCAGGACAGAATTTGGTGCATTGCTCAACGCCTCTCAACTTCAGCACCCATCTTCTAAACTGACGCATCGCTTTCCCTGCGTGGAAAATATCCAACTCAGTCATAGGTAAGCGCAGTTGTTTTTATATGTAGGAGACACTTAAGTTCTTTCATCACAATCACCATACTGATAATGCATTACACGTGGCTACTTATGCTTCGCTGTGTTCCGTTTTATGATACTAGACGACAGCAGACACCCACAGGGACTCTCTAAGTCTGTGCACAGAATTCATCACCTTTTCCCGGTGCGAATCATTCTTTGCTAAGTCTGGATCCACAATTCATCACTCTCTCCATCAATTCATAAAGGGATTGGAGCATCATCACCTTTGCATGGGGTTTCTCATACTCTTCTGTGTCCCTGTCTATAATACATCTCTTTTTCTATTGATTCACAAAAGTTATTGGTGTACCATATGAGTTGCATAAAGCTCACTGCCCCTGACAGCATGCAGCACATATTTCAGGGTAATATATGAAAGCTGCACATCCCAGTCCTTCTTTCAGTAAAATTTGATTTCGCATTCAATCAAAGTGATTCATTTATTTTCTCCAAAAGCTTGGGTAACTCTAGTCCCACACTGTCCTGAGGCGACCACAAAACAGAAGGCTGAAATGCGTAAACCCTTACCATCCAGGACCAACGTCATTCAAAGAAGAAACAAATATACTGGGTTATAGACAAATAAAAAACTGTTTTTGGATGCAATTAATTTGAGTTATGCATAAGTTGGTCTATTATAAGTAGACATTGCTACCTGTAGACTGTTTCTTCTTGTTGTTGCCTTAACAACGGCACATTATCCGTCATTGCGGTTACATCATTCACCTATATTCAAATCAATCAATCAATCAATCAATCAATCAATCAATCAAGGATTTATATAGCGCACTACTCACCCAGAGGGTCTCAAGGCGCTGGGGGAGGGGGGGTCCGCTACTGCTCGAACAGCCAGGTCTTGAGTTGCCTCCTGAAGGCGAGGTGGTCCTGGGTCAGGCGGAGGTGGGTCGGGAGGGAGTTCCATGTCTTGGTGGCGAGGTAGGAGAAGGACCGTCCCCCTGTGGTGGCTCTTCGGATGCGGGGGACGGCGGCGAGGGCGTGGCCGGTCAATCGAAGCTGGCGTTTGGGAGCGTAGAAGTTGAGGCGGCTTTTGAGGTATCCTGGGCCTTGGTTGTGTAGGGCTTTGTGTGCGTGGGTGAGGAGTCGGAAGGTGATTCTCTTGTTGACCGGGAGCCAGTGCAGGTCTCTCAGGTGTCCGGAGATGTGGCTGCGATGGGGGATGTCCAGGATGAGTCGTGCTGAGGCGTTCTGGATCCGCTGGAGTCTCTTCTGGAGCTTGGCGGTGGTTCCGGCGTAGTGGGAGTTGCCGTAGTCCAGACGGCTGGTGACGGGGGCCTGGGTGACCGTCTTCCTGGTCTCGGTGGGGATCCACCGGCAGATCTTACGTAGCATGCGCAGGGTGTTGAAGCACGATGAGGAGATGGCGTTGACTTGTCTGGTCATGGAGAGGGAGGAGTCCAGGATGAAGCCCAGGTTGCGTGCGTGGTCTGTTGGTATGGGTGCGCTGCCTAGGGCCGGGGGCCACCAGGAGTCTTCCCAGGCGGAGGGTGAGGATCCCAGGATGAGGACGTCCGTCTTGTCCGAGTTCAGTTTCAGGCGGCTGTTCTTCATCCATTTGGCTACCTCTTTCATCCCTTCGTGAAGGTTGGCTCTGGCGGTGGCGGGGTCGTTGGTGAGGGAGCGAATCAGCTGGGTGTCGTCGGCGTAGGAGATGATGTTGAGGTTGTGCGATGTCTGCGAGGGGGCTCATGTAGACGTTGAAGAGGGTTGGACTGAGCGAGGAGCCTTGGGGAACGCCGCAGATGACTTTGGTGGCTTCAGATCTGAACGGGGGGAGGCGGACTCTCTGTGTCCTTCCGGCGAGGAAGGAGGTGATCCACTCCATTGCCTTTTCCTGGATTCCGACGTTGCTGAGTCGCTGCACTAGTGTACGGTGGCAGACAGTGTCGAAGGCCGCGGAGAGGTCTAGGAGGATGAGGGCTGCTGTTTCTCCGTTGTCAAGCAGTGCTCGGATGTCATCGGTGGCTGCGATCAGGGCGGTCTCAGTGCTGTGGTTGGCCCGGAAGCCAGACTGCGAGAGGTTGAGGGAACCGTTCGTCTCGAGGAAGGCGGCCAGCTGCTTGTTGACGGTCTTCTCGATGACTTTTGCAGGAAACGGGAACAGCGAGATGGGGCGGTAGTTCTTGAGGTCGGTGGGGTCGGCAGATGGCTTCTTTAGTAGAGCGGTGAGTTCGGCGTGCTTCCAGCTCTCCGGGAAGGTGGCGGTGTCGAAGGAGGTGTTGATGATGTCCCGCAGGTGGGGTGCGATGACAGCGTCGGCCTTGTTGAAGACGTGGTGAGGGCAGGGGTCGGTAGGAGATCCGGAGTGGATGGAGTTCATCGTGCGGACGGTGTCTTCGGTGCTGATCGGGGTCCAGGCGCGGAGGGTGGTGGTGGGGGGCGGTGGTTCGGTCGTGGCGTGCGTCGGTTGGGTGCTGAAGCTGTTGTGTATGTCCGCGATCTTGTTGTGGAAGTAGGAGGCGAGGGAGTTGCAGAGGTCTTGCGAAGGGGTGATGTCGTTGTTTCCAGCGTTGGGGTTGGAGAGCTCTTTAACGATGTTGAAGAGTTCCTTGCTGTTGTGTGCGTTGTTGTCCAGTCGTTCCTTGAATGTGGTTTTCTTGGTGGCGTGGATGAGTTGGTGGTGTTTACGGGTGGCGAGCTTGAGGGCAGTCATGTTGTCCGGTTTTGGGTCTCTGCGCCATGTTCTCTCGAGGGCTCGGCAGTTCTTCTTGGATCTCTTGAATTCGTCGGTCAACCATGGGGCTTTCTTGCTACCGGGTCTGCTAGGCGGGGTCTTCCGAGGGGCGAGGTCGTCTGCGCAGTTGCTGATCCACTTCGCGAGGTTGGTGGCCGCCTGGCTTGGGTTCGTTGCGCTGGTGGGAGGGTTCATGTTCAGGGAGGTCGCGGGCTGGTCGGCTGTGATCTTGTTCCAGCTTCTGCGTGCAACCTGTTGCTGGTGGTGGTGGATCGTGGTCCTTCTGAAGCTGAAGTGGACGCAGCTGTGGTCCGTCCAGTGGAGTCCTGTGGCGTGGCTGAAGGCGATGACCTTGCTGGATGAGAAGACGGGGTCGAGTGTGTGTCCGGCGTAGTGGGTGGGGGTGGTGACCAGCTGCTTGAGTCCCAGGTTTGCGAGGTTGTCCAGCAGGGTGGTGGTGTTGCGGTCGTTGTTGTTCTCCAGGTGGAAGTTGAGGTCCCCGAGGAGGATGTAGTCAGCGGAGAGGAGGGCGTGCGGGCTGATGAAGTCGGCGATGTCTTCGCTGAATTGTGTGCGTGGTCCCGGGGGTCTGTAGATGAGGGTGCCTCTGAGTGTGGTCTTGGGGTTGATGTGGACCTGGAAGTGCAGGTGCTCGGCGGGTGCGAGGGTGTCGTCGTGTTGGTTGTGATGCGGATGGTGTTCCTGTGGATGATGGCGATGCCTCCTCCGGTCTGGTTGATGCGGTCCCTTCGGATGATCTTGTAGCCGTCTGGGATGGCTATGGCGATGTCGGGCGCTGAAGAGGCGTTCATCCAGGTTTCCGTGAGGAAGGCGACGTCTGGTGAGGTTGTGTCGAGCAGGTCCCAGAGCTCGATGGCGTGTCTGTGGATGGAGCGGGTGTTGAGCAGGATGCATTTCAGGTGGCTGCTGCTGTTGCACGTCTTGGTCGGTGCTGGAGTAGTGCTGGTCCGGATGCAGGTGAACTTGCAGGCGTTGCAGCAGATGGCTCCGTGGGTGCGTCTCGGGGTGGCTCGGTAGCATCCTGGGATTCGGCCGGCGTTGAGAGCGTTGAGGGTGGCGGCGTCGTACGTCCGGCGGGTGGGCTGGGGTCTGCGGGGGCCAGGGGTCCTGGCGCTGGGCGCGGTCCAGGCGCGGACGGGCGCAGACGGGCTTACCTTTGGCGCACCTTCGGCGCTCATTCGGTGCTCCCGCTGCGCGTGTCCGCTGCGCAGTCGCTCAGGGGGCGTCATAAGAGAGGAGCCGGGAGGGCGGGTCAGCTTGGTGGCGGGAGCGGGGTGGCCAATGGGCAGGGGGGGGCGGAGTCGGCGGTGGACTGTGGCGGGAAGGGGCTCTGAGGGCGGCTCTGCGGCAGCTGGGTCGTCCGGTGGACAGCAGGGGACCCAAGGGCAGCAGCGAGGCAGCGGAGCAAGGCTATGCAGGCAGCGGGCAGGAACGGGGCTTACAGGCAGCAGGCAGGAGCAAGGCTGACAGGCAGCAGGTAGGAGCAGAGGAGTGGGGGCGACCTCGCCTTGGGGAAGGCTCAGCGGTCACGCATTGATTTGGTTATTTGCTGTGCTTTACAATATTGTCCGAAGCTTGTAAGACCAGTTAATACATCTTATTGTCTCTCAATCTCTAGTCACTATGTTTTTGTTTTGTAAATCAGCCAATCAATCTTGAAATAAGTAAATGTTAATGTGAGAAATTACTTTTGTAGTCAGTGCCTTTTTTGAGTGTAGTGCAGCAATATCTCTATAACTAAAGGTATTCACATTATTTGAACAAAAATGATTTATTCATAGAAGGTGAGTTAACCCTCCAGAGGTTACAAATAATAAGTCAACCTCCACTTCAAATTCTTTACACATATATCCTGCTAGTGCTCCCTTCATTGTTCCTATGTACGTGGTGTAGCCCAGACTCTAGAGGGATATTTAGGCTCTCCCCCTTCTTTTTGTATGAATTCTAGATTTACATCGGTAGAATTTACTTGGTTATGCTTATAGCTGAGAGATAGACTGCCTGGCTTGGAAAGCAACCTGACCCCATAACATGAAGGGTTGGCTGTCCAACCCAAGATCTATCGACATAGGCCTAGGACTTAGAAGTTAAGGTAATTTCTTGTTAGCTGTGGTTCAAATCCTATTCCTTTAGGTATATGATACTCCCCGTTTTTTTTAAAAAAAGGGTAGTCACCAACTAAGCTAGCCACCTTCAATTTTAAAATAAGAGTTTTACCTCTGGCAATCCCCTTGACAAACCTCAAGGTGCATGAATACACGTAGACTACACCGGGTGTTTTTTTCTAATACAAATAATAGAAAAAATATGAAAAAAATGTGAAAGGGACGAGATGGCACCTCACGTGCGCACCACCAATTGAGCCTGCTGATTGGTACTCATCAGCTCTGCCCACTCTTATCATCATTGGTTGCCATCACGCTCCAAAAAGTAATAAAGAAAGTGTCCAAAAATAAACCAAAACTGTGGTGTTACGTGGTGAAGAAATCACATACCAAAAGCGACTGAATAGTGAAGATAAAAGGTTGAAGAGGATGCAACCTCAATAGGTTCAAACTTTATTCTTCCTTTGATGTGCACCCAAATTAACAATTAAAAGGTTGCTTAATATGCATACCGTTATGTAGTGCCAACATGTTTCATCGCCCAATATTTTTATGGCGATTTCGTCAGGGCAGCTCCAGTCGCTTGGCACAGACACGGGACACTGTTAGAGCTTTTTCTTCGGGGACTGCCAAAGGTAAAAAAGGTAAAAGACACACAACACTCAGCTCATTCTACTTCCCCTTCTACATATACGGATATATGTCTTTCATTTGAATATGTTAGATTGTGACGAGATTGCCTTTAGAGGCACACACACTCTACTATTCCCTTGTACCTCATTGGTTCCCACCCTAGTTTACACTCTTTGGGGTTTTGTTTTCACTCTTCAAATGGACAGAAATTGCCTTGCCTTTACAGACGAACAGATAGCAGCGATTCTATCAGGCCCCTCACTTTTCCCTGATGCTCCCCTATTGAATGTTACATCAGCAAGGGAAGAGTGGGAGAGACTTAGCACTACTAAGAAAAAACAAGTGAGGATAGCTCTCCATGGAGCGCTAATGACAGAGTATTTAAGAGCAGGGGCAGCCCGGGCAAGTCTTTTGGTAAGGATTGAACCTAAAATCTTCCTAGAAGACAAAACATTCAGGTTAGACTGGAGCTATATAGCCAATAAATGCACGTGAGACTGGCTTATCCTTATAATTGACACTGCCAAAAGACTTAGCGAAGATCTACTTAAAGAAATTGTGGACCTAGAGGAGAGCATAAGGCGAGACACCACTCTTGTTGATACCAAGGAACAGCTTCTGAGGATTCAGGAAGATTTGAGCGATTATAAAAATTATATGATCAACCAGAAAATCAAAGGGTTGAAGAAGAATCTTGATCGCTTTTCACACGAATGGGCATTTCCCTACGTGGAAGATAAATACTACGACACTATAGTTGAACAACCCCTGAGAGGAGGTATAGGTAGAGGTAGAGGTGGTAGGCAACAGAGCAAACGCACACCGAGTAACTGGACCTTTGATAACACCTCCAGTGAAGAGGAAGAGTTAGGCCCACAGTCCAACCCGTCTAGAGTTAGATTCAACGAACAGGAGAAAAACAACGAAGATCTGGGTGCTCTCCTACGCTCTTTTTTAGGACAGGACCGCAGGGGCAACAGAGGGGGAGGCCCACGTGGCAGGGGTCGAGGCAGGGGCAATCCAAACCAACAATGGCAAACCTATTCCCCGAGGATAACACGGAGTCGTGGACGGAACCAGTTGTGATTGAAAACAACATTGTGGTGAACTTATCTGATCACACACTTACCACTAATGAAGAGAAAGTCTTAAATAAGGGGCTAGGGTTCGTTCCCACCCCTACTCATGACCCCTTTAAGTGTAGGATCGAGCTCCATGAAACTCTACGGAGAGTAAAACTGAAAAAGTTCTTTGCTAACAAACCACAAGAACCATCACACCTGTTTAATACCACACTGAAAAAGCCATCTAATTTTTGTCCAACGAATGCAATGGTAGGCCCTGAAGTAACGGTATTTGAGAACAAAGTACTGCAAGATATCTCCCGACTGGAACAGCAAGACACATCTCCCAGCTTTAAGAACATGAGTAGGGACGACTGGGAAGCAGTCAAGGGCCTTCAGAACAACCAACTATTAACGATTAAAAATGCAGATAATGGTGGAGCTGTGGTTGTTATGAACACCATCGACTACGACACCGAAGTGAAGAGACTATTGAGTGCCCACCACAACTACCGCCCACTAACACAAGATCCCCTTAATGAACTCTTAGAAATCATTAAGAAGATGGTAGGAGTGGCGAAAGAAAAAAAGTGGATAACGACCAAGGAGGCCGAGTTCTTGGTTAATGACAAGCCTAGGACTCCGGCCTTCTATATTTTGCCAAAAATCCATAAGCCGCAGCGGCCCCCTCCTGGCAGACCGATCGTTTCTGGGATCCAGTCGGTGTTAGAACCCTTGTCGCAATTTGCCGACTTTTTTCTAAGGGAGTCGGTTGTCAATCAACAATCGTTTGTCAATGAAACTATGGAAATCCTGAATATCTTGGAGGATTTTCAGTTCGACCCATGTAATGAATTTATGGTGACTGTTGACATAGAGTCACTGTATACGTGTATACCTCAAGATGCTGCGTTGGTGGCAGCTGCCCATGCTCTTGAGGGGCAAGAGTGATTCTTTGACGCTCCCCAGTCCTTCGTGCTACAATGCATTGAACTTGCTTTGACCCGGAACTACTTCTGCTACAAAGACAAAATGTACCTCCAAACAACGGGCACGTCTATGGGCGCTACAATGGCGCCCAGTCTGGCTTGTATCTATGTGGGCCAGTTCGAGGAACACGTCATATATCATCTGTCTAATCCCTTCCAGAACAGTATCCATCTCTGGAAGAGGTATATAGACGACGTGTTCTGTATCTGGTCCGGACCAGAGGATGGGTTATTGGAGTTCCTCAATTGGCTCAATCTCCAAGACCCAAGCCTTATGTTCACATGGAACTACAGTAGCCATACAGCGGTGTACCTGGATCTGGACATCTATGAAGAAGGGGACAGATTGTGCTCCAAAGTTCATCAAAAAGCCACCGATAAGAATTCTCTCCTGTGCTACAACTCATACCACCCTAGAGCACTCAGGGATAACCTACCGGTGGGACAGTTTCTTCGATACAGAAGAAACTGTTCATCCACCATCACATTTTTGGACCAATCAGAAGAACTATGTGCCAAATTGGAGATGAGACAATATCCACGGAAGATCATCAGACACGCTAGAAAAAGAGCAATGAACACCCCCCGTAGTGTTCTACTTCAGAAGAACGAAAAAACAAGAGACGATTGTCTACCTGTGGTCATGACATTTGATCCTTTGGCCACCAAGATCCGTCAGTCCATACGTAAACATTGGCCATTGTTGTCTACCAAGGATTTTACTATGCCCCCGCCCAGGTTTGCCTTTAGAAGATCAAGCAACCTAGGAGATAAAATTGTGCACACCCGTGTAAAAATGGCATCTAGGCTGACAGAGTCGACTATTCCCCCAGGACATTCTCCATGCGGATTTTGTTCCGTATGTGGTTTGACAAAGAAAACACAGAGTGTCACTCTAAATTCAGGTAAAACCTGGTATTTGAAATATTTCAGCAATTGTAATACCGCGAATGTGGTGTACAGACTGACCTGCCATTGTAACCTACAATATATAGGGCTCACAACGAGGAAGGTAAAGGTCAGAATGCAAGAGCATCTCAGTACGATTAGAGCCGGCAAACTTACGACCAAACTAGTACAACACTGTCATGAAACCAAACATGCCTTCACATGGGTGGTCCTTGAGAGAATAATGGATACATCCCAAAATACTGAGAACATACTGGCCTCAAAAGAAGCCAGATGGATTTTCCAGGAGAAATCTGACCAATTTGGGCTTAATGACCAAATTGAGTGGGGAAGGGCAAGATACTGAAGCGGTTGATGACATACTTCATCCGAAGAACACTTTGGTCCTGGCTGTAACAACGTTTTTTTGGCCCGACGTTTGCCTACTTTGGTCAGTTATATTGGGTTGTATACAACACCCCCCCAAGCTAGCTCTATTTATGAACCCTAGAGCAACATAGGAACAAGATCTCCACCTGGCAATGAGGGGATATATGTAGATTATAACATCATCCTAATACATAGGCCAAGATTAGATGATATAAGAAACAAGTTATAGTTACAGACTACATTGTTTCAACCCAACACCATCAGATATAACCACATTGAGAATTAGTACTAGGTATTCATAAGCCCAGAGGTTTTTAGAAAGTACAATCTTTCCGATATCCATTCAAAGATGGCGCTCATAGTAATATTAGACTGGGATAGAGATCTGCAGGGACTAGGACCCATTATGAACCACTACCGAGTCCATAGTAAGGTCCTCTAGGTAGCGTTTTTCCCTAAATGGATATCTATCATATAAGAAAGTCCGTACAGACACTGGTATGAGGGGGAGCATTATTACTTTGAATATCATCACAAACAAAAAAACCCCCTATCCAAGATGGCACCCAAAGTTATGCGCGACAGCGTAGGTGTTTATATATATAAACACGATAACTATCACCTATGAGTCCTTTCGTGAGGTCCCCCACACAGTATTTTCACAAACGGATGTCCATGACACAATAAACTTCGAATGGACACCTGTCTGTGAATCAGCTACATCTTGAGTGTTAATATAAAACCTCCCCATTCTAAGATGGCGCGTACCACTGTCGCGCAAGAGAGTAGGTGCTGGCTGTATATAAAGAGTTATGGGATCAGTGCACGAGTGACCGGCGGAGAGTAGGAGCTCCGTGAGGCTTTGGGTGGTAAGGAGGTGCTATCGAGAGGGAGTGGGGATATAGATGTGAGGCTGAGTACCCGTCTTTGTTACGACCCCGTGGTGTAGAGAATTCTGTGTATAGATTTTGACTAGAGCTCTTCCATATATAAAAAATAGGGAGGTGAAGGCTATACAGAATTCAACATCACAATTATGGTAACAGAATCTGTTCTGTTAATTATGATACACTTTCTCAGGTGATCTCTCTCTGGTATATACATGAGACCAACAGGGATATTCATAAGCAGCCCAGACACTGTTAAAAGTAGAGTCTCCCTGAGTCCTGGTGTGTATGTGTTGGTGTGTACCAAGGGTAATATTACAGCAAGTCTGAATGTATATCTTGCCTCTAACGTGAACCTGTAGCATTGAGGAGTATGTCGCTAGGTCTCCTCAAAAAGAGAAGTTCCAATAAATAAGGGGGTCTGTATATCCACGTGTGTTTTTACATTTAATACAAGATTATGTGAAAATGAGGAATTTGAATACATCAAAAATACCCTCTCTGTATATTCGCATTACAGCTGAGTGCGGAACCACTGCGAGGACTCACTTAAGGAGCCCGCGGAAGACCTATTGGAGCGAGCTGGTACGCGAGGCCATGGCTCACTAAGGGTAACTGACATATTCAAATGAAAGACATATATCCGTATATGTAGAAGGGGAAGTAGAATGAGCTGAGTGTTGTGTGTCTTTTACCTTTTTTACCTTTGGCAGTCCCCGAAGAAAAAACTCTAACAGTGTCCCGTGTCTGTGCCAAGCGACTGGAGCTGCCCTGACGAAATCGCCATAAAAATATTGGGCGATGAAACATGTTGGCACTACATAACGGTATGCATATTAAGCAACCTTTTAATTGTTGATTTGGGTGCACATCGAAGGAAGAATAAAGTTTGAACCTATTGAGGTTGCATCCTCTTCAACCTTTTATCTTCACTATTCAGTCGCTTTTGGTATGTGATTTCTTCACCACGTACCACCACAGTTTTGGTTTATTTTTGGACACTTTCTTTATTACTTTTTTGAGCGTGATGGCAACCAATGATGATAAGAGTGGGCAGAGCTGATGAGTACCAATCAGCAGGCTCAATTGGTGGTGCGCACGTGAGTTGCCATCTCGTCCCTTTCACATTTTTTTCATATTTTTTCTATTACTTGTATTAGAAAAAAACACCCGGTGTAGTCTACGTGTATTCATGCACCTTGAGGTTTGTCAAGGGGATTGCCAGAGGTAAAACTCTTATTTTAAAATTGAAGGTGGCTAGCTTAGTTGGTGACTACCCTTTTTTTAAAAAAACCGGGGAGTATCATATACCTAAAGGAATAGGATTTGAACCACAGCTAACAAGAAATTACCTTACCTTCTAAGTCCTAGGCCTATGTTGATAGATATTGATTGAGAGGAGGGCGGCCTAGGTTCCTTTCTCCCTCTGTAGCTCCTTATTGTGTATATGTCCAACCCAAGACACTGGGCAGCAGCTGAAATCGAGACTATGAAAAAGAATGCATATAATTCAATAAGCAGGAGGTTGGTCACCCATAAGGGATACATTGTTCCTTCAATTTCCAGAGGGGTCGTCTTACCTCCACGCAGAAATAAATGATTTAAATAATGCATTACCTACCAGATAATATAATAATTAAGTGTACTTGCCTGCAAGGTACACAGGATACCAGCAGAGGAAAAGAACACTGTATAAACATGCAGTGTCAAGTTCTGAGAGTTGTTACTTTGATGAGTAGGTTTAAGATGTTTAAGAAGGAACATGCATACTCTGAGCAGTATTGGAAAGATGAAGGTTTATAATGAATGACTAGATATAAAAGTAATAACAAGATGTAAACAAAGGGGGACTCCTAACAGAAGAGCAGGCGGAGCATGATAATGAGGAGGGCAGCAAATAGCAAGGTGGAGAGAGACGGTGGCATGAATAAAGTGGAAGCAAGGTTTGGCTCAAGTGGTGCTTCAAGACTTAGGGGCTTTATGTTGCAAATGGTTGATAACTCTGTAAAAGTGAATGGTGATGTGGGTCACACTGAGATGAAGTGCTGATTAAAGAGTAGAGCTTGAACTCTTTTTCAACTAAGAAATGAATGGCATCTCTTAGATTTCAGCTGCGAGGAGTTCCCCAGCCTCGTAGCATTGTAGGAGATGGCAAGACACCTGAGCTTTTCCTTCCTGTGTGCCTTGAATTCTAGTCTGGCTTTGCTGCTGCACACAAAGGACAGGTATTGAGAGGTGCTGCTGTTTGCTTTTTATAGGATGTAGCAGCCCTAGAGCATGATCTAAGCAGACACAGGATTCTTCTAAGCTTTTTGCAGATCTTTAATGAAGAAAAACTCTCTCTTCAGTCAGCTGAGGACATCGAGCAGGAAAGTGTTGCTTTGAACAAGATACAAAAAGCTCAGTTCCTGGATTGCTCTTCTTAAATAATCTTTTGCAAGGAAATGCATCACTGTGCAAAGCAGGCTCAGTTCATGCCAGATCTTGTTGTGTGTGTCATTCATCCTGAATCCTGCATAATTTTAGGAGCTAGATGTTTGGTGCTTTCACAGAGTTGCCTAGGGCAACTGCTCAGATTAGTTTTCTTTGGCATTCCTGTAGTGGAGGCTGCTTTCTGACATTGGGAACACGTTTTTGCTCTTCTCCCGCCACCCCTCTATTGCTGCTCCTCTCATGCCACTTACTGTTATTGGCTTTGCCATTGCTAGATGCTTTAAAGTGGCACTGGCAGTGGCATAGCCAACAACTGTGTGCGACCATCTTGGAATTGTATTTAAAATGTTTCAGGATGGGTGTCAAGTAGAGTGTATAGTCCATCTTGGAAGAATAGCAAATACAAATTCAAGGTAACCAGCAACAACTACTGACTTTGCCAGTGCTATCGTAAATTTAGAAGCATCTGGCTTTGGCAAATCCAGTAGTCGCGAGCTATGCGCATTGGCAAGTCAAGGCAGAATGATGTTGCCAGTGCCTGTTTTATTAGCTGCTTAGTCCCTGCCTGAATGTTTATCACTGCAGCTATCAAATTCCACCTCCAAACACTGGCTTCAAAATTTGAATGAGGATAGTGTAAAGTATTTTGTTTGGTGCTAGCATATTTTTCTAAGATTAAAAGACTTTATTTAAATATAAAGATAAACAAATAGGATTGAACAATATAAATAGCGCAAACATGTAGTCCAGAATAAAGATAATCACATGAAATAACGAACGTCTTTATGATTTTAAGGGGGAAAAAGGGAAGGGGAAAAGGGAGAGAAATGGAGAAGGGAAATATCGCTTATGCAATAGAAGAAAAAGTGTCCTCATAAATTGCAAATTTATACAAGCAATTAAAAGACTCTAATAATTAGGTAATAATAGCAATATACAAGTATATCATGTAAAAATAGGAAACAACAGAGACATAATACAGTCATGGTAGTCGGAAGTTTTCAGACAAAGTATAGTCGGTAGGTGATACACAATTTGCTGTATTATTGAGAAAGGATTACAAAGGTCACCATAACCATTGAATATTATGAAAAGGAGACCATTTAGAGAGATATATAGTATCCAATTTATGATGAGAACAAAATGCAATTCCGCCACGTTTTATATGATAGTTTAGATGAAAATTTCCAATTAAAAGAAATTTGGTGAAATGCAATTGCGAAAACAAATCACGTAATTTTCAATCGGGGCAGGGGATTCAGTAATTAAAGTTCCTAAAAAGAGATGAAGAATGTTAAAGAATGTCATATTTTGAATAATTGTCTCATTTGTGACCAAACGTTATGCCAAATTAGAGTGTATTGGTACACTTAAATAGCATATGCATAATGTCACTTTTGGGAAACTTACGAGACCAGTATTGAGACGAGGTATCCACTGAAATCTAAAACATTGTGTGGAGGTAAAATAAAGTCTGTGGTAAAGAAAAAACAGACTTTGAGTAATACGAGCTGTTCTACAAATGTTATAGATATGTGACCAAATCTTGTTTCAAAAGGAAATATGTCAGTTTGCCCTAAGGTCTTTTTTCCCAAAGGAGTACAGTTTTGGACCTTCTGCGAGAAGTAGTTGAGGACGAAATAGTTTATAAATAACAGATGCTTTAGGGCAAGCACTGAGAAGCTTGGTAAGGTCTGAAGTATGAGATATAGAAAGAGGAGTACCTTGTACGGAGAAAAGAGCATCTAAGAAGGAATTACTGGATAATGAAAAATGGGTGTGGAAAGATTGCGGACATTGGAATGCTATGCTTAAAGTTGGGAAAGGAGATAGGGGCAGATGACCCCACAAAGACAAAAATAAGGGATTCCCAGCAGAAAGAATATTTTTATTATAGTAAATAGTTCCTTAAAGTTACTTGAAATCAAATCTTGCACTGATTTTGTCAACCAAATACCGAGGTATTTAATTTCAGAGGATGACACCCACTGAAAACCATGCTCTATAAAGGAATGTTTGATGGCGTATTTGTTATGGGGAAGTATTTCGGTTTTATCTTTGTTGACCTTATACCCTGAAACATCCGAGAAGAAGGCTGTTTCATTAAGTAACACCCGTAGGGGTATTTCTGGGGACAAATGAGGGAGGAGAACATCATCTGCATAGGCAGCTAGTTTCAGGTGACGATCTCCACTTTGAAAACCAGATATGGATGAATTAAGACAGGTACGGAAAAGGAAAGGTTTGAGAGCAAGGACAAATAATAATGGGGGAAGATGACAACAGTGCCAAACACCACGTTGTCGGGGGAAATATGGGGAAACTACACTGTTACCATGTAAGGAAGCACATGTGGATTGATATAGAAGATAGATTAGAGCAATGATTTTAGGGCCAAAATCATACCAAGTTGAAGATTTTGACATTCAATCCGAATTGATCCTATCAAACGCTTACTCTGCATTTATTGTTGTCGCTGCAAAAGGAGGTCTGAGGAGAGGAGATTTACTAATTACATCAAGAAATAATCTAGTGTTATCTGACGCTACTCTTCCTTTTATGAATCCTGACTGTTCCTTTCCAATAAAATGCAGAAGAAAAGACTCTAAACGGATTGCTAAGAGTTTTGCTAACATCTTGTAATCGAAATTTACGAATGAGACAGGCCTATAATTTTACATAAAGTGGAATCCTTGCCGTCTTTATGTATTAGATATATTGTGGCTTCTTCAAAAGTAGCAGAGGTAGAATCAGAATCAATGAATTGACTGAACGAGCATGACAGGTGTAGAACAAATTCTACAGTAAGCCATCCGTTTTCCCTTTTTAGAGAGAAGTTAATGCTCTGGAAATCTCCTATAGGATAAATTCTGTCTCTAAACAGGAAAAATCTAAATGAGAATGAACAGAGTTAGGCGTTTGTTGTAAATAGCCTTGAATGTGAGAATGTTGTACTGTATTTTTGGGAGTATATAAAGTTTTATAGAAATTAACAAGATCATTTAGAATATCTTTGTATGTAGTCAGTGAAACTCCTTGAGAGTCGAGTAATAAATCTATCTGAAGTCTCTGTTTTTTCACTTTCAGATAATTAGCTAGTAATTTACCAGCTCTATTTCTCTCACCATAATATTGAGCATTACTTCTTAACACAAAGGAGGAGGCATCATTAGTGGATAACGTATTAATACTTTTCCTCTAAGTTCTTAATGGAGGATTGTAAAAATGGATATTCTTTGTTTCGAACGTTCTTTTTCTTGGATACATAATTAATCATGAAACCACTTGCAGCTGCTCTAAATGTTTCCTACACTAAAGGAGAAGGGGTAGTGGGGAAATCATTAATCGAGAAGAATTCGGAAGTGAAGAGATAAAGGAGGCAGAGAATTGTGCACACTTTAACAATGAGCTATTAAATCTCCATCTATGCGAATCAGGTTGAGGAGGAACCAAGACTAAATCTACCATGACGTGATCTGAGAGTACAATTGGCTAATCGAGGATTGTACTTCATGCTGTGACAAAGGTTTACAAAAAAATGTGGTCTAATCTTGTAAGGGTACCATGTGTAGCAGAATAAAAAGTGTAGTCTTGGGAAGTGAGGTTAGGGAGTTTCCAAGAATCAACCATGAAAGATAGTGGTATGAAATTGTTTGTACATTTTCTGAAGAAATAATTGGACCGGGGACTGTCTATTTAAAAACAGATCCATAACTTGGCTACAATCGCCTCCTAGAATAAAGTATGTGTCAGTCTCAGTATATTGCATACATTTTTGTGCTACTTAGTTCCTTAAAGTGAAATCAGGTTGTGTTGGGGCATAAATATTGAAAACAGTTAAAGGAAGTTTGTTGATTACAAGTTTGACAATAATCTATCTGCCCATGTTATCTGTTTCTTGTGAAAGTACTATAAGATTTAAGGATTTTAAACATGGAACAATAACACCATTATTTTTATAGGAGGTATGGCACATAAACACAGAGCCTAACCAATCATGCTAGAGTTTTAAGGCTTCAGGTTCGGTAAGGCGCATTTCTTGAAGCAAGACTAAATCTGGAGGAGACTTGGCGAAGTGGTATAGGACTCTCTGTTGTTTGATAGGATTAATAAATCCCTTTATATTCCACGTAATTACTTGGAATTTTAAAGTAAAGTTAAATAAAATAAAATTGAGGACTATCAAATATCTAACACTTCTACAATGAGAATATAAAACAATATATAGAAACTGGAAAAAATGGAAGATGACATGATAATACAGGAGGGGTAACAGAAACAGAGGAAAAGAAAGGGGGAGGGAAAAGAAGAGGAAGAAAAGATAATACAAATAGACAGTGCATGTCAAGAACTGATCACTGAAAACCAATACCTGAATATGCAACAAAAGGAAGAATGTGGTGTTTACAACACAGATGACTATGGCACATCTGACAAGGGGGGTCGCGACCAGAGCAGAACGGTATATAAGTAGGATGGGATGAACCAGGCAAATAAAAACCATAAATCTGTAAGGAAAAATGAAAGATAATGTTAACATAGACATAACATCACCAGGATAAACATTTTATCTAAAAGCACAAGATGAAGAAGCATCAAAACATGTCAGAAGAGATAAGCGCATAGAGGGTCCAGCTGTATCCATAGTATCTACCAGGTTGGAGTACATTTTCTCAGTTCAGCCGGATCCTCATATGACGTAGTCTAATTTTGATAGGTGGCCTTAAAGAGGGAAGGATGACAAAGGCCATAGCGAACACCCAGATTGCATAACGCAGGATGGAGATTAAGGAAGTCTTTCCTTCTGCTGACTGGAGCATTGAAGACATCCTGCGAATCAAAAATCTTCCTGCCAGACCATATGATTTGCTTTTTGATTTGGCAGCATTAAGAACTTTTTAAAGGTCTGTGATCTCCAAAAAGAAGAGAGTAACTCCTTTCGGTTTAGTAGGTGACAGAGAAGAAGAGAGACAAGGACCAATGTCTATGTGCTCATTGTATGTTAAGATTGGTGGAAGGAGGCAAATCCAATAATTGCGGAAGAAAGGACACAAAAAAAGAGACAGGATCATCACTCTCTGTACCTTCAGCAAGGCAATAAATACAAAGATTATTGTATCTGTTCTTGTTTTCCAAGTCTTCAGAGTGTTTCTTTAAGTGAAGGGCCTCTTTCTACAAAATTGCAATGTTATAGGTTTCATCATGCAAGTCACTAACCTGTTATTCCACCAGAGGCATTGTGTCTCCACAAAGGACAATTATCATTAAGATGCTGGATGCGTTTGTTGATTTCTTCAACAAGAGGTCAAAGGGCTCGAATTTCTTCCAGCAAGATCGTCTTTGATATAGGACATGGTGACTTTTCGAGTAAAGGAGGGTCTTGTTTAAGGGGCTTATTACGAGTCTGGTGGTCCACGGATTGCCAGACTCGCAGGGTGGTGGTCTTCCGCCCATTATGACCAGGTTGGTCAGGCTGACATGGGACCACGACAACCGACAGGGATTAGAGATCCCTGGTGGTGGCACAGCAGTCTTGAGGGTGCAATTTGCTCTGCCGGGCTACGGCAGCCACCCCAAGCATATTAAAAGTTTCCTCACACCACACTTTTCATGGTGGTGTGAACAACATGAAAAGTGTGGCGGTTAGGAAACAAAGGAGGCCCCTTGTGCCTCTGCGCTATAGGAGCATACAGGGGGCACATGGTGTGCCCCCCTGTCTGCTTGTACCCTCATGTTCCTGCATGGAATGAAATGCACAACATTGTGCATTTAGGTCTGAGCAGGAACATGCTTTGATGTTCCCATTGCAGTGCCTATTTTAAAGACACCACCGTGGGAACGCCAAAGAACTGCCCGCCAGCAACTTAAAAAGTCGTAATCTGGCAGGTGGTCTGTTTTGGCAGCGTGGGAGCAGGGCAGCAGTGTGGCGGCCCCGCTCCTACACCGTCAAAGTCATAATAAGGCCCTAACAGCCTCATGCATCAAGCCAAAATCCAGTCGGTAAAATACCGAATCGCTAATAACACCCGTTAGCGAGTAAATAAAACCTAATCCCAATGCATCAACCCGAATTCAAAAATCGCTATTTAAGGAATCCTTAAATAGCGATTCCTTAAATTGCGATTGCATTTAAGGAATCCCAAATTGAGATCCCTTAAATGCAATGCATGAAAGTTAAAAAATTAGCGAATTCGCTAATAGGGGGAGCAAATTACCATGAAGTAACTTTTGTGCATTTTTCAAAGTTTCATGTTGCGCACACACATGCCCTTAGCGCATGTGTGTGTGCAACATATGTGCACATATCAATTTCAGGGGTGCAATGGGGTGTCATTTTGACACCCTTGCACCCTTGAAATTGCATGAGCAATTTGCGAGAACCTACTGGTACTCGCAATTTGCTCATGCAATCTCCAATTCATTCCTATGGGCCTGGAGGCCCATAGGAATGATTGGGACGGCATTCCTTAATTGCTACTCGCAATTTGCTAGTCGCAATTAAGGAAAGTTAAGGAATCGCTATTTGAATAGCGATTCCTACATGCATAGCCTTTTGCTATTCCTTATTAGCGATTCCTTATTTTTCGCTAATAAGGAATCGCAAATGGCATTGTTGATGCATGTGCCCCTAAGTCTCTTATTTGCAAAAGAAAGGGACTACGCCTTCATTGAAGAAAAAGATTGGGTGCAGAGCGAGGAGTTTTTGAGTGTGTCATTTCAATGGGAGAAACCAGATCTTTCATCAAGAAGCACTTCGAGGAGGGTTGTGCAAGTTTTTTAGGAGTAGACTGGGCTTTGGAGCTGATATTAAAAAGTGGTTTCTTTAGTCTACTCATACAACAGCTGTACAGAGAATGCTAGCTATTTTTGTACATTAGTAATAGATATTGTACAATTTTATTGAGAGACCACTAAAATAGTTATACACAACTTGGAAGTATCTCCATCACATTAGGTGTATAGAGAGAGCAGTAAGTTGGAAAGAGCATAAAAATACCTGGTATTCTCTGGATGAGATAACACTCCAAAGCACATGTAAAATAGTCAAACACTGATGTACATCCATAATGTATAGTGGAGAAATGTGGTGAGAAACTAGTCAGACAGTCATATAAAAGGTTAGAAATAGTGCTATCAACAGCATTATACTGAGGAGAACATCGTGGTGGAAAAAGCGCTAAATAAATGCAGCTCCTTGTGTGAGGTATCTTTTAGGAGAGATTCCTTGTGAAGGAGAATGCAGGTTAAGCTCAAAATGCAGTCGAAGCAAAGCAGGAAAGCAAAAGTAAACCACTCCGAACAAGCATGTAAGGCATGATATCAGGAGTAGAAAGCAGATAATTTGTTGCTTGAGAAGACATGCTCTACAATATCAGTGCGCAGTGTAATGTGAGTGAGGAGCGGCAATTCAAAATGGTGACCAGGAGCGCCTTGTCATTAATGGAAATGAAACAAGCATTGGCATAGCCACTAGGTCTCGCCTTTGGGACCTTATAAGTGTTTAGCCATGCAACAGTTGATGTTGTTGCACCAAGGATATTGTGCTGCATAACTATATACTTATAAGGTCCCAAAGGCGAGACCTATTGACTATGCCAATGCTTGTTAGTCTTTAGTCACAATTCTGCGTACTTTGAACCCTCTCTACAAACACTGTGCGCTTAAACTACACAACACCGATCAAGGGGTTCACTTCATGCCAAACGTAATAACAGGCACTTAAATCCGCCCCGCTATCAGATCAAAATATTCAAACTACAAGGTAGGCCGTGCGGATTATTAGCACCCCAAAATATAAATTACACGGATTGTAAGGACCATATTTTTTTATTTCCGAAATCTTATTCTGTTATAGAATGAACATGCAGCCGCCCTAAGCAGGGTGTCATTAAGAAGCCTTTTATCTATGTTCTCAAACACAGCTCGGCGGGTTGTTCTGTGATTGGAAAAACTTGAGTGCGGCGCCAGCGAGAACAGCTGCATTTCAGATCCGGAGAGTGCTAATTCAGCCCTTTATTCTGCAGAAATCGATAAAAAAAAGAGCTGTTGTAAATGATGGGGAGGGGAGAGGACATGTTTACTTTCCAGGGCCTTTCTTTTAGAATTAATTGTCAAATTGCTTCAATCGAAACACACAAGGACAGCAAGTTCCACAAAGCCCCGCATAGCATTTATTTTAATGGAGACATGCTCTGCAGTTGCACAGGGTCATCTGATACACTTGGTAAAAGTATTAGCTGCTGTTCCGCTATATTATATATGTCGATGCTATAGTCTTCCTGGCACATAACCCATGCCGGAGCTATGTGAACCGTAATCTTTCCGTTTAACACGTTTAGAATGCGTGGACAGTTGTTATGACGACTGTGAGAAAACACAACCTGACTCCTTGGAAATGTGTTTATACCGATTTACGCAAATGGGTTATGTGCCACGAAGACTACAGCATCGACATATATAATATACCGGAAAAGCAGCTACTACTTTTACCAAGTGTATCAGTGTATAGCCCCTCCCCGGCTTCGTGGCACATAACCCATGCCTGAGCTATGTGAACCGTAATCTTTCCGTTTAACACGTTTAGAATGCGTGGACAGTTGTTATGACGACTGCGAGAAAACACAACCTGACGCCTTGGAAATGTGTTTATACCGATTTACGCCAATGGGTTATGTGCCACGAAGACTATAGCATCGACATATATAAAATAGCGGAACAGCAGCTACTACTTTTACCAAGTGTATCAGTGTATAGCCCCTCTCCCCTTGTCCCGCCCACATACGGAGGTTCTCGGCTGCAGCACTGCCGCGATCAGGCGTCCTGAGAGTGCTTTGGCACGGGACTAGTATGGCGACCAAAGGCAGCGTCCACACTTGGTAAAAGTAGTAGCTGCTGTTCCGCTATATTATATATGTCGATGCTATAGTCTTCGTGGCACATAACCCATGCCGGAGCAATGTGAATCGTAATCTTTCCCCACGGCTCCCTAGTCCGCTTTCACTTTCATCCTTTACGAAAGCTTTCTTGTCTTTATGGGGCCATATGTTTGAAACACATGGCCCCATAAAGATAAGAAAATCTTTTGCCACAGACGTAAAGGAACCGAGCCAGTCCAACTGGGACGGCTCTAAAAGAGAAAAGTTTTTTTCACTAGACGCTCTTTTCCAATGTCTGGCCACCGTTTAGCATAAACGGTGACGCCAGCCAATGGAAAAGAGGGGCGGAGTTTAAAGCCCACTAGAGAAATCTCCTCTAAATCATTAAATCTCGCCAGTGAGACTGCGGATGTCTGCGCAGTCTATGCCAGGCGAGACCTAATAAAAGGCATAAAGGGGCTTCGTCTGCCCTTCCAAACCCGAAATTGCATGCTCCCAGTGTTCCTACGAGAGGAGGTTTGTCATCTCAAACCATGATGTGAGTCGGGAAAGCACAACTAAAGTTCTGACGTGCGATGGAGCCTCGGGATCAGGCAGTCATCTTAGGTGACATCCAAGCCACGCTCCCGAGTGTAAAGTATTTTCAGAGTCCTAATCACATCATCATTTTTGCGGTAGCGATGCCCTAAAAATACAATCACTTCACATGACACTGTGATATGACTCACTCAGCCCAAGACTCACACAGTGCCTGCTGATCAACAACCAGCCTAACTTTTAATTTACACAGTTGCACTACATCCTTACATTTCTTTCTCATCACCCATTTGAGTGTACACCCATAGCAGCGATTATCATTTTTTTAAAATGTTCCCTGTTTCACAGGATTTGTTTTCCCTTCGTTGACATTGAGTTAGAACACTCTAAAATACTCAAATGTCCTTCCCCTTTCTTGAAAAGGTGTTATCATTAGGGAACCAACATGATGCAATGTATGATCTTGAAAGGGGGGAAGACCAGTGCTTAATTTGAGCCTGTGGTTTCAGGTGCTCAGCACCGGCACCTAAGTGCCAGCACGGGTCTTATGACAGTCTGCCACATGCTGGTGCTGTTTGGCTGATGTAGGTATGAGCACAACAGCAGCAGTTTATTAGTTAAATTTACATTTATAATAACTAACATGTTCCTCCCAATCCATGCTTATAGCTTTGGGGGCCTGGAATAGTTCGAATTGTCACACTTGTAAGGAGTGTGATGGTCGGTAGCTGTGTTTGTACTGTCATTGGCAGCTGGCAGGGGAAATGTGTGGTGCAAGCTGCAGAAGCCTCCCAACGAGAGCCCTGACACTTATTATTTTACAAATTAAGCACTGGGAAAGACTACAATACCTTGCAGTAGAAGTGTTTCTTATTTCCTAAGGGTTATGAGTGAGATCTAACAATGTAAAATGTAATTCGGTAGTGATCAGCTCACTTTGCTTGTTTCATAGCTATGGTGATTGCCTGCTCTCCATTCCTCTATCCATGCTTATGTGCCATGACGTTTCGAGGCATCTTACTTATATCAGGCCTTCAAACCTTACACAATTCACCAAAAACTATCCCCATATAGATCAAACTACAGTTAACACCCACACTGAAAGGGAGCCCAGGCACTCGATGTAAACTGGAGCACTGCAGGCTCATTCCAGGGGTATGAAGCGCTATATAAATGATACAAATAGAATAGCTACTTACTCGACAACCTGGAAAGTGTGTTGGCCTTACCAAGGGTTAAGAATAGAAAGATACACAGTCCTGTACAATACAATGCAGTGATGGTGCTGCAGATCGGCGCATATAAATTCTCCCTACTTCCACGGACAGAGTAAATCCACAGTCGCACGCACATACACTCATCATACGCTAGGGCCCATCACACTGAAATTCACACTATTACTCTATCCACACTGAATATAGGAGAGAAACCTAAACCAATCTGCATCTAAACGAGGTCAATGCGACCATAAAGTTATTGTCCTGAGTCATGATTTTAAAACATAGGGGAAACATTTGAAACTCAATAAATGACAAAGAAATAACCACCCGACACTGGAATTCAAACAAATGGTTGTTTATCTAAATTAATTCAAATGAAAGTCAATCATTAGCAAGATTATTATTCTCATAGTTACCTATTGTAGCTAAATGGGTCAGGACAGGTCTCTCATTAAAGTGTCCCGAGTCGCCGTCCTCTCAAACAGCATCGATCCTCACGAGCAAAGGTTCAGGAAGAAGTGGCCTAAGACCCTCTCTAGTCTAACATTATTTATAACAAAACTAGCGAAATAAAAGTAACAAATAAACTCTGAATGTCCGTTGAGCCGCTGAGCAGAGCGAGCAGGAAAGGATGTCACTTGGTAACATTTAGAAAACCTCCGCTCAGGAAAAATCACAAAAATAAAACATGGAAGAAGGAAACTCGAGTTGCAAGCGATACATTTATGAATGCTCTTCCTTGGTACCATAGCGAAGCCACCACAGGTTTATCGTAGTTCATTGTGGCTTTATTCTTTTCCACGGGCAATTGGAAGCATGCCCGGAGCTGCCGTCCTCACGGAAACTTTTAAATCAGACAGAGGCTGTGGTCAGGTGACTTTCAACCATGTTCAGCAAGGCCTCTCGTCAAAATTCGACCACTCGAGCGCAGGCTGTAAATAGCAGCCATCTTGGTTTAGGCCAAAACGGACCATCTTAATTAAAAGAAACACAAAACAACGTTACCACATCATAATGATTATACAGTGTTAATCCCCCACTAATACCCTTATGTGTATGTAATTACCTAGCCGTCTGCAACACAAAAAAGCATTAGCACACGTTATTTAAAAGCGCAAACATGAAACAAATAGCACTTTTGCGACACTCGTTTAATTAAGTTGCACATATTATTAAGCAACATATATGCATTCCCACGTGTAGTTTCTCTTATTAGTAATGTTGGTTAATCAAGACTTTTAACAAAACTAATAATTAGTGATTATAAATTAGTAATTTTAATCATAACATATAAACAAAACTGGAGCTTAAAACTCAATAAATTTTCAACAGAAAACTCTGCTCCAGCAATCCCCCCTTTGGTGATATATTATCACCACAAAAACCAACCCCAAAAAAAGATTTTTTGTCCCAATTTTAGGAGAAATTGAAAATGTCTTTTATGACACAACAGTAAGACACAACATTAAACACCAGACTCTCTCACATCATCCCTCTTTGACTCCAAGTAAACACTCTCCCTCAATTCTTCTAATTCTATTTCTTGTGGGTCTCTCCTTGACCTCTTTTGTTTCTTTTCAGTATTTCCACTAATTATTCTCTTTTTCCCTCCCCTGTTTTTACAACACAAACACCCCAATCTTAGTATCAGTAAAGCAACAATTACACATGTCAAAGGAAATAATATCTTACCAATAATGGTACTACCTATTTTAGCAATAAAACTCTTAACAGCAATTATTAGGGGAAACTTTTAAATCAGACAGAGGCTGTGGTCAGGTGACTTTCAACCATGTTCAGCAAGGCCTCTCGTCAAAATTCGACCACTCGAGCGCAGGCTGTAAATAGCAGCCATCTTGGTTTAGGCCAAAACGGACCATCTTAATTAAAAGAAACACAAAACAACGTTACCACATCATAATGATTATACAGTGTTAATCCCCCACTAATACCCTTATGTGTATGTAATTACCTAGCCGTCTGCAACACAAAAAAGCATTAGCACACGTTATTTAAAAGCGCAAACATGAAACAAATAGCACTTTTGCGACACTCGTTTAATTAAGTTGCACATATTATTAAGCAACATATATGCATTCCCACGTGTAGTTTCTCTTATTAGTAATGTTGGTTAATCAAGACTTTTAACAAAACTAATAATTAGTGATTATAAATTAGTAATTTTAATCATAACATATAAACAAAACTGGAGCTTAAAACTCAATACATTTTCAACAGAAAACTCTGCTCCAGCAATCCCCCCTTTGGTGATATATTATCACCACAAAAACAAACCCAAAAAAAAAAATTGTTGTCCCAATTTTAGGAGAAATTGAAAATGTCTTTTATAACACAACATTAAGACACAACATTAAACACCAGACTCTCTCACATCATCCCTCTTTGACTCCAAATAAACACTCTCCCTCAATTCTTCTAATTCTATTTCTTGTGGGTCTCTCCTTGACCTCTTTTGTTTCTTTTCAGTATTTCCTCTAATTATTCTCTTTTTCCCTCCCCTGTTTTTAACAAATATGGATTTAATACATTTAAATACAGTTTGCGGAAGACCCCCGAGGAGGTGTAGGGAACATTCCTGATAAGCTAGGTGAAGGGACAAGTAGACAGCAAGAAGATTGCGTGTTGGAGACCCGAGGAGGGACAAAAACAGGGAAATCTCAATCGGTGGTGGAAAAGACTGTGGAGCGAAAGAAAACTGTTGAAGAACAAGAGGCAAATGAGACAGAGTCGGATGAGAGTGAGAATGAGAAATCAGAGGGTCGGGTTCTGAGAAAGAGAACTTGGATTGGAGAAAGAAATAATAAAGAAGTGAGACCAAAGAGGGTTGTAAGAGGAGATCTTTGGCCTAACAGGATAAAGAGGCTGAGGTACAGACTGACACGAGCAAATTCATCGAAAGCTGAACAGGTGAACGAGGTGTTGAGTCAGAATCAGCAATGGTGCTGAGCAGCAGAAAAGGCTCCTTCTTTTCTCACGGTCTCATTTGCACATTGTCTCAGTTATAATTATGCTACTTAAAAGTATGGCTATTAGTAAGTGTTAGACCTGGCATCATTGGCATGAGTCTCTCCTCCATTTTTTTCTGTTTGCCTCCTCTGTTTACGATGTTTTTGCTGGATTATTGCTTTGGGCACTGTGCCACTGCTGATCAGTGCCACAGTGCAAGTGCTCCCTATGTTAAATTGTTACATTGATTGGTGTTACCATGATTGGCTTGGTTGACTTACTGTTCAGACCCTAGTCTAGTGCACTGCGTGTGCCAAGGGCGTGTAAGTTAACTGCTGCTGGTGGGCTTGCAGCACTGGTTGTGCCACCCACAGAAGCAGCGTGTAAAATGTGTCTCAGGCCTGCCACCGCAGCGCCTGCGTGCAGTCCCTGACTGCCATGTCGACTTGGCAAGGAAACCTACTTGCCAGTCCCTAAACCTTCACTTTGCCACATTTCAGACACCTCTATGGTAGGCCCTAGGGCAGGGTGCATTGTTGGTAAAAGGTAGATCATGCCCTGATGTGTGTGGCATGACCTAATAGTGAATTACAGCCCTTTTCGTTTTTCACTATTGAAGGGCTACCTGCCTCCAATAGGCCAGACTGGGCAGACTGATTATTAACTCCATTATAATCTATCTGACTCAGGGAGCATGGTAGCAAGTCGAGTTTAGTATCCCTGAACTCAGAATTTAATAACACACCCTTTAGGATGGATGGTTTTTAAATTCTATGTTTGAAAATAGCACTTTTAGAAAGTGGCTATTTTCTTGTCCAACTATCTACCGGTCTCTGCTGGTTTGGTGTGTGTGTCAGGGGCTGGGTGGCTCCAGAGGTCTGAGTGAGTCAGTGTGGGGTGAATGGGGCGTTTACACATAGAGTGAGGGAAGAGTAGCCTGCCCTGCCTGACACAATACTGGCTCCGCCTCCTGCTGGGCGACTGATAGCCCTGCTCCTGCCAGTGACAATACTGGCTCCGCCTCCTGCTGGGCGGCTGAGGACTCTGCCCTGCTCAGTGAATGGGCCAGGTGCCTCTGCCTGGCAACACCCACAACAAACCTGAGATGGTGGGAATCTCCCTGTTTGGACAAAGGGAACAAAGGAGAAATGGGGTATAAGAGAAGGACCCCTGAACCAAGAACTCAGATCACTTCTGACAAGGAAACCTGTACCAAGGACAAGAAGCCTGCTGATCTAAGGACTTGCCTCCCCTTTCTGCCAGAGTGCTGTTTTGCTGTGGAGGAACCTGAAAGCTGCTTCTTTATTTTTGCCAAGGAACAAGGAGAGAGGAACTTGGTGTGTACTCTCTGAACACTTGCTAGGAAATCTCCAAGGACTGGAAGAGTGCCAGTCTCCTGTTGAAGTCACAGGGCCAAAGGACTTCACCATCTACTGAATTGCTGAATTGCTGGAAAGTGTTGTTTCCAGTACACAAGGGAAAATCTGCAGTCTCGACGCCAGCAGCAACGCCAGTGAGCAGTGGGTATCGGCCCCGGCTCCAAGTGACCCCGTCTCGATGCCGGTATCGACGCCAGTGAGGAGTGAGTATCGGCTCTACCTCCAAGCGACCCCGTCCCGACGCCGCTGCTGATCGCATCGACTCGACGCCCTTCTCGACGCCGTGAGCGCTGCTCCGGCCCGACATCCCTCGACACCGCTGCGGATTGACCCGACTCCGAGGCACGATCGACGCCGACCTCGACGCCGACATCTCGACGCCGTGGATCATCGTTTTCTTCGTTTCTCAAGGTACTGTACTTGTGGGGTCTGTTGCGACTCCAGGCTCGACGTAGTGCTCCTCGCGGTCGACGCCGAACCTTGGGAATCTTGTAGACTCGACGTCGTGTGACTCCTGTGGGGGTTACATTGTTGCCAAAGAACTGTGCTCAGAAGAATACTTTGCTAAAGAACTATTTGCCAAGAAGAAACCTTACTTGAACTATTATTTTTCCTTCCAAAGAGTATTTATTAAGACTGTGGTATATTTTTGTCGTTATTTGGTCTTGTGCTAAGCCTTATATAAAAATACTATTTTTATAATAACTTCTGTGTCGTGTCCATCTGTAGTGTATTCACTCTATTACTGTATGTGGTCATAAATGCTTAACACACTGCCTCTGAGATAAGCCTGTCTGCTCTGCCAAGCTACCAAGGGGGTAGCAGGGGTTATCTGAGTGTGTAATCCCCTTGCCCTGACTAGAGTTGGTTGGTCCCTATTTGTCAGAAGTGTATACCTCTGCCAACTAGAGACCGCCGGTTCTAACATTGGTGGTCAGCGGTGAGGATTTGAACTTTGCATTTATGACTCATGTGCAGTGATTAGTGTACGCTACATAGTGAAAGCAGACCATAACGCAGCCACAGTCTGTTTGGTAGGATATTCTATTTTTGTTCTCCGCTTTCCTGGATCTGATTTTTCTAAACACTGCCAGTTTTGACCATGGAGAATGCCGGAGCTGCTACACCTGTGGAGAATGTAGTGGGGGAATTCGATAAGGAGAAGATAGATTCCTACACGCTAAAAGATCTAAAAGGATTTTGCAAGCAGTTTAAAGTTCCGACCACAGGTGTCTCAAAGAAAGAGGGCTTCCTCAAAGCGCTGAAGGCCTGGTTAGAGGCCAGAAATCCCTCTGATCCGGTGGGGGTACCGGAAGAGGAAGAAGAAGAGGAAGAGCCCACAGGTGGGCCAGTGTCATCTCCAGGCAGTAGTGCGTCCTCTAGGAGCCTTTCCCCCGAAGAATTAGAAGACAGGGAAAAGGAGAGGGGCTACAAGTTAGAAATGGCAAAACTTAAACTAGGAGGGCAGTTGGAATTAGAGAATGCAAGAAGCAAGAGAGAAGCTGAAATGGAGAGCAAAAGATTAGATTTTGAGAGAGAGAAATTAGCGTTTGAACGTGAGAAGATGGTGAGGGAGATGGAGCTTAAAACTAAGAGTTTAGAGTTGAATCCCTCTGGTGGCAGCACTCCATCCGTGCCTGCAGAAAGTAGGTTTTATTTTCCTAAGGATGTGATCAAAGATTACAGTAAGAATGAAGATATTAGCCAATGGTTTAAAGCGTATGAGTTAGCATTGTTGGCCCACCGCGTCCCTGAGAAAGATTGGGGAACGGGGTTGTGGAGCCGCTTTACAAATGAAGGGAGAGATACCTTGTTGAGCCTTCCTGCTGAGGATAGGATGTCTTATACTCATATGAAAGATGCTTTAATGCTGAGATATGGCTTAACCCCAGACAAGTACAGACAAACCTTTAGAGAATGTAAGAAGTTGCCTGGTACTACGTGGGTTGAATATGTGTCTTTTTTCTGCAGAACCATGGATGGTTGGATAAAGGGTAGCAAGGTTGATAGTTATGATGCTCTTTATGATTTGTTTGCTTGGGAGCACTTGTCTAATAACTGTTTTCCAGAGCTACGCCAGCACCTTGTTGATAGCAAGCTATCTAACCCTAGAAAACTTGCTGAGGAGGCGGACCGCTGGGTCAGTACCAGGGTCCACAAGGGTCCAGTGGGAGACTCAGCCAAAGGTGGGCAGGGTCCCCAGCAGAAGAGTGGGGGGGACAGGGGTAAACAGAGGGAGTTTCAGAAAGGGCCCCAAAGTAGTCCCCAAGGGAACCAAGGGAAGGGTTCCCAGCCTCCCCCTGTAAAGAAGCCAGAGGCCCCGACAGGTAAACCTGTTCACAGGGGCCCCATGACCTGCTATGCCTGTAAGCAGGTGGGACACCGTTATTATGATCCCCAGTGTCCCATGAAGGATTCGAATGCACCGCCGCGTGCACCCCCTCGTCAGGTAGCGAGTGTAGCCCTGGGAGGGGATGAGATGGGTGCCCCCGGTGGGTGGGGTCCCGCAGAAATGTCCCTGGTCTCTTTAGGAGACGTGGAAATGGTCCCTCCAACCCCTCTGCCTAGTAACACTAAGAAATATAGGCAGTGGGTGACCATTAATGGCCATAGGGTGGAAGCTCTCAGAGACACCGGAGCGAGTGTGACAGCTGTCAAGTGTCACTTGGTGTCCAGAGAGCAGGTGGTCCCTCATGCATTCTACCCCGTTGTAGCTGCTGACAACTCACAGAGTCAGTGTGAGGTAGCTCAAGTTCCCTTTGAGTGGGGGGGGGGTCTCAGGTACTCTTCAGGTTGCTGTGAGGCCCGCCATGCCTGTTGATTGTCTCTTGGGCAATGATTTGGAGGACTCCCCTTGGGCTAAGGTGGAGAGAAAAGCGCATCTGGAAATGTTGGGTCTGCCTGAGTGGGTGTGTACGACCACCCGGTCCATGTCAGTCAGTAAGGGTGTTGATGGGGGCCCGGAGCCTGAAAGTATGGCCCAGGTCCCAACCGTGAAGAGAAGAGGCAGGGGGCGCGGGAAACCGTCCCCCATCGTTCCCGCGGTCCAGGAGGGAGCAGACCCTGAGGGGGATGCCCTGGAACCGACAGGAGAACAAGTGGCCGAACTGGGAAACCTGCCCGAGCTGACCCATTGGCAGCAGGATGGTGGTCCCTCCAGGGAGGAATTTTGTGCTGAACAGAAAGTGTGCCCTTCTCTTGTGGGTATGAGGCAGCAGGCCTCAGCCCAAACGACAGGTGATCAGTCAGGATCACATTGGGTCTACTGGGAGAACGACCTCCTGTATAGCGAGCCTAAGGCTGCTGAACCTGGGTCAGCCCGTGTGCTGGTGGTACCCCAGCGCTTCAGAGCCTTCCTACTGGGGTTGGCTCATGACGTTCCGTTAGCTGGACATCTGGGGCAGGACAAGACCTATGACAGGCTTGTCACCCATTTGTATTGGCCTCAGATGAGAAGGGATTCAGATATCCATTGTAGGACCTGTCAAACTTGCCAGGCAAGTGGGAAAAGTGGGCGGAAGCAGAAGGCTCCCCTCCAACCTTTTCCCGTCGTCAGTACCCCCTTTGAGCGAGTGGGAATTGACATTGTGGGGCCACTGGACCCCAAGACAGCCATGGGCAACAGGTTTATCCTGGTCTTGGTGGACCATGCCACCCGGTACCCGGAAGCCATCCCTCTCCGAACAGTGACGGCCCCCGTGGTGGGACGGGCACTGATGGGTGTTTTCTCCCGCATGGGGTTCCCCAGAGAGGTGGTGTCAGACCGGGGCACCAACTTCATTTCGAATTATATGAAGTCTCTGTGGAAGGAGTGTGGGGTAACCTACAAGTTTACCACTCCTTACCACCCTCAAGGTAATGGGCTGGTTGAGAGATTCAACCGGACCCTAAAAGGCATGATCATGGGTCTTGAAGAACCAATGAGGCGTAAATGGGACGTCCTCTTGCCATGCCTGCTGTTTGCTTACCGTGAGGTGCCACAGAAGTCTCTAGGGTTCAGCCCCTTTGAGCTTTTGTATGGTCACCCGGTAAGAGGACCTTTGAGTCTGGTTAAAGAAGGCTGGGAGCAATCTCCCAGGAAACCTCCCCAGGATGTATATAGTTACATGCTGGCCTTTAGGAACCAGACTCGGCGCTTCAGAGATCTTGCTCAGGCAAATCTGGAGGCCAGCCAGGAAGAGATGAAGCGGTGGTACGATCAGAATGCCACTCTGGTTGAGCTTCAACCTGGTCAGAAAGTTTGGGTCATGGCCCCTGTGGAACCTTGTGCGCTCAAGGACAGGTGGACTGGACCATTTGAGGTTGTGGAGAAAAAGAGCGATGTCACCTACTTGGTGGACTTGAAGTCTCCCAGGAACCCCTTAAGGGTCCTGCATGTCAACCGGTTAAAACCCCACTTAGAAAGGTCCGAAGTGGGCATGCTCCTTGCCACAGATGCTGGGATGGAGGAGGAGAGTGAGCCTCTTCCTGACCTCCTGTGTGCAAAAGAAAAAGATGGGTCAGTGGATGGTGTTGTCCTCTCTGACACACTGACCCCTGAGCAGCAGCAAGATTGTCGCCATCTGTTGGTACAATTCCCTGATCTGTTCTCCTTAATCCCTGGTGTCACTCAGTGGTGTGTCCATGATGTGGACACCGGGTGCAGCACTCCTGTGAGGCACAAGGCCTACAGGGTGACTGACAAGGTCAGAGCATACATCAAGGAGGAGGTCTCCAAGATGTTTGCCTTAGGGGTGGTTGAGTCCTCTAGCAGTCCTTGGGCCAGCCCAGTGGTCTTGGTCCCAAAGGCTGCAGCGCCTGGTGCTTCACCAGAACTTCGGTTCTGTGTGGATTACCGAGGACTCAATTCGGTCACCAAGACTGACGCGCACCCCATCCCCAGAGCTGATGAGCTCATCGATCGGTTGGGGGCTGCCCGGTACCTTAGTACGTTTGATCTAACGTCTGGGTACTGGCAGATCGCCTTAACTGATGGGGCAAAAGAGAGGTCTGCATTCTCCACACCAGATGGGCACTACCAGTTCCGTGTGATCCCCTTTGGGATGAAGAATGCCCCTGCCACATTCCAGAGGTTGGTTAACCAGGTATTGGCCGGGCTGGAAGATTTCAGCGCCGCCTACCTGGACGATATAGCAGTGTTCAGCGCCAGCTGGGAGGAACACTTGCGCCACCTCCAGGAAGTGTTGTTGGCCCTGCGCAGAGCAGGCCTCACAATCAAGGCTAGTAAGTGCCAGATTGGGCAGGGTTCAGTGGTGTACTTGGGGCACCAAGTAGGGAGCGGCAAGGTGGCCCCCCTGCAACCCAAGATAGATACCATCCTGGCTTGGGAACCGCCCAAAACCCAGACTCAGGTGAGAGCCTTCTTGGGTCTCACGGGTTACTACAGGAGGTTTGTCAAGGGGTATGGCAACATTGTGCACCCCTTGACCTCGCTGACTTCCAGGAAGCAGCCGAGACTTGTGATCTGGACTGACGCCTGTCAGAACGCCTTTGACACCCTGAAAACTGCAATGTGTACCGCACCGGTCCTCCAGGCACCCGACTTTTCAAAAGAATTCATTGTCCAGACAGACGCTTCAGAGCATGGTGTGGGGGCTGTTCTAGCACAGATGAATGAGGAGGGCCGAGACTTACCTGTAGCCTTCATCAGCCGGAGGTTACTTCCCAGGGAACAAAGGTGGAGTGCGATAGAGCGTGAGGCATTTGCTGTGGTCTGGGCGCTGAAGAAGCTAAGACCCTACCTGTTTGGGACTCACTTCCGGGTTCAGACAGACCACAGGCCCCTCAGATGGTTAATGCAGATGAGGGGTGAGAACCCAAAGCTGTTGAGGTGGTCCATTTCCCTACAGGGGATGGACTTTACGGTGGAACACCGCCCTGGTACAGATCACGCCAATGCTGATGGTCTGTCCAGATTTTTCCGCCTTAGTGATGAGGACTCCCTGGGTGAAGGGTAGTTCTCCCCACATTTCAGCTGGAGGGGACACGTGTTAGACCTGGCATCATTGGCATGAGTCTCTCCTCCATTTTTTTCTGTTTGCCTCCTCTGTTTACGATGTTTTTGCTGGATTATTGCTTTGGGCACTGTGCCACTGCTGATCAGTGCCACAGTGCAAGTGCTCCCTATGTTAAATTGTTACATTGATTGGTGTTACCATGATTGGCTTGGTTGACTTACTGTTCAGATCCTAGTCTAGTGCACTGCGTGTGCCAAGGGCGTGTAAGTTAACTGCTGCTGGTGGGCTTGCAGCACTGGTTGTGCCACCCACAGAAGCAGCGTGTAAAATGTGTCTCAGGCCTGCCACCGCAGCGCCTGCGTGCAGTCCCTGACTGCCATGTCGACTTGGCAAGGAAACCTACTTGCCAGTCCCTAAACCTTCACTTTGCCACATTTCAGACACCTCTATGGTAGGCCCTAGGGCAGGGTGCATTGTTGGTAAAAGGTAGGTCATGCCCTGATGTGTGTGGCATGACCTAATAGTGAATTACAGCCCTTTTCGTTTTTCACTATTGAAGGGCTACCTGCCTCCAATAGGCCAGACTGGGCAGACTGATTATTAACTCCATTATAATCTATCTGACTCAGGGAGCATGGTAGCAAGTCGAGTTTAGTATCCCTGAACTCAGAATTTAATAACACACCCTTTAGGATGGATGGTTTTTAAATTCTATGTTTGAAAATAGCACTTTTAGAAAGTGGCTATTTTCTTGTCCAACTATCTACCGGTCTCTGCTGGTTTGGTGTGTGTGTCAGGGGCTGGGTGGCTCCAGAGGTCTGAGTGAGTCAGTGTGGGGTGAATGGGGCGTTTACACATAGAGTGAGGGAAGAGTAGCCTGCCCTGCCTGACACAATACTGGCTCCGCCTCCTGCTGGGCGACTGATAGCCCTGCTCCTGCCAGTGACAATACTGGCTCCGCCTCCTGCTGGGCGGCTGAGGACTCTGCCCTGCTCAGTGAATGGGCCAGGTGCCTCTGCCTGGCAACACCCACAACAAACCTGAGATGGTGGGAATCTCCCTGTTTGGACAAAGGGAACAAAGGAGAAATGGGGTATAAGAGAAGGACCCCTGAACCAAGAACTCAGATCACTTCTGACAAGGAAACCTGTACCAAGGACAAGAAGCCTGCTGATCTAAGGACTTGCCTCCCCTTTCTGCCAGAGTGCTGTTTTGCTGTGGAGGAACCTGAAAGCTGCTTCTTTATTTTTGCCAAGGAACAAGGAGAGAGGAACTTGGTGTGTACTCTCTGAACACTTGCTAGGAAATCTCCAAGGACTGGAAGAGTGCCAGTCTCCTGTTGAAGTCACAGGGCCAAAGGACTTCACCATCTACTGAATTGCTGAATTGCTGGAAAGTGTTGTTTCCAGTACACAAGGGAAAATCTGCAGTCTCGACGCCAGCAGCAACGCCAGTGAGCAGTGGGTATCGGCCCCGGCTCCAAGTGACCCCGTCTCGACGCCGGTATCGACGCCAGTGAGGAGTGAGTATCGGCTCTACCTCCAAGCGACCCCGTCCCGACGCTGCTGCTGATCGCATCGACTCGACGCCCTTCTCGACGCCGTGAGCGCTGCTCCGGCCCGACATCCCTCGACACCGCTGCGGATTGACCCGACTCCGAGGCACGATCGACGCCGACCTCGACGCCGACATCTCGACGCCGTGGATCATCGTTTTCTTCGTTTCTCAAGGTACTGTACTTGTGGGGTCTGTTGCGACTCCAGGCTCGACGTAGCGCTCCTCGCGGTCGACGCCGAACCTTGGGAATCTTGTAGACTCGACGTCGTGTGACTCCTGTGGGGGTTACATTGTTGCCAAAGAACTGTGCTCAGAAGAATACTTTGCTAAAGAACTATTTGCCAAGAAGAAACCTTACTTGAACTATTATTTTTCCTTCCAAAGAGTATTTATTAAGACTGTGGTATATTTTTGTCGTTATTTGGTCTTGTGCTAAGCCTTATATAAAAATACTATTTTTATAATAACTTCTGTGTCGTGTCCATCTGTAGTGTATTCACTCTATTACTGTATGTGGTCATAAATGCTTAACACACTGCCTCTGAGATAAGCCTGTCTGCTCTGCCAAGCTACCAAGGGGGTAGCAGGGGTTATCTGAGTGTGTAATCCCCTTGCCCTGACTAGAGTTGGTTGGTCCCTATTTGTCAGAAGTGTATACCTCTGCCAACTAGAGACCGCCGGTTCTAACAGTAAGGGTACTATTTTTTGCCAGCAAAGAGCACCTCCTTTACTATTATTGCTACTATTATTAATTTTCTGTTTGATAGTAAGTGCCACCACGTAAGGTCGGTCAAGGCACTAATTGTGTTGCTCATAAACATACTCTCTAATTTGAAAGGTTGTTCTCATAGACAAGGGCCGGTTGAACCTAAACCAATCGGTCCTGGTAAAACAAGCAAGCCCCACATAACTACCGTTAAAAGCCCCACAGCTAGAGAACCTAGCACCTAATACACATTTGTGCCACAGGAGGTGCATTTTGTTTTATGGCCTGACCTACTGTATGAAAACAAATACTAACCACTTTGCATAAAGAAGAAACACCCGCTTGCTTTCTGTCAGGACATAATCTCCTTTTCTGTCCCTTTGTTGCAATTTAGAGCGCTTCAAAAAAACATTTTGGGGCATATTTACAAGGCGGCGATAAAATATTATCGCCGCTTTTGCGGCCGTTTTCGGCCGAAAAGCGGCGATAATTTTATCACCTAATTAGCAAGGTCACGCTAACGCGTGAAACCTTGCTTTAGCGCACAAAATCTTAACGCCCAGCTTTGCATCTCTAATGAGATGCAAAGTGGGCGTTCCTGACCTAACATGACAGGAGAAATGTCGCTAAGCGACATTTCTCCTATCATCAAGCCCTACGCTATGAAGCATAGAGGCAGGAAAAGTAGCGATAACCCCTGTTATCGCTTGTTTCCTTACGCCTGCTTTAGGACTGACTTAGCCATGATATCCTATTATAGGTGGATATCATGGCTAAGTTTGTGAGTCCCTATCAGCAAGCTAACGCCACATTTCGTGAGATTATCGCTGGGTTTCCAGCAATAATCTCATGTTAGGCAGTTAGCACTAGGATTTTTATCGCTTTTGAGATATGCGTTGCTAATAGCACGCTATCTCAGCGATGAAAATCCACGCTAGCCGGCGATAATTATCCTAGCGCTAAGTGCGCTTAGCGATAATTATCGCCGGTTGTTGCTGATATGCCCCCCTGTTCTTTTAGAAATATGATGCTAAGTATGCCAGACTGCCAGGAAGCTGCTCAAGCAAGCCCAATTTAAATCTACAAATAATATTTTCTTTACCCTCACCCTGTATAAGGAGGACATTTTGCAGTAATGCGTGTAGGGAATTAAGGGCCAGATGTACGACCAACAAAATAGCGCCTCGCAAATTGCGACTCATTTGCGACTTGCAATTTGGGAGGCGCTATTTGCCATGTACAACAGTGTGTTTAACACTGTTTGCGATTTCCAATGGAGTCGCAAATTGCGAGGCTCATGAATATCAATGAGCCTCTCACAATTTGGGAGGCCATTGGGAATGGCAGGCCCTCCTTGGTATGATGGCCTGCTGGGCTCAGCAGACCACCATGTCTGGGACTGCTTTTAAATAAAACAGTTTTATTGCCTGCAGCCCGTTTTCCTTAAAGGAAAACATATGCATTTAAAAAAAAAAAATGAAACGTTTTCATTTCATTTTTGAAGGGCAGGTGTCTGGGACCACTGCCTGCCCTTAACAAATATTTTCAGAGCCTGTCACAAAGGCTCCATTACCACCCTCTTGAAGAGGGGGGTAATTTGCGAGTGTTGGGGTCGCAAAAGATTCGTACATGGGTTAGAGAGTCGCTATTTAGAAGGGAACGAATCTTCCAAG